>NW_024429189.1:111073340-111776673 GCF_017639785.1 Mesocricetus auratus
AAGTATATGCACAAGTGAGTAAGATGTGGGTCCTGATAAATACTACAAGGCAAATAGAAGGAAATTATGTAGCAGAGAATGTTGGGCAGTCATTAGGTACAGCCAGTTTGAGGAGGCAACAGCTAAGGAATGCTGAGTGTAGCCATATAATTACTTTGAAAAAGAACATTTAGTAGCAGGGGCAACAGTCTTCTTGAGGTAAGAACAGACATAGCATGGAGGTCAGAGTGGATGGATTAGTGTGAACAAGGCAAGTGAGACATGTAGAAAGGTAGGAAGACAAGACCAGGCAAGACAGGGCCTCACCTCTATCACTCAAGACAACACTTACAGAGAAGTTGAACTGATGCCTAGCAATACACTTCACCCTACTAACATGGTACTTGAAAGTACCCTTCACATTACTAGAAAAGAAATTTAATCAGTATCAATCAGCTGAAAACCTTGTGACCCTCAATAGTCATCAGTTTGAAAGATATACTGATGCAATAATGGCACACATGCTATGAGAGTAACCAACCACTTTACTGGATTTAAGGTGCACTCCATGAGATCAGACCCATAATTGAACCTGCTTAAGTGGCCAAGAAACTGAGACTAGGTAGGTCATGGGCCAAGGGGCAAACATATTCTGCTGAAGGAACATAGCAATGAAATGACTCCTAATGACACACCTATAGATTGCCTCCCTCAACCCTCATCAGAGAAGCTTCTTCTTTCAGTAGATGGTAATTAACACAGAGACCCAACGTCTAGACAATGTGCAGAGAGTAAGAGACTTTGGAACACTCTGTCTAAATGGGATGTTCTCATAAAATCCTGTGATTGCTATTCTTGGGTGTCAACTTGACTACATCTGGGATGAACTATAATCTAGAATTGGAGGGCACAACTATGAGAGTTTTTGCTTGGTTTGAAGTGGGTGGATCCACTTCTAGTATGGACCATTGAGGTAGGAAAACACAGGACTATAATTCAGATCTAGGGCAGGAAGACAGTCTTTAATCTGGGCCACCCTTCTGCTAGCAGCCTATATAAGGAAACAGAAGAAGAAACTTTCTGCTCTTTGTCTGCTTGCTCTTGCCTTGTTAGCAAGTCTATTCCTTCACTTGCATTAGAACCTACTTTTTTGGGATTCCAGCATCTACTGAAGATCAGCTGAGACATCCAGCCTCATGGACTGAGCAATTTCTGGATTCTTGTACTTTCTATTCATATTCAGTCATTGTTTGACTATCTGGACCACAGCCTGTAAATCATTCTAATAAATTATCTTTCTGTATACATAGGAAGAGAATTCATTCTATGGCTTCTGCTACTCCAGAGAACCATGACTAATACAATTCCTTTCCTTCAAAGCACAGAGATCAATGCAGAAGAGGAGTAGACAGATTACAAGATCCAGAGAGGATGGATGACTCCAAGGAAACAGTGTCTTCTAAATACAAAAGGACCAATGTACATATGAACCCACAGAGACCATGGCAGTAAGTACAGGATCTGAGCAGGCTCAACTCCAACAGGGTTCTATCACTGGGACAGGGAAGTGGACACAGGCTTCTCTGTCCCAACCAAGAGAAACTATTTGTAGTTCATAACCTTCTGGTTTTCTCCAATAGAATGTCACTTGGTATATCTACCACACTCCAAATCCAGGAGTATTTGGCCAAAGCAAAATGATATTTTTGTGTCCTTTTGGTTTTGCTTTATTTTGGCAGATTTTGGTCTTCTTGGTCTTTTCACACATTTGCTTTGGTTTTTGTGGGGTTTTTTTTTGTTTCTTGGTTTTGGTCTTTCCTTTTTTGACAGGCAGACAGAGAGAACATAAATTTGGGTGGGTAGGGAGTTTGAGAGAGTCTGGGAGGAATTTGGGGAGGGGAACACATGATAATATATTGTAAAAAATATTATTGGGAAAATGTCAGGGCCGTGTAAAAAATATCCTAGGTGGACATGGTGGTATGTATTTGTAACCCCAGCATGCTAGGAGGCAGAACACTCACAGACTTCAGGCCAGCCTGGGTTACATAGTTAGTTTCAAGCTAGTATAAGCTACATAGTGAGATCCTTTCTTAAAAAAACCATCAAGGTATGGCCTTTGAATTTGATTCTAAGGCTATGGGAGACTTACGTCAGGAAAACTGCTGTACAAAGATCCTTAGTTGCTGCGTGGAGAGTGGCTGTAACAGGCAAGAATGGGAACAGGGAACAGGGAAATGTGTTGGATGTTTAGAGTAATTTGAAGCATCACATTACTGTCATATCAAATGGAAGTGACTGTGTTTGGGAGACATCATGGAGGTAGAGCAGCTTGGACAGTCTGAGGGATTGTCTTACACTATATCATTAACAGACCACTGTGCCATCTTTAAGAGAAATGCATGCTAATCCTTTTTCATTTATGTCGGCTGTCTCACCAACATTAGCCAATCTACCAGTTTCTACCTTCCTTATAGAATCATGAGTTCAGGAGTACCCAGAAGCTGTGCTCTAGGAAGGTGGCTTCCTAAATGGGTAGTTGTGGAAGTATTACTCAGAAGGCACTCTGTAGAAATCAAAAAGCATTCTATTACCCCAGCTCTATGAGTTTAGATTGATGATTCCTCGAGAATTATGAAGAATACCCTACTGGTCATCGTTTATATACCAAAATGAATGCAGCTCTTATTCTGTACTCTAATAGCATTTCACCCTGTTGGAACTAGGTGATTGGATCACCTGCAGGAGTCTACAAACCCAGCTAGCTTTACCAGATTTGGTGTGTGCATTTTGTCATAAGTCTCAAGATAATGTTCCATGGGCTGCAGCCTGCAGGTTGCTTGGCCCATTATTAAGTGGTACACACTCTTTGAAAATATACAGAATAGGAGCAATCACAGTGGGGTTGTTATTCTGGAATATATATTCTTATTATTAATTAAAATTGTTTATTGAATATATATGCATATATATGTATATCATTATGGTTACTTTAACACTTTACTTTCTCTACCCCTATCCTCCTCTGTCAATCACCCTTCCTCCAGACAAATTTGTTTTCAGCATTACTGTCTTTTTTGTTTAGTTTCATGGCCCACTGAATTTATTTATTTATTTATTGAGACAGAGTTTCTCTGTATTGTTTTGGAGGCTGTCCTGGAACTCACTCTGTAGACCAGGCTGGCCTCAAACTCACAGAGATCTGCCTGCCTCTGCCTCCCGAGTGCTGGGATTAAAGGCATGTGCCACCAATGCCCAGCTGACGTACTGAATTTAATTTGAGGCATCTATGTGGCCATGGCTTTGGAACTATTCATTGAAGCATGGCTGGTTCACCAGTACACATGCAATTGAAGACATTGACACTCCTCTTCCAAAATCTGTCTGTAGCCACCAGTTAAACAGTGAGGGCTAGGGCCCTATAAGCTGCCCCCCTCATTCATGACTAACTGTTGACAGTTAAGTCTTGTATGGGCTTAACTGCTGAGAGTTCATGATTTCAATGGCTATGCCATGCCCAGAAAATGGCATCCTACAGCTCTTCTCCATGTCTGTTGTCTTTTGAATTCTTGCTGATTTCTCTTTTGCCTTAATCTCTAAGCCTTAGAGAAGGAGGTATAAATGTCTTATTATGGCATATTTTATTAGTACCTGTAGTGAGATATCCACCCCATCTACACCTGTGCCACTGACCATGCCTATTTGGGGTGGTCACAGATGCAGTCTTTATGGAGGGCAGGACTGGATTTGGGGGTCCCTAACCCCAGCACTCTCTCAGGTCACAGAGAACATCCTGGGTGGATCCTTGAAGCTGGAACCTCTGCCGTAACCCACCTCTTGTGTAAGTGCATTCTCCCTGAATAAAGTTCACTTAACCTGTACTGAGTCTAGTGAATCTTGATTCCCATATAATAAGTATCTTGAATGGCCATGAGTTTCTATATCGACTGTCATTCACTGCAAAGAGAAGCTTCTCTGATAAAAGTTGAGAGGAGCATTTGCTTGTGGGCATAAACACATTCTTGCAAGGTAATTTTATGCTGTTTTATTTTTGCTAAACAATATTAGAAAATTCCTTTCTGGGGTCTCTACCTTCCCCAGTCATGTGCTTGACTGGGTATACAATACTAGGCACAAATTCCCTCATGTTCAGGAGCCCTCAAATCCAATTAGGGTACAGTTGGCCACTCTCATAACAGTCAAGTCACTATCACAAATGATCATGCTTATTAGTTAAGCCTCTGACTTCCAATAAGAATATAGAGAAAGTACCTAAAAAAACTATTCCCTTGTATTGTAATCTGTCAAGTTAGGCATCCTTCCCCTATTTGGGGATGGATCCTAAGGGGTAGCTCAAACCTAAGAGCAGCCACAAGCTCTCACTGCACCTCTTTTTTCCTCTTTGTCTTGTTACCTATGTCTGAAATAAGAGATGGGGCTATCTTGAGGTAGGGCTATCCTGAGGTGGGGGCTATACTGGAAGATCATTATGAATATCAGTGACTACCTCATCCTCTAAACTGTCGTGGAAGTGTCTCCATTTTCCCTTTTTCACTTTGGAGAATGAGATCCTCTGTAGAGCATTTTACACAATTGACAGCTAATAATGGTACCCAAGGGAAGAAGCACAAATGGGAGGGGATCATAGTACTAAATACCATTGTTGCTTGTTAGAAAATGGGCATTCTCAACAACATAGTTCTTATATGAGAGACGTTGTGTAGTTATCTAGTTATACACCTGATGCTGCTGAATGTTGAAGTCTCCAAAAGGCAGGTCCTTGTTTTTCTACTCATCTGGACAGTGTACAACCTATGTACTTCACACCAATTGGAATATTACATACCAATAGAAACACATGTTATACGAACCATTTGTCCTGACTCATCTCAAGCATCCTTTGTATCTGGGAATAAAGAAACATCATCGGTAAGATAAATATTAGATGCCTCTTGGCCAGCAATAAGACAAAAGGAGAGAACTGATCGGAGCAGACCTGGAATCCCCAGCACATGAAGCAGTGGAACCTGTGCTGTCAATGCCTATCAGTGAGGCCATTCCAGGAATAATTCATGAGTGGAAGTTAACTTATTCTGAGTCAAGTGCACAGCTGCAGCGGCACACTTCAAGCTGTACAACTGGTTTGTGCACTAAGAAGAGCCTGACTCTAGGGGAAGTTACATCATGGAATGTTCTTGAGGACCTCGTACCCCTTTGTGATGTATAATAGCTGCGTTGCTCCAGAATTTATGACAAGGAGCATCTGTTGCAGACATTTACACTAAAATATAAATGATGTCTTCCTCCCAGTCCTGGCAATCAAAGGCTGTTTGACTGTTCCATGATACTGCCTGTATCTTCAGCACTCTTTGAGCCTAAACAGAAAAATTCCACAAACACAAATACATTTCTCTTGACAGGATGAATACCAAAATGTAGGTGGGAAGTTCAAGGCTGCCCTTTGAAGTGACAGAAGAAAGATGAAAGAACATGTCCACATTTTGTCTGCTGTTTTCTTCCTTCCTTAATGAACACATGCAATGACTTTCCATTTATTTATACACAGATGCATATTATTTTTCCTTCTCCCTTTAAAGACAAAGGTCTAAAATTGTCATTTTCCATGTCACACCACTCTGAGATGGTTCTGGCCCCTCCCTCTATTTCTGTGCTGATTGACTTCCTGAGCTACAACAAACCAGATGTACACTGAATAGAATGAGTGCCCCTGAATCCGTCTAAACACACCCCTTCCAGAATGGAGACCAGCAGAGGACTGCCTTGTACTACTGGCTCTGGGTGAAAGAGAAGCCCATAAGTGAAAGAATTTCTACTGCTGCTTGTCACATAGATCCAAGGAACAGGCACCTACCTGTCCTGAGTCTGGCAAAGTCTTTGGGTTATATAAACCACCAAACTGGATGCTTTGTCATTGCTGACAAAGCTTCTAGACGTTTATGACCTCTTGGTTGGTCAGATTCTGGGCACAGGGTGCTTGGGCCATCCTTCAGTGACCTTGCAATTTGGTTAGAGAAATTACTTAAATCTAAAAGCAAAACATGGTTAAACATAGGCAAATCCCATACCTAATAGCAATTTAGCCACTCACCCAACCAAAATGCAAATCAAAAGCTAACCTTGAACCAACCACCATTCTACCTACTGTTCCTCCTGTCTTCTTCCTGTGATATAAACAGTTTCTCCCATTCATTAGTGAGGGATGTGGATGGGGACTTGTGGATTCCTTGAGCTGGAGAGTATTAGCACAGTGTGACATGTGCAGAGGATCCTGCTGTAGGTGCAGGGGCATTTTCACAAATCAAAGCACACAGGGAAGGTTTTACAACCAGCTTTCTCAACACCACATTTCCTTCGTGGAAGGGGAAAATGGCTGTATTTAACTTCTGCCTCCTAATCTTAGGTTGACAGAAACCAGGAAACTGCTCAATTTCATGTGTTTACTTCTAAATGCTCCAACTTAGCCAAGTGTCTGGCTGTTCCATTCTGTAAAAGCAGAGTTCTACCATCATGCCTCATATTTCTTTTCTCTCTCACTGTGTTGGCTGATGTTCATGTGTAAAATGCAGGATTTCAACAAATTGCATTCTGATTGACTGACCTGGATTTCTGCTGGGGAGTTCAACAGGAAAGCCAAAGAAATTTGACCAAATTCAATTTCTTGGGCTCTTCTAGTGTTTTTCAGAAGTAGCCTAGACCTGTTTTATTAGAGGAAAGAGGAATATTTGAGAAGAATTGCACAAGCCAAAATCACAGTGAAGAAGGTTTTAAAATTGGATGGAATCTCAGCTTATTTACTCTAAACTTAAAAACAAATTCAATTCATGATCGTCTTTGGACAGTATCCTCTGAGGGCAAGCTACTAAGTTCATAAAGATCACAGACTTTTAAATGAACTGAGTGTGTCTTTTAACTTTGTCTTTATCCTGGTATTTGATAGTTTGAATTTCTCCAGAGTTCAGATTAAGATCTACTGCTGTATTAGGTCTGGAGAGATGTCTCAACAGTTAAGAGCATTCTCTTCCAGATGACCTGGTTTAATTTCCAGTACCCACAGGACAGCTCACAACCATCTATAACTCTAGTTCCAGGGGATCTGATGCTCTTCTTCTGGTCTTCATGGGTACCAGACAGTTGTGTACATAAATGCAGACATACATGCATACAAAATACCCATACACAAACAATAGCAAATTTAAAAGTCTAATGCTGTATTAATAGGTAGGACCTTCAGGAGCTGATGAAGTCATGAAGATTCTAGTCTTGTGAGTGGATTAATGATGTTATTGTGCAGTGGGTTAGGTACTATGAAAATGAATTTCTTTTAAGAGCATACTTGCTCTTGCTCCATCTCTCTTGAAAGTGCTTGTTTGTCCTTCTGCTAAATTATGATGCAGCATGAACATCCTTGATGGATTCCAGCATCATGTTGTTGAACATCCTAGCTTTCAGAACAACGAGAGAAATAGACTCCCATTGTTTACATTACCTGTCTCTGGTGCCCTTGTATAGCAGAAGAAATAGACTAAAACATTATGAATCAGGATGCTAGTAGTCAATGTAAGTTCTATAGATTTCATAATGATTCTCGACAGAGCTGTGGTAACAGTTTTACCGATCAGGAGTTGGTGAAACACAGAGCTTTCTAACCTCCTGGCTGTTTGAGTAGACCCTATTCTGGGCCATCAGCATTTCAGGCTTCCCTGACCACACTGGTTTCTTAAGGTTTTAGATCCAAGCAATCCAATAGTCTTGTTTTCCTGGAGGCTGTTAAGTGTTTCCCCTAATATCAATGCTTTAATGCCCTCCATGTTTTTGAAATCATCTTTTTATTTTATAATTACTTAAATTTGAATGGAAAATACAAAAATATAATTAAGTTCCCATATGTCCTAACCCAAGTCTCCCCTAGTGTTAATATTTAATATTAGTGTGGGCTACTTGCCACAATGACAAGTCAATACTGACACATTATTTATGAAGTCTATACTTTATTTAGGTTTTAACCAAATGTCTTATTTTTTCTGTCCAAGGATCTCACACAGGACACCATTCACTTCTCCTTACCTTCTGTTGCCTATGACAGTTTCTCAGCTTCTCTTGCTTTTGATACTCTTGGCAATTCTGAGGAGTATTGATGGGCATTTTAGTGAAATTCTTCTTCTATTGCTATTTGTTTTGTTTCTTGTCCTCATGACTAGATGGAAGTGGTGTGTTCTCAGGAGGAACACATCAGAGATAAGTATTGTTCACTTCACATTGTGTCAGGGAACATACTCTCAAATTTACCTCTAATTGTTGATGTGAACTTTTATCACCTGACCAAGGGATCATTTGTTGAGCTTCTTCATTCTGTTAGTCTTTCTTCTCTTTTGCTTTCTGCAGAAGAAGCCAACATGACCTACTCAGCAAGTGCTTCATTTCCTTGAAGTTGCAGTGTCTGTTTAAACTATTTGAATTTATTGTTTAATAAAAGGTGTTTGTCTCTTCCCTTTTATTTTAATTATTCAGACATTTATTTACATTATTGTGGACTCATGGATGTTTATTTTATATATCTAGCTTTAATTCAGTACTGGTTTCCATGGTGACTCAAATTGTTTCAATTTTGGCCACTGGTTGCTTTTGTTGACTCTTGTGTGTTTTTGATATTTCACCATCACTGCACAGTGTTGCTTATTATATATTTTCTGAGAACACCTCACTTTTTGGTGGTATATGGTACTACCAGTTAATCTTGTATATTTCCTGCTCTATCCCTTGAGTCAGTCATTTTTCTAAGACACCCTACTTCCCTGTTTGCTTTCAAAGACACACAGAGGAGCCCTCTTTACTTCCAACTGCTTTATTGTGGTCATTTCATAGGTTTCCAATACAGTTAGATACCTTTCATCATATTATGGATTGCATGCTAGGCCCTCCTGACATCTGAGTTTTCAGATTTGCATGACATCCCAACATGTGTGCTATAAGAGTCTGTTGACTTCCTTTATAACAGTGTTGTGCATTCATTGTTAAGCACTGTGGTCTGCTGAAGAATTGTCCTGCGTCCTAAAGATGCTCACATCTTTACCTCTGGAGCAGACAAGTAGATTATTGACTAATATGGTGAAAGAGATCTTGCATATGTGAATAAGGTAAAGATCTTGAGATGGAAGTGTTATCCTGGATTGTATGAATGAATCCAACATAATTGCAAGATCTCTTATAGAAAGAGGCAGACTCAGCACCTGATGTATTACTACATATGGCCTCCAATAGCCATGAAGGCAGGGAAATTGAGTCTAACCTGAAACTTCTCAGCGAAACCTGTGCATGTGACCCTGTCACTCTGTTAATGTTAGTCTTGTAAACCAAGAATCAGAACGGAGTACATTTGTGTTCTTTTAAGTCACTGAGTTTGTGGTCATTAACTTCAGAAGAGATTGGCAGTTAATATAGATTTGTAGAACTTGAAAATGAGATGCTGCTCTGTCCAACAGAACTTTTTTTCTGACTCCATGCTGTTCAACATGGTAAGCCATATGTGTCTTTTGAATTACCAAAATGTTGCTAATACAGCATAGGAAATCTGGATTTTAAATCTTAGTCACAGACAACCAGGGATTGCCACATTGGACCAAATTGTATGGAACATTTCTAATCTCAGCTCTCATGACTTTAATGTTATTCCTAGCCTGGGATTAGCTAATCCCAACCCCTCAACCACACTTAGTCAAAATGCAAGTGTAAGAATGAGAAATAAATTCTTACTGATCTATGCAACTGTGATTTTCAGAGTGATATTCAGTTCCATATGACTAATATACACTTCTGATCAACTCTTCCCACTGCCAAATTCACTGTTGTGAAATATGTATTGTGAAATATATTGCTCATTGGCATCTGATTCATCCGGCAGAATGCAGCTCTAAATATTTATCCTGAATATAATCCCTGTCTTTTCAGCCTACATGTCTCACTGCCATCTCATTCTGCCATGCCTCTGACTCATTTGACATCCAGAGCACTTAAAGATGCAAGACCCACTTTATCTGCTCTTTCCCTCTAATTGGACTCTTATCTGATCCCCACTTCTTGCTTTGTTGATTTCTGCTTGTTCTTTAAAGTCAGCTCAAATGATACCACTGTGCTTCATTCTCCTAAAAACGGCCCATTTGTGTCTCCCCAGGCTTCCCAGATCATGCTGTGAGGGCTCTTGCCTCATCACAGTGTATCGAGTTGTTTCTGTAACCTGGTCTGGGATGACACACTATTTTATTCATGCTTGTGTCACTTATGTCTATGTCATACTCATTTCCTGGCACAGAGTTGTATAGCCTCAAAAAGGGTGTACTGAATAATTCAAAGGGCGTCATCTGGAAAGCTGCCCTTCCAGGCAGTACAATAAACTTGAGGAGATCAGAACAACCTGTAGGCTGTATTGCTGAGGTTCTCAGAGCAGCTTCTCCAGAGAAGAGCTTCATGTCTGGCAGTCTCCATGCTGAAGACTTTGCTCTGCTCCCACACAGATGGACGGAAAGTTTAGTTACAGTTGGAGCAGGGGACTGAGAGTCAAGGGAGCTAACTCTAGGCATGCACCAGCTTTCCCCTGAACTCTTAGAGCTTCATGGTTTTTTGTTTGTTCATTTGTTTGCTTTGTTCTGTGTTTGTACAATGGAGCTTTTGGGTTTGAGAGTCTTCTCAGCCTCCTCCAACAATGGTTCCAATAGATGCATTCTGTAGGCATCTTTCTAGAATGCTCCAGCCCCCCAGGGGGTATAAAGATCCATGAAGTAAAGACTGGTGGTTAGAAAAGTCAGTCCCTTACAGAGAACACAGGGCTTGGTTCTCACCAGGTTCTGTTAAGCATGCGTTATTAGTACTACTACTGGATTAAAATAACA
The DNA here is from genome assembly GCF_017639785.1 of Mesocricetus auratus. Taxonomy (NCBI): domain Eukaryota; kingdom Metazoa; phylum Chordata; class Mammalia; order Rodentia; family Cricetidae; genus Mesocricetus; species Mesocricetus auratus. The sequence continues at coordinate 111,084,224 of NW_024429189.1, forward strand.
AACCAAGTACAATTGCTTATCACAGTAATTTATAACCATTTTTATGGGTTGGCTGATATTGTGTGGGCAAGCTTTACTCAGGGTCTCTTGTACAGGTGCAGCCAGATGGTGGTTGGGACATAGCCATCTCTATGCTAAGCTAGCTGAATTCTCTGACATGCATTACTTATAAGGCTGTTAGGTAATGCAGGATGCTGGCTGGTACTTCCACCAAAGACTTCTGCATGACTTTTCCATGGAGCCTGGGTCTGTTACTGTACAGTGGCTAGATTCTGAATTGGAATATCTCAAGACGAGGGTCACCCAGAAGCTGGGGGACTTCTTATGTCCAAGCCTCAGAACTCTCAGAATCTCATTTAGACCATACTCTTGAAAGAACCAGCCATTAAAGCTAGCTCACCTTTTTATTAAATATAATTTTTATTCTTTGAAATTTTCTTATATATAATGTAATTTTTATGAATGCACTTTTACTTTCATTAGCGTATATTCATTGCACAAAATAGTGGCTTTCACTGTAAAATTTTCTTTCTTTCTTTCTTTTTCATTTTACATATCAATCCCAGTTCTCCCTCCCTCCCCTCCTCCTGACCCCCTCCCCCTTCCCCATCCACTCCTCAGACAGGATAAGGTCTCCCTTGGGAAGTCAACAAAGTCTGGCATACCAAGCTGAGACAGGACCAAGCCCCTCCCCAGTATCAAGGCTGAGCAAAGTATCCCACCATAGGAAATGGGCTCCAAAGGGCGTGTTCATGCACCCAGGATAAGTCCTGGTCCCACTGCCATGCCCACAACAGACCAAGCCACACAGTTGTCGCCCACATTCAGAGGGCCTAGTTCAGTCCCATGCAGGTTTCCCAGTTGTCAGTTCAGAATCCATGAGCTCCCACTAGCTTTGGCCATCTCTCTCCATGGTTTTCCCCATCATGATTTTGCCCCCTGCTTGTTCATATGATCCCTTCTCCCTCTCTTTAACTGAACTCCAGGAACTCAGCCCAGTGCTTGGCTGTGGATCACTGTATCTGCTCCCATCATTTGCTGGATGATAATTAGGGTAGTCACTAATCTGACTAAAGGTGAAGGCATCCTCTCCAATATTGCTAGGAGTCTTAGCTGGGGTCCTCCTTGTGGATTCCTGGCAATTTCCCTAGTACCAGGTTTCTCCCTAACCCCATAATGACTCCCTCTATTAAGGTATCTCTTGCATTGCTCTCCCCCACTGTCCTTCACCCTACTTGGCCATCTCAATTCCTCATGTTCCCATCCCCTGTCCCCTCCCTTCCCAGTTTACCCAGGAGATCTTAACTATTTCCCTTTCCTGTGGTCCTCTATGTGTGTCTCTCTTAGGGTCCTCCTTTTTACCTAGCTTCTCTAGAGCTGTGAATTGTAGCCTGATTTTCCTTTGTTTTACATCAGTCTCTACTTCTGAGTGAGTACATACTGTGTTTGTCTTTCTGGGTCTGGGTTACCTCACTCAGGATGTTTTTTTTCTAGTTACATTCATTTGCCTGCAAATTTCAAGATGACATTGTGTTACACCACTGAGTAATACTCCATTGTGTAAATGTACCATATTTTCTTTATCCATTCTTTGATTAAGGGGCATCTAGGTTGTTTCCAGGTTCTGGTGATTACAAATAATGCTGCTATGAACATAGTTGAATATATGTCCTTGTGGTATGATTATGTGTCTTTTGGGTATATGCCCAAATGTGCTATTGCTGGGTCTGGTGGTAGATAGATAGAGGCTCAAACCTCATCTCCTGGAAAGAGGAATCTTGAAGGGTATGTAAGTACGTTTAATCTTCTTTAGTGTAGCAATGTACAAATACATAAGGATTTGAACTAGAGAAATCTTTTAAGACATAGAGAGGTCTAGGTAATTATATTTAAATATTTGGGAGCCCCAAAGACAGAGAGGGTGTGGGTCTACATTTCATTCCATCCTTAATCAGAATATCTCTCTGAGACTTATCATCAGATATTTAAAAAAAATCAGAGTCCTAGGGCTTATAGAGGCAACATAGAGCCTGGTACTGGTGATGTGTGAGTTACAAATCTATTGCAAATGAATGTATGCTAAGTGAGTTGCTTCCTCAGTCACCCTAGGCCAGCTTAGGTGAAGACATGGTGGTAGGCTTAACCTGAGCTTATAGAAGGAGTTACTTATTTAGTTACAGATGGTCCCGGAGTATGCTCAGATGTCTTAGTCTGTTTTCTGTTGCTATAGCAGAATATCATAGACTGAGTAATTGATAAAAGAAAGTTGATTTGGCTCTCAGTTCCAAGTTTGACAAAAGTCTAAATTTCATCATCTGTATCTGGTTGCCTTCTGATGAGTATTTTATAGCAGAGGGCAAGCAGACTCGTCGGGGAAAAAACATACTGGCTAACAACTCATGCCTGCAAGGAAGACATTAGTCAGTGTATACCCTCCTGACTCAAAGACCACTTAATACATTCCACCTCCCTATCTTACCACATTGAAGAATTAAACCACCAATGAGTTTTCATGAAAAAAAAGCCAAAACAAATCATATTCTGGCTACAGACATAGAGCTGGAGATCAATGGAAGGAGCTGTCTTTGCAAACAAAACTAAACCTCAGTCAACAAACAAACCCATACTTGAGATCTTTGTTGAATTTATCACTATTCTTTATGCTCAGTTTTCCACTTGGAACTGGTCTGTGGGCACACCAGTCATTCTTGTCTCTCATCTACCCTCTGGAGTATCATGACCAGAAAAGATGCTAGCAGGAAGCCCTTTGTAAAAGTTCAAGAGTATTATCTTCCTGTGATGTCCATAATCATTCACCCATTTGACTGTGAACTTACTCAGGCAAGGGCTGGGTTTTCCTCACTCCTCTGTCCTGCCTGGTGTTGTACATGCATACAGGAGACTCAATAAGAGGTGAAGGAGTTGAAAAGGTCCAAATTGTCCTGTTGATAGTTTCCTTGGAAAGTCCCTGAGCAGCTCTGAAGTCAGTGCTTTGAAGATATTTTGTTCCTAAAAGGGAGAGGATGTCTCTTTTCCTTTGATGGATTGGTGGCCATTCTGGAGGGAGGAGGGGTGACTCACTGCAGAGGTCAGGATGGGCAGGGAGGAGAGAAGCCTTGGCAGGCTGTGTGCTTGGGGAACTGCTCCAAGGCTGGGTTTGTTGCACTCCTTGCCTGCTTTTAGACACAGGAGTCATTAAGTCAGGGCACGTGGCCCCAACTCTCTCCCCTAAAAATTATACGAAGGATTGTCAGGGACAGTCCAGGTCCAAAATATGTCTTAAATTTGTCATGATTCAATTTCCATTTTTAGGTACTCTCTGCACATGTATATTTTATGTGTCTGAAGGAGGCCTGGGAATTAGATAACTTGAGGACTGTTGGCTGGCTGACCACATGCTCTTGGCTCTTCAGTGTTAATGTCAGTGGAAAAAATGCAAAAGCAATAACCGGTCCCTGGGATGACAGTCTTCACCCGGTCTCTTCCATCTCTCTGCAGTTAGTGACTTGTTTCTCTTTTAAGAATGATCAAATGAAAGACTTGGGTAGCTCAGTAGTAGGCTACTTTCTTATTGCACAGAAGGCTCCAAATGACCAAGTTGATAGTTTGATCTGGTGTGAGTGACTGTTCTGTAATAGAAGATCAGGGGCAAGAATAATAGTTATTTCTATCCTGGAAGGAAATTCTGAGATCTTGAGTCAATCTTGAGTCCAAGACAAGAGACTTGGGGTGCAGGGAGTTTTCTGGGAGGTGAATTTTGCAGGCAGCCATGAGGAACAGGTAAGATAAGAGAATGTGAGCAGCAGGGCTTGGCTTTGCTCTGATTTCTGAGAAGCACAGAGAAAGACCTCATTCTCCTGTTTATTGTGTGCTCCTCAGGCAGGGTATTAACCTTATGACTACCTCGATGCTCTTGAGTATAGCTTAGAAGTTTCCTGTACTGATATAGCCCTCCCTTTGGGAAAGCAAACTCAAGTGGTATGTGCTTGAGGTGAGAATGGTCAATGTGAGGGAGTTGTGTGTACAAGGTCCTGTCCATCAAGCTGGCTAGGTCATAGGTGGACTGAGCAGACCCAACCATGGAGAATCTTTGACTCTCTTGGTTCTTGGTTTAGATGCCAAGATCACCTGCTTCTACAGTAACTAGAAGATTCCCTTCTATTTGTCTCCCATGGGCTCTAATTCGATTAGATTTAGATCTCTGAGGCCGACAAGTTACCCACACTCTGTTGTTCAAATAAGAGACAATGCAGGATATCCTTGTTCTTTCCCTCATCCTTCCGCTCTCCCTCGTCTCTCCCTCTCCCACCTCTACTCTTTCTCTTTACTTCAGCCATTTCTCCTTTTTTTCTTCCATCTATTTTTGCATGTTATTGTTTATCAATATTTCCTTTAGTTATTGTTTTCTAATTTCCATTGCTAGATTATATATTTTACATGTAAAGCACAAAATTCAGATGTATTAAATTATTTTACTTTTTCTTGTTTATGGCCCGGAGTATACTCTTTTTGGTAAATATTTCATGCATGCATACAAACAATGTATATTTTGCTACTGTTGTAATTCTTCAAAGTTCAATCAGGTTATGTTTTCTAGGTCTTCCACGCACTCAACTGCTCTTATACCTTCTTGTGCTTATTACTGAGGGAGGCGTGAGAATGTATCCATCTGTAATTGGGATTGGCCTATTCTTCCTATTTTTTTGTTTGATTTTTGTGTTCTTAGGGATGGTTTAGTCTCCTCAATGAATTGTTTTTGTTGTCATTACATAACAATCCTCTTGATCCTTGATAATAGTACTGTTCTTTGTCTAACAGCAATATATCACCCTCAATTTTAAATATTCTGGTTAGGGTTTTGCTTTGCTCTACATGAGAAGTTATAATTAAGCCAGGTGGTAGTAGTGTATGCTTTAATCCCAGCACTTGGGAGGCAGGAGGATCTTAGGGAGTTCAAGGCAAGCCTGGTCTACAAAGTGGGTTCCAGGATAGCCAGGACTGTTACATAGAGCAACCCTTTCTCAACCCTCCCCCCCAAAAACAACAGAAAAAAGGGAAAAAGAAAAAAGTTATAATTTCCTTTATTTATTCTTTGCTTCTTTCTCTACATTTGTGGTATCATTTTTTTAATCTCAAGAGTTTTCTCTGCTTGTATATGTATGTGTGGGTGTGTTGTCATGTGTGTGCTATGTTATCTCAATCAGGGTATATCAAGCCTCTTGCAGCCATAGTTTCTAGTCCTTCATTATGTTTTAGAGTCTTTCTGCCTTTTCCATTTTTTCTCTTCTTGGGATGCCACTTTCATCCATGTTATACTTCTGACATCACCCTGTAGACTGACATGCTTTGCTTATGTTTTCACTCCTTTTTTCCGTTTGCATTTAGTCATGTGGAAATTTAACTGTCCTGTCTTCAATTCATTGGTTCCTTGCTTAGCTGAGTCAAGTTTATAATAAAACCACAGAAAGGATTAATCCATGAAATTTTATCCATAATTGCCAGCATTTATATTTGATCTTTTTAAAAACTCTGGTACAATTTCCTATTTCCTCTTGCATGCTGATCACTTTGATCCTTTTATTAACAAAATCATAGTCAATTTAAAGTCTATGTCTGATAGTTCCAACAACTAAGCCATCTCTACATTGGTTTTTCTGTTCTTTCTTATTTTTCAGTGTATTAAATGTCAGATATAGGTTGCATAGAAACAGCAGCTATTGAAGCAGATAGTATTTGCATAAAAAATGGACATGCTTCTCTGTTGTGCTCTTGGCATGAGTGGTTGACTCATCTACTCAGCGACATAGTTTGGAATTTAACTTGAGTTTACTTCACGGGCTTCAAATGTCTTCATCACTGGACTGCCGTGATCTTGTGTTTAATGTGGGGGACTGGAGTTCTTAAGAGGTTATTTCAGTGTTGCTGTTTCCCATGCAGCTTCCAACAGTCCCTGTGTTGTCCATCTTCTTTTGTACTCTAGTAATGTTCTTTGTTATTTTTTACTTGATGTTTGTTCTTGGGTTGGGAGTTGGAAGTATCTCACTTTTCCTTCTCTTGCCTTAGACATAGACATAGGCTGAGGGATAGATTTTTTTCAGTGACTCTTCCTATGGAAACTTACCTGTAATTTATATCTGAGTTGAGTCTTGGTTGAGAGAGAATTTCCTGCTTCAGTAACATCCTTTGCTTTGGATTGGTGAGGGGCAGTACTGTTTCATCTGAAAGAACAGTCAAGGAAGTGGGCACAATCTTGTTCTACACTCATTGGCAGTAGTTCAATACCCATGCAACCATGCCATCCTGAGGTGTGCATCCTTTTTCTCTTGTCACTTAGTTTCTTGTAACATTATGGTGAAAGTTCACGACAAAGGACTTGGAACTCAACCCACCCTATGTCTGGGGAATCCCAGAAGCTCAAATTGGTATGTTGGCACCATCTTGACCTTTTAGGATCCATAAACTTTTAGCTGATTTCATCTTACCTACCTTTGTGGCCACCTCCTTTTCTTTCTGTGATCTGACAAAGATGCAACAGTTTGTGTCCCATCTCTCTTCAGAGCATCTTTTTAACCATTTGGGGTCTAGTTTACTCGATTGTAATGGGACACTGGCACTCAAAGATTCAAATGAAGGTATGGTTTTGTAGAGTTTTTTACATTTTCCATATTGTTAAACAAGAGACAATTAGACATACTTGTCTCCTTAGTAGAGTCATAACTAGTTTCCTTAGTTGGACAGCTTTGGCCTTGTTTTTTTTTTTTTTTTTTTTTTTTACTTTTATACAAAAGCACTTCCAGGGTTTATCTTTTAACTCCAAGTATACATACTCATTGAGAAAACAAGGTGACATTTAATTTTGTACTCAACTTTCTGGGGCACATTCATCCTGGTCCCAGTCCACAATATTTCCTTGAGGAGGCAGATGGCATGTGCAATTTTGCTATCTCCGGTCAATAAGGTAGAGTGTGAAGACTAACTGCCCTACCTGCTATTTCCCCTATGGTGTAAGTAAAGTCAAACACACCTATTTATTTAGGTTGATTGTATCTTCTAATAGTGTGACTTGAAGCAGTTCTCTTCAATTCTGAGTCCCAATTCTTGACTGTAAGTCAATGACTCCCAGTATTTTGGAATCTCTAGGTACATGTGCATTGTCTCATAAAAAGAACAGGGGAAAATGTTAAATGATTGCCCCAAGTCAAGTATAATTAAAATGCTTAATTGTACAGGACAAACAGTAACATGTATTTTTTATTTAAAAAATTAAGTCAACATAACAAATACAGCTAAAGTTCTCTGCACCTTTGGATATTTGAAACCTTTTCAAGTTCATTTCCTTTAGAAATGACTGAACTGTCAACTCAAAAAGACAGGAAGAAATGCAAAACTTCAGAATGAGATTGAACTATTATGGACTGGCATGGAAAGATTTCTGAAACTACTAGGTCAAAAACCAAATTATACAATCACATGTACCCTATGATCTCATTTACACAAAATGTGTTGTGCATATAAAACAGTTGACAGTCACTCTTGGGAATGCTCCCACGAATCCTTGTCTTTACATCTGACCAATTCATGGCACATGTCCTTGGATTATCTTTTGACATGTTTGCTTGTGCTTTGTACATTGGTTAATTTTCTTCCGAGTGCACTGTGCAAAGGCTCCCCCCATAACATCGCAAAAAATGCATGCTGTATTTACACAACATGTAAACTTGTTGTGAGTTAAATTCACTCTAGCCAGACTTCCTTTGGATTTCCAGCTCCCAAATAATGACTTGGAGACTTCTTATTAACTATGAAAGCTTGGCCTTAGTTTAGGCTTGTTCCCAACTAGCTTGTGTAATTTAAGTTAATCCATTTATATTAATCTATATTCTGCCACATGGCTTGTTACTTCTCCTCTATACTGTACACCCTATTTCCTCCATGTCTGTCTGGCAAATCTCTGCTGTGCTCTATATCTTGATTGTGGTAGTTGTAACCCATGTGTGCACATCTGTTAAAACTTATTGAACTGATTGGAGATGTCATTCTGTAAATCTGTCTCTCTTATTGGTTGTTGAATAAAGCACTGTTGGCTAATTAGGAAGCAAGATGGGACTAGGAGTCAAGGAGGATTCTGGGAATGAGAGGCGGAGAGAGACACCATGTAGCCACCAGAGGAGTAAGAAGTCCGGACCCTTTTCTCCGGTAAGAGAAATACTTAGATTAACAATTATGGGTTAAATACTTAAGTCAGAGATAGCCAGTAAAAAACCAAGCAAACAGCCAACAGCTCATAATTAATATAGCGTCCTGTGTGTTATTTGGGGCTTCAGACAGCAGGGCAGGGCCCAGGCGACTGGCAAGGAAGACTACACTCTACAATTGAACTTTATTTGAAAGTGAATTAAATATGGGGAAGAATAATTAACACTAAAGATCCTTTGAAAAAGTGATATAAAAACCTATTATTGTAGAAGCTTCCTAAAACATATGCATATAAGTGGGAGGGGTATGAGATGTAAATCACGGTAAAAGCATGAATGGAATCTGGGGTACTTTAGCAATGAATGGCAAGTGAGATGGATGATACAAGCTAGAATTATCTGAAAGGAGGGAGCCTCAGTTGAGAAAATGCTGTTCAGATTTAGGGCATTTTCTTAATTAGTGATTGATGGGGGAGGGTCCAACCCACTGTTTATAGTGCCATTCCTGGGCTGAAGGTCCTGGGTTCTATAAGAAAGCAGGCTTATGAAGCCATGAGAACAAGCTAGTAATCAGCATCCTCTGTGGCCTCTTCATCAGCTCCTGCTCCCAGGTTCCCGTCCTGCTTAAGTTCCTGCCCTCACTGCTTTTGATGATGAACTGGTATATGGAGCTGTGAGTGAAATAACCCCTTTCCTCCTCAAGTTGCTGTTGGTCATGATGTTTCATAACAGCAAAAGTAATCCTAACCAAGAGAGCAAATCATATAAATCCACTGACTCTGATATAAGATTGACTGATAGACAGTGGGACAGGCAGAATTAATAAGAATAATTAAGATAGAATGATTAGTGCAGATGAATTGAGCGGATGAGCCTATGTTTTAAAGGATTTTGTTCTGAAAGTAAATAGTGAAAAGTATTCTACACACTGTAGAAACAATGAGGTTAGTGAGGTAATGTGTCATGTGTAAATTCTGTTTCAATAATGTTGACTCTAGAATTGAAAGCTATTGTTTCAGAGCAGAAATTCTCAAATATTTAGATATTTGTGCTCTTTTTGACTAGATTAAAGCCTCATGATGTTCTTTAGTTGCTCAAGAAATTAAAAATAAATTAAGCTAGTGAGAGTACATCAAAAACCTGACAGTTCTAGAACACACTGTCTTAAATTCAGAGGCAGAATCACAATTAGTTACAATTTGTACTAACTCTTTTCCTTTTGTGTATGTGTGTGTGTGTGTGTGTGCTCCAACGAGCATGTGTACACATGGGTATGTGGTGTGTGTCTGTTTGTCAAGATAAAATATTGTTGATGCAGGTTGTGCTTTCTTTGGCTACCAACATTTCATATTAATTTTGTTTATAAATTCACTCTATATTCTCTACTTCAGTGAAATTTTCTCTCTCTTTATTTTTTGTCCTAGAGCAAGGTTTGGTGTCTAACTTATTTTGCTTCTCTCTCTCTCTCTCTCTCTCTCTTATCTATACTTATACCTCTAACAAAACATATGATGTCATTTTGAACTTTCACTGGTAAATTTATATAAACATTTAAAAATTATTGAGCACTCTGAATGTGCTTTTTTCAACCAGAATTATGTTTTTATTTAGTTTTGAGATTGTAATAGGGACCCGTGTCCATTTTGGCACATCTGTCATGTTCTTGTTTTTCTCATGTTTGGAAAGTCATGCTGGTGAGAGTTCATGGATATAGCTTCTGAAATTATTAGGTGGCGAAATCTCATGCAAACTCCCTAATTCTCTGGCTCTTAGGATATTTCTGACCCATTTTCCACAATGTTTCCTGAGCCTGAGGTTCAAGATTACTTTTATGTCCACAGATCAGTGTATTCTTTACCCTTTATCAAGAGAACTTCTCTTTGCAACAGAAAATTTAGGTAATTTTTCTTATGATTGTCTAAATTCTCATCCTCTAATATAGTACAACTTCATTTTAACTTTCTAGTTTGTTAATGTTCAATGAGATCTTGCCACTGTCATTTTCATTTCAATGTTTCTCTTGTCTATGGCTCTTAACTAAAGGTCCTGGATTATAAGGCCAGATTGTGTGTTTTCAGTCACCTGACTATATCCTAATGGCTACTCAAAGATTCTGATGTCCGCATCTTCCCTTCTATTATTTTGGTTCCATTAAGAGTCTTTGCTTTGGGCCGGGCAGTGGTGGCGCACGCCTTTAATCCCAGCACTCGGGAGGCAGAGGCAGGTGGATCTCTGTGAGTCCGAGGCCGGGCTGGACCAATAGCTTCCAAAACAATACAGAGAAACCCTGTCTCTTAAAAACCAAAAAAAGAAAAAAAAAAAAGAGTCTTTGCTTTGGAACATGGGTTGACAATGGTTTTCTAAGAAAGGTCTCAAACAAATATTTCAGGCTTTGCTTGCTAAGAAGCACAGTGATGAATATTATGCAGGCACTTATCTGACCATTTAAAATGTAATCATTCAAATGTGTGAAAATAAATTATTTTAATCCATTTGTTTTCTGTTCCTATAGCTGAACAGAAAAGGATAATTCATAATGATAAGGATTATCTTGAACTTGGGGTTCTGGAGCCTATAAAGTCCAAGACAATGACACTAGGTCTCGTTGATATCTGGTGAGGGCCTGCTTGTTGCTTTATAACATTGCAAATATATGACAGCTGAGGTAGAGCAAGGATGTTGGATGAGACCTATAGTTTTTTAGAAAGCCACCAGTGCTATTATAGGGAACTTTCACAGTCTCATCTAGCCTAACTTATTTTCCAAAGACTCCACTGCTCATATACTACTGGCATGCAGTCCTGAAGATCAAGTTCCTATATGTGAACTTTGGGGTCATATTCAAACCTTACCCCATTATTAGTTCCTCAAAGTGTAAAGGTAGAAGCTTGATGGACTTGGCTTGTGTGCTGTAGTTTAGTTAACCTTTTTCTAGTACAAATTTAATACTTAATAGCTAAATCAATACACATAGCCCCCCCACACACACAAAGGGAATTTGGCAATGTGAGAAATTGGATTGTCAGATATACTTTTGGTATAACTAGGCTAGAGGACAATATGACCCATTTGCTATAAGGCTGCTATAGCACTGGGTGCTAGCAGCAGCAGAGATGGGACCAGGGTCAATTCCTACTTAAGGCAGTCCACACCTCTTTTCCCTTTTGGTGGGTGCTGTGGTCCTTTGGTGAATGGACACATAGCAGCTATATCTCCATTAGGTGTTTTCAGGGTCCTGTCTCCCACACTTCTCTATGATGGAGCTTTACAACGAATGGGAAACATGCATTGGACAGGGGCCTCCCAAGAGTCTCCAAGACAGAGGCTGGGAAATGTTTAAAAACATAATGGAAGATGGAAACATTAAAAAAATGGGCAGTTTGGGAAAGCAAAATCAGGGGTGGTCAATGATTTTTCTTTATCTTTCTAAGGATGAGGTCAGCATGAGCTATAGGCAAGGCTGATATGGCAGAAAGAACCAATACCATGCAGATTCATAAGACATCAGGAAGTGTTAGGGTTGATAAACTAGGTGGAAAAGTTAAAGGCTAGGTAAAATCAATTTCCCACTAAACCTTGGTGCCAGGCATGATTTTGTCTGGTTAGTGACCATCATACTGCAGTCATACTGTCCATGACACTTGAAATTTGCTTTGATCTTCACCATTTCTAGGTAAGGCAGTTCTAGAATTTCTCCAGTGACTCAGAAGGTATCTGTTGGGAGGTTGCTATCTTGGAGGGCTATCAGTCTTTCATGGGTATTTTTAGGGGATGGTTGGTTGTGAGGAAGACAAAGTGTGTTGATGGACATTTCTTTCCCACAAGTCAGTTCCCAAATAACCAACATGGACACTTAATATTAATTGCAAATAGTCAGCCAATAGCACAGGCTTGTTACTAACTAACTCTTACATTTAAATTAACACATATTTTGTATCTATGCTTTGCCATGTGGCTTTTCTCAGTAGGGCATACCCATCTTGCTTCTCTCTGTTTATGGCGCCAGACTCCACCCTTCTTCTTTCCATCATTCTCAGTTTGGTTCTCCCACCTAAATTTATCCTGTTCAGCTATTTCCCAGTCAGATTCTTTATTAAATCAGTCACAGCAACATATATTCACACAGTACAAAGGAATTCAATGTTTCTAACTCTCAGAGAAGTTACAGACTTGGGTTCTTTCTTGATATGCCTCAAAAACTCATCCAGATGGCTATCTGAGAATGGCATGTGGCTTTCTTAGGCCTGGAGGTTAGTCTGGTTAACACTACCATGTCCTTGTAGAGCTGGTTGTATGTGTCACCACTGGAACTTCAGCTCCAAAGGGTCCTGATTCTGACAGTGCTTCTTTGAAGAAGCTCTGGCTTTCATCTCTGAGGTGATGAATCTCCCATCCCAACTCCCTCCCTGGGGTCTGGCCGGGGGTGAGGCTCACCCTCACTGTTAGAACGTCTGGAAATGTTAGCAGATCTTCAGACTGGGTTCTGTGTTGCATAAGGACACTGCTCAGCTTGCTTTCTTGAGAGGCCTTGGTTCAAAGTTCCTGAGGCTAGAGGGATTTGATTTTCAGGAAACAAAGATGTTTTTCCCAGGTACTTGCCAGGGATCCATCATCCATGGGACAGCTACTAAGGAAGGAGGCTGAGGAGAAGGAAACATAAGTAAGGGGTATGTGGTGGTATAGCTGGAAGCTCAGCCTTGAGAACTGGAAGCTAATCATCTTGGAATTGTTCCACTTCTGAAGGCAATCTTCTGGGTTATCCAAAGTCCAAGATAGCATAGGGATGACAGGCGGATTCACTGTGAGCTCCAAAGTCAACTCAACCCAGTGATGATTTCCAGTGAGGTAGAGATGCCTCTCATTAAGTGGATTATTTTTACACTATTCATGACATGTCCCAGGCCTTCCCAATGTGTTCAACTGTCTTAAGAGTCTCTCCTTCACTTGTTAAAACACAAGCCTCTGCCCCTTCCCATTGCATCTCCTCCTCTGTGTTTTTCTTATCTCAGTCAGTGGCAAATCAACCCTTTTAGGAGTTCAAGTCAAATACTTTCCTGGAATTTTCCCTTTTTACCATACTACATGCAATGTGTGAGCCAAATCCCAATGGCTTGACCTTCAGAATACTCTAGAATATGCCCACTTTTTTATGTTCTCTACAGTCTCCATCCTGGTACAAGCCATTTACTGTCATCTCTGATGAGCAGTGTTGTATTGTAGCAATCTTCTATGTGGTCAGGACAGCACCTAAACCACTTCATGTAGAAGAACAGGTGGGATTGCCTGTTTGGTCACTACTATGCATTTATTCAGGGTAACACCAAATTCCCGGTCGTGGCCTGGAAGGCTTTATATGCCTTAAGTCTGTCACCTTATCTCTGACTTCATTCCTCAACCTGCTTTGTAATTTCCTACCCTAAAACCTTTGTGTTCTATGTATATTCTGATGCTGCTAACTCTCCTGGAACAAGCACATGGTAGTTTTTATTAGCCTTATGATAGCAGAGACCTTGGAGCTTTGTTCAGTCTCGCAAGGGCTAGGCAGACACTGTTGGCACATTTCCGTAACTCCTAAGTCTTTACTTTTTTATCACTTGGTTGTGGATTCTCAGTGCAAACCCCTGCTGTGCACTCTTGATATGATTATGGCTTTCATGAAATAGGCCACGTGGAACTCGGAGATATTTGGAGATTCTTATCCCACATGTGGAGTTCTAGTTAACCACAGTGTTAACTGACTTAATGACAAATGCATATTTACACCCTTCTGTTTACCAGGTGTGTGGGCAGCATCATCTTCCAAATAAATTACTTGCTCTAAAATCCTCATTTGTATTGGTTTCTAGAGTACTGAATACAAAGAATGTCATCAAGTCTCTGTGAGTGTGTGATTGCCAGGGGTCTAGTTGATGAGACCTTATCATTTGGTGACCAGAAGCACAGGTCTGTCTTTCCCAAAAAGATAATTTCTCTTGTCTCCTGCATGGGTAAATAACTATGGTAGTCTTTGAATGTGAACAAGGATACGTCACATAGGCCATGTGATCACTTTCTCTGTTTCTCAGTCACTTCCAATGAATCATCCTCCTTGGAATAAAGATTAATGTGTTCATTGTTCAGTGAAGGGGAAGTTACTCCTCATTATTAAAAAAAACTTGGGAACCAGAGCCCAGGCTTTGAATATAATGCTCACAACTATGGCCGACACGAACCATCTTAAATTTAGCGACTTGAAACAATGACTTTTCCTTTGGCTGTCAGTCAATAATCTAGGCAGGACTTTACAGGGCATGCTGGTTCATTTGATGTCAGGTTGATTAGCACAAGTTAGAGTCATTTGGGAAGAGGGAACTTCAATTGAGAAAATACTGGCCTGTGGGCAAGCCAGCAGTGCATTTCTTGATTGATGATTGATGTGAAAGGGATTGAGTTCCTGCCCTGACTTCCTTTGATGATGAACTGTGATGTGGAAGTATAAGCCAAATAAACACATACCCCCTTCCAAGTCGCTTTTGGTCATGGTGATTTATTACAGCAATAGAAACCCCAAGATACAGGGACCTTGAATTTCTGCTCCCAAGAATTCAACTGGAACAAACACTTCAAAGCTTGATATCTGGATTCCTTCCTCATTCCCATGACCAGAAGCAAATGCTGGGAAGACTTGAGTAGCTGGGATTGGGACATGAGGCCCCTCAGGTATCTCTTGGTCTAACTTATGTAGTAACAGCAGCATGAGGACTTGATGGTGATCGGAAACCTTACATGACAGCCCTTAGCTCAAAAGGCAAATGTCTTAATGAAACACAGCTTCATGGAAGTCGTATGGCATTTTTATAACTTGTTCTAGGAAATTATAGTGTCCCTTTGGTCATATCCTGATAAAGGGAGTTCTAAAGGCCTGGTGTTCCTCATGGTCAAAGGTTTATTTTCCTGTTGTGGAAAAGACCCATGCAAATGGGAAGATTAACTTGGCAAAGATAATGTAAGAGTCTTGACTGGTCAAGAGCTGAAACCCACCTTTCTCTGCCAGGATATTGGGCCACTTCTTAAGCCTTATGTTTAAATAAGCTTTCATGCATGCCTTGATGTTCATGTTGTTGAAGAGAAAGAGCTGCTGTAGCTTGGGTACATATATTAAATGTGTGATCTCCAGCCTATGGTAATATTCAGGGGTAGTGGAACATTTGGAAGGTGGTGCCTATTGGAAGGAAATGAAGTCATTGGAGGTATGCACTTGAAGGAGATATTGTAACCTCAGTCTGCCTTTTCTCTTTGTTTACTAAGAAGCTTCCTTGTCCCATGGCATCCTGTCATGCCTCCACACAGACTCCAAAGCAACAGGGCCAAATAAGGATGGGCTAAGCCTTCAGATTGTGAGACAAGTAACTTTTTCTCATTTTAAGTTAAATTGCCTCAGGTGTCTTGTTACAGAAATGAGAAGTTGACTTATCCAAGAAGATTTGGGGTAGTAAAAAGAAGGAAAGAGGGCAAGGGAGGGGCTACCTTCCAACTGGTTCCCTTTCTGACCTCTGGGACTATTTGGAATATCTATCTGGAGATCCAGAGACAAAGGAAGAATATCTTGTTTTCCCAAGAACCTTGTGTAAGAGGCTGAGCACAAACCATTAAGGCTCTCAGAAATGGAAACACAACATCACATATGGAAGCATGGGATCTTGTCTTCTCTGGGACATTGTAAACTATGTTTGGGCATCTTTGGGAAGAGGTACATGCATCAGCTATGTGAAGAAGGTCATACTTAATCGTGGTGACCAAAGGTGTTGCAGGGGAATACAACACAGGGGTGGGGTTGTTCCTTTTGGCCTGTAAAATACTATTTGTGACTTCCCTAAAATTACAGAATGAGGCATCCCTGCATTGTCAGGGCTAAGGCCAAAGCTGGAAGGGCTGTCAATGTATAGATCTCATTATGTTCAGTCATGGATACTGGGAAAGAGAAGGCTAAAATGCAATTATAGTATAGCCATGTTTGATGTTCATGTTGACAGAGGTGTGTGTATATGTGGTGTGTGTGTGTGTGTGTGTGTGTGCTTTTATGCCTGTGTGCATATGTGAGTGTGTGGTTTAAAAAGTTCCAGGACAGCCTCCCAAACAATACAGAGAAACCCTGTCTCAAAAAACCAAAAAAAAAAATGCAAGACAAATCTGAGCAGGTAAGATAGACATTTTTACCATGAATATGCATCCTCCCAAAGTAGGCTGTCTAGTATACAACATGCCCTAATAAGAGAAACACTCTTTCACGGCATGACTGCTGTATCAGACACCTGCCATCTCTGTGGCTGCTATGGGAATCTCAGAAGGAGAGGAGATGGGAATCTGGATCTGTGAAGAGACGAAATGGCCTAGGCATTTTCCTAAGGAAGATGCATCGCTCTGGAGATATCCCGGAGACATTGCATCAGTCCTGGAATTCTCCAGAAACAGGAACTTGCCATTTTACAACATGGATTTTTAACAAGACACACACAGTATAATATTTTAACTGTTCTTGGGAAAATTATCAGATTTTTTAAATGCTGCACAGTCTGATATTTTTTATCACTAAAAGCACATTTTTCTGAAGGTCAGAGATGTGGCTCAGTGACCAAACACTTATCTAGAATGTATGATGTCATAGGTTCAATCCATCCCTCTACCCAGTACTGCAAACAAGGACAAATGAGAAAATTACATACATGCTTTTGGATATCAATGAGAAAAATGACTGAGCAACAAAATCAAATTTCTCTAGATTCCAACATTCAGATGTATCCAGTATAACAGTGTATAGGAAAGATACATTACCAAGCCAAATCCCAAGCACTTGCATTTTCTTCCTCTTTCTTTAAAGGATCCTTATCCTTCTGGGTAGAGAGAATGGTGGGAAAGAAGTTTGGACAAACTGAGAACAAGCAAGATGATGTGTATAAGAAAGGGTAATGATGGAGATGTCCTTTTGCATATATGTTTCTCTTATTGGTTGATGAATAAATCACTGTTTGGCCGATGGAGACAGGAAGATAGGCAGGACTAAAAGATGAGGAGAATTCTGGGAAAGGTAGGCAGATGGAGGACTGGGAGGAGATGCCATGAAGGGACTGAAAAGATAGGCTGCATCAGGCATTCTCCAGTAAGATAAGGCCATGTAGAAATGCATAGATTAGTAGTTATGGGTCAATAATTAAGACAGAGCTAGCCAAAAAGAAGCCCTAGATATTGGCCAACAGTTTTATAACTAATATAGCATACTTGTGTTTATTTGGGGCTGAAGCAGCTGTAGGACCTGGAGGGACAAGAAACCACCAGCAACAGAGTAAGGAATACCTCTCTTTGAAGGGCAGAGAAAAAGAGGGGAAAGCTAGTGAGGAGATGAAAGAGTGGCAAGTGGGACAGAAAATAAGGAAGAAAGACTCAAATGCTGGAGAACCTGGGTGAGTCAAGAGACTGAAAAGAGAACAAGGATTTCCAAAAACCTGTAATTTTGAGGAGAATTTTGAGGAAAGGATAACAACAGGTGATTATGAAAAAAAGTATTTGTTACCACAAGTTGTCAAGAAAAATGTAAAAACATACATCCCATTCTAGCTTGATGTTGGGAGAAATTTGATTGCCCAAAGAGATTTTATTTGGGATATTTCTATCACCTATATATCCCAGTATTACTGCAAAACCAAAGCATATCTTATTTTCAGTGTTGTTCTATCACTTGATTTTTTTCACTTAGTACTACATGTAGAACATTACATTTAATGATCACATAATATCCTAGTGTATGAATGAATCATAATTTACTAAGTTGATTTCTCACTGGCCATTTAGATCATTGTCAGAATTAATATAGTAAACATGACTATACTATCAAGGTTTACCTAGGTTAACCTAGAGTCTCAGTATAATGCCATCAAAATTCTGAGGCCATACTTCATGGCACTAGAAAAATTCACTGAAAATTTCATGTGGAACCACAAAAGGACCATTCTTAAATATAAATTATTTTAAGAACTAAGAATGAATAGCTTACAAGTACATTTTAAGCACATTTACAGTTGTTCAAACATAGAATAATTTTGTTTGGATATACTTAAAATTTATTTATACACATGTGTGCCTGCTTGTCTACATGTGCACCATGTACTTACAGTGCTTCTGGGGGCCATAAGAGGATGTCAGATTCCCTGGAGCTGGAGCTACAGATGATTGTGGATCCTGGGAATTAAATCTAGGTCCTCTGCAGGAGCAGGATGTGCTCTTCATTACTGAGCCATCTTTCAATCTCCCAGATACATTTATTGATATAGAGTTACTAAGTCAAATAAGGATAGTTATATATAGTTGGACTTGCAGAAATATTGACTAGATATAGTCCCCTATTCATCAGTGTAAGTCTAGAATATTGATTTCAAATTGTCTTATCGTATTCTGTTGTTATGTCTTTACAATTTGATGTATGCCCCCAAAGGCACAGCTCTCACTGGTTTTGTATAGCATAGATCCTAACACATGACAGGAAGTTAGTAGTCTGAATAATGATCAAATATATTTAAATAGTTGTTAGATGAATGACAGCTAGGTGAATCACAAGGTTCTACATATTTCTACAAATCTAAGGCTGGCATACTGCCAAATATAGGGTCAGTACCTGATGCTAACTGTCATAAAGAGGTGTCTGTCATTCAGTACTATGACAGTCCTAGAAGTTAGTAGTTCTCTAGGGGATTGGCTCCCAGCATTCTGCATACCATCCATCTCAAGGATCTTTGTTGGTATATAGTTTCTGATGGATTGGCTCCCAGTGTTCTGCATACCATCTTTCCCAAGGACCTCTGTTAGTAAGTTTTTCTTGAAGGGGAAACAGAACAAATAAATATTTATCTTTGATATTAGAGCAGATAATATTTTGGACCTCCCTTTGTCATTCTTCACTGTAAAGATTGAGGTAAGGAGTGGGTGGAAGACATCTAGCTCAGTCCTTGCTGTAGAGCTGATGCTCAAGATGGTGGACACTGTTGAAACTGGACTCATCTCTTCTCAGTATCACCTTGGTCTGTCACCATTCAGAAAAGTAGTAAGTAACTAACATTATGTTAGGTTCTGAGTTTAGCATTCTCTGTGCTATTATGATTTAGATATTTATTTTTCCATTTTACTCAGGAAACAGAACTGGAGAGGCAAGGCAAGTTTCCTGAAATCTCACAGTTTTGAGCGATTTACTTGGTTGGGGAGAGGATGCATGCAGCATTGGTTCTTGTCATTGGAAACGTTCTACTGGAGTGTCACAGCCTTTCTGTCCAATCAGTAGAGTGGAAGCACAGAGATGCTCTGTCTTGTGGGAAACTATCAATTGCCTGGATGATTGTGATATTCCTTGTAAAAGTAGGATTCATTTTATCACAGTCCTTATGGCATCCTTTGAAGTCAGCTAGACAAAGTGTGTTACCTGTACCAGACACTGCTATAAGCATGAAGCTAGTTCATAAAAATTCTCTTACCCACATGAGGACAGGGTCTTACTGAAGAGGAGGGACGTATGTGACAAGGAAAGTGAAACCAGGAGAACTGGTGAGAAGACACAGTGGTGGGTATCTAAACAGGAGTAACAGGGGAAGGGAGGACCAAAGGTCCCTTTAAAATAGCCAATCCAGCACCCAGTCTGCAGATTCTCATTCCAAGGGGTTAAAAATTGTTATTTTTGTTTTCTACGAGGTTTAGCCTTCAAGTCTTTCCTGGCTTTTCAAATCTTTGTTTGTCCCAGGGAATGAACCTAACAATCCCATAGACAAGCACCAGTACCCTTGGTTACATTGTGAAGCAGGGCAGTTGCCAAGGTAGAAAATCAGATTGACAGCTTATATTGAAAAGCTTCCCATCTATCCCCACTTGTTCGCACAGTACTGAAATCTGAAGGAAGGTCCAAAAGCTTGTTTTCTCCATTATTTAAAGAAGATAAAAGGTTAAGTGCTGGATCTCCTCCAAGGGAAACTTATCAGCTGTGGTCCTTGGGATGAGTGGTATACTAAACACTGGGAGTCAATTCTCTGGGAAGAATAACCCAGTCTCAACACGATAAATCTCTTCTAGATTACATATTTTCAAGTGAGCAACTACTTTCTTGGATGCTAGTTGAGTATAGGTGTGGATACAATACTTTATTTGGTTTGGATTTGTATATACAGCTATCTCCCAGTGTCCTGGAAGAGTTGGCTTCAAGACCCTTTGACACTAAGTTTAACAAAATGCTTACTTTTACATTTAATGATGAAGTATTTGCATATAATCCATAAATCCCTCCAATGCTTTAAAACATCTCTAGATCACTTAGGATACTTAATGCAACACAGATGCTACAAAAGTAATTGTATATGCTCTTATGTAGGGAACAATGACAAGAAAAATCTGTACTTGTCAGTTTTTTTAAAAGTACAGTATTTTTTTGATGTTGGCTGAATCTGTGGATGTGGAAACCAAAGATCTGGGGGATCAACTCCTGATCCAAAGAAATGTATCAACTTCCCTCAGCCAGGAACAAACATTCATTCTGTCCTTTTAAACCTCTTCCTTCTGGTTCTCTTTCCATCTTCCCCAGCTATGCTGGCAGCAAAGGAAAGTGAATTAGCTCAAGTTGATTGGTTTTTCTGTTGAACATTGAGATTTTTGCTCTTAGGCTTTTCCTTGTGATCCACACAAGTCTAAATACCAGCCGCATGCAGCCTGGTGTGAAGGATAGTCAGTAGTATTTAGGAAAAGGGTTTTTATTTTCTATGTCTATTTCCAGTAGTTTACTTGGAGTACCACAAGGTACACAGAGCAGAGCCTTGAAGGAGCTATGGCAAGCACACATGCAAGTCGGCAAACCTCAAATGCACACACCAAGAGAGCAGTTCACCTTTACAACTCTTCAAACAGTTTTTGTGTGAGTCTAAATAGAGGCTTGAAAAATAACATCTGTGTGGCAGACACCATGTTTGCAGCCTCTGCAAGAGTATGACAAAATGCCTGATCCTTGACCAGACATGTGACTTTGAGTGAGTCACTCAACCACAAAGAACTTCATTGTTTAAAGTACAAAATGGAGACCAAAGGTTAGTACGCCTCCATGTCCAGCATTTACTGGGCACACAGTAACTTCTACTATCCCACATACTTCATGGCCACTTTATTTGCCTTTACTCTCAGTTACCTACATGGATGACTGTTAGACAGCAGATTGTAAGGACTGTCGTTGCAATTTGTATTGGTTTGAATTGTTGCCTTTTTTTCTGAGGCATCCAAGGTCATCTTCTTAGGAAGTCTGAGAGAGACAAACCTCAGACTGTGTTCATTCTTTTCCAGATGGAAAATGGAAAAATGTGACCAACCATCCAAGTGTTTGGTCTATAAAACACTCAAAACATTCAGATGTTTGGTGTCTTGAGAACAAGGTGCCATCTAAGCATGTGAGTGTCACAAAATCAGCAGACCTTGGGGTCTTTGGTTTCAATCCATTAACTGAGAAGTAATTAAAGAAGGATTGTAGATTAATCCACCTCTTCTGTTTCATGTAAACATTTGAATTTTATTCTCATTGTAGAAGGTTAAATTTTTTGAAGACAGTTGATTTGCAGTGGCTAGATGAGATTCTTAGAAACTTTATATAAAAATTCAAATTTTGAGACTGTCTTTTTAGTTTGACCAAATGTAGTCCTAAGAAAATTCAGAATCTATTTTAGGGAAAATAATTACTTATTTATTTTCAAGATGATACCGTCTTAAAGTTTTATCTTTTATTTACCTGTTAGCCAAACAATTTCTGATCTTCCTTAAAACATGTATTATTTCAGTTCTGTGCACTATCAGATGCCATAATGTTAAATTTTTTCCTTTAAAACCTCCCACAGAGGTAGAAAGTGACTTAAGCACATGAGAGCCACCGGATAGCCTCACTCTTATCCATCCACTGGCAGTGTGTCTGCCCATTCCTTGACTCCTGCTTCATCCATATGACCTTCTTTGGTTAATGGGATATTAACACAGATTATGTGTGACTCATAAACATAAACAATGCTGGTATATTGTAGCGTGTTCTTTTTCTGCCCTTTCAATAAACACAAGGACTTGCCTGGTTGGCCTGCTTGAGTGTTACACTGGAAATGGACTCACACCATCCTTGACACTAACCAAGACTGCCAATCTCCAGTGCACCAGCTTCATGGACAGATAGGACAAAGATCGGCATTAAAGTTCAGCTGACCAACAATTCCGGGAACAACAGTAGCTGTTTAAAATGGCTGAATTTGGAGGTGTTTGGTTCTGGGTACAAGGGCAGCAACTAACAACTGAGACATGTGAACCTTCTGGCTGTGTGACAAAGTGCATGCTACTCAATCCACCAGGGAACCTTTTTTTTTCTCATCTGAAGAGTGGCAGAAAGCCATTCTTATGTGGCAGGATGGATAAATAATTTGGTACATATTACTATTGGCTAATTAATAAAAAGTTCCTTTGCTGTTGTTCTACCATCATCTTTATCATTAGAAAGGGAAAGAGTGAGGTAGAGACATCTTATTACACCAATGTGACTTTTTCAGAGACTCTTGTTTAAGGTCCTTGAATCTCAGAGATCTATCCACAGATAGCCCTGCGATGTCTTGCCTGCAAAACATGTAATTATTCTACTGAAAAAAATTTTCAATGAATTTTGATCTCATTGGTCATTTTAAAATATGTATCTTTAAGTGAAAATAAATCAACAACCAAAGACATCTAGAGATTGTTCTAGACAAAGTTAGTCTTTCTAATCCAAAACTTCAGATAGCCAGGTAACATCACTGATAATCTCTTAGTGGAACAGTTGAGGAGAATGGCAGGCTCTATAATCCAGGATTATAACCCCGTCTTTCCTCCAACCCCCATCCCCACTTCATTGGATCAGTTGAAGCAGATACAAGAAATTGATTGTGCTTGATTGATGAAATTGTAGAACCCTCCCTTTGGATCCAGGTTGTGTTTGTATGTAAGAAATAAGAGACCTAGTCAATGAGAAGTAGTGCCTTGTGTACACTGTGTTTAACTGTGATCCCATGCTGAGACCTCTTTATTTAAAGATCTTCAAAAGAAGTTTTATCCCCTTGCCCAGTGTTAGAACATACCTGATACATAAACATATTATGTGGATGAATAAATGATGAACTACTTAAACTTGCTACTTGATGGTACTTTCCCTTGAACTAGCAGAGAAGACTATGAATGATTCAGGCTTACATATGGATAATATATATATACAGAAAAGAACTTGGGGAACCACTTTGTGACTTCTCTCATTGAAAAGTCTTGACAAGACAGAGTAGCTAGAGTCACAAAGGCAGTAATGGGCTCATGTATTCAGGTCTGAGTGTAAAATGTTCCCAATAGGCTCATGTGTTCAAACACTCTGTTCCCAGATACTGGTGCCATCTTGGAAGATTTGAGAACCTTTAAAAGGTAGAACTTCCTTGAGAGAGACAGGTCGCTGAAGAGAGGCCTTGAACTTATACAACCTGGCCCCCTTCCTGTTGGCTCTGCTCTTCCTGCATGTGGGCACAAAGTGACCAATAGCCTCATATTCTTGCCTCTATGTCTTTCCTGCCATGATGGACTGGCTCCCTTCCATGCTGAGCTAAAAGAAAGCTGCATTCCTTTTGTTGTTTTCATCAGGAAGTCTGCCACCACAACAAGAACAGTTCCATACAAGATGAGAGTCTAGCTGTCCCACCTGCTTTGCCAGTACTCTTTTGCATTCTGGCCAGCTGTTACCTTACTAAATATTCCCTGCTTATACACCAAATTGTACGTCATGGCCAAGACTGTGTGTGACACTGGTCCCACATTTCCTGCATTTCAAATTCAATGTGTGCACTTTTACTTCAGAAAATTTAGAAATTTCTCTAAAGTCCAAAATTTTATAATTGTACATGGGTGCATATTTATAGACGTGTATATTTACATTAAGTGATATAAAATAGGTATATATATTTATACATACATGCACAACCACCACATAAAATAACTTTCTATAGTAGTGAATTAGCCCCTGCCTTTCCCACTGAGGCTGTATTGTTTCCATGGTAACTAATGCACTGCAAAGTGGAAAGGGAAAAGGAAAACTTGATAGAAGTGGTTTTTTTAAAGCCAAGACACTATATACAAACATAAATAGGATGTGCCACTGGGTGTAGTATGGGCAAGATCATAAAAAATTTAATTGACACTTGCTTAGGAGAACCTTTTTATGTGCCTTGAGGCTTTGTAGCATCCCTGGGCAGCAGAATTCTCTCTGAAGGCACAGAATGGTCCAAAAGCCAATGGCTATCTGCTACTGGCAGACATTGAACTGATATGATTGGTTTCCAATGTTCTATCTGTCTAGAAAGACTTCAAAGACTACAGGTAAGTTTCAGCTGTTCACCCCCAGTGCCTGCTTGGGACACTAGCCGTACAAACTAGGCTCTGTCCACTCACCTGGGGTTCATTCCAGAGCTAGCCAAACCAGCAGAGAACTGAGCTAGAGAGGACTGTAGTTAGAGGTTCTTTCTTGCTCTTCTTATTTTCTCTTTGTATTTTCTTCACCTTGCTCTCCATCCTCTTTGGCTTCTCTCATGCTTTGATTACCACTCCCCTGTTGCTGCTGATGTTCCTAGCATCCACTTTCCCAAGACTTTTTTCTTTAGTATAGATTATTCACATAACTTGTTCTTCTCATGATTTTGTTGCTGTAGACTCTTGCTTTACCATCTCTGCCACATTCTAACATTCCAGAGGAAAGAGAACATCTGTGTCTCTTTCCCGCTCCAAGCACAGTGGGTAATACATGCCTGATTAATCAGCATAAGTCAGGACCCTCACATTTCAGCATACATAAGGATTTCCTCCTAGATATTCTAAGTCTGTAAGCCTAGGGTTAGATAGAGACTCAGAATTGGCATTTCTAGTAAGTACCCAGGCAATGCTGATGTGGTTGGACCAGAAACTTGTAGATGACTGACATAAGTTACATGTGGGCCACTGATCAGATGTCATCTGTTATTTATTCCTTTAGCACACCTCTCTCAGTCTCTCTTTGTCCCAGCCCAACCCTCCATTTACCTTCTAAGTATGCCAGTATCATGCTGCACACACACCTTTGCAGTCTGTTGTCTTAACCTACCCTTATGCACATATCCCAATGATGATTGTTCCCAAGTTTTGAAGGGTGGCATTTTTATGAGGACAGTATTGAAGGGGAAAGAGAGTTTCACTTCCTCTGAATGAAATGGAAGCGAGTCTGGGCATTCTAGTTGAAATAGCTATATTTATCTTCAGCAGGTCCCACAAACCTCTCAGAAATTATCAAGACAAGGCACAGCAGAGCTGATGTCTAGCTTGGAGCTAGGCAAATTCTGCCTGAGTAAGTAGTGGAATGGTTGGGACTTCTCCATGATACACTTTCATTTGTTTGTGTTTTGTTCTTCCTATAAAAGGCACACACACACACACACACACACACACATACAGCGACAGAGACAGAGAGACAGAGGGAGACAGAGATGACTATATAGAAAATATGGATGAAATTTAAAAGGCCTCCTCTCTGTAGTTAGGGTTCAAGGCCTTGTCAGTTTTAGGTGCTAAAGTTCCTTCAGGGCACCGATTCTCAGTGATCAGGGGGAAGATATTTGGGTTACATTTTTGAATTGTACCTCTAGAGAATCTAATTCAATATGTCCAGGGTAAGTCCTGGCATCTGGGTGCTTTTTATGTGATCTTTCGGTTACTTTGTTTAGACGGTATTCCTATGCTAGGGCACATTGGCCTGCATGGCAGGGCACTCCCAGCAGCAGCCACAGTGACTAATTCTGGCATGCTGAAGACTAAAGGACAACCAGAAAAGTGCACCTGAATCCCTCTGGGGTTATAGATACAACAACCCACATACTTGTAAAATAGAGAAAAGATCAGAAATCTCAGATGTGAGCTCCCATGATGGGGACAGAAGAGCTGGCAAAGACCCAGGTGGACTGAAATAACTGCAAAGACCTTGCCTGCAGCTCTTTCGTATGAACTTGAAATGCCCCAAGTTCTAAAGTTTCTCAGGGGAGTAATCAAGGCAACTGCTCTCCTTTTTTCTATAAAGCCATGTATCATCCCTCCTACCTGATGCGATGTTCAAGGACATTTCTTCTCCTGGCTCTATTTCATCTTGAAAAAAAATTAGAAAAAGACACCGGAGAAGGCTTTGCTCGAAGTAGAGGTGAGGTCCCAGGACAGGAAAAACTTGGAAGACAGAGGGCAAGATGTGTGAAGGTGCAGCAGTAGGAAATATGGGTGTGGAAGAATGAAAAAGGAGAGGGAAACGGAGATGTAAAGGGATCAGAGGGCAGCGGAGGCATGGAAAAGCTCTGTGACTTACTCAGACTCACCGGCAGTTACTAGCATAGCAGAGCTTCTGTGAGCCTAGGAGTGAAAATTCCCCTGGACAAAAAGCAGATCTGCTGCTAACATCTCCCCAACTAGATTGTCACCTGTGTCACCTTTGGGGGAAACTTTCCTTCTTCATGAAGGAAATGAACTTTGATTCATTTCACATTAATAGATGCTTTGCTTGGGTTTAGCCTTAATACCCACATTCATCCCTGTGCCATAACCTTGCTTCTGGCTGCTGACCCTCTGCATATCCCCCCATTTGCCCACAGTGTCATCTATAGATGGTTCACAAGGCCCATGCTTTATTTCTGTTCTTTCATTCACTTACATGTACATTTATTTCACAGCTACTGCACACAGAATTAACACATCTTTACCGAGCCCAAGTGGTCCATACAACACTGCTCTTTTGTGTCTTTTGATCTTGTATATCAATTTGGAAAATCATCTGCATGATAAAATCTCTTCAACATACCCTCATCCAGGTTCTCTGACAGATTACATCAGAATTTCAGAACTGAGTAAGAACCCAGGTGATATGGGGGTCATCAGAGCTTGAGAACTGAGGAGGTTACTTTCTAAGCACTGCTGTTATTTGGATCCTTATAACCCCACCCTTCTCTGCAATGGAGGCATGGAACCTGTCTGAATTTTAGTTTCTGCCCTGGTAGCATCTCCTCACTACCTGCTACAGCTGCTGGACAGCTCCTACCATAGCTCCAGACTGACTTCATGATTTTAATGTTTGCAGCTCCCCTTTGTCCTTCTTTTCACTGAAGGCGGGGTGGCCTCACATTGTCACTGTGCTGGTCAGTTTTTGTCAGCTTGACACACAATCCATCCTCATCTGGGAAAAGGGAACCTCAGTTCAGGAATTTCCTTCATCAGACTGGCATGTAGGCATGTCTGTAGGGGCATTTCCATGATTAATGCTTATGTGGAAGGACTCAGACTATTGTGAGTAGTGTCATACCTGGGCAGGTATAAAAGAGCACACTGAAAATAAAAATAACTTTGAGATTTCATCTTACCCCAATTAGAATGGCAAAGATCAATAAAACAATCTACAACAAATGCTGGAGTAGAGTATGGGGAAAGGGAATACTTTCACTATTGGTGGGATTCAAACTTGTACAGCCACTCTGGAAATCAGTGTGGATAATTCTCAAAAGATAAAAAATTAGTCTACCATATGACACAGATATACTACTCTACTCTACGGCATATGCCCAAAGGACTCAGCATCTTATTCCACAGATACTTGTTGAGCCATGTTTATTGCTACTCTATTCACAGTATGTCAGAAATGGAAGCAACCTACATGCCCTTCAGTTGATAAATAGATAATGAAGATGATATCAGAAACCCCACAGGTCAATGGATAGAATTAGAAAAATCATATTGAATGAGATAACCCAGATCCAGAAAAACAAACATTGCATGTTCTCTCTCATTGGAGGTTTCTAGCTTCAAATCTTCAGATGTGACTACATATCATATAGTAACTACAGAAACCAGAAATGCAAACTGGGAACAATGGAAGGATAGTGGAGTTGGGGAGTAGCAGAGGGGAATAGTAGGGTACAAGTGATCTGATCTGGGAAATGGGCAAGGGGGGGTTATAATTATGTAGAGTGGATGAGGATAAATACAGAAGGAGAGAGGAGGGCAAAATATCAGTAAAGGTGTTTGAAAAAGTCATAAGGAAACATTATTATCTACCTAAAATGGCCTATAACACACACACACACACACACAGTTTAAATGAAGATTTCTCATCTGGGATGGCAATGCTCCCTCTAAGAGCCAAAGACCATCTAACAAAATTCAGTCACAAGAAGCCATATTTTGAGTTGTTGGTCAGGATAGTCCAAGAGACTTTCAAAACACACAAGCTATTTGCTATTGTCTTTGATTACCCCACCCACAGAGGTCAAGTCCCCATTGCTGAAAACACCATGCACTTCAGATGCAGAGCCCAGAGAACCCTGGGCTGCAACTAATCTGAATGTCCCCTCCCTAAGGCCTAGCTTTCCTGGTACCAGAAGGCTCCCTGCAAACTTCCAAAGAAGGGAAGCAACCAACTGTTCTACTCTGCTGCGACACCTATGAGACACAATGATGGCCTGTATGGCATTTTTACTCTAAGGGTGCAGTATTGGCACATATCCTTGGTGGCAACCAACATCTCTCTAATTGGACTTCAGACTGGCTCAAGAAGAGGGAAATTATACTCAATACTGGAAATATAGCCAACCATCTAGCTGTAGTGAAGTCATTGATCTTGGAGGTGAACCTACAACTACCAATTTGCTAAATAAACATAATCCCTAACTACATTCTAAGTATTTGTCCTTGTACCCACAGATAAGGGTTGTTGTCAACCCTCAACAAGAAAAGTTCTCTTTGACACAGACAGAGATAAAAATTACAGCCAATCAAAATGCAGAGTTGTGGAGCCCAGTCCCAACGGATACAAAACAACTCCTGCATCAAAGTCTCAGGAATGTTGTGGAAGAGGGTGTAGAAAGGTTGCAAGAGACAGAGGATTGGGGACTGCCTAAACATGAGCTGAACAAGAACAACACCAATAGACTGCCAAATGAATGGGGAAAGCCTATGAAGTCTCAAACCTATACACAAAGTACTACAGACAACTGAAGAGTGCTGGTAGCATGAGAAATAGTCTTCCCCAGAGAAAAACACACCAATCAGTTATCTAATATCAAATGGACAGCCCTGGAAACACACAAATAACTTTACACCAACTGAGTGGGTTGTATTCATGTATTTAGGAATACACACATGGACTTAGGAATGTGCACATGTAACAGCAATTAATGAAAACAGAGGCCATGAATTTGAAAGTGAGCAAGGAAGGGCATAAGGGGTTTGAAGGAGGAAAAGGAAAGGGGAAATGATGCGATTATATTATAATCTCAAAAAAAAAGAGAAAAAGAGAGGAAAAGTTAGGTCCTTTATTTTATGACTTAACCTTTTATTTTTCCCAACTTTTATCTAAACCAAGCAACAAAAAACCTACAAGTTCTTTATGTGTAGGTATGGAATTGTCAAACAATAAAAACAAAACTAAAGATGCTCCTAAGCTAAAAACAAAAAAGCAAACTGAGGAAGCCATGGGGTGCAAGCCAACAAGCATCACTGCTCCATGTCCCCTTCTTTGGTTCCCTCCCCAGGTTTCTGCCTTGGCTTCTTTGTCCTGCCTAGGGCAACGATGGACTGGTATCAGGATATGTAAGCCAAGTAAGCACTTTCCCTCACCAGGTTGTGTTTGGTCATGTAGTGTCTTAGGATTGTATTTCTGTGACAAGGGCCACAACCAAAAGCAGCTTAGGAAGGGAAGGGTTTCTTTCAGTGTACAACTCTCAGGTCATACTCCGACACCAGGGAAGCCAGAATAGGGACTTAGGTAAGGAACCTTGAGGTAGGAGCTCAAGCAGAGGCCATGAAGAATCACCACTTACTGATTTGTTAACCTGGAAAGCTCAGCCTGCTTTCTTATACAACTCAGGACAACCTGTCCAGGGAATGGCACTACCTACAGTGTTCTGGACCTTCCCACATCAGTCATGAATCAAGAAAATGCCCTACAGATTTGCCTATGGGCAATCTGATGGAGGCATTTTCTCAACTGAGGTTCATCTTTCTAGATAACTTTAGCCTGTATTAAGTGAAAAAATACCCCATTCTGCCCCCAAAGCAACCAACCAGAACATGGAGTTTATCACAATCGACAGTAACTAGGACAGTCGCTAACCTTTGTGTGGCTTCTCAGATGTCTATCACTTTGTAACCATCACCCCTGTAGTAAATCCCCTCTGTTAGATTTAAAGTGGTGGTTCTTGTTTTCTAGAGGAGCTTGCCTGGCACAGAGTCCACTTTAATGAATGGCACCCGTAATATAGCAACCTCCCATCCCTTGTGAGTTGGTACACAATGTGTCCAAGGAGGCAGCACAGGAGGGTGCTAGAAGATGATGTTCTCCTCCTGCATTGGAGAAGTCCAGAATAGGTATTATAATGGGTAGTCCTTACTTGCACCCACACCATCTGTGAAGTGACTCCTGGCTGCCACTTTTCACTTGCTGAATTGAATTCTCTGGCTCAGAAACTGTAAACGTAAAGAAATTCCTCCAAAGCTCCACTTTTATCCTACCTCATATAACCATGCAGCTATAGGTTTGCCGATGGCACCGGTCACACAATGGTCTGAGTGGACTTCTTGTGCATGCAATTACAGCCCCACCTCTAGGATATGACTTAGAGAAAAACAGGAATATCCCCTCACCACGTGGGAAAGCCCCAGGAGGAACAACCTGGCCCACTGAAAAAGCACCAACTCTCGCATACTGCCCTCAAAAGTCATATGGTTTTGGAATTAGGACATAGGCCAGTGAGTGAAACATTGCATCTTCTCAGAGAGTGAAGGGCATGGGCCTTTGACTTTCAGAACTTAGGGTTTTATGAGGATCCATACTCAGGAACTGTGGTTCAATACTTAACCTCCAAGGTAAGTAGCATTTTTGTGTGTGGTAGCTACAGAAGGCAAATGAAAACTGCCACAGGCTCAGCATCTTGTAGTCACTCAAAAGCAGACTGTTCAGTCAGATATTTTCCTCTTTCTCTCCCTTTGTCCTCCAACTTGAGATGAAAATCCAGCAGAGGAAGCAGGACCGAGACCTATTTGGGTTTCCAACTAGCTTTGTGTTCCTTTATCCCTTTCATTTCCCACTGAGCCAGGGATATGGTTGCTGGCTATGGATCTTTTCTTTCTGCAAACTCTAACAGTATGTGGCCTTTACCATCCCTCCTTGATGTAGTCACTGCTCTTTAGCCAAGCTCCTTGAGGATAGGGACTTCTCTTTCCTATAATTCCTAAGCTCCTTTCTGGACCCATCATAGATGAGCAATACATGTAGATTTACTTCAATATTTTCAGTGATGATCCTAACTTTTGAATTTGCACAAGTTTTCCAAGGTGGAGATTCTCAGGGATACTTTGCCTGCAATTGAGATCCTGGCCATTAAATGGTGGTAGGATACTGGAAGATGCTATTGGAATTATTTCCAGCCTCATCAATCACAAGGGTCTGAAGTAATCTCATTTATTTGACCCAGAGCAGGGGGTAGGGATCCTTTATCAAAATAACATTGTAAAACATCCAAGTAATCTTCAATTAAGAGCATAACCTGTGATTCATCTGCCTAACACTTGGTATCCTATCTATTCAACTACCTACCTACCTACCTGGAAAGAGAGAGAAAGAGGGAGAACATTTTTCTGTGTTGCTAGGTTACTCAGACCAGTTTTAAACTCCTGGAGTTAAGCAGTCCTCCTGCTTCTGCCTCCTGAGTAGCTAGGAGAGCAGATGAATGCTACTATATCTGACTTAGAATATATTATCTCTCTCCTTCTCTCTTTCCTTTTCTTTCTCCATTTCTGCCTCCATTATTGGGAATAAAAACCAAGGGCTTTGTGTATGCTAGATAAATGCTAATCCTGAGTTCATTTCATTTATACTCTAATTCTGCGGGTCATTTAGTAAGATTTTGCATTTTGTGAGCTATTTATTTATTATTTTAATTTGTTGGATTTTTTGAAAGAGGGTTTCTCTGTGTAGCTTTTTGTAGACCAGGTTGATCTCGAACTCACAGAGCTCTGCCTGCATCTGCCTCCTGAGTGCTGGGATTAAAGGAATGAGCCACCATTGCCTGGCTTCTGTGAATTATTATTCAATTAATAAAACCTTCTTTTACACACCTCAGAAAGAGAAAAAAGAAAACAAACAAATAGCAAAACAAAAAACTTCTAGAATTTGCTGCTCTGTAAATTGTGGTTGCCTTTCCAGCATGAGAAAGCCTCTTCACTGGATTGTGAGATCAGCCAGGTTGAACAGTGATGAGCAGTGAAGTAGCCTTCTACACTACTGTTGAATAATTCTGGCTAATATCCTCCTGGATATATTTAGACACAATCCATGGTCTCTGTGTTTACTAAGTAGATGACACACCCGGAGGGACAATGCCTCCAAAGCCATCCCACACAGGCAGGACATTGTGTCTATAATGATACCTTTCCTGTCTCTACCGTTTCTTCTCTATTCTAAATGTCAAGCTCCCTGGACACATTTATTCTGTCCCCCTTGCAACCTCCTCAGTGGAATGACATCATATGACCTTGTGAAATCTGATGAAATCTTCCTTCTGTCTTTGGGTGCATGTGTTTGTCTTCATGACTGGGATTCTAGCAGCTGTAGACGTTCTCTGCAGACTGTCATCTGCTTCTCCTTTCCCACCATCTGCTCCACTACAGTGCATCACTACATAGAGAATGGTCTGAAGGTAATGCTGGTGATTGGTGATGCTGGAGTCCCAGGCAGGGAGGCTTGGTAGAGCAGAGGTGGTTGGCAGCAGGTGGTAAACAGAGTTGTTTCCCACTGTTTTCAGAGAAGGATTGTTCTGGCTCATAGTTCAGATGTGGTGGGCATAGCGGTGGGACCATTTCTTGTCCATGGTAGGGGGTTTGAAGTTGTTTATTCACATGTCTGTAGAACAGGAAGCAAAGAGCTTAGCTAGACTAGGTTATCACCCATAAGACCTGTCATCCAGTGATTCAACTTCCTACTAGTAGTTTCCACAACTTCTCCCCAAAGTGTCATCAGCTTGGACCAAATGTCCAAGCACATGAGCCCATGGGGGATATTTCACATCCAAGCCATAGCACAAGGCATGGCTCACTGGGACTGCACTGTGGGTGGTGGTAAGCTCTTCTGAGGCAGAGGGGACATCACAAACCCAGGGATGGGGAACAAAATTAGGTTTGACAAGAAGATTAGAACATATTAGGCAGAGCTGAGTTCTTGAGGGGAAGGCCTCATTCATCACAGACCCTTTCTTTCTGTGAGTATTTAGTGGATGCCTTCTGGACTCTGGACTAGGCACTGAGATTGAAGAGGTAAACAACAAACAGCGATGATTTCCTAGTGTGCTAGAATCCTCATTAACAAGCTGAGAAGCATGCAATCACAGTTTGCTGTGTGATGAGAGGAGGACTTGAGAGGTATGACTTGGGAGCAAGCAGACAGCGATTTAGGGAAGCCAAGAGGGCAGAGAGAGTTGATATGTTTAAAGGACTGGGTGAAGGCTTCCAGAGAAGGTAGATATTGAAGGAACCTGTGTGGTCTCTTAACACAATGAGATCTCAGCAGGATCCTGTGTCCCCAGCAGCAACCCTTGTTACTCCCATCTCAAAACTTCTCAAATCTGCTGTGTGGCTTCTGACTCTGGAGAGAGGACACTGCCATACTTACTTAATCCCATGCTTCTGTAAGCTTCTTTCAGAAAGACTGGATTTCTCTACTGGAGCCAGCCATGCCAAGATGCTGTGTACAGTAACTATCATTTGTGTGTGACTTGACTGCTTTTGTGACCACAGGACTCTATCATTAAAGACGGGCTTGATTTTCCTTCATCTTTATACTTCCACTGCCCAGAATAGGGCCAGGCATGTCCTATAGAGCAATAAATACTTATGACCAGTGCCTGGAAAGATGGTTCAGTATTTCAGAATACTTGCTTCTCTGGCAGAGGAGTCAGATTTGATTCCCAGAATGAACACCTTGCAGCTAACAGCCTTCCATACCTCCAGTTCCAATGGCCTCTGCAGATTCCCAACTCCTACGTACCTAGTACCATATAACTGCATGCATACATATAATTTAAAATAAATATAAATCTTTAAAAGTAGTTATGATTAAAGGGAGTTTCAGAGTCCATTGCTTAATTAGGTAGCGCAGTGTCAAATCATGATCACTCATCACAGGGCTTCAGAATTTAGACAGGCATAGTGAGAATGGCTTGTGTCTGCCATATGGTAGTCTTTAACTGGAAAGAATTCATGTTTAGGTGAGGCAAAAGCTTGTAGCTGGAACCATCTGAAGCTATTGATTCCAGCTGTTGATTAGGATCTCAGCTAAAGCCACCAATCACAATATGTCAATATGTGGCCTATCTGTATAGTCTGGTTTTCCTCATAAGACAGTGGCCTCACATGACTCATGACTCCAAAGTTGAGGGTCCTTGCAGTGTGTAATCATGGAACTTGTGTGGGCTCTTCTCAGTGTCCTGATACTTACCTGTGTGACCACTCCCAGATGCTTTTAGATCTAATTGAGCTACCAGTCCATCCCGGTATAAATACCACTTATTCAAAAAGGAATAGGGTTTCCATGGGTCTGGCATCCCTGGTGAGTAGTCGTAGTAGGTTGGCTATGGGTTCTGCTGTGTCCATACTGTCTTCTGTGGATGCTACTGTGGTCCTTTCCTGGAGGAGCACTTACAGCATCAGGCCAGCAGGAGGAAAGAAGGCTCAAACACATCTGTATAATGGACTCATAGGCCTAGAGGACAAGGGATCTTTCAGGGCTCTGTTGTCCTTGAAGGGGAGAGGCAGTTTGGGGTCCAGGCACATCATGGAAGGAAGAAGCCTCCTAAAGTTATGAAATTTTACAAATAGAAAAGACAGTGCTAAGAAGTCTATAGATGGAGTTTCTGTCCCATCTGGTCCCACAGCTGTTTAACACCAAATAAGCACACAGGAGCTTATATTAATTATAAACTGCTTGGCCAATGGCTCAGGCTTCTTACTGGATAGCTCTCTTTTAATTATTAACCCATATCTATTAATCTATGTATTTTCACATGATCTTGGGCTTACCGGTGCTGTCCGGTCCCCATTCTTCCTCAGCAGCTACATGGCATTTCCCTGGCGACTCCTTTGAGACTCCTCTCTGTGTCCTCTTCCCAGAATTCCTAGTCTAG
This sequence comes from Mesocricetus auratus, assembly GCF_017639785.1. Lineage (NCBI taxonomy): Eukaryota > Metazoa > Chordata > Mammalia > Rodentia > Cricetidae > Mesocricetus > Mesocricetus auratus. The sequence goes on from NW_024429189.1 coordinate 111,119,679, forward strand.
TAGCCCAGCCTGTACTTTCTGCATGGCTACTGGCCAATTAGTGTTTTATTCATCAACCAATAAGAGAACATATTAAAAGTATACAGAAGGACATCCCCCATCAGAAGTCAGCTCATTTTCCATGACCTCAGGAAAATTAGAGTTGAGTCCACTCCTGCAGCCTCCAGGACCCTGGGGGACTGGAGCCCATATGTTTCCTGAACAGTTCAGTTGAAGAAGGGGAGGGTCTCTGTGCCTGGAGTTCAGGCAAAGCTACTCATATCCTGACCTTGAACAATAGCAGTGACCTCATTGTGTCTGAGTTGATCAGAGAGAGGCTGCATCTGGCCATGGAGTCTGGAGAGGTCAGTCACACTGCTTCACATCAGCCCTGTATCATGGCTAGAGATTCTGAGGTGTCAGTCCAAGTGAAGGTCTGGGATTTCTCTGGAGCAAATGTTTACTATGGTTTTGCTGGGGAAGGTCAGAGTCTAGCCCTTAGGTGCTGTCTTCTGTCAGCAATTCACCTTTCCTTTATTGATGTAAAATTCATGTAACTTAACATTCACTCTCAACTATAATGACCATCTAATTTCATATAGGAGCACTGTTCCAATTATAATCACTTCTATCCCTCACTAATCCTTAAGCAATCACAAATCTGCAACCTCCAAATTAGTCTATTCTGGGTGTTTCCTGCAGGTGGAGCCATTTAATATACACAGTCCACTTTCCATATCTCTATGAGAGAAGATGGGAAGGTGCTGTTAGATGCTCAACATGCTAGGGCCAGTCCTTGAGCAGTGGAAGCCTGGACCAGGGATGGCTTTCCATCTTTCTTATTTCACACAAGCCCTCTGACAGACCCTTGGGAAAAGAGCTAGCTATTCCCAGAAGTGGCCATCCCATAGTTAATTCATCATTGGATTTTCTCTTTTTCCTCTTAGCCCCACCAACCCTGCTCTGTGAGAACCTTTTTCTAGCCTTAAATAAAAACAAGCAACTTAACAACACATATTCCTGCAAACAAAGCCTCCCTCCTCAGATTGTCTGCCAGGAAACACATGGGAAGGGCTCTACCATCTTTGCAGGTTAGTGACTGGGGCAGGTTTGCTGTGGGAGAGGGACAATGGGCCTTAAAATATGGATTTTTGCTTCATACTTAGCTCTGCCTTGCAATGACCTTCCCAAACCCTACTCTTTTTACCTTATTCTGCTCATTAATAAACTGGGGATAATGTCAGGATCCACTTACAAGGACACTGGGAAGCTCAGTGGGTGCATGGCAGTGCTGGACTGAGGACCAGGATTGGGTCAGTGTCATGTCATCATAACGAATGAACCTTTTCCCTCAAGCTTTTCACCAAAGGAGTATCTGGTTACTTTCATATTGGCTTTCTTCAATCCTGTTACTCTATACTCATGCTATCAATTTGGCAACCATTCTAGCTACATATGACTCAATAAATATTTTTGCTGATACAATATATTTTGATCAAATTCATCCCAACTCTTTTCTCTAACTCTTCCAAGGTGCACCCTACCTCTCCACATCTCTGCTTCTTGTCCTCTTTTGTTGTTTTTTATAACCCATTGACTCCAATTTGTGTTGTCCATATACAACAGAGTGTGATTGGCTGACTATGGTCTACATCCTTAAAGAAAACTGACCAGTCCTCCCCCAGAAGCTATCAACTGCCAATAGTACCTCAGGTGGGGTGGGTGCTGGTTAATCACTTCCTGCTCTCCGTTAACCGGCTTGACCTTATACAGGTCTTGCATAGACAATCACAGCTGCTGTGAGTTCATGGATATAGTGATCCTGTCATGACCAGAAGACACTGTTTTGCTCTGGTCCTTCCCAACCTTTGGCTTTTACAATCATTCTGCCTTCTCTTCCTCAAGAGTCTCTGAGTCTTGGGGGTATGATAGATATCCCATTTGTGGCTGAGCACTGCTCTGACGCTTATTCTCTACATGCTTTGACCAGTTGTGAGTTTCTGCATCAACCATTATCTGCATTATCTGCTACATAAAGAGATTTCTCTGATAAGGTCTGAAAGTGTATTAATCTACCATAGAGATATATATTTAGAGGGCAACAAGCTACTATATTTATTAAGCAAAATAACAGTGATAGGTTCACCCATGGGTCCTGTGAGTTCTCTAACCATAGGTTCTTTGTGAGTTTCTAATATCGGCACTTGTTTCCTGTGGAGCAGGCCTTAAAGTCTTTGGTTTTAGAAAGCAGTTGCTCCCGTAACCATCCTTCCACTATTACATCCATGGTTATATCTTGCCGCTATGGTCATTATTGTAGTTCACAGCTGGGTAAGACTGGATGACTTTTTTAATTCCAGCAGACTGCAGGTCACTTTCCAGTACTATACATTCTAGCAAGTATGGAGGAAGCTTCTTGGTCAATTCAATTTGCTTTTCCCATTTATGTAGTATGTTCTTCAGCAATAGGGTTTTACTACCAAATTCTGGTGGGCAACCAAAAGCAACGGTAATAGCCTTATGTTTCAGGAGTTTCCAGGACACCCTGACTCTAGGTGAGATATCTTACATCTGCAAAGGTTTTTTATATGACATCCAGTGGCTTCTGGAATGAGTAGAACCCTCCAGGTATAGTAGCTCCAATTAAAACATTTAGTAAGAACACATACACCTTAAAAAGCAAATGCTTTTCTTATGCCTTTTCAAACATCTTTAGTGTTATCCCTTCTCCCGTTTCCTCTTCTGCCATACCCTCCCACTTGTGACTCTTAAGGATCAACTACTAAATAAAGTAAAATTCATTACCTCAGCAGCACTGTCACATCTCAGGTCCCTAAGTAACTTGTTACTCCAGCACAATGGCAATGCAGACAGAGGACATTGCTAAGATCATCTAATTCTGGGAGATAGCACTGCTCCTGCTGCTCTGAGATACTCCTTGATCTTTGCCTATGTTACCCTTTCCCCCCCCCCATGCCTATGTTCAAGGTCTTCCTCAGACCTCACTTCCTCATCCACTGGTGCCTTCTACTATTCCTTTGGAAAGGAAGGTACCATCCCAGGATCTAAATCTCCCTCCTCCAGCCTTCCTGTGCCTCACACGATTAGTGTGTCTGTCTATAGTCTCAGGTACACTCTGAGGGACTGACTGCATTTCGCTCCTCATATTTGCCTGGGTTTGAATTCAGTCCACCTGGATTTACTCTAGATGACTGTTAGGTAATAGGAACTGCCCTGCGTGGTTCTTCTAATGGTGATGGCTGTGAACAAACACATGTTTCTGCTTTAGCCTATTGACCATAGCAAAAACACAGAGTAAAGCCCAAATCCAGAGGTAGAGGGGAATCATCTGTACATTAGTGTGAGAGACCAGGATTTAGTAAGGCTAGGGCATGGGTCTATCCCCGATAGGGTAATTCACAGTTTTGCTCTCATCCACCTTTTCTTTTATTCCCTTGTGGTAAGACTTCTAGTCCTCTGCTTTTTCACAGTTAGCTGTGGTCCACGAGGGACTCTTCACCACTTGCCCTGTACTTGCTACTCCCTTGTGAACACCACCAATCACAGCTCAGCTTTGAGGAAGGTGATAACTGAAGTCTCAGTGGCATAGCTAGAACCCTTCTTCTTCTTCTTCAGATCAGTGAATCTTCAATGCTGGTATTTGGGGACAGTGTGAGAGCTACATTTGGAGCTCATTTATCCTTGTTTATGTGCATAAATAGAAGCTGGCTAATGTTGTTTCCTGTGTGAGTCATGGATTACACCTGCTGAGAAGGAACCCTGCTAAGCACTAGTATAGAATTCAGGATGCATGGGATGAGGCATGCCCTTTCATGGGTCCATTTTGCAGAAGTTTACCCTGTTTCTGTAGCTCTCTGTTATCTCATATTCTGAGTAGATAGCCAGGCTTATGGTTTCTGTGACCCTGACTGTATCTGAAACATAGTCCCAAATCATCCATATTCCCTGCTCAAAGTGGCAGTTGGTCCTACTTTCTGGTCACAGTCTCTCTCTCTCTCTGAAACCTTTCCAACTTCTAACCCCTGTTATCTGCTAATAGAATTGATGCACAAGTTCTGAGAAAGAAGGTCTACTTTTTTAAAAAGTAAATATACCTACTTTATCTAGAAGGTGCAACTATGGGAACCTGCATATGGACTCAGATGTGGAATCCTGGAACATCAATACCATGTTGTAAATGCAAGTCAAACTCAATCAGATATCAGGGATATTGCCAGAACAAATTTAGGATTACCTCAAAGGTACAGGGCTTTGGCTATTTTAAAGGCTCTGATATTGTCTCCTGGGGCCTATGCCCAACTCATCTACACCCACATGAGTATCAGAACAATGTGGACTTTAATTTTCTGCAGAGAAACCATGTGTTTTTCTCCCCCAGGAACCAAATTGACTAGCATTTACCCAGAATGATTTGCTGCAGTTTTAGCAGCTCCTGTTTGAAGATAAGGATGTTTCTGAAAAAGGCCCAGAAATAGCTGGAGAAAACAATCTGTTTGGTTGCTTGCCTGCAACAACAATAGAAGCAGGTGGGGTGATTCATAGCTTGTGGGGAGACTGCTCCCTGTGGGATCCTGCCTGGGCAGCTCTACTCGGAAAGCATTTTCCAGGTCAGGCTATCTGAAAAAAAAATGTTGGGAACTAGATGGGGGAATAGTTGGAAAGGGAGTTTGTGAAACATGGTTGGGGATGGTGAGGGTTGAAGGTGTCCTAGCCAGGCAGGTGGGCAACTGATGGTTTTCAGACACATACTAGAGTTGGGGAAGAAGTCTATCTTTGTGGGGATCACAGACCCTGGCTGGAAACCCACCCCTCCATCAGCCTGGAAGCAGGCAGCTTCAAGACAATGTTTACTGAAAACATGTTTACTGAAAACAATTCAGTGCCCTAAGCTCCTGATAGGGCTCCGATAAGGACTTGCTCACTGAAACACCATGACTTTGATCTTCCCAATGGCTAGCTACTCCCTGCTGTTTTCCGATTCTGGTGCCGGAGATTTAACCACCAGCCAGGAGTGTGAGAGGTCTGTGAGAGTTCTGTTGGACATTTGTGTGTGTATGAATGGCAGAAGTCTTTCTGAAGGGAAGCATTTTTCTTGGGAAGTTCTCCTAAGCCGATTGGGGGAGCATAAAGTTTTCTTAATGGAACCGACCGGTCTCTGTGTCATCTATCCCGACAACCTCGCTACATTCTCGGATACAGGCTGCGCAGCAGGCGCGGCATATCTTGATGAAGCATGTCCCAGAGCTAGGTTTCTTGCAAATGAGCCAGTCTATAGTCTGTTGCTGTGGTCTGTCTTTTTGTGCCTGGTGTACCTACTGTGGATCATGTGCACTCTGAGACTCTAGGCATCTGGAATGACTATGCCATCCTGGTTGGTTTTTTTTCCCATGTCAACCTGACATAAACTAAAGTTATTTGGAAAGAGGAATCTCAGTTGGGGAAATGTCTCCATCAGGTGGCCTGTAGGCAAGTCTGGGGGAACATTTTCTTGATTAATGTGGGAGAGCCCAGCTTATTGTGTATTGTGCCAATCTAGGGCAGGTAGTCTTAGGTTGTACAATAAAGTAGGCTGAGAAATCTATGAGGAGCAAGCCATTAAGCAGCATTCTTTCATTGTCTCTGCTTCAGTTCCTGCATCTAGGTTCCTGACTTTTTTGATGATGGACTGTGATGTGGAAGTGTAGGCAAAATATACCCTTTCATCTTGCTTTTGTTAGGGTTTTTATTGCTATAAAGGGACACCATGACTATGGCAACTCTTATAAAGTAGAGTATTTAATTGTGGCTGGCTTACAGTTTCAGAGGTTTGGTCCATTATTATCATGAAAAGCATGAAAGTATGCAGGTAGACATGGCGCTGGAGAAGGAGATGAGAATTCTACATCTTGATCCTCAGACAGCAGAAGGAGACTGCCACACTAGGCCTAGATTGAGCATATAAGACCTCAGAACCCACTTCCACAGTGACTCACTTCCTCTGACAAAGCCACACCTACTACAACAAGGCCACACTACCTAACAGTGCCACTCCCCATGGGTTATGTATTCAAACACAGGCCTCTATGGGAGTCATACCTATTCAAACCACCATACCTCTCCAAGTTGCTTTTCGTCCTGGTGTTTCATTACAGCAATAGAAACCTAAATGAAACAATACCCTTGAAGCACTAGGGTCATTGATCTCTGATATGGCTTATGACCATAGTGATAGGCAATGTACACCATGCTGGTATCTGCTCTTGTTTCCTCACTAAACCTTAGCAGGTATGAGTTATAATTCTTAGTTTTCAGAGAAAGAGTGTCAAAAGTGTCCTATAGGTTTTAACTAGTCAAGTGAGGTTCTGGAAAGTCATCTTTGAGGCCTGTACAATGAGCATACGAGCAATTTTAAGGTATTTTTAAGTCACATGTGCACTTTAAGTTTTGCAGAGAAACTGTATTTTTATCCCCCCAGGAGGTAAATTGACCAGCTACACCCCCTCCTCTTTGACGGAAAGACCATGGATGCACACTATGCTTCCTGGCCTCATTGGAGTCTGTAGGTTTGCTGTAGCTGGGAAACAATATCTGTCAAGCTCACTGCAAAAGTTGTTGAAAAGATGCAGGGATATTTAGAGTAGTATACCATGTTGAAACTCAGCAATTTTCTCCAAATCTTTGCTCTTTGTGACTTCTAAAAGAATACAAGAGGAAATAACAAAAAGTGAGTTCTTGGATTAGCAGTCACACATATGCCACCACTAATGTATAGAGTGGCACAAGGGGAATTTGTTCTCGCCTGTGTCCCTGGTATGGATGGCCTAGAAGTCTCTGTTGATATCACAGCCTCATTCTGGAAGCAGCTGTTTGAACTTATGTGTGCCTTGTTGATAAATTGGGCAGACAAGACAACCCAAGGGTTACATAGTCCCTGAAACTTTACTAGATCAGCAAAACCCACAAAATTGTATCTGTGTGCAGAATGCTGCTGTTCCCTCTAGGAGCAAGCTGTGGTGCATTCAACCAGCATCATCCCATGCTCAGCATCCTGCTGAGGAGGGGGTCCAGGAAAGGGAGTCCTGTGGGAGGAAGACCAGCAGAGGAAACACTGCAGATAGTTCTGAACATACCCTGGCTATAACTGGCGTCACTGAAAAGGCCCACATTAGTGTCCTAATCCAGAGGTTCCAGTGAACTTAGTGTTGGGGTGACCTGGGCATAGGGAAGGTTTTACAGTTTTTCACAGGATTGTAATTTATGACTATATTCAGGGACACTGCAAGCCTCTTCTGCGTTTTAACACCCCCTCAATGTACAGATGGTTTCAGGCTTTAGGTTTTAGCCAGACCATTGTTGGGAGGACATTGGCATATCCAATCTCCGTTACCCTATAGAATGGGAATCTGTCAGCTGTTTATCCACCAGGGAACTCATATCTAGAATGTAACTAAGAACTTAAAACTGAAACACCAGACGTACAAGAAACCCAATCAACAGATGAGAAGTGAACTGAATAGACAAAAGAAGAAGCAGAAAGAACAAATAAACACATAAAAATATTCAGTATTCTTGGTAATTAGGGAAATGAAAACTATACAAGTGGCTGCCATCGAGGAACCAAAATCATGCTGGCAACAATGGGGCAGAAAGACCATATACGTTGCTGATGGCAGTGTTTATTAGTACAGGCTCCATGGGAATTGGTAAGAGGGCTTTTCAAACAAACTAAAAATAGAAATATTGTATGATCCACTTGCACCAGTCCTGGAAATATACACAAAGAGAACAAACAGCATAAGATACATATATTTGCACATCCAATTTAAGGCGATAATATTTACAACTTCCAGGTTATAAAATCAGCCTAGTTGCCCATCAGTGGATGATTGGCTAAAAAATGAAATGCAGTATATATACACATTTGAGTATACAGTATTCAGCCATAAAGAATAAAATCATGTCATTGGAAGGAAAATATATGGAACTAGTAACCATCAAATGAAATTAAATAAATCAGAATCAGAAAAAAAAGTACACACATTTCTCTCTCACATGTAGAATCTGGGAGAGAGAAACATACAAGCAGGAAGGAAAAGTTCTAGGGCCAAGGGAAGGGATTGAGGAGGATAAATATATGACAGAGGATATAAATATGTCCTAAGCACGTTATATACATGAAATAGCCAGCAAACTGTTATCTTATTGTTAACACACCCAATAAACTTGAGAAAGAGAAAGATGATGCTTAGCCTTGGCAAATTGCTTGCTTCCCTGGGAACTCTGAATACACACACACACACACACACACACACACACACACACACACACACACACACACTGTCCCAGTGATTTGTATTAAAAAAAACAAGAAACTCAGTAGATGTTCAGATTTTTTATTTTGCATTTAGAGAAAGATGCTATAACCCCTGGGACAGCTTTGGCTTCAAATGGTCTTTGTCTGTGTCCCTATTCAGGTGCTGCAGAATTTGGGCACTCTGGAGTGGCACCTGAACTACATTTCTCACATATTCCAACAGACCTGCTGGTCTCCTGGCCCACCTTAACACTAATAACACAAATGTAGCCTGTGATGTGGGATGTCCTTCTGTATGCTGCGAATATGTGTTACTTTTATTGGTTGATGAATAAAGCTGTCTTGGCCTATGACAGGGAAGAATTTATCTATGTGGGAAAGCCAAACTGAATACAGGGAGAAAGAAGGCAGAATCAAGAGAGCAACCAACAGCCACTGGAGGAATAAGATGCCAGAACATTACTGGTGATACACAGAATAATAGAAATGGGTTAATTTATTTGTAAGAGCTGGGTAGTAATAAGCCTGAGCCAATGGCCAAACAATAATAATTAATATTAAGCCTCTGAGTGATTATTTTATAAGTGGTTGTGGGACTGGTGAGCAGGACAGAAAAGCTCCAGCTACAAGTCTGTGATTACAGCCTATAACTACCTGGCTTGGCCAAGAAATACAGTAGTTCTCTTCCCAGCTTCCAGGGCTTCTGGGTATAACTACCCACAGTCCCCCTACCCCCACCTACCTATTATCTCCTTAAATCAATAGGTCACATTAGAATTCCTGAAGTACTCTGTTGCCTAGATGAAAACTGCAGAGATTTCTTTCATTATCTAGCCCTAGCCTGGGTTTGGAGGCTGGGAATCTTTGGCTCAGAGCCCAGTTGCTCTAATTGCCCCTCATTCAGCAGCAGCCTTAGGGATTCAGAATTCAACAGTCAGGGACCCTAGTGGGGAGTCCAGAAATTGGTGTAACGAGTGTTCCAGGTGATTCTGATATGACTTTGACAACCACTTGTATAAGATGGAGAGGTGGCTCATACCTTGTTTGTCACCTCTTGACCACCACTGAGAAGGTGGAGTGATGAAAAAAATGGCTATCATTTCACAGGTATCCATAAATAATAGCAGGTGTATCTGAGGAGGCCCCACAAAGCAGAAGCTCACAGTGGGAGCCCATGAGCTCCCACATTTCAGGACTGGCTGCTCTGGTGGCTTCCTTGGGCTACCTTCCCCCATCCCCAATGTACCCATTGGCTATTTAAAACTGCTGATACATATTTTTTTTTCCATTGTGTGGTGTGGTGCAGACTTCAGAGTCTTTTTAGGTGCCAAGAGCCATGTCACTTGTCTTACCTAAAACTGTCTGGAACCCATTTTCCTGGGTCAGATTTCTTATCACTATCTCCCCATCTCCTAAATGTAGCCTAATTGTGTAGAAGTTAGAAGGGACTTGAATTTCCCCCACTCTAGCAGTGAATTCTCCAGGATATACTCAGTACTCCCAGTCCCCTTTCCTCCTGAGAGAGTATGGCCAGAGACGGCGAGTCAGACACCCAGAACCACACAGCTTGTCCATAACTTACTCAAGTCTCAAAAGCATGTCTCTGGTTCCAGTGGGCTGATTGTCTGTACTACATTACATTTCAGGGGAGGCCCCTTAGCTTGTTCCTCATAAGCCACCAGGCTGCTACCTTCAGGATTTAGTCTAGATTCCAGGCTAGGGAGTGATCACTGCTGGGACTATCTACTGGTTAAGACCTGCAAACTAAAGTTTATAAATGTGTCGAGATGCTGAGGCCATGGGATCTATCAGCATCCCCTGAGATGGGCAGGCTCCTAGCTGTGTCCAGCATATTGTTTCCAATAAGAAGCAACCCTAGGCATATGGCCAGCTTCCCAGCCACCCCTAGAGAAGGACTTCTCACTTGCATAATCATCTTCAGACTGTACTGGGGACACAACTCTGGGGAGGAGGGAAGAGTTTTTCCAGGATAGCACCTGTCAGAGATGGACTTGGATAGAAGTGTATATTGATCATTTTGAAGTCATCAAAAACCTTGGCTAATTTCCTGGGGTTTCTGTGTTGTCTCAATGGAAGCAAAATGGCTGGAGTTTCTTTTATACTTTCACCTCAACCGGGTTGGTAGCAATAGACTGGGGCAGAGCAACATATGGCAGAAGCTTCCAGATGCTTGACCTGAGGGGGATCTGTACTGGCACCTGGTAGGCACCATAGGCATACACTGATGAATCAGGTCTGCTAAGAGTAGGTATTGGCTGAGGGATTGTGTTGTGGCTAGCACAACCATTAAGAATAAGGCAGGAACATGCCCAGGCTATAGTCTTTTTTGCTGCATAAGAGCTGTGGGAAATTGGGAAGCTATATAGTTTGCTTGATGACTATGTCCTCAACAGTAAAATGGAAATATTAATAATATTTTGTTATGATGAGTAAATTAACTACTGGATATAAAAGATTTAGCTCAGTGGTCGGCAAAGAGCTTAGTAACTAGCATTTTGCTTCTAGATAAAGGTGTGGTTTTACTGTGAGTCTTCCCTAAGGAAAGAATGCCAAGTGACATGGCAGCTGCAGACTTTTGGGTTGAGCTCCTCATAAGGAACCCTCTAGTATATACTTAACTCTTGGGGAGGAAGTATAGTGGAAGAAGGAATCATAGGAATTAATGCTCAGATCTGAGATTTTAATCAAATTTTTGAAGCCTCTGGGAAGCATGGGGACCCAAGGGCAGGCGAGAATCAACCTTGGAAGAGAAACATATTTAATGCTGCAGGCTCTCGAGGATTTTCTGAGTTTAGGTCACTAGTGTTCTTTCTAACTGTGTTTAATTTCTCTGCTCACAAAACCCTGAAAGCTTTTCATGTCATGGCTCTGTAGAGTAAAAGCAGGTGATTAAATAGCTCCCGAGAAAGTCATATTGGATAACTGCTCAAATCACTGTCTTGTTTATTTGCTTCTCAGTTATTGATAAAAAGTAGCTCCTTGTGGGAAGACTCGCCATGCTGGACATGACATGAAGATGCTCTGTCATCTCTAGTCCTTCACACAATGCAGGACCCCGATGTGATTTAGGGGAGTTATGGGAGATTGGAACTAGAGTGTCTATGGCTGCCAGCAGAAGACTGTTTCTATGCCTGGGGTGTCACTTTCTGGCTCGAGGACCCACATTTTGTGCCTCCTTCAGAACTCAACTAAGTCTCTGATGAGTCCAGTTCCCCTGTGAAGGCAAAAATCTTCATGGCTCTGTCCCCAGCTCTGAATATCACTTCACTCATAAAATATTACAATATTTTACATTCATTTCTTATGTGCATGCATGTGTATAAAAAAGTTTATGTATACATGTGTGTATACACATGTGCGCATAACTTCTGTTCCAAGAACACAGCACCAATGCTTCCACTTAGTAATAAATAATTTACTTCCTCTTTATTGATAGTATTTGAGTGTATCCTTTCCCGCCCTCGTCACTTGCTTGATAATAAGGTCACAGTATTATAAACTTTGCAGTACCAAGAATACCCCCAAAATACTGGTTGACTAGATGCATGACATTTATCTTTAGACCCTTGGCACCTGTAAGCATTGATTAGAAACCCTACATAATTACTGAGCTCTTATGCATATCTGTGAAGGACACAGATACATCCCAGACGTTGGCCCTCAATGTGGCTGGTGACTAGAAGGTGGCCATACGTTCTCAGCCTGTCAGAGTTTGCTTCAGCTTCAGAGACTCACCTTTTTTGGATATGGCTTGTATCACCCAGCCATGGGACAGTTCTGCAAGCAACATTTATTCTAGAACTCCCTGCCAGATTCTCAGGCTTTGTGGGGCATGCCTTGGGTTTGGCTTTTTTGTACCTTTTCTTTTATGGAATTAGTAAGAATGCAACTTTCCAAATTTCAAGGCACTGATTATCTCCTCTGTAAATTTAGCCTATGACATTTCCAGTAGAGAGAGGCTGAAGAATACTAACTCCCACATCTATATTTGAGAAAAAACTGTCAGAAAATATATAGTTTACAGGTAAGTAATAGCAGTTTGTAGCCATCAAGAGAAACCCACATTCAGTTATTTCCTTCCCTCCCTAAAAGAAATGGGAAGATTGGTAAAACTAGTCAGTGTCTCTCCTTTCTAGGAGCTCTCTCTCTCTCTCTCTCTCTCTCTCTCTCTCTCTCTCTCTCTCCCCTCTCTCCTCCTCCTCTTCCTCCTTCTTCTTCAGGATTTATCTCATTCTGATACTTCCCCATGTATCACTAAACTATTGGGGAGTAACAACTCATATGAAGCTGAACATTCTGGTTATGGGCCTTCAGGCCTCATGTGTTTATCTGTCTTCTGCAGATTGGGTAGACAGTATGTGTGTCCCTAGCTGGGTATTCTCACTTGCTTGGAGTGAGGTCTTGAGTATGAAATGTCCTTAGTAGGTGTATCTGCTGAATGTCTGATCCTTAGCTATTGGTACTACTTTGGGAAGTTCTGAAAACTTTAGAGGAAGTGGGTCATTAGGTGTATGCTTTGAGGATTATATTCTTTGTTCTTGGTTTCTTGTTTACCACAAGGTAAAGATCTTCCTCTACCACACACTCCCACTGTCATGACATTCTACCCCAGTTTTTGTAGCCAAGCAACCCTAAACCAAACACTCCAAAACTATGGACCTCAAAAGTCTTTCCTCCTTTAAGTTGCCTCTCAACAATTTCAGCCACAGTTACATGATAGTTGTAGGAGGCAGTTTACTCTACTGTTTCATGTTGGAGTGGTCATTGCTAGCATAGGTAGCTGTATAGCTTCATTATTTCTTGAATCCTCCCTGTGCTGTCATAGCAACCCTGGAACAGCTTTCCTTTGGATTAGATGATCAGTACTACAGATTGTCCAACACTATGCTAGACCTGCAGGCAGCAGCTGATCCTGAGTGAATTACTTTCACGATTGCATAGGTATATCATGTCTAGAGTTGGGATTTCACTCCCCTTCCCCTGTCTCCTCCCAATATATTTATATATTGTATTACCTTGGCCAAATCTCTTCTTGGGACTTTTGAGTGACACCCTACAACTCCCCAGGGCTCTTTTCCTTTTTAGTATTTTTTCTCATTCTTTTCCCCTTTGTATTTGTTTTTTTTTAATTTAAGTTAGTTTGTTTCATATGTTAATCCCAGCTCCCTCTCCCTCCCCTCCTCCCCTGCCCTCCCCACCAGGCCCCCTAGTCCCCCACTCAATCTCCATGGTGGATCTCCAGAGTCTGTCATTTCATCCAGGGCAGGGCCTAGGCCCTCCCGCAAGAGTCCAGGCAAAGAGCGCATCCCTCATTTTGGGATGGGCACTCAAAGTCTATTTGTATGCCAGGGATAAATATTACTGAGGGCCCTATAGATTACCTAGGATGTGGAGAAAGGGGAACACTCCTTCACTGCTGGTAGGAGTGCCGACTTGTACAGCCATTTTGGAAATCAGTATGGAGATTCCTCAGGAAAATGGGACTCAGTCTACCACAAGACCCAGCAATTCCACTCTTAGGCATATATCCAAAAGATGCACATTCATACAACAAAGACGTATGTTCATAGCAGCATTATTTGTAACAGCCAGAACCTGGAAGAAACCTAGATGCCCCTCAATTGAAGAGTGGATAGAGAAAATGTGGTACATTTACACAATGGAGTACTTTACTATTCGGCAGAAAAAAACAATTTGCAGGCAAATGTATGGCACTAGAAGAAACCATCCTGACTAAGGTAATCCAGTCATAAAAAGGGAAACATGGTATATATTCACTCATATGTGGATTTTAGACATGAATCAGGGGAGTGCCAACATACAATCCCACTGCCAGAGAGTCTGGGAAACAGAACCTTCATCCAGAGACTGATGGAAGCAGAGGCAGACCCCCAGCTAAACACTGAACTGAACTCCTGGAATCCAGTGACAGGGAGAAACGATGAGCAAAGAAGTTAAGTCTGAGCTGGTTTAACCCACAGAAACAGTAGACCTAAACACTGGGGAGCTCTTGGACCCCAGGTTGATGACTGTGTGGAAAGCATGGGACTGACCCAGACCCCCTAGGAGGCCTAGGTAATCTATATATTTGATTTTTAAAATATAATTTTTATTGGTCTGCTTTCAAGATCATTAGCTCTTTTGCCACATCTTTTGACTATATAGCCCATGCATTGAGTTTTTTAATTGGTTATTTTATTTTTCAGTTATAAAATTCATATTTATTCTTCTGATTATTTGTTGAGATTTCCTGCTTTCACATTCATTGCAGTCTCTTTTGAAGAGTTGTACAATGGCTGTCAAGTTTTTGTAAGATGTGGCCAACATCTTTGTTCTCTTACTATTACTGTAATATGCTGCCATTAAAAACTGTGATTTTTACCAGGTGTGGTGGCACATGCCTTTAAGCCCAGCACTTGGGAGACAGAGGCAGGTGGATCTCTGTGAGTTTGAGGCCAGCCTGGTCAACATAGAGAGTTCCAGGACATCCAGGGCCACATAGAGAGACCCCCTTCGCAAAAAATATAACTGTAATTTTCTTGGGTTTTTCTATGTCAAGGAATTTTAAATTAAAATTTGGAAACTTGGAATGTTTATATTGTGGAATTCTGGATTTAGTTTTTTTTCCCCATGAAATAGAGGTAAGGGAGACTACTTCCCAATTTATAGTATGAAATCATTATTACCTTGACACCACCACCAAATAAAAGAATGCAATAAAGAAAATGACAGACCAATATCCATCATAAATATAGATGCAAAGACCCTCAGCACAATTGTCAAATAGAATTAAGAAGTCCTTAAGACAAAGCATGCATGGCATGCTTCTGGATTGCAAGGCAGATTTCACATTTGAAAATCAAGTAACTTAACACACCCATGTGAATGGGCTAGCAGGGCAACAATCAGATCCATTGCAAAGGAAGCATCTGGGAACAGTCAGCACTTCAGGTAAAGATAGAGAAAGGGGAAAGCAGTGTGGAGCTTCCTAAACCCCATATAAAAAGCCCACAGCTAGCACGGGAGTGCTCATTGGAGGAAGACTGGATGTTTCCACCCAGGTACTAGACACAATGCAAGGGTGCCCTGCACCCCCACCCCTATGAGTATTACAGGAAATCCCAGTGAGCCCCCAGGTAAGAACAGGAAACCCAAAGCATAAGACTAGAAGAAAGAAAGCTCTCTTTGGGGAGAAGAGGAAGAGAGAGTAGGTCATGGGGGAACAGGAAGGTTGAGTGGGGGGTAGAATAGGGGGAAGAGGGAATCATAGGTTAGAAGACAGATCAGGCACCAGTGTGACCTCTAGTGATCTAAAGGGATGACACCAATTGGCAAGCTAAGCAATAGTGGAGAGACCCCCTCGAATGCCCATTCCTGATAATGAACTTGATGTCTATAACCATCCGGGAGCCTTCACCCAGTGACCAATGGAAGCAGAGGCAAACACCCACAGTTAAACACTGAACTGAACCCAAGGAACCCAGGGACAGAGAGAGAGGAGCGATGAGCAAATTGGCAAAGAATGGGCTGGCAAAACAAGCAGAGACAGCTGATCTGAACAGGGGAGAGCTCTTGGACCCCAGACTGACAGCTGGGAGGCCAGCATGGGACTGATCCAGACACCCCGAATGTGAGTATCAGTGAGGAGGCCTATGGAGCCCTGAGCAGTGGATTAGTGTTTATCCCTGGAATACAAACAGACATCCTGTGTCCATAACAAAGAGGGATGCTCTCTCAGTCTGGACTCTTAGGGGAGTGCCTGGACCCTACCCTGAGTGAAATGACAGACTGTAGATATCCCCTATGTGGAAGGAATTGGCAATAGGGTGGGAGGCTGGGGGGGGGGTGGTGGAAGGGTGCAGGAGGAGGGGAGGAAAAGGGAACTGGGATTGACATGTAAAACAAGCTATTTAAAATTAAAATAATAATAAAAAAGGGAAAAAAGAGAAAGCTCTCTTATCCAAAGACTAAACAGTTGCCTTATTTATTTTTAAAATGTGTTTTGTGCTGTTATGTACAGCAAGTCAGGTTTCATTATGGTACTTTTCAAATGGACTTTATTCTTTTTCTCTCACTCCCCTCTGCCTTCTGATTGATAGTTTCTTTTTTGTCCTCACAGCTGATGAATAATGCAGCAACAAACATGGATATGCTAGTATCTCTATCATAAGGTATAGAATCCTTTGGGTATATGCCCAACAGTGCTATACCTGAATCACATGGTAGCCCTTAATTTTCGAAGGAGCCTCAGCACTTGTTTCCATAATGGCTGTACTAGTTTACAATAAATAAGGACTCCTTTTCCACCACATCCTTAGCATTTTTTTCGTCATTCTTTTTCTTCTTTCCCTTTTTCCCCTCAATATATGCTTTTATTTAAATTAGAAATATGCATACTTCATATGTCAATCCCAGCTCCCTCTCCCACCCCTCCTCCCTTGTCCCTCTACCAGCCTGCCTCCAGCCCCCCTCCCAATCCCCACAACACTCCCCAGGGAGGGTGAGGCTCTCCTTGGGGGATCTCCAGAGTCTGTCATTTCATCCAGGGCAGGAACTAGGTCCTTCCCCATGTGTCCAGGCTGAGGGAACATCCCATCCAATGGTGAACACTGATCTACTACCCAAGGCCCCAGAGATCTTTGAGGCCTCCTCACTGACACTGTATTCATGGAGTCTGGATCAGTCCTCTGTTGACCACTCAGCCATCAGTCTAGGGTTCAAGAGCTCTCCCTTGTTTGGTCAGCTGTCTTTGTGGGTTTCACCAGCACGGTCTTGACCCCTTTGCTCATCATTTGTGTCTGTTCCATGTTTAACTTTCCATCCATTGGGCACCTGATCAACAGTCCATTCCACATTTCGGTTCTCCAAGTCCATGGAGTACTTTAGGGTCAACCTATTCGTGGCAGCTTGTGCCTGAGCCCAAGAATCAAAACTACCTAATGAGGTTGCTCTTCTGAACTCTGTCCTGTCTGTGACTTAGTATTTCTTGATTCCCAGGAGATCACCTTTTAAATTTCCCCCTTCCCCCAAAACTTACCCCTGTTGTTATGTTTATTCTGCTCTGTCACTTCCTCTTCCTAAAAACCCATCTCTAGAGTCAAGCAGATTAGGAGGAAAGAGGGAGAGGAGAAGAGAAGGGAAAGTGAGAAAGAAAGACACCAACTGGGTTAACTTCACCATCCTGGGATTACAGTTCTTACAACTGGTAAGGAAGTTCTCTGACTAGGACTTCCGGGCTCCTGCAGGGTCTGTGTTTTCACTGGTGTCACCATAGGCTTTTGACTATTCTGAAGCTGGTAGAAGACTCCATTTTCTTCTTTTTTTCTGAAATTTCTGTTTTGCTCCTATTGAAAATAATTGTTATGTGATATATTCTTACTACCTAGCTGGCTGGGTCAGTGACTCACCCAAAGTTAGAATAAAATGAAGTATTGTAACTGAAACCTCTTTGATTTTATTTAATACATATGTTCAATGGTTTGTTTCTCTGTGTATGGTATATGCATGTTTATGTGAGCACACACATATGGCTTGCCTATGTGTGGAAGCTAGAGGTTGAGACTGAGTGTCTCTCTCCATTTCTCATCACATTATGCTTTTAGAAAGACTCCCTCCTAGAGTCAGTCATGCCCTGTTGGTTTGAATGAGAAATGGGCCCCATAGACTCATGTGTTTGAATACCTGATCCCCAGTAACTGATGCTGTTTGATGAAGTATTAGAACTTTTAGAGGGTGAAGAATTGTTGGAGAAAGCACATTTCTAGGGATGTGTTTTGAGGGGTTATAGTCTCATTGTATCTCCTGTCTTTCTCTCTGCTTTCTACTTCCTGTTCTCCCCATCTACTTCCTTTCTGGTTCCTACTTGTAATCTCTTAGCTTCCTGCTGCTGCCTCCATACCATGCCTTACCCACCATGATGGACTCTCTGTCTCTGTCTGTGTCTTTCCTTTCCCTGATTTCTCTGTATAGCCTTGGCTGTCCTGGAACTCACTATGTAGACCAGTCTGACCTCAAATCTGTATTGATCTGCCTGCCTCTGCCTCCCAAATGCTGGAATTAAAGACTCGGTGTCACTACCGCCTGACAATAATAGACTATCTATGCCTTAGGAACCATACGCCAAAATAAACTCTTTCTTCCTTAAGTTGCTTCAGGTCATGATATTTTCTCACAGAGGCAGAAAAGTAACTAATATCCAGGCTTTGGGGTGATAGAGTTCAGACCAATAAATACTGGAGGAAAACAAAATATAACTGCCAGCTTGATGGCACTTGATTTCCCATTCCCCTACCCCAATATGACCATTACTGTTTACTTTTGAAATCCTTAAGCACTTTCTCCATGCACTCTTTACAGGGGTCAACTGCTTTTAGAACAGGCTAGATGTACTCTCTCTATTGTATACCTACCTGTGACCTCTGCTAAACCTTTCATGCCTTTTAATGGTGACATTCATACCCCTCGCATCAAAAAGATGCTTGGCCCTTTCATCTGATCCATTGCATCATTCAGCAACTACTAAACTGCAGTAGAGAAGGCAATGCAGTGAAGGTCAACAAAGATGTGAGACACAGCTCTTCTGCTCAGGATAGAACAGGATCTCCAGTGTCTTACCCCATGACTATTTGTAAGCCTAGCATCTGCTCAGCAAGATTCATATAGCCAGTATGATGCCATATATATAAATATAAAAAATTAGAGGCTTTGTTGGTAGCTGAGTATTTTCCAACTCTTTAGAGAGATAATAGAAACAGAATAAGGACAATGATAAAAAGAAGTTGTGATAAACTGCCCAATTAGAGAGGTAAAGAGAAATATTCCAGCAGCATTTGCTTAAATAATTGCAGCATATATTGATATTACATTTTTAGAAATGAATTTGGAGGAGAAAAAGCACCAAAGAAATACTAAAATATTCATACATACTTGGGAATTTATGCTAAGACAATAACTTTAAAAATGAAGTCATATGCTCAAAGGGATTTCTTAAAGGATCATTTCTAGCCATCAGATATTAGACATCAAGGCCGATGTTCCCTAACTGAGAACCATTTTATTAAATTAAGGCTCATAAATATTGCATTATCAGATGCATCAATTTAAAATGGATATTTAAGTATGTGAAGGGATGCAAACATATTTGAAATACCTTTGCAGGTCAATACTCTATTACTGTACAATTTTAACATTTCTCTGTGTTGGAATAAATTCTACCCAACTAAAATACACGGGAAAGAGAGTTATAACAGAATATTACCAAAGCCCATAACTCCATAAAATAAAAACAATTCATGTTTACATTTCACTCAGTCTCCATTAATAACATATGTTTATCTTGTACCTGCTGCATTAGGAAGTAGTTTTGAGTAGATTTATTTATTTATTTATTTATTTAACGTACCATCTTACTATGTAGTCCCAGCTGGTCTTGAATCTTGGAATCCAGGATTCTTTTAAACTCATGACCCTCTCTCTTTAAGCTCTGGAGTGCTAGGATTAAAATGCATGTACTACCAGGTCCAGATTTTTGACATTTTAAAGGTACACATTTAAATTTGAAATTAGATTAATTTTCCCTCCGCCCAAATTGTAGTGCTGGGGACCAAATTCAAACTCAGGTCTCCACATATGCTGGGAAAATCCTCTGTGACTTAGCCTCATCCCCACTGTTTCATCTTTATGCTTGGGTTCATGGCATTGGGAGAGCAGCAGAAGACAAGTATCTCCTGTTCCAGAATCTTTAACACAGCCTATTACAAAAACACTGTAAAGGAGCAAATGGTGTGCTCATCACTAATCACATTTAGCAAATGATGCAAAGGCTACACTCAATCCTTTCAAAAGATCTAATGATAATTGAACTAAGAGGGTATAAATGTGATGAAAGAAAAAACATTTCCATGAAATTTCTGAAAGACAGCCTCATTTTTATGTCATTACAGACATATTCCAACAAAGCTTTTTAAATGATCATATATGGTAACAATATAGTATATTATATATTAAATATAGTTATATATTAAATTATAATATACAGTTGATAATTCAACAAACTTAGTTCAGGAATTATTGTATTGAGTTGAGTCTCCTTAACAAGTCTCTTTATATATTTTTCTTAAAGTTGGTACCCTGTCTGAAAATTTTGAATAATCCTAGATTTTGATGATTTTTGCTTCTATCTTCATAAAGTTGTAGCTTTACACTTCTTTTAGACTTACTCTTTTTTTTATATTCATCAGGAAGGAAAATGCTTTATTATCATTTTCAATACTGAGCTAACAATGTAAATATACTCAAATGAGTCTAGGTGTAATTATTAAGACCTTTTTACATTATTTTTTAATTTAGGTTAGAAACAATCTTGTTTCACATGTCAGTCCCAGCTCCCTCTCCCTCCCCTCCTCCCCTGCCCTCCCCACCAGGTCCCCCAGCCCCCCACCCAATCTCCACTCTGATCCCCATTTGTTCTTTGAGAATTTTGTACTATATATTTTTGCCTCAACAACTCCCAGATCCAGATCCACCTCATTTGCCTACCCACCCACCTCTGTGCTCTCTTTCTCTCTCTCTCTTCCCTTTCAAAGCCCCTAGAGTCCAGGGTTGTTGTCCATATACTCTCTTGGATGTTTGGCTATACAATGGTATGTGGTTGATCTACCAGTGCCTCACTTCCTCTCCCAGCATTCAACTTATGATTAGAATTATGATCAACTTTAAGTTACATTTTATATAAGGGGCATTGTTTAAGTTGAGGTTGATCTTTTGTGAATGAATATCAAACTGTCATTAAAAAAATGGCCCCTGTACCTTTGGATTTCTGATGTACTCTTCTTAAGTATTCATTCACTATGTTTGTGTCAATATGCTTTGATGGTTCATTCTGTTCTACTGTATTGATTGCTACAGGTTTTATTTAAAAGTGAGTCAGTCAGGTGAGCTGATATATGCATGCAATCTTATCACTCAGGAGAACAAAGCAGAAGAACCAGGAATTCCAGGCCACTATGGCCTGTACAGTGGGACTCTGGCTAAAGAAACAAAACAAAAAGTAAGTCTAGATATCAGAAAGTTTGTAAAGTTTCCATATTTTATGATTCTTTAGAAAAGTCATGTCAGCAATTTTAGTTCCTTTGGCTTCTGTATATAAAGGCTGAAATTCAACTGTACTTACATAAATTACTTGAGAAAATCACATGGATTATAACTATCAAAAATGTATTCATCTTCTACAGACTATTGATAAACTCTTCCAGGTCATAGAATATGATCCTCTTCATATACTTGTGTATTCAGTTTGCCTTTTACAACTATTTAAAGCATACTTATTGATATACAAAGTTAACTAAGAGTAGTGTCCCTTTGTTCTTTATTTTTTCTTTTTTTTGTAATCTTATACACAGGTTCCCAGTTATGATTAAACTAGCTTCATTGTGTGGATTTAAAAAGCTTCCATCAATTTCTATGGTCTGGGATAGTTTAATATAGGAATTATCTGTATTTTTCTACAGACTGAGTTTCTGCATGTCTAAAAATATCTTTCTCTTTCCATGACGGTGATGGATATTGTGTCTGGGCTGGGAGTCTTGGAATACTGGCCTCATTCAATCATCTTTAAACATTTTTTTTTTACAGTCTTACCTCAAAGTATCCATGGCTAAGCCATTCCTTTCCCATTGCAGTAACCTGTCTTTTGTATGTGTATAATATTTTATTTTTCATAATTAGAATTCAAAATATCATGAGGGGTTTAGGGGTTTTTTTTTCTTTTTTAAAAAATCTATGCTCAATTCTATTTGGGTTCCATTGCTTTTTTTATCTTGAAAACAAAAAACTTTCTCCTACTAAGAAAATTTTTATTTTATGATTTCCTTATTATGACTGCTCCAAATGTTCCCTTCTCTCTGTCTAGTAAAAATTTATTATTAATATTCAGATATCCTAAATTGCAGATATCCTGTCTTTTGAATCCCTTTCTTAATTCCTTATGGATTCCACACCATTTGTTAAGTATTCCTTCCATTTGACCTTCAAATAGTCACTTTGCTCTTAACAAAGAATTTTCTCTTTTCACTGAATCTTTTGAATTTCTAATTTAAGAAATATGTATCTTGGTTCTAGAAAAAGCCTTTTGCTCTGTGTTTAATTAAGTGCCCTTTGGGAGTTCTCATTTGTTTTTTGTATAAGTTCCTCTGTCCCTTCCATTAACTCTACTTTAATAAGTCATCTGCTTTCCTTGTTAGCTCACATTGCTCCCCTAGCTTTCTGGATTTCTCTAATTTAGAGGTTCTCAACCCTGACCACACAAGAGCAACCCACCTGGGGGGGGGCTTACAGTCTCAGTGCCTCTGACACAGTGCAACTAATTAATGAGGAATTTCTCATAATAGAACTTGGGCACTGGTAGATTTGAAAATTCCCCAGATGGTTCCAGCAAAGCAGCTACAGGTAGGCATTACTCTCTTAATGGGTCTCATTCTATTTGCCTACTCATGGGTGTGAATTATCACCTGCAGAAACACGGGCGAGCAGGAAAAGCCAGAGACTCTCTTCCTAAGCAATTGTGCCTTTCAAGTTGTGGAGTTGTTCCAGATGGAGAGTAGGGGAGGGGAAGTCATCAGGCAAGCATTCACAGCAGCCATACACAATCCCAGCATCCCCTCTGAGACTCCACTTGGCAACTAAAGATTTAGTCATAATTTAAGCTTTGCATGGATCAGATCACTAGTATAAATAAATGTAAATCGTTCATAGTCATAAATCAAGTGCATGGAGAATCTGACATACATCAATACACCAGCATGGGTGAATCTCAAATGTAAAATGATAAGTGAAAGTACCAAGGCTCAGAAGACTGCATACAGTATAATTCCATTTATATGTCATTCTGGAAAATATACACCATGGGGAAAGAAAACAGATATGTGGTCACCAAGGCTTAAAGTCGGAAGGAGGGATTGGCCACATAGGGATACTACAGGAAATTGGGTGATATGAAATTCTATATCTTGAATGTAGTAGTGGTTATACATTAGATGCTTCTGTCAAAACTCATAGACCTGTGTATTAAAAATGGCACATTTTGCTGCTTGTGAATTATTTAACTCTATTGGGAAAGAAGATGAAACTCATGTACTTCCTCTACTTACCATATCCTACAGTTTTCCTAAAGCTTTTTTGGGCTTCTCAACTTTTGTCCACTGCATAGCCTAGACCAAGAAATTCCTCTCTAACATTTGTGCTTTGGGCTAGGTCCTGCCTCTCCTCAGAAGCCATTTTCTTGTAGGAGTTTCCTATGTTGCTCTTAACACAACAGTTTGAGTTCTCCCACCTCTCCTAATGTGGTTCTGAGGTGTTTGTCTCTTTGTTTGGATTACCTGAATGGAACACAAAATCATATTTACCTATTCACTAGGAAACAGAGTCTCAGAAATTTTCCTGGAAGCCCCTTTAAAGCAACTAACAAACAAATCAACAATCTCACTCAATAGTAGAACATTTGCTTAATATATGCAAGACACTGGGTTCTGTCTCCAGAGAAACAGTCTCTCTCTCTCTCTCTCTCTCTCTCTCTCTCTCTCTCTCTCTCTCTCTCTCTCTCTCTCTCTCTCTCTCTCTCATACACATCAAATCATGAAGTGATGAAGTGTTCTTGCTATTAATTGAAAAACTCTCACACTAGATAGCATTTGAATATGTGTGCTGTTTAGCTTACAAAGCAGATGGTCATGGCATTGAATTTACAAACCTGTACGGTGGACAACTAGAGAGAGATATTTAGAGAAGCTGGAAGGCCATGGTCCATAGCGCCTCATCCATTTTTATAGGTACAATCAACAAGGATAGTCTCTCTCTTTCCTTTCTTTGGTTGACAATATAATTTCAGAGACTGATGAAAAATGTCTTCACCTCTAGAATCAATACTTCTGATTATGGCTGCCTTTGTGCTCATCGCTCCCAGTGGTAACACTGCCAGAAAAGATGGGAAGATGTATGGAAGCCTCCTGTCTCCTGATATTTTAACTCTTGAAAAATCTGTCTGTTCTAATCAAAAGCTATATTTATCTTTAAGACTTTGAAGGCAGAGTGTAGGATAAGAAAAGAGTGATGATAATTTTTAGGCATTTGCTCTGAAGCTCTGCTGAACAAATAAGGAGCCATTGCCTGCCTCTATTTCAGAATGACATCTCTCTCCCTTCATTGACAAGGCCATGGTATTGGTACAAGCATTCACTATAGCTAGGAAATGCTACATTTCCTTTTCATTTATACAACTCTCAAAGGATTTGCCTTCAATATTAAAGATGGGCCATCTGCTCTATGAGAAAGGGCTTCTATCACTCCTGGTGGATGAAATCAAACGTTGCCATCCTAGCTGCACCTTCAGGCCTGCAGGAAGAGAATTTTTTTCCTGTTTTTACACTGATTTTCTTTTTGACTTAAAAATATTTATTTATTTTACATCCCAAACACAGTTTTCTCTCCCCCCTCTCCTCATGGTCCCTCTTCTCCCCCCTCTTTTCCCCAACCTACTCCTCCCCCTTTCTATTCAGAAAAGGACAACCCTCCCATGAATATCAACAAAACAAGGCATATCAAGTTGCAGTAAGACTAAGCACCTCCCCATGTATTAAGAAGGCTGGACAAGGTGATCCTTTATGAGGAGGAGGGTCCCAAAAGCAAAAGCGTCAGAGACAGCTCCTGTTCCTACTGTTAGGCATGACATAAGAGGACCAAGCTACACAAGTGTCACATATATAGAGAGTATCTAGGTCAGTCCCATGCAGGCTCCCTGGTTGTTGGTTCAGTCTCTGTGAGATTTTATGAGCCCAGGTTAGTTGATTCTGTGGATTTTCTTGTGATGTCCTTGATCCCTCTGGCTTCTACAATCCTTTCTCCTCTTCTACAGGATTCCCCAAGTTCAGCCTGATGTTGGCTGTGGGTCTCGGCATCTGTTTTCATCAGTTGCTGGATGAAGCATCTCTGATGACAATTGGGCTAGGCACCATTCTATGAGTATTGCAGAATTTAGTTGGGTATCATTATATTAACATTGTTTTCCTCCAAACATATCCTAGGTCTCTGGGCCATCCAGCCTCAGTCCTGGCAGCCTGGGCAGTGTCAGGGGTGTGTTCACTCTTGAGGCATGGGTCTCACGCTGGACCAGTCTATGGTTGGCCACTCACATAATCTCTGCACTAGCCTTATTCCAGCACATCTTGTAGGCAGAAAAGACTGTAGATGGAAGGTTTTATTTTATTCTCATGGAACAGTGGAAGCTTGCTATAGTTTCAGGCTTTCTCTTCATTTTGCTTTCTCGGAGTCGCATTTAAGTTCTGAGAAGCTGCAGAAGGCCACAGTGTTCATGGTAGAGGAATGAAAGTGTATCTCATTCTGGATTGTTCTCACCATATACCTTATCTTAGCCCTGGGTCATTTACTCAAACAGGTTATATTCTTCTTCAACCCAGTTACTCTTCTACCCACCCCAGGGCTACTCAGAAACACTTTTGGGGTTTTTTCTGCCTTTGTGTTTACAATCTCTGAAATGGTTTTCATCCATCCTCTTAGAATCCCTTTGTGGCATCTTTTCCATCTTAGATCCCAAGGTGCAGCTCTGGGGTCATCAGAAATTGAAACATCCAGTTCTTGATTCCCTAGAGCTCCAGGTACTACCTTGAATGTCTAATCTAGCAAAATGGAGATGGGTGAGTTGTGGGCTTCAAATCCCTTCCTTAGAGTAGTCATGAAAGTCTATGCCTCTAGCTGTGACATGGTTACTTGATTATCAGTATGATTGGGTAGAGTTCAGTAAAGTGTGCCTCTGGGTACATCAGTGGTAATGTATCCAGAGACAATCAGACTCTGAAGGCTTTAACACAATTAATTGATTAATTCATTGATATGATCATAATACAGCATGGTGTGGTGGTAAAGGATGGAGAACTGTAGAAGAATGCAGGCCACTAGGGTGTGATTTTGGGTCAGTTGTTTGCTATGGTCCTTTCTGTATAGCTCTGACTTGGCTTTCTGCTGTCAGACACAGGGTAAAGAAGCTCCTCTGTACACAACTCCTACCACATGGGCCCAAGTATATGGGGTCAAGGGACCACAGACTGAACCTGCTGCAGCATGTGTCAAAGTGAATCCTTCCTCCCTTAAGCAGTCTGTGCCAGGCATTTTGATCACTGTTGAAAACATAATGTCTAAGTTGAACCATACTAAGTTGCCACTGTTGTTGACTAAAGTGGGTTTATTAGTTCATAGTAAATTGGAATGTGTGTGTGTGTGTGTGTGTGTGTGTATGTGGTACTAGTAGTACCACAAATTATATCAAATCATAATAGATGTTTGTCAATATACATACCAAATTTGCTAAGTTTATGTCAAAATGTTTTTTTTAAGGAAAGTCACCATTCCTTCCTGATGACCTACAGTTGGTTTTGCAAACCATTCAAAAGGCCTTGCATTTGAATACTGCAGAGCAATTATTGCTAAACTGCTGGTGAAGAGAGATGTCTTTCTGTATGCTGTGAATATGTTCTATTACCGCTAATTTGGCCAATAGCCAGGCAGAATATAGCCAGGCAGGAAACCCAAGCAAAGATACAGGAGAAAAGAAGGTAGAGACTGGGAGACTCCACAGCTGCTGGAGAAGCAAGATGCTAGGGAATGCTCCATGACTACATGGCAATATATAAAATCATAGAAATGGGTTTAAGTTGTAAGAGCTAGTTAATATAAACCTGAGATAGTAGGCCAAACAGCTTGTAATTAGTGTTAAACCAGAGAGTGATTATTTTATGAGCAACTGCAGAGACCTGTGGGCAGGAGACAAACTGGTCCAGTGGGACGGAAGAAGACATAGAAAAGTACCCAGCTACACACTGGAAACCTTCATTTGTAAGACTGCTTAATACCTTAGGAAAATGCTCCCAAATGTTACCATATAATATATATTTATGGATAACACACTCAGTCTGGGAGGACAAATCCACACACACTAGGAGTACCTTTTTTGGAAATGTCTTCTTCAGGGATAGAGGTATTCCTCGGTGGTGAAGTACTTTCTTAACATGTAAATACCACCAGTTCCATCCCAAGCACTGAAAAATAAAAGCTAAAAATGCCTTTCATTTTTTCATTTTATTTTACCTGCATGCATTTCTGTGCAGCACATGTGTGCAGTCTTCAAAGAGTCTTAAAGAGGGTGTTGGATCAGCAAGGGCTGGAGGTACAAACAGTTGTGAGCCACCATGTAGATGCTGGGAATTGAAGTCAGGTCCTCTAGAAGAGCAGCCAGTGCTCCTAATCATGGAGTCATATTTTCAGCCCCAAGCATGCTTATTTGAAACAATAATTTGTTTTTTCACTTTTGTGTAAAATGTCATCTTTACCATGACTAGACAGATAAGGCATTTATTCTCAAAAGAAAATATTTGTCAAATGGCAAAATAATGACAGACATTTGTCATGGCATGAATGGAGAGAAAATTTGGTATACTTGTCTCCTTTTTTTTGGTTTTATGAGACAGGGTTTCTCTGTATTGTTTTGGAGGCTGTCAGTCCAGCCTGGCCTCGAACTCACAGAGATCCGCCTGCCTCTGCCTCCCGAGTGCTGGGATTAAAGGTGTGTGCCACCACCGCCTGGCTACTTGTCTTTTTAAAAGAAGCAATATTTCTTATTAATTTTTTGAGAATTTTATGCAAGGTTTTAGGAATCATGCAAGTAATTTAAAATCAGACATATATTTTAAATACTTTGCTGTGTGAAAAGCTACAATATTTATGTAACACACAAAAAACTTCATGGACATTCTCCTTTGATCATGAAATAGAGTACAAATGCTATTTGATCTCAAGGGCATTCATTCTTAAATTTTCCAGCACTGTTGGCATTCTATAGTCCTTGGTGCATTTTGAGATGAAAGGTATTTGTCACAAGCCTTTACCTAGGAGCACTGTTATGTGTGTTTTATATCAAATACCCTCTTGGTAGCTTTACCCCAGAATTCCTGCTTAATCTCATAAGACTGTGTATTTAACTAAGACATCAATTGTTAAGATTATCTTTCCGTTCACATCTTTATTATAGTGACTCACCCAAAGTGTCTCTTTGTGGATTTCATTATTGAAAGCAATCTGGCAAATCTCATAAGCTAAAACTTGTTAGGAACATCTGTACTTGATCTGCTTAGAATCTCTCACATGGAATACTGGTTCAGATACTCCACTCTTCCACAGTGTGTCTGTGAGTAATCCAGTGGTGTTTGCTGACCGAAGGATACAGGTTTGTTTGTTGCCATGTTGTCCTCTGTACATGCCTTCTCTTAGCCACTTTTTCTTTGTCAAGGAAGACAAAGTTATTCTGAGCTGGGTTACACTTTGTTCAATAACTAGTATGTTTTTAATTTGTGAGGCACTGGATAGAGATTTTAAACACCACAAGAAACAAAACCTTCATGTTCACTCCTTGGTTTTGATGTTTTTTCCCAACAATTGTCTTGTTAAACATGAGGGTTTTGTGCAGCTATTCTCAACAGAGTGTGGTCCTGCAGAGCGTACCTTGAATATTTCCCCTATTTCTAAGGGAAATGAATGCATGGGGGAGAAGACTGTACATTAAATCCAGTGGATGGTGTTTTAGGTCATTAGGATTCAATATCCTGGAATTCCAACCAAGGGAGTGTTTGTGGAAAAAAGTCACTGTCAATCCTTTTGCATTGCAGGGTTTGTATTCTTCCTTAGTTTGCATAGACAATATAATTAGCCTATACATTCATTGTAATCCTGTGCCATTCCCTTTATTAACTGTAAGAAGACTAAGGTCCTTTTGTGTATTTTTGATAAAAATAAATGTAAATGCAGATTTTAATATTTCATTACTCAAATATTTTTCTTACCCCAGTGAAATGCCCACCCTGAATCTTAGGTGTAGACTTCTTACTGTGGAGAGGAATCACAACATAGCATGGAACTTTATTTATGGTTTTCATGGCAGTAAAGCTTTTTCACTGGGAACCAAGGAATTGTGGTGGGAGGTGATTATGAAACCTACTTTATGTCATCATTTCAAATGAGAGCAGTACAGACTTCAGTGGCAGCAGTAGGTTGTTCTCTTTATTATATAACATCATTATTGTAGCAGAGTCTGACTTAACTCTGAAGGGCATGCCCCAGGTTCTTGTAGGTCCTTTATCCTAGCTTATAGCAAATGTCAACATAGACCTGAAACAAGCTCAACCTATACCATGTAGTTGAGTCTTGTTGAGTTATTGCTGACATTCAGAATCATGAGTGGCATTTAATGGCAAATAGACCTCAGTATGTGACTGTGTGAATTTTTCATCAGCTTCAAGTACCACAGTGCTCTCTTATCCTAAGTCCTGGGCAGAGTTAAGGACATAAGACATTTGGATGCACTTGAACATTCTTGGAACAATTCTACCCCAAATTATCTGATTTTGACTTTGTTCACCAAACATGCTGGTATGAGGTAATCCTCACATTTGATGAATCAGTCCTCAAATATACCATCCTTTTTCGGTTTTAACTTTAGGATGGAGAATGAATACATATGAAGCTGATCAGAGAACAAAGCTACAAAATATGTTATGGAAACAAAGGGATTTGTATAGGAATAGAGACCTCCATGAGTATGGAAGGAAATGGGAAATCAGTCTTCTGAAGGCTTCAGCTTCAGGATGGAAGGAGCAGTCATAACTTAGGATGAAAATGCTGGAACTCATGAGGACGTCTATGAAGACTAGTGTCTAACACGTGAGATCCAGACAACGTTTGCTGAGTACTCGTGTTTGATCACACCATACAGACACCTTCCCAGGAACTCTAACCTCATTTTCACTGCTGCCTTCTCACCCGCATTCTTCTCATTGATCTTGAGAGTGCGCCATGAAAATCTGAAGGCTCTCAGAGAAATGCTAGAACAAGGCTCCACATCTTAGGTAGAACTCTTGGTGGTGCAAGCAGACAGAAGATGGTTCTGTGAAGGTCCTAGCAGTGTTCTGTGCTCACGCTGCCAGCACCAATCCAAGACTTTGTGGACTTTGTCTGTTTGGTTCACTAAAACTCTTGGATCTACTCTGATGTTAGCTGGTTGTGACAGAGGGGATGTTCAGAGTCCCATCGTGCTCACAGGCATCCATGGAGTTTCCTCCTTAGCATGTGGTGGCATGATAGGTCTTACGTCTGTCTCCTCAGTTTGACTTCAAGTTCCCTGGACTGGGGGTAGGGCTCTCTTTTATCTATCTTTGCTTCTTCAAAGACTAGAATTTTTGTGTAATAAATTATACCATCTGTACAAAGAAAGAATTGAATTTTTAAAAATTAACTTGTTTTGATTTGTAAAGAAGAGGAGGAGGTTGGGAAGGTCTTTACCAAATTACACAAAAACCATAAACGCAGTTCCCCCCTCCTCCCTGGCATTTAGGTCATGCATATTTTGCATTGGGGATTCCTGCCATCCTCATCAAAGCTGTTTCCTTGAGAGGCATGGGTCTGGTTTGTCTCCTCTACTCCAGGCAGGGCTTCACTCCAACCAGATGGAAGATCATCTTTCACTACTTATTTATTTAAATTGAAAAATTTCACTCTTGCTCTTGAATTTGCTTGGGGATATGAAGAAAAGAGGTAGTGGTCCAACGTTGTTGTCACAGTCTAGTCTCCAATCCACACAGCCTCCCTGGGATTTGGTTGAATCCTTCATTTGTAAGACTCTTGGGTTGCTTGCTAAAATTTGCTTTTACTCTCAACCCATCCAATCTGTCTCTCCCCGTTTCTAAAAATACACTCTTATTTTTGCAGTCCTTTCAACTTGAAACGGACATAGAACGCAGACATCTCACACTATTTACACTCCCGGAAAGCTGTTAGCAGAGGCGCTGGGGAGACAGTGCTTAATCTTCAGAAGAAAATAGAATGTATACACACTTGGCTGAATGAAATGTTTTACATTGGCCTTGGCTCTGACTGCCCCTATGTGTGGTAGCAGTTACCATGACAAGGCAATGAATCCCCACTGTCGTCACAGACTGCTGTCATCTGGGACAATTGCTAAGGTTTTCCTGCTCCACAGTCTCTGGGTTCAGGCAAACGACCAAGTCATCCTTAGCCTGGGTTCTGGATTAGCCCCGTTTGCTGACCCCACTATCCAGGATAACTAATTCCTTCAGCCTTCCTTTCTTGCTCTCTTGGGTCGCTAGCCTGATGTAGCAGTTTAACACGAGTTATGTGGCATTGTGGACAACGGTGCCTCCACAAAACTTCAGAGATGCGGCTGGGCTTTTGCTACAAGTATATGTCAGAGAGTCACTGGCAACCCTAAGGGCAGGGGTGTATTTTGTTATGGGCTTGGATGTGGGAGCAATTACTGGAGCAGAATAGTCCCGGCAAAGTTAGACAATTCAGTGGCCCCTTCCCCAGGTGTATGACTCAGGGCAAGAAGAGCCTGTGGCAGTGAGCGTGTTTGTGCATTCAACAGCATAGACTAGAATGACCATACTAGCAGTATTCACAGCTGTCGCACCTGCTGTGCAGCCTGCATCCGAGAATGTAGCGAGGTGGTCGGGATAGATGACACAGAGACCGGTCGGTTGCTTTAAGAAAACTTTATGCTTCCCAAGTCAGCTTAGGAGAGAGACCCCAAGTCCGCTTAGGAGAGAGAAGTCTCTCCAAGAAAGAACGCTTCCCCTTTTTAAGGACTTCTGCCATCCATCTACATACAATTCTTTCCAGACTTCTCACCCTCCTGGCTGGTGGTTTAATCTCTGGCCCCAGAATCGGGGAGACACAGCAGGGGAACAAGAAGAGGCATCTAGCCGTAGGGGGTGTCAAGGTCATGATTTTTCAGTGAGAGAGCCCTTATCTGAGCCCTATCAAGAGCTTTATAGCACTGAATTGTTTTCAGTAAACATTATCTCACAGCTGCCTGCTCCCAGGCCAAAGGGGAAGTGGGTTTCTGCTCAAGGTCTGGTGTCCCCACACACAGCCACTCTGCTTTAGTTTAGATCTTGAATATCCCCAAACCCTTATTTTAAAGGAATGGCACCTCTGTTCCATGGTACGATTGTGAACGATGGGACTTTTATGAGGCAGGGCCCAGTGAAAGGAAACTGGGAGGCATGCCTTGAATGTGATATTGGGACCCCCAAACCCTTCTCTTTCTCTGATTCCTGGCTGCTCTGAGTAGCCTCTTCTCTTATGTTCTTCCCAGTGCTTTGTTATGGGCCCAACAGCAATAGAGCTAATAGGCATGGACCAAAGGCTCCAAACTGTGAGATGTAGCACAAAGCTTTTCCTTGGATGATTTGTTACAGTAGTGGAAAGCTGACTAATACATGCCACATCTGGAAGTAGTATAGATATTCATCAACAGTAGAATTGATCAGTTATCTGAGCTGTTTATTAATGTGCTATATTTCTATCACAAAGATGATGAACAAAACAGCTACATGTCACAACAGGAAAGACTCTAAAACCATAATGTTGAACATGGAAATCAGACATACAAGCTTCATCCATATATTTTTGGGCTTGAGCAGTGTGCTGTTTGGAAGGGGGGGGAGCATGGTTGGAGCATGCGTGGCTCGGAGGAGGCGGTATGCTGTTGTCCTTTTGTCCTCATGGCATCTACACTTGCATGTCTGTTTTATGTAAATCCATTATCACTTGTGTACAATCCTGTGAAAATGTTGCACTCTGCTACAAAACAATATAAAAAATAAAAATACAAAGCCCACGACAGTCCAGCTATTCCTGCCTTTTTTTTCCCTCACAGATTGGCTCTCAATTGACAGGAGGAGTTGTTGTCAAGCACTCCATCTGCTCTTGGTACCTGACAAGATCTTCCAAGTAGTAACTTTCACCCCCCTTCTGTCCTCACCAATCCTCAATCCTCAAGCCAAACTCCATACTTTTCCTTCTAATCCTACCATTGCAAGTGTACACCAGCCCACTCTAATCCCCCTGCTGGATTCTTTGCCTACTTCAGACCCATTGCTCTGAGCCTCAAGAGGGCTGGCCTCGTGTCTCAACAGCACTTGGTTCCTACTGGGCCTCTAACCAAAAGCGTCTCCTCTCCCTCTTTGGCATCTAAAAATCTTTAGACTCCTTAATACTTTTAGGTGATGGCATTGCACATTCCTAATACAGTGTTAAAATGGAAGTGCCAGACAAATACTACTTTGTAATCCATCCATCAATCAGACCTTTTATTAAGGTCCCTTGTGGACCAGACAGGCTCCATCAACTGTCCCCTTGGGAATAATCTTCAGACTTGACCTTAAACTTTTGAAGAATGGGTTGCACATTTTGTT
Organism: Mesocricetus auratus; assembly: GCF_017639785.1. Classification (NCBI taxonomy): domain Eukaryota; kingdom Metazoa; phylum Chordata; class Mammalia; order Rodentia; family Cricetidae; genus Mesocricetus; species Mesocricetus auratus. The sequence goes on from NW_024429189.1 coordinate 111,153,324, forward strand.
TTCCTTTTTGGTTTAATAATCATATTCTGTCATTTCTTGACACAAAACCATGAAATAAGACACTTATTTAGTTCAGTTGTTTTTCAAACTTAAAAGTTCTTCTTAAACCCCACTATCTAAATTAAAAGAATAAACACAAGAGATTAGTTGCAGGGCAATGGGGACAGGAGACTCACAAGGCCCTCTCAGTGTCCTCCAAATAGCCCCTTGGTGAAGATGAGGCTCTGAGGAGCTCATGTTTGAAAACTGGGTGTTTTCTGCCATCTTCTCATCTTCTGGTCATGATCTGGACTTGCCCTGGCTGTACCGGAAGAGACAGACTGCCACTCTCCCTGCCAGACAAGAACTCTTTCCTCTCTGGCATGGGAGCCATTCTGGTTTCCATTTCTCCTCAGTACTTGCAAAACACACCTCTTTATCTGTTTCCCTGTGGGACCTTTGTGCCTGCTATATACATGTATGATCAAGTGTATGTTTGCATTCTGAAGACTTGAAGCCTAGTTTTTCCTTAGGCATATGCCATCCCTGTTTTAAGTCTAAAAGTATGTCAGGGAACATTGCTAGGAAAATGAATGAGGATCCTAGGGCCTTTTCCAAGGAAACTGAGTGTTGGTTTCAAAGATTGGGGAACCTGGTTTATTTTCAGAATAAATAAAGGCATAAGGACCATCTAAGCTTAGACTCTAGAATACTGTAGTTGCCTATATTTTGAATTAGTTACATGAACTTGGGGATATGAATACATCACTGGACACATGCGCATCTTCAAATGGGGCTCTCAGAGCAGGTCTGTAACACCAGCGACTTAGGAGGCTGGGGTAGAAAAATCCCAGTTCAAAGCCTTCCTGAACTATAAAGTGAGTTAAAGTCCAGCCATAGAATATGTAATGTACTTAGTATCCCCATATCAAATAAAAACATGTTCAGTGGTGGAGTACTTGCCTAACATGTCTGAAGCCCTGGTCCAGTGTGTGTGTGTGTGTGTGTGTGTGTGTGTGTGTGTGTGTGTGTGTGTGTGTGTGTGTGTTGAAGGCCTAATCAGCCCAAAACTCCAGGAATACATCTGGAGTCAAACAAGATTAAGCAAGTTTCTGTAGCATTGACAAGGACACATAGGGTTAATGATGTGTCTCAGAAAGAGGACACAGACATGGCCTCTTACAGAATGTGTGCTGTTTGAATGTATATAACTTGACTGCTTTAGAGCCACTGTGGAAACCCACCACTGAATGAATGAATGAGGGCAATTTGGGTAAGGCTTAACTGAGGAGAGAGGCCCCATTTTGGCTAGGGTACCTGGATGAGTAAGAATGAGAATGTGAGAGCCAGGAAAATGACTCAGCAAGTGAAGGTGCCTGGCACACAAGCCTGGTGATGGGAGTTCAGTTCCTGGAATCCCTGCAAAGGAGGAAGGAGGAAACTAATTCCTGAAGAGTGTCCTCTCGCCTGCACATGCATAGCATGCCATGCATACTCACACATGCATCTGTCCATGCACAAACAGAATAATAATAGTTCTTGAGAAAAATAAAAAAGAACAAAAAGGAGAAAATGAGCTGGGTACCACCATTACTCTCTGCTTCCTAGTGCTCCCACTGATGTCTTCTCTGCTTTAATAGAGAAACTTTTCCTTGTTTCCTTTTTCCTTCCTTCCTTCCATCCTTCCTTCCTTCCTTCCTCCCTTTCTCCCTTCCTTCATTCCTTCCTCCCAAGTTGTTTTTGTTGGTTATTTTTCACAGCAATAAGGAAGTGACTCATATACAGGGCTTGAGGATGTTGAGTGTTTCAGGGAGTAGGGACAATTCTGATGTTAATGGTATCTGGGCAGTTGTTACCTAGGCAACATGATTAAAATGGGACTTGTCACTGATAAAAGAACAGAAGATGCTTATTGGTTAATTTTGTGGTCCCTGGGTGTCCTTATCTCTAATTAGCTTTACACATAATTACAAAAGGCTCTTGTATTTTACCCTGGCCATCAAGTAGCCTACTCTGAATACTATTTATAGTTTGTGAAACTTGCTCATGCTCAACTGGAAGCATTACAATTTACTTGCAGTTTGGTATCAACTAGAGTGGCCATAAAAAAATAGTATTCGTTCTTAGAGAATTCCTTACCAGGTGTTTTGATTATATTCACTTTCTCAGTTCTTCCTAGGTCCACTCTCCATCCAATTTTGTGTCCCTTCTCCTTCCCTTTTAACCCATAAAGACAAAATTTTGCTTCCCAAGTATTCTTGATGCATGGTCTTTCACTGGAGCATGGTCACTTACTAGGGGCTAACTCTTGAACAAAGTTGACTCTCACTCTCCCAGAAGCTAACAATCATCAATAGCTTTCTGACTGTTGGTGGAATTTCCTGCCAAACTCTCTTCTCCATGCTCCATGCTCCGTTTGGACTGTCTTTGAGCTTGCACAGGTATTGTGCATGCCATCACAAATGCAATGAGTTCATATGTGCAACGGTTACGTCCTGAAGCCATTTCTTGTAGTCATCTACTGCCTCAGGCTATTTCATGCTTTCTTCCACCTCTTCCACAAGGATCCCTGAGCCTTTGGAGGAGTTGGCATGACAAATAGGTTCCATTAGGGCTGAGTATTCTGTGGCCTCTTATTCTCCATACCTTGGCTAGTTGTGAGCCACTGTATAATCAATCTACTGCAAACAGAAGCTTCTCTGCTGGAGGTTGAGAAATGCATTTATCTATGAGTAGAATTACAGATCATCAGGAACCAGTTTAACACTATGTTTATTTACCAGTCTAACAATGGTAGGTTCTCCTCTGGGACCTATGACCTGTCTAGGCACAGGTGCTTAGCCTGATAATAGTGCCAAGTGTGGATTTTATCCATTGGACTAGGCCTTAATACAATCAGAAAGTGGTTGGATTCTCTCATGGTCTTACTGGGCCAGTTGTTACTGTAATTCACAGAGTTCACACTGAGTATAACCGATGATTACTTTTTTTTCTCAGCAGCATGAATAGCACCTCCTAGCACTGTGAAGGCTGTGAGTACCAGCTTTATATCTTCATGCTCTATGACTCAAGCATGTGGTGTCTTTGGCAAAATAGGGACTTACCATTAAATTCTGGAGGGTAGCCAAGATCATTATCAATAGCATGAATTATCTGAGGGTCTATGGGCTCCCTGCACAACAATTCCAGAAGAAGTAACCCATTTCTGGCATTAGGCTTTTCATTTGTTATCTTTCAATATTATTAGTCTAATTATAGAGTAAGGAATGGCCATTATTTTTTTAACTTCCACCCATATATTCATGTTCACATTCATTAGCAGACAGAATGCAAGTATGATATTAAATGAGAGAATGTGCTTGTCAATATATGGTATAGTGTATTTAGCCTATGTAATCAGGAATGGCAATCCCACATAGAGACTAGTACTACTGGCTTTGGAGCAGAAGCTCAGGTCTCTAATTTTGTAAGCACATTTCTTGACTGTATGAGTTACTTTCCTGTTGTTGTGATAAAATGTCCCCAACAAAAGCAACTGAAGGACAGAAGAGCCTATTTTGGCTCACACTTTAAAGCTAAAGTCCATCATTGTGGAGAGATGGCAGCAAGAGTTTGAGGTGGCTGGTCACATTGTCCACAGTTAGGAAACAAAGTGATGAATGGTTATGCTCAGATTCCTTCCTCCTTTTTAATCTAGGACCCTGCCCATGGAGTGAAGCTACCCACAGTTCAGGTGGTCTTATCACCTCAGTTAGCCTAACCTAGATAGTCATTCACTGGTTTACCCATAGGTTCTTCTCCAAGGTGAGTCTAGATCCCATTACATTAACAGTCTTAACTATCATAAATATTAAATGGTAATTCTATGAAGCAAGAAACAACAGGTGAACTCCTGTCTCCACATCCTAGAATGAAGGTGCTAAGCCAAGTTCTCTTCTCTTCTCTTCTCTTCTCTTCTCTTCTCTTCTCTTCTCTTCTCTTCTCTTCTCTTCTCTCTCTCTCTCTCTCTCTCTCTCTCTCTCTCTCTCTCTCTCTCTCTCTCTCTCTCTCTCTGGGTGCATGCAGGGAAATGCAATCAACTTCAGTCAGAGAATAGATAGAAATTTATCTCTTTGATTTGCAAATAAGGTGAAGGTAGGTTGTAGTTATCTAGAACTTAAGACTTGTGGTCAAGCATGAAGACCAGAAAGAAGAAGAAGGGTAAGATATATATGGCCACAGACAGAAGCAACAGCATTACCTAAGAACCTGTGGGACACATTACCAGACCTCACTTGCAACCAAGGGAATCTAAAACTGTGAAGATTGTGTCATTACAAGAGCCATCACAAATACTTTAGGTAATTTAGGTGCTCTTTAAGGTTGGCAGCTTCTGCTGTGGATGTGCAGTATTTGAATGGAGGTAGGGACCTGTGAAGGTGTTTACACACTGTCTTTGTACACAGTGTCACTTTAGAGCATAGTTACCAGCCAGGTCTATTTATTCTATGTTCTTTTCCTGAGGAGGAAAAACCATGGCATGAGGACATGAAAGAAGCTTCAGACCATACCAGAGGACTGACTGGTGGGTCTCCCACCATACCTGTTTCTGTGAGGGTCAAAACTAAGGAAAAGAAGTGTCACAATGAGTTTGTGTCAATTTGACACAGATCTAGACATTCCTGAGAAGAGGGACTCTGAACTGGGGAATAGCTTCCACAAGATTGCCCTGTGAGCATGTCTGGGGGGGTATGTTATTGATTGCCAGTTGATGTGGAAGGGCCCATGTCTTTGAAGGTGGCACATTCCCAGGAACAGGTGGATCTGAGTTGTATAAGAAGTAGCTGAGCAAGCCGGGGAAGAAGACTAGTAATCAGCCTTTGTCCATGGTCTCTACTTCAATTTCTGCCTCCAAGGTCTTGCCTGGATTTCCTACCTTGGCTTCCCTAGATGATGAACTGTGACCCATAAGTCAAATAAGCCCTTTTCTCCACCAAGTTGTTTTTGGTTGGGATTTATCACAGAAACAGAAAACTAAGATAGGTAGAGACAAATCTTCAAACCAAAAGGTCTTATTAAAATTAATAGAATAATAAGAACATCATCTGAGATTTTATATGGAGACCAGAATGGCTTAGAAGTATCCCTGAATAATATAGGAAAGGGAGGCTGAGATGAGAGTAAGGAACAATGTAAAATATTTTGAAAATGGGATTATTTTTCTTTAGAGTGCTTTGCAGAAGTTGACAAGCCCTGAATGGCAGGTAGAGCAGCTATAGAATATACTTAGACTTAATGTCATAGTAGACTGCTTATGGTCAGCTGCTGGGTATGGTGATGCGAATTAGGAAAACTCCCATAGGCTCATGTATTTGAATGCTTGGTGCCTAGTTGATGGGACTGTTTGCAAAGGATTAGGAGGTGTGGCCTTATTTGAGGAGGAGTGGCCTTGTTGGAGTGTCACTTGACTTGTCATTGGGGGTAGACTTTAGGACTTTAGTTTCAAAAACCTATACCACTCACAGTTATATCTCTCTCTCTCTCTCTCTCTCTCTTTCCCCCTCATGGTTGTTATCTTAACATGTAAACTCTTAGTTACTGCTCCTATGCCATGCCTATCTGCCTGTTGCCATGTCCCCCCTACATGATGGTCATGGAACTGTAAGTAAACCCTGAATAAATTCTGTAAGTCACCTTTGTCATTGATATCCCTTTACAACAGTATAAAAGTAAATAAGACACTGGGTAAAGCTATGTTGTAATTTGAATGAGAATGACACCTATAGGCTCCTATGTTTGAATGTTTGGCCCAGTTAGTGGAACTGTTTGGGAAGGATTAGGAGGTGTTACTGGCATTTGGGGTTTCAAAAGCCAATGCCAGGCCTAGTATATCTTTCTCTCTGCCTGCTGCCTGTGGATCAGGATGTAACACTCTTAGCTGCTGGTCCAGTGCCAAGCCTGTCTTCTTCCTGCCATGATGAGCCCTCTGATACTGTAAGCAAGCCACCAACTAAATAGTTTTTAAATAAGTGTTGCCTTGGTCATAGTGTCTCTTCCCAGCAACAAAAAAGTAACTAAGTTGTGGGCAGTATCTGAAACAATCTGTTATGACCTAAGCACTTCCCCAATGACTTCTTATCTCTGTTTTACATAGGTATAACAAGAACATATTTGCTTCTTTTGTTTATTTAAAATGTTGGTTTTTCAACTGGATCCCAGGTTCTGGGAAAGCTGTACAGATACCCCTTCAGGCTTATGTTAGAACCTAGGAGTTCTATTTTTAGGGCAAATTAAGCCTGTGGAGATCACTGTTTTGTGAGTAAACCAATTCCAAAAGAGTGGGTAAATTCATGAGAAAGCTGTGACTGTGGATGGCTGTGGAAAACAGTCCTACTCAGCTCCCAGTTACTGGAAGACATTTTTCAAAGCACTTCTTTGCATCTCCATTAGCCCATGCTGTGCCCCTGGGGTCTCCACAATTAGGAAACGTATACAGAAAGAAATGGAGTTTATTAGGTTTGGGGGCAGCCAATTTCTAGATGGCTTTGTGAATCCATGACTAATTGATGGTAAGAAGCTCATTTTTACTTTTTCATGCCAAGTCTCTCATTGTTTTAGATTTAGTATTTATTTAAATTATCTTTTGTTGGTGTATATTCATTATACAAAGTGATAGGTTTCATAATAACATTTTGACCACACATATGTCACTTGATCATATTCATCCCCACTACTCATTTTCTGTATCTGCTTCCCCCATTTCCTCTTTCCCTTCCATTTTCATGCTCTACATATGCATATCTATTTGGTGTGTAGCTTATTTTGTTTAATATGATAGTTTACATCTTCTTGAAAATGGCATTTTTCTTATTTATGGCTGAATAAAACTCCATGTGCTTATGCACCACATTTTTTTAATCCATTAATCTGTTTATGGACAACCATGGTGACTCCATAACTTGGCTGTGGTGACTAGTGATCAAAGCAACATGGAGGAACAGGCATCTCGGTACTATTCTAAGTCCCTTAGGTTCTGTAAGGTATCTCCAAGGTGACTCAGATTTGTACCTACTCGCTGGTAAACCCAGCGCTCTCCTCTGGCTTCTATAAGCTTCAGACACACTAAATATTCATCACTGTTTCTGCTTAAAACTCCTTTTTGGTTAAATATAGTGAAAGCATCAAACACCTTTATCTAATAGAAAAACAAACTCACAAAACAAGACAAAGCACTAAATATCCTTAGTTTGAAGTCAAAGTAACATGGTCTTATGTGCTTTATTATTGTCTGTGTGTGTGTGTGTGTGTGTGTGTGTGTGTGTGTGTGTGTGTGTGTGTTCCCAAATGCTGGTGTCTTCAGAGGCCAGAGATGTCTGGAGTCAGTCACAAGTAGTTATGCGCTGTCATATATGGGTGTTCTGAGTACAGAATTCAAGGCCTCTACAAAAGCAGTGTGGATTTTTAACTCCTGAATCTTCCAGCCACTTTGATTTTTTGAAAGACATCTTCTTAGTGTTTTGTGAAAATTTTAATATGTCCATTTATACTAGCACCAAACAAAATGAAAACAAAAACTTTAGTTTAATGTTCATAAAATATATTCAGGAACTATATACAGAAAATTGATGATCACCACAGACATTTGAAAGAATCTAATATTGATAATGAAGAAGCATACTGTATCTATACATTACAAAACATATTATTAAGAAGTATACTTTTCTCAATATTGATATTATGTCGAATCTGCATCGATCCACAGAGTCAAAGTATTCAGAAAGCTATTTTTTGTAGATGTCGACAAACTGATCCTAAATTTTACAAGAAAAACCACAAACAAACCAACAAGCAGAAGCATATTCAACACAATAATGAAGAAGGAGGAGGAAGAGAAGGAGGAGGAGGAGGAGGAGGAGGGAGAGAAGGAGGAGAGACTAATGCTACCTGACAATAAAACTACAACTATCAAGAAAATGGGATGTTTGGTAAAGAGTAAACATAGATCAAAGAGCTGAGATAAGCAGCCTAAAAAGACCATATAAATGCAGTGGAAGTGCAGCAAATTTAGTCTGTTTGGTAAATGGTATGGGGCCAATCAGAAGCTTGTATATAAAAAATAAGATAGTAAACACACACACACACACACACACACACACACAGACAGAGACAGAGACAAAGACACACAGAGAGAGACACACTGGAGAGAGAGACAGAGAAAGAGACAGAAACACACACAGTGAGAAGATAAGATACACACAAGCCCAAAATATTTCCCAAATTAACTCAGAATGAATCATAGTCCTAAATGCAGAGCACAGAACTAAAAATTCCAAGAAAAAATGAGAACCAAAAGTAGTTTGTTTTGTGATAAAACAACAGAAGCATACATATTAATATATAAAAGGAAATACCAATAAGTTGGACTTTATTGAAATAAAAAAATTTCATTGCATAAAAGACACTGCTGATAAAATATAAAGACAGGGAGAAAAATATTTTCAATGCAAATATCTGAGAAAAAAAACGTGTTTCTAAACTGTGAAAGGAATCTTAATGCTTGCCCGTGTAAGTGAAAAAAACTCATTTAAAATGAACAAAAGACTTGAACAGATACCTAACCAAAGAAGATAATAGATGGCAAATAAGCTAGTGAAAAGAAGCTCAATAATGCATATTATTACAGAACTTAAAGTCAAAATATCAATGATGTGCCATGGTGTATCTATTAGAATGGTTAAAATCCAAAACCAAACAATGCTGAATGCTACTGAGATGTGGAATAATATGAAATATCATTTCTCTTGGGACTGCAAAATGATACAGATGCTTTAAGACAGTTTGTCCACTTATTAAACTAAAGGTTGTCTTTCATATGGTCCAACAATTATACCTGAGTGTATTGAAAAGTGTCTATACAAAACCTGCTTCTGAATACTTATAGCAATTTTACCATTAATGACCAACATTTGAAAACAACTGGACCTCTTTTAGAAGCTTCAAGGATAAAAAAGTCATGGTGCATCCCTGAAAACAATGGAAAGTCTCATTAATTCAAAAAGAATCTGTGGCTGGGCAGTGGTGGTGCATGTTTTTAATCCCAGCACTCAGGAGGCAGAGGCAGGTGGATATCTGTGAGTTTGAGGCCAGCCTGGTCTACAGAGTGAGTTCCAGGACAGCCAACTAAAGAATCTGGGAAGCATTAAGTGCATGTTAAATGTAAGTAGAATAAGACAGTCTGAAAGGTTATAACATTATTTCAACTATATATCATTCTGGAAAAGTCAACACTATAAGGACAAAGTGGTCACCAAGGGATCAGGCAGAGGGGATAGGGTGACTAAGTCAAACAGCTAAATTATTATAGTAGTGTAAGTATTGACATCATATATTGGTTTGCATGGATAGACTTTTACAGCACAAACAATGAGCCTTAATATAACACTACCCATTTTTGTATTTTTCTTTTTGAGATAGGATCTTACCATGTTGCCTTGGGTAACCTGGAGCTTGCTATGTAGAGCATGTTGGCCTTGAACTCATAAAGCTACCTGCCTCTGCCTCTAGAGTGCTGACCATGATGGGTGCCATTTTGTTACTATAACATTTCCTGACAGCCTGGCTCCAGTGCTGTGTCATCTCCAAATAACTCACAGAGACTCTATTAGTTATTATTCTGTTGGCCGGTGACTAGGATTCCTTATAGACTAGTTCTGTCTTAAATATTAACCCATAACTACTAATACATGTATTTCTATACAGTCTTATCTTACTGAGAATGCTAGACTCATCTGTCCTCTCCTCCTGGACTCACATGGCAACTTCTTCCTTACTACACTTCCCAGAATCCTCCTTGTCTCCTAGTCCTGCCTATCTTGTTTCCCTATTGGCCAACATCGTTTTATTCATCAACCAATAAGAGAAATATATGTACAGAAGACTTCCCCCACCACTTACCATGTTGCCTTGGGTGACTTGGAGCTTGCTATATAGACCATATTGGTCTTGAACTCATAGAGCTACTTGCCTCTGCCTCCAGAGTGCTGGGATTAGTGCACCATCATGCATGGCTCTCCCCCACCTTTTTAAGTTGAGTACCAACACCTCTCTGATGTCCATTGGTGGTTTGTAAAAGACTATTCTCTAGGTTGTTTTTAATATGGTTCCTCTTCCATTGCCATTTCTTCTAAGAGCATCAAGTGCTATCTATCACAAACTTACCAGGCCTGCCAATGAATTGTCAAACCCTGTCTGTTTTTCAGTTCAGTGATCCAAGCTGGGGTAGCAGGCCCAGCTGGTTGAGTCTTTTCATATCACGAGTGGTCAGAGGAGCATCACTGGATCTCATGTAGCTGTAATTGAAGCTGGAGAACCACCAGGTTTCTGTGTTTCATTATTCAACAGCCATAGTGGGCAGTGTTATTGGTTATTCAGCATAGAACTGCTGGAAGCTCCTTGTAAATGAGGTCTTTCCTATCATATTGCCTATGTAAATAATGTTGAAAAGTTGGTACTATGCTCATACATCACACAGGTAGAGCACTTGAAGGTAGAAGACCTCTTTGATGTTGTACAGACTCACTGTCCTCGGCAATCCTTGTGGATGTGTAAAAAGCAGTTATGAGAAAGGTAAGCATCTCCACAAGGGGATATGGGGCTACAAAGATTCACCAAACAGAAATAGCTCTTCTTATTTGACTAAGGCAAAAACCAAGGAGTGGAAAGAAGAAAATATTTGAGGAAGTCTTAGTTTGTGTTTGTTGAGCATTTATGACTCAAGGTCTTTGGGGGACTAAGACACTTAGCCAAAGGGTGCTGACTTTGACACTGTCTGCCTCCTTGCTATGGTCTGGTCTCCCATAATACATGCTCTAGACCTTTTATCCCTAGAGTAATGATGTTGGAGATGAGGCCTTATAGAAAATGAGGGTTATGAGGGCTTGGATCTCATAAATTATTAATGCCTTATAGGAAGGTCTTTTGTGGATTGGTTCATTTGCCTATTCTCTTCTACCATATAAGGATACAAAGTTTGTCTCTCTCTCCTGCCCTGTCTTCCACTGTATGGAGACTCACCAAGAAACTCTTCATCAGATATCAGCTACTTAATCTTGAACATTAAAGACTTCAGAACCATCAGGAAATAAAGTTCTGGTCTCAAAAACACTTAGCTTGTAGTAGTTTGTTATAGCAGCACAATTGCCTATTTCTGCAATTAGAGAGCTTCCAGGCTAGGGCCCTACAGGGTCTTCCCTGAGCACTGACTGTCTCAGGGCAGAACAAGGTGCTCTGGGCAGCACTGAGGGTACAGTTTTAGAACTTCAGTCTGAATGTGGTGAGTATTAATATTCAGGCATCTGTACTGGCCTGTCCTTGGGGTTCTGACAGGATACATCCTCAGCTGTAGTCACTAAGAGTGCCACCTATACAAATTCACTATGTTCCCTTTTAAAAGGGCCCTGCCCACCTCCCCCCCACTCTCTGCTACTCTGCCTCTCTCTTATGTTCTCTTCTCTTCTTTTCTGCCACTCCTGTCCTTAGAGGCTGGTTTCCTTTAGACCCTCTCCACTTTTCCCAAATACAAAATCCATCCACCCAAGCTCTATCACATGGCATCTTTCACTCATACTACTTTTTAAAATTACAGCAGTAAAAACTGGAGGAGAGGCCGATGGAGATAAACCTTTTCCATGTTGCTTCTGTAAACAAAATTTCCACACCTTCCATGAATCAGTCTTTCAGTTAGTGAGTTATCCATGCCTTTTCTAAAGTTTTGCTTACAAGTTTCCTTAGGTTAATTAAAATTGGTTTCCTTTCAATTTTAGAGTTAACTGATATGCTGTATTTTCTTTTAGACCAACCCTATCCAAAGTAGCATATTTGGAGTTTAAGTTTTAATATTGGAATTCTGATGAGACACTAAGATTCCATCCAAAGCACTGTTTCATAGCAATGAAACTAAAAATGTAAATCTTATACATAAAGTGTATTCAATTATTTCTATGAATTGATAGTCATTGACTAAACTATCTTTAAGAAATTAGAATATTAACAATCTTAAGGCAATTCTACTATTTATTTTTGATTTCTCTGTAGCACCCATCACTGGAAGAGGATTTTGGGGAAGTGTGTAAGAAAGAGACCAGGGTAGGGAAAGCCTTAAGAGTAGCGTAGGACCCTAGGATTAGAAAGTCATGGAATTATACCAGTCTTTGACTTGAGTGGCAAAAAGAAAATCAGTTTCCAGAAACTGTAAAGGAGGTCTAAGCAGAGAGGTACCCTAAGAGAAGGCATGGCCTTGTAGGAAAACATTGCCAGACAGGGAGAACACAGAAGCTTTTGCTGATTTTCTGTATTAGTCAAATGTAAGGATACAGGACAGATGGAAGTGGTGGAAGATGCCTGTAATTATAGCACTCAGGAGTCCCAGGTAGGGGGATAGAAGGTTTGATGATATACTGGGATACATCCTAAGTTCGAAGTCAGTTTAAATTGTATTTTAACCCTGTCTCACTGTTCAATATATGCCTGTATATAAGCCAGAGGATAAAACAGTCAGTAGATTTGATTCAAAGAGGTCAACCTCCTAGAACAGAGATCTGGAGATGTGGCAACTGACTGTATCCCTCCAAATATCATATGCTCGATACTAACATCTAATTTCATGCTACTGGTAACTTGGCCTCTAGGAAGCAATTAGGTCAGTACATTGAAGCCCTTGAAAATGGAACTATGGGTCCCAAAGCATTCAGCTAGCCTTTTTCTGCTGTAAGAAGACAGCCTAGCATGATACCACATATGAACTGGAAAAGAGTTCTCCTGGGCACAAAATATGCCAGCATCTTGATCTCAGACTTCTCACTTCCAGAACTATGAAAAAAATGCCTGTTGTTTAAACCATCAAACCTGATACTTTGGTTGTGTCAGTCCCAAGGACTAAGACAAGGCTAAGAGAGAGAGAATCTAGTAGAAGCAAGCAGAGGACATTTGTCAAAGGCATTCTTTTGTCTCTTAACACACATTCTCATCTGTCATCTGGGTGAATTGCTCAAAGAATATACAGAGTCCTATTGCCAATTACATTACATGAGGTGACATTCATTTGGCTGCATGCCGAATTGTAATTGTAAATGTTAGTCACTTATTGGTATCTGTTTTCAATTCAGCAGGACCATGATGCATTTCTGAAGAAATCACTGCTCCTTTGGTGCTTCTAAACCCAGAAAGATTATGAGTATGGTGCTAATAAGCAAAAGTTTTTCAAGTGGGTTATGAAGAGTTACAGTGAGATGGGACATTTTTTCATCCTGGCTGTTACAGAGGGAATATTATATTTAGGTGGTGTTTTAAATTAGGTAATGGAGAACATCACCACAATTTCATATAATATAGGCTCCTAGCCAGTGGTACACAAGAGCATCATTTCAACATGTAGAAAGCCAGCATCTAGGTGATAGAACATGTTGAGAAGTCAGATAATCCTGTATGTGTAGCCATTGGCACTTATGCAATGAAACTTGATTTTTATGTACAAATCACACTGTGTAGGAAACCATGGCATAAATAATACATTTCCTAAGTCTAGGAACAATAACTCTGGAAGATATGTTGCCAGAAAAGAAGATAGATGCTTCCCTGCCATAAGTATGTGCTCCCATGAGAACAGAGCATTATGAGACAGTCTAAAGTGATCAAGTTGTCAACAAGTAGTTGTCATATCTAGCACTAGTTAAGCCAAGTGGAAGCCACTGGGTAAAGCAGTTGTATTGCTGCTCTCCACCTATGACAGCTATCTAATTGGGAGCCATTTGGAGAAGGAAGAAGAATCAAACATTGGTTTATGAATTCACAAATCAAAGGCTCTTGCTCTCAGACCAATGAGCTACTTAAGTCTGTGATATTTCTACAGTTCTAGAATATTTTGATATAGCACATACACACACACACACACACACACACACACACACGCATGCACCCTAAAGTAAATGATTTAATGGCATAACTAAATTTTAAAAATATATAAACAATACAAAACTCAGATAAATCCATGGAAAGAAATAATAAAGATTAGGGTAAAATCTGATTAAACAAATATTAATAACATTAATATCATTATTAATAGCAATAATAATAGAAAAATATAAAATCAGGGAAACAATAGGTTCCTTCTTTGAAAAGATAAATAAGATTCACAAACCCTTAACCAAACTAGACAAAACCAGAAAGAAATGACATTTAAAATATAACAATAGGCACCAATGGAATTCAGAGTGTTATTAGGGGAAGGTCTGAAAACCTGTCTCCTAATAAGTTATAGAATCTAGGATAAATTGGTAAGTTTGACCTACCAAAATTAAACTAAGAGAATATAAAAATGTAAACAAATCCATAATGAGTAATGACATTGAAACAGCAATAAAATGTCTGCCAACTAAAAAATGTCCAGCCCCAGATGGACTCACAGTTGGATTTTTACCAGACCTTTAAAGAAGAACAAACATTGATGTTCTTCAAACTATTCCACAGATCAGAAAGAGAGGAAATACTACCAAACTCATTTATAGAGCCAGGATTACCCTGGAACCAATACTAGCTCAGGCCACATCAAAGAAAGAAAATTTTAGACCAATCTACTGGATGAATGAATGTACATGCAAAAATTCTCAATAAAAGACTTGCAAATTGAATTCAGTGGCACATTAAAAAGATCATTCACAATGACCAAATTGACTTCAGTCTAGCGATGTAAGGATGGTTCCTTGCATGCACATCTGTAAATACAGTACAGCATATACATAGGATCAAGAACAGAAATTATATGATCATTTTAGCATGCACACAAAAGGCCCTTGACAAAGTCTAACATCCTCTCATGATAAAAAGCCCTAAAGAAACCTGAAATAGGAGATGTATACATCAACTTAATAGAGGCTACATATGACAAGCTTATAGTCAATGTGACATTACACAGAGAAAGAGAGTACCTCCTCAGATCTGGAGCAAGACTGGGTTGCCCTTTCTCCACATTTTATTCACCATACATAGTTCTTGAATTCTGAGCTAGAGCAGTAAGACAAGAGAATGAAATGAAATAGGTACAGATAACAAAAGTAGATGTGAAATTATCTTTATTTGCAGGCTCTGAGAACTTCCAGCAAAGCAGCAGGAGACAAAAATCAACACAAAAAAACCAGCGGGTTTCTCATATACCAATAACAAACCTGCCAAGAAAGAAATAATGAAAGCAATTCCATTTCCAATAACTTCAAAACAGCCATAATAAACAACGCAAACTACTGCAGCCAAGTCTTGATTTCCAGATATAGAAGACACAGGCAAAGGTATTCTGAGAAGGTTTCTGATACCATGGCACAATTTCAAGACTTAACAGATAGGAATGCATACAATTAACAGCTCCTGCACAGCAAAGGAAACAACGAAGAGAAGAGACAGGTCATTAGCTGTATACCTGACATATATATGGTATTCAGTGTCTAGATTATACAAAGAAGTAAAAGAACTAAGTAACAAACAATTCAACCAATAATTGGGCAAATGGTATCAGTAGATCCTCTCAAAAGAGGAAGTACGGCCAATAAACATATGAACAATGTTTAACATCCTTAGTTACTAGAGAAATGCAAATTAAAACTACATTGAGATCCCACAGCTTGGGCTATTCATCTTACACTCAAGCTCATCCATGTGTATCTAGTCTACATATGCGGCATTCAAATCCCCATCTTAAGGGGATTTGTGTAGTGATTTTCTATTATCAAATCCTTGCTTATAGCTAAGAACTAGGCTTGCCTCATTCCACAAGAAAATAGGCCAAAGAGGAGAGATGAAAGGTGAGGAGCTGATATCCCTCAAGATACCTGGATGTACCAGTGGCTTAAAATAGCTTGAACTGAGTGAGAGACCTTTATACTTTACTCATATAGTTTAATCAGTTACCCAGATGATTCATTTGGTGTCCCAGCTGAGTAATTGTGTGATGGTACACTTGACTTTTTCATGAACCTTTCTCTGACCAGCACAGCCTCACGAGGAGCTCTCTATTCTGAATTATCTTAATACTCACTGTACTCCATAATTGCTCATGTACCTGCTATAGCCACACCTTGGCCTTCTTCTTGTTGGCACAGGGATGATAGAAAGTGCCATGAAAAGGCCAGTTACTGTTTCTTAGGCATCCTTTCTGCTAAGACTTGAATGTGCAACTGATCTTGACTTCTGGATTCAGGCACAGGACTGGGAAGTCATCTGAGAGTTTTAGGAGTTAAGATGGTAGTTCAGTTGGCCAACTAACCAGTCCTGGCATTGCCTCCTTCCAAACTTCTTGCTATTTACAGTCATCAATGCCCTTAGCTAAGCACTTTGGATTGTTCCAGCATTTGATAATAATAATTTCAAGATATTCCTTATTCTTTGTTAAGAGAACACAATTCTGTTCATTGAGAGGGAGACCCTCTGTCCTTGTGAGAGTTGAGTTCAGCTTCCATGATAAGCACGGTGGATAAGCTATGCTAGAAATTGGGGTTGAAGTGAGGACTTTGGGGGGCTGTGTGAATAGTTAATCTTCCCTGGTAACCGAGAAGCTTGTAAACACAGTGGCCAGTCTCCCTTGTGAAGACAGTTGCAAAGGATGTGTTGCAGAGGAAGGAGATGCCCTCAAAGCAACCTTGGAGGGCACATCTTTGGGTTTCTGAAGTGAATCTTGAACTACCTGATTTTAAAGTTTTAACAAGAGCCATGTATAACTATTTGATTTGTAGCCATAGGTTGGAATGTCTCTGCTAAAGTGCTCAGGCCTTGCTTAGGAATCTAGCAGTTGGTAGGGGGTCAGAGGTTTTCACAGTGATGCTGATTAACTTTCCCCTTTAAACAAGGATAATGCACATCTTGTTTTTATAGTAATGGGAAAATTCAACAAATTAAAATGCCCAGCAAAGTAAGAGAACTATGCTTTTTATTGGGGCAACTTGAGACTGTGAGTTGTCCTATGTTGATGAGGACAGTGGCTTCAGCATAGCCAGGGAGAGCCTGAGCACCTCATGATTGGGCAAACAGCAAAGATTGATTCCTGTGATTTGCTGGTCAAGTATAGCAGCAACTTTTTTTTTTATCACTGAGCTCATGAGATTGGTATGGGTTGGGGAAAAACTGGCATATTATGTGTTTGTTGCTGACACTCTCTAGACAACTTGTCTGTGCCTGTTAGGAACCATCTTACACTAATCTTTTCTCCATGTATAGGCAACAAATACGGTGTTTTTATTGAACTGGGCAGATATTCATTGAGTCCATACCCTGTCCCAGGCATGGTGCTAGGTATTGGCAGATTAGCAATGAAAGGCTGCTTACATGAATCAGGGCAAGCATCTGATAACCCTTGGCTGGTCATTGTGGTTCTACCCGAAGGGGCTTCTTGTTGATCTGTGTTAACTACTAGAGGGCAGAAGAGCAGACACTTGCGAACTCCTGTACTATCCACAGAAGTGTCTTTCTGGAGTTGGACCAGGCTCTGGAGACCTGAGACCCAAGAGGGAGTCAGGGGTGGGACTAGGACTCCTTGGAACTGTTTCTGAGCGCTCTTCTGGCTTTTGGTGCTCTTCCCAAGGCATTCCATAAACTGGAAAAAAATCACCCAGTTGTAGGAGGAAAACAATGCCGCCATTAACCATGGGACTTACTAGAGGCGCATACAGATGAGGTAATAAAAGAGCGGTTTACCACACCGCTAACCACACGCACTTTAGGCATGACTAAAGACGTATACGTACGTAGGCGGTGAACTACGCCACTAGCCAGGCCCACTTTTGGGCATGGCTAGGGGGCGTTACGGGGGGGGGGGGGAAGGTATAAAAGATTGAACAACAGAAGTCTTGGTCTCTTTTTCTGGCTTTCGGCTTCCAGTTCGGCGGCGGAAAACTACTCGGCTCATCTGGGTTACTTGTTTGGTATCTTATGAGTAATTTATACAATAAATACTTAGTTTTACTTTCAGTAAGTGTGCCATTTATCGTTACAGCATCATTTGGTACATCACCCAGTCATGTTAATTATGTCAGGAAGCGACCTCTTTCAAACTACCTCTGCGTCCAAATTCTGGGAAACAAACTTGTACCCCAATGTACCCATAGGTTCCCAGGTAAATAGAGTAGATGGCTTTTCATAGGTAGCCCCTCCTCCTTGCCCTTGAGTTGGTTCAGAGTATTTATGAAATGGTAGATTTGCCCCAGTTGATGGAGAAAGTGGTGCAAGTCTGACTAACATACAGCCCAGTGTTTCAGCTACATCAGCTTCTCAGTCCTCAGGGAACCACAGCTGAGCAACTAATTAGATGATTCTGTGTATTGGGAGATGCCTCATGCCTTTACCTTACACTGAACTTTCTCTTTTATGCTTGTTAACCTTTAAGCATGGTCACTCCACAATAAAAAGAAAGTCTCAAAACAAGAAACAACTTCCTCTTGTGGAGCTTGAAGCCATACCCATTTTCAGCAAAGAGCCCAAGTGTGCCACCAGGTTCTAGTAGGGATTGGTGTCCAGGGTACCAACATGATGTAGAGGACTCGGCATATGGGACAGGAGAGGGAAGAGCTCCAAGACATGAAAAATTCTACAGTCTTGTTTATGTGGATCCTTGTAAGTAATGTGCTGTTCAGATAGCCTATAGAATTGCTCGCATGAATGACTGGCTACATTATTCAGGAGTTATATCCTAAGCATTTTGGAAAGAGGCCAGAGGGATGGATGTAATTGAAAATGGCTTATCTCCAAGTATTAGCTGCCCAGTGACCAAGTCCTGAATATTCATTGTGTAGATGCTGAGAGAAGCAGGCATCAGCTGGTTAAGAGTGAGGGGCTGTGAAGTTAGGTTACCTGGCCAAGCATCTCTGCAGGGTGTAGGGTCATGGGAGGGAGGGATTAAAACCTGGACTTTATTTTCTGCAATCAGAAACATGCTTTACAGTTGGAAATTTCATATTCTTAGGGGAAGCGAAGAGACATGTGGAAAGTGTAGATAGAAAGTTTTATGATGATTGCTGAAGAATTCCTCCTGAAAAGCCATTTCAAGAAGAAAGTGGTGCTATGTGTTCAGGTTGGAACAAGAAAATGAAATCTTCTGCTGGCTAAGATAAAAATCAACCTATGGAGAACAAAGAAGAATTACATGTGTTTGTGTCTTGTCAGGATTGCAATTCTGGGGTGACAAAAATCAGGCCATCATGAAAATGTGTTTTAGGTTTTACCAAACAATCTATGCTTATACCTCAAATTGCCATGGAGTTGTTAATTACATCTATTGTTTCTCAATAATGGGGATTGCTGTTGCAAAGGTCAAGCTGTTCCACAGAGAAACACTGGGTGTTCCCAGAGAAAGGACTGGATGTGGTCTCAGCAAAGGACAGTCAGGAGACAGGGTTAGAGGGGGCTAGGGATGGGAGGTTTAGGGAGGTGTGTGGGGGGGGTGACACTTTGTACAAAGGCTGTATTGTACTTACCTAACAAGGCTAGGTGGCAGCTTCTGTCCTGCTCAGATTGGTAGCCAAGAGTTTGAAAAGTTTGACTTTGCCCACAGCAGTAATACTCATTTTATTTATTATTTATTATTATTTTATTATTGGTTTTGAGACAGAGTTTCTCTGTGTAGCTTTGGAGCCTGTCCTGGCACTTGCTCTGTAGACCAGGCTGGACTCAAACTCACATAGATCCTCCTGCCTTTGCCTCCCGAGTACAGGTATTAAAGGTGTTTGCCACCACTGCCCAGCTAGCAGCAATGTTCAAATAACAAGACTGATTACAAATCCTGAAGATGTTTCCAAAGGGTGAACCATTTATATAGACAGCATATTCAGTGTGAGAGCTGAAGGCAGAAACAGTAGGTATTGTATCATTGTTTTAACTGCAAAACTTGGCAAAAAGCAAATAGTCCATAACAGTTAAGTTTATATGTGTGTGGGGGGGTGAATTATTGAAAGTACGAACTTGAAAATGTTTATGTCAAACAGTTTTTAGTGACAATGCAAAGTGTTCATGATATGGTGTTGACACAAGCTTACACAAACAATATAATTCTACTCCTATTTTTAAAGCCTGTCTTTGTAGGTAAAAGAGATTGGAATGGAATATGCCAAATATAATTTTGGTTTGTATGATTATGAGTGATTCTAATTTTCTTTTTATCCTCACTGTATTTTTCCAGAGCATTTTTCTTTCGGAAGATCAGAAGAAAAGTACAGTTTTGCTAGAGACTGGGTAACAGAAGTGCGGTGACTTGTTCTAGCTGAGGTCTGAAATGTCCTCCCCAAAGCCTGAAGCATGTTAAGTGGTGTGTCACTTCAGCACAGACCTAAGCAATAGAACCAGTTTGGCATGGACCAGTGCCTGTAAATATGTGATCCAAAATGAACCTGTCCCTTTTGCAAACTGACTGTCTCAGATCTTTTGCTTCAGTAACAAAAAGCTGAACACATCCCTAGTGACAGCTTTGAATCTCTTTCTCTTTAAGTTAAACTGTCCTTCCCTTATCACAACCCCCAGGGTATTCTATTGTAGTCATCCTCCTCAATCCAGATGGCTGGAATTGGGTTTCTCTTTAGGAAAGCCCAAGCCCTAGCCTTCTCTGATCCATGTAATATCCTATCTTGGACACATGTGGTACCTCACACTTACTTTCAGAATTGGATTGTAAATACAAGACTTGGTTGGGTATGACATTAGGGGCCACAGGGGGGGAAGAGAAGAGATAAAAAGTAAGTTGTGGTTTTCTGGCAGGGTGTAAGGGCATTTTTTCCTTTACCTTGTAATCTATGGGTTGAGAATAAAGATTATGCCCTTCTCACAGCATAAGGCTTTCAGTGGATTAGCAGAAAAAGCAGAGTGCATTGGATGGCTTTGGATGTAAAAACCACTTGCAGCTGGTGCTCTCCCTCAAACCCTGCCACTCTGGAATCCTTACCAGTCCTATTAGGGGGACCATCTCCGTAAGTCTGAACTGAATCTACCTTCCATCCACTTGTTGCAAATTTCTTTACTATCTGGGATCATAAACCCCCTAAACTGGGAGATTTATTAAAGTTTGTATTCTATTCAATACATTGTCCTTGGCAGGTACTAAATGAAATATGTTTAATGAACATTAATTTCCCTTCCCAGATAGTCTGTTTTTTTGTTTTGTTTTGTTTTGTTAATCACAGCAATTCCTAAACTCCAATGCAAATGCTTTCTGTTTACTCTAAAGCCAGGTCCTGGGGGTTGGCATCTAGAAGGTTAAAGCAGGACAGGACTTTGGAGACAGGGGAAGAGGCTTTCTGTAAGTGAGTTGGAGAGGGGTGAAGGGATGCTGGCCTTCACTGGGACTGTTCACTGTTGGGTAAGTGTCGGCTCCTCTTCAATGGTGAGAAAAGGATATAAATTTATCTCTCACTTTGCATCACTCACTGAGACATACCCTTGGAGATGCACAGCTCCCGGCACCCAAGATGTGTTGAAATATTTATTTACCATAAAATTCACCCGTATCTCCAGGTAAGTTAGTTGCTCTCACCTAAGTTTGTTAGCAGATACAGAGGGAGGGAACAGCAGCTGATTTTTAAGTTACTCATAGTTCTGGGGTTCAAGGGCACTTTCAGAATAATAGTGTAGGCACCTTCTATGCTACATTCAGAATCTGAGATAAACAGCACTTATTCTCCTGGTCCTGGAGCTAAGCCCCAACTAATGCTTCACAATAACGCAAACAAAATCCATTAATGAGGTGCTCTTGAATTCTGAGCCAGCCCAGAGTTTCAGGTTTGTCTGTCTATTTCCCTGACTTCATAATGGTGTAACATTAAGCAGCCCCACTAACTTGTCACTGATCATTGCCTTCCTGCCTAAGGATAAGTCAGAGGCTTGTGACCTTGGTCTCTTTCTGGAGCAAGGTGAAAATTGTGTTTTTATGTAAATCAGTCCTTGTGTTTTTCTAACATAAATGTTAATTGGTAATAACCAGTTGATAAGTTTGCTGATTTAGAAGCCTCTGGAGAAAGCTCCCTATTTAATCTGCAAATAGAGCATTTCATATTTGATGGTGGGGTTGCTTGTCATCTCGTAATGGTGTTGGACCATGTGTCTTGCTGGAGCATGACTCACAGGATGAATTTGCCTGCTACCGGATGTCACAAATAATGCTGCTATTCAAATGAGAAGGGATGCTAGAAGCAGGACTCAGAAGTGATTTTTTAATTTAAATTGAAAACCTTATTTGTGTCTCCTCTAGAATATTCCAAGCCCCCTCCAGGAGAATATACAATGCTCTCTGTTTAGCTGGTGAGGCAGAGGCAACAAAAACCCCATTATGTGTAATACCTCTGAAGCCAAATTACAATATTTACCTCTGCATGTGAACTTGACATGCATAATTATCTCTGCTTAGAACAGAAACTGGGGTAAAAAGGTTCAATGAACAGCCATGTGTGTGCGCTGAATAATGTTGTTCCAATAGAAGCCAAGTTGTGGGGGAGGACTGGAGAGGAGGAGAGTGGGGAGGAGGCAGCAAGCATAGCACAGGAGTATCCTGAGGAGAGGAAAGCAAGAGGAAGTCTCTGGGTATGGGAGCAAGACTGAAAAAGCAAGGCCTGGAGCAAAAGGGTCTTTTGTCTCATCAATGGCAATGGGATGTCCTTCAAGAGTCACATGGCTTTCCCCTCTAAGCCATCCAGTGTCCCCACTATTCTTCTATCAGAATCGATGTAAGGTGACAGCAAGGCAGCCAGGCAAGCCCAGTGCAGTCCAGGCCCTACTGCAGATTTGGATGGAATCCTCAGACTCTCTATGACAGCAAGCCTCTGTGGCATAAGAGAGCGTGCTTCAAATGCTCTGGCTCATTTTTCAAAACTCCTGGCTGAGTAGACTGCTCTTCAGCCATCTCTGACTTCCCCACTTCCTAGACTGCCCCAGAAAGGGTCAAAGAGTGTAGAATCTCAAGATCTCTCCATTTTTCCCCCTGGCTGGCCATGCAGAGGAAGGGGTCTAGGGTAAAGGAAGAAATTCACAATGGCTCAGTTGTCAGAATGGACTCTGTCTTAGGCTCTTACACAGCCACAAGCAGATAACAGAGCGACAGCCTGACCCAAAGCCCCAGCAATCAGATCTCCACTTTACAGCAACAGGAGCATTTATCTCTGAAAGAGGAAAGCTGAGTGCTCAAAGTTTCACTGGCGTGTTATTGACTGATGGGTAACACTGGTTTAAGTATTGATTTTTAATTAGCCATCACCTCAAGACACTGCCATCCAGATAGCATCCTCTGAGAATTATAAAGTTTTGCTCTTACTTCATCCATCACCCTACCCATAAAAGGAAAGCTCAGGGGACAGAAGATAGAACATTCTAACACAACCTAGAAATAAGCTCAGCTTTCTCAGTTTGGAGGCTGCTTGCTTCAAGTGCTGAAAAGGACACCCTCTGGGGACATGGTCTCTTGAAGGCAAGCCAAGGCTCCGGTTCCCAGTTAATGCTTGCTGTGCTTCAGCCCCTAATAACTTTCAGGTGCTACCTTGGATGTGCAGAGGCTGTAGTTTACTTGCAGGCCTTGCATCTTCTGTTTTGTGTTCACAGCCTGGCCCAACCTCTTAGGCTCTATAGAAACCAGTTCCCTGTGACCCAGTTGTTGAACATGAGTTTCGCTTTGCTGCTAGAGTAGACATGGGCCAGTCAGTGGGAACCAGCTGGTTAGTACTCAGGACTTGAAGGCAATTACTACACACTGCCATCACCATAAATTAAATTATGTTAAATTGGAAGTAAATACATCACATGAAAAACAAAGAAAAATACCGTTAACTTGAGATATTCTTATTTTACAGCGTTTTCCTGTTGCATCTAATTGTGAGGTTACTAGTGTCTCTTGCATGTAAGCACATATCCTTTTGGATGCTACACCATACCTCTTCCCAACTGTGATGCCACTTGTGCAGTTTGGACTTGTCCACCCCAGGAGTATTTGCACCATGGAACGGTGACTATGACACAAGCTGCTTCTCAGGGTGCTCAGAGAAACAGGCGTTCAACAGTCAGAAGCACAGCAGGGATTCTGGACACCTCCATCCAATACATGGCAGGAAATTCCCAGGCCCATGTTTTGGGTGTCATCTTCTTGGGGGGTGCTTACTGCCACTTATGGGTAAAGGCTGGGTGGGCTAATTACTAGTCCACAGTGAATACAGTTGGCCCCACAATGAGGAATTACCCATCCCCAAATGTCCTTAAGGCTATTTTAGGAAACTCTGAGGTGAACAGACAGCACAGGTCAGCCTTCTGGTGCTGAGACCATGAGCACATAAGAAAGTTCAACCATGAACTTAAAGGGAAACAGGGCAAAGGTGGATTGTGCTGTCTGAATGATGGCACCGCAAAAAACCGGAGGCGGCTTCTTCACCGCGGGTTTTTTTTTTTTAAGAAGCTCAGTGTGTTTGCATCACCCCTGAAAAGTGTTGGCATCAACTGACTTATCAACTCCCAGGATTCCCCCTAAAGCCAAAGGACCAAGGAAAGCAGTCAGACAGGCCAGGGGCTAGAACATGCAGAAGAGGTTAGCATCTCCCAGTACACCATGAGCTTGGTAAGCTGAAGTGATGTTACCTGCAGAAGGACCCTGCTTCCTACCTACCTATGTACATTACCTAGCCTGCTTCCCCCATGCCCAGGGCCATCTGTTTCTGGAAATGCACAAATGCAGTCTAAACCAACAATGCTGATGTCACTACCTGTGTGCCCTAGCATATGGAACCCTCTTTCTGTGGTGAGCATTGCAGCAAGGGAGCACTGTGAAGAATGTGGCCTCCTTGTCCAGTGTTGCACCGCCAGCCCCTCCATGTATCCCATGTACACAGTTTAAACTGGGTACCTCACCCGTTGCTTTGGTCTCTTGACAATCTACCCCTCTGCCCTGTGGTGGCTCAGATATTTATAGCTCAATCATTATTAGCCAGCTGGTTGAGGTCCTTTGGTTATGCCTGAACAGAGATCATGGGGAGGTGAAGAGAAGCTCATAATCCCATGGCCCTCAAATATTCAAAGCCTAGGGACTTTGCTAGCAGACCCAGAGCTCAGCGCTCAAAACTCTGAGAACTAAGGGCATGCTCTTACATGGCTTTGGATCCCAAAGATTTAAGCTCTAGACACTCAGGTTGAGGCTTATCACTCTGGGCTCTAGCCAGCAGCAGTTCTCGTGCCTGTCAGCTACCATAATCCTCAGCTTCCGATAGCAGGAGGTGTTGCCAAGAGCCACAAGAAGTAACAGTAGGTGCTGCCTTCTAATGCTACATACCCCAGATAGACATTAAGTGCTGGAGTCTCCTGCTTTGACGGGGGCATATTTTATAAAGCTCGGGATAGAGTGTCTGAGACCCTTGACCCTTAAAGTTTGGTACATCCCTTGAACTCTTCCAGTGACCAGAACGTGTGTCTTCACTCCTCTGGCTCTCCATAGCCTTCTGTTTCTATTCTCTATCCTGTCTTTCTGTTTCTCTACTTCTACTGTCCTTCATCTTTGTCACCTCTATTCCTTATCATTTCTGTCCTAGCTGCTTTCTCATTGCCACTGCTAGGGTTGCAGCCACCGCCACTGTTGTTGCCTCTTTCAATCTGCTGCTGCTTCTGCTGCTGTCCACTCTTCGTGTTACCAGATCAGCCTATTGTACTAAGGATGATGATCAAAAATAGGCAAGAAAAAGCCATTCAAGAGAACTCTTTCAGTCCACCTGATGTTAGACACCAGGAGAAGCTCTGGAGGGTTTGAAAGTGAACTGAACCGCATGCTTATGCTTACAAAGCCAGAAGCGCAGCAGAGTGGCAAGGTTTTCTTTTCCAGCAAGCAAAGCAAAACCTCAGACAAATGAAGGTTGTTGTTAGTACCAAGCCTGCCACCATCCCTCATGCAAATGAAGGCTTTACATGTAACAGTCATTGGTCTTGTGCTGGACCATCAGCACAAGAAACTGCTGTTCCCATAGCTTGGGTAAATGGCTACAGAATTCTGCAGACCTCGCTGCAATTTGAATGGTAAAAGAGTACAGTGCAAGCCATTCGAATCAGTCATTGTTTGGAGAGTCCCTTTCAGCACTGTATGTTAGCAACAAGCAGCTGTGCTTTCCATGTTGGTTCCTCAAGGTGTCTGAGAATTGTTAACAGCAGCTGATGCACTAGTATGACAGTAGTCTGACCAGCTGTTTGGTTTTAGTTTTTGGTTAAGCTGACTGGGACATGGAAATCTGGTGGAGCATGGAAACCTCTGTGATGCATGGCAGGTACTAAGAACACTGAATGAATTAATGAATGAATGAAGAGTGCATTAATGAAGTCTAACTGGATAAAATACCTTTCTCAGCATCACATGGTAGAATAGCAGAGTTCTTCCCTGCTTCCTCTTATGTTCCTGCCAGAGTTCAAGTCCAGCTGGTATCCTTGTGGTTCTGACCTCTCCCTTGCCGAGCAGTACCATTGCAGATACTTAGTCTTTCATGAGAGCAAGTATGTGCTGGTCATCATGTAGGGAACTTAACCAAGAGCTTTTCACACAGTAGGACATCAGCAATACTGAGTCATTTTGTGTCCCCGCTATGCTGTATGCTTAGGTTTTCGAGTTAGCATATGGAGCTTTGTGTGCTTTCCTTATTGTGTTACTGTAAGTTACTAATCTTTGTTCTTTTTGATAAATCTCATTTGTGGCTTTTGATTTTCCATAGGCAAAAAGCCAAAACTAGTTCACATGTACAATGAAAGCAATGGAGTTGACCCTCATTCACACCTCTTATGTCCAGTAATCACTGGAAACACTAAATTCGTACCAAGCCTTAGTTCCTGGAGGAAAGAGAACTGGGCTCCCCTGAGTTTGTAGTCACAAGTCAGAGGCATCTAGTCCCAGAGGTGTGCCAAGGGCTACAGGGCTCTGAGCTCTGGCAATGTGGTCCAATCATAATCTATTTTTGGATATTTAAATTTTAAACCAGCAAGCAACTCAAGGCAGATTGAATCACCTTTGCTGTTGCCATTTTCATGCAAATGACCCATGATTAACTTATCCATTTAGTGAAAATCCTTTTTTACTATATTGCAGAAATAAAATGTAACTGATGCTACTTTATTTCTGATAACAGGACGCTCACCATCAAATGCCACATTTTACAAAAGAATGCTTTTATGAAAGCAGCCTTCCTGACAGACAAGCAGAAACACAAGGATGCAGAGGGGCCAAAGAACTGAAACTAATACTATAATCTGCCATGCCATTTCTCTCAGGCCTCCTGGAGATCCAGCTGAACATGTCTGGAAATCACTTGAGCGTCCACTTCTTTGGTTGCGTAGCTGAATTTGGCATTCTTGCCATGACTTTTCTCTCTGGGCCTTGCTTTACTCAACTGGGGTACATGGCAGACACAATCTGTCTGTTATGGGGACTAGAAAGCTGGAGCTGGTACCTTCATAATGGGCTCTTATCGTAAATTCTCTGGGGGCACAGCTTACATCATTCCAAGTTGCACTCTGCAAATTGCTAAGTTCCAGAGAAGTGAATATTAATGGAAGCGCATTAGGCACAAGGTTGTCTTGGAGTTGAGCACTTGTTCCCAAAACCACCCTGAGAAACTGTTTGCATGAAGCTGATTTTGTTCATTCTTTTGGTAGGAGGACATTCTGGTAATAGGATTGGACAGACTACATTATTTCCTTTAATGCCTTGCCGGAGAAAGATTGATTTTTCTTGATGTAAAGTACTGATGCATCTCTTCCATTAAACAAATTAAACTGCTTAGGTCAGGAAGGCTACAAGAAGGCGGAGTGGTGTGTTGATAAATGTTTAACAACCAGCTCTCTGCAAGAAAATGCCCCAGTTTGTAGGAGTTGCCAATTCCCATGGCATAGATCTGTTCACTGTGGCTGATGTCAGCTTGCCAACCTTCTGTGGCTGTTTGGAGACTGGTGAGTAGACACATCTGCACGAGTCTGCTTCACCCTCACTGCCTTTGACGCTGTAATAATGAGGTGGAAAAGAATGGACTCACTGGACAGTCAAGGGGTGAACAGGTAATGTAGGGGCTCTGTGTAGATTTTCTCGAAGGTAAAGTCAGCACAGGATGAATCCAGATGAATCTAGAGTGCTGATGGAAAGGGCTTTTTCCAGGATGGGGCTGTTTAAAAGAAATAGCACTGCTGAGCTTTCTGTGTAGTTATTACAAAGCTGCCACTTCTCTCAGCACTTCATCTCCATGAACACAATTGCTGTTTATGTGAGCATGTAAGCAGGACTCTACTGGAAATATGGGCAAGGACCAAACTTGTAGTAAGACTCCAATTGAAATCCAGGCACTTTAATCTCAAGTCCATCTTTGACATGAAGTTGACTCTCCCACAGTGCCTGAAGAAATTAAAATTAGAACAGCACTATATTCTCCTTCTCAAGGATACCCCCATCATTCTGCCAGGTTACGCACACCTACATTCTGCATTTGACAGGTGGATACTCCTGCAAGAAGGAAAAAGCACTGGCATTTCTGAGTCTGAGTGTGGCCCCGCTTACCAGTGCCACAACTTATACCTGAGACTCCAGCCGGAATCTCTACACAGGGATAGGAAGTCTAGCTTATGTTTCCTCATGAGAGCCATTTAGAAAATCAGGGATTTCTCAAGCCTTCATGAAACTCTGAGTCACTTAAATACACAACTAAACACATTGTGAAAGATAAAGAGAATAAATACTCATCACTCATCTCTTCTGAGGTGAGTGTCCTGCAATCTGTGATCTTGGGGTTATTTATATGGCACCTGTTTAGAAATGTTTGCAGGAATGGGCCACTGAATATGCTTCCTAACTTCATGTGTAAGGCATCACAGGAGTAGCAGAAAGCTACCTACAGCAGGAGGATTTGAACCATGGAGACCAACAGAGCAGAGCTTGGTTTATGATTTTGTTGTTGGCTGGTGTTGAGAAGGTGCTTCAGAAAACATCACTAAAGCAATTAAACTAACATTGGCATGATAGACTAAAACAGACATATGTAATTTGGAAAGCCCCTCTCTTACATTTCAAAATGCCATAGTAGATCAGATTTATTTATCGGTTGACAACCCTTTAAACTGTCTCACCTGGACAGTGTGCTTCAGTTTGCTTTCTCTTGCTGTGATAAACACCATGACCAAAAGTAACTTGGATGAGGAAAGAGTTCATTTGGTTTAAGCCTTCACACCACTCACTGTACACCTTTAAGGGAAGTCATGACGGAAACTCAAAGCAGGCATAGAGGCAGGAGCTGTAACAGAGGCCACAGAGGAACACTGCTTACTGGCTTGCTCCTTCTCACTTGATCAGCCTTTCTTCTATAATCTAGGACCACCTGCCTAATGGCAGCATGGCCCACAGTGATCTGGATCCTCCCATATCAATCATCAATCAAGAAAATGCCCATAGAACAGTATGATGATGGAGGGTAGCATTTTCTTAATTTAGGTTCCTTACCTTAGCTTGTGTCAAGCTGACAAAATCTAAACAACCTACAGTGAAAAAGCTGGTCTCCATTTATGCATAGCATGCTTTAGATACAGCACCATCACTGATGGAGGCAGAACGGTGTGCATGGTTTTGCAACAGCTAATAAGACATACACTTGCAATAGGTGTTGGCCAGGACCAGGTAGCTGAAGCTAAAGTTGCAATGTCTATAGATTCAGATATGTGGACAAGCTGAACCGAATTGGCATCTCTCAAATGTGGGATTGTTTAGAAACCTTTAACAAGCATTTCAGATTATAACCCAAAATGAACAAGCCCTTGACTGAAACTCAGTGTTCCCATCTGTACAACAGGATTGCAGACACAGAAGTTTTGAGCAAGCAAATGAAGACTCCATTTAGCGGTGTAAACATGAACCCGTCGAACACTATGTGGCTGCTGATGGTTTACGGCTCTGTTCTGTAAGCACCACTCTGCGGCATGAAAGTTAACCGAGGAAGCTTTGGAATTAGACAGGCATAACTGGGAAAATCTCAGATGAGGGACAATTGCTATTTCTGAGCCTTCGTTCCATATAAAACATCCAGGGCCCCTCTAAGAACAATGGTGTATGCAAATGCCTGCATCACAATTGAAACTGCAGAAGTCTCACTCCATGTGGGACATACCTCCACATACCAGGGTATGGCTTGGACAGAATCAAAACCATACTGTTCGTTTTTGTTCTCCCCCCCACATACATCCTAATCCCTTCTCGCCCAACCATTAGATGAGAATATTTACACTGAAAAGACTGGACCACATTTTGTTGAAATGTACTCAGTGGGATGTTGGGATATTGAATGCAGCACCATTCTCAACAGCAGCAGGAGAAGCAGGTGTGTGTGTGTGTGTGTGTGTGTGTGTGTGTGTGTGTGTTGTGTTTCACTGTGCCATGTACTGGAAAAGGTTATTTCAAACTCTACAAGTTGAGCAGGGCAATAGCACATGGCTGGTGGTTCGCTACATTGCTAACAAAGACTGAAATATTCATATTTGGGAGATTTTCTTTGTCCTCGTCTGAAGAGCTGGGCTGACTCAACACTTTTTATTTTAATTGGCCTTCTACAACAGTGCAAATATGCCTCAACCACTTGAGTGTGTGATGGAATTCTATATATAACCTTCAAGGTGTGATGGGTGCCCAGCCCCCTGTCCTGCATTGATCAGCTCATAGAGTGTCAGCTTCTACACGCAAGATTTGCATCTCATTCTCAGATTCATTATTTTAAGGAGATGATTCTGTTAGAAGTTGTAAGAAGCAATCTGCAACCCCAGGGTGTTGGGAAACCTGAACAGGGAATCCCAAGCATTTTAACTCCGGAATAATAAAGCTTTAGATGCTAAAAATACTCCGCAGTGTATACACTTGGGATTTTCATTGGCCTTCCAGCATGTAGCAAATATATCACAGCCATTTAATCTGCTATGGAATGCCATGCATAACCCCTGAGCATCTAGGGAATTAGGGAACTTGAGTTTTGGTTATGGCAGTGGTCCATTCATTGCCCAGAAGTCCATGAGAAAGGCAAATTAAGTCTCTGCATCTGGTTGAAAGAAATGCCTTTAGAGAGTCCATTGCCAATTTCTTAAGTTTTATATTTTAAAATTAAACAAGTATAAGATAATTTTCACAATAAGAAAGAAAACTGTTACCACCTAGCTTAAGAATTGGAGTTCTAGTCAGGCATTGGTTGGTTCATCCCTTTAATCCCAGCACTCGAGAGGCAGAGGCAGGCAGATCTCTGTGAGTTTGAGGCCAGCCTGGTCTACAGAGTGAGTTCCTGGACAGCCTCCAAAGCAAAACAGAGAAACCCTGATTCAAAAATCCAAAACCAAAACCAAACCAAAACAAAACAAAACAAAACAAAATTGGAATTCTGTGGATCCTTCAGAAATCCCATGGTCTTGTTCTGATACAGCTTCCTTACTTCCTTCAGAGGGAGAGCCACTGCCTTGAACTTTGTGCTTATAGATACCCTACTTAAACTCAAATTGTATTATGTATGTGCGTACCTTTCCCAATATGTTCAGTCCTGCAGGCTTCATCACTTGGTAATGTGAGTCATTGTCTAAGTTTTTCTTTAGGACTTGTTTAACATTGCTCTCAAAGTCCTCCTACTTTGTTTTGACTTGCAGTGGATCACACATTTAAGTTACTGTGTAGTTGGTAGTTGCCATTGTATGGCTACACCATTCACTGTCTAACATTACAGTTTTCATTTTCCTGGTCTTTCTTCTTTCTTGTTTCTTTTTTTTTTTTTTGCATATGTTCTTACTGTTTTCTTTTCCCCTCCTTCCTCCTTTCCTTCCCCTTCCTTCCTTCCTTCCTTCCTTCCTCCCTTCCTCCCTCCCTCCCTACCTTCCTTCCTTCCTTTCTTCCTTCCAGAGCTCCTCAAATGTCTTGGAAGTTTTGTACTTTATATGATTTGGGTTCGCACTGCATATCTTAGTTTTTTTCCATTGCTATAACAAAATACATGAGACTTGGTATTAGTTAAAGATAAGAAGCTTATTTAACTCACAGTTTTTGAGGCTAAAAGTATAGACAGGATGATAGCAGCTCTGGAAAGGGTTCCCTTGTTCACATCACATCATGCTGAAGGACATGGAGATGTTTAAACTGATGTTTCCCTTCACATCAACAATTAGATTGTGTAAAACATTTTCAATATGCTGTGGAAAACAGGCCTGCAAGTATATGCCGAGTGATGCTTACTTCAAAAATTTAGCCAAATAGGGAGGGGGCACTGAGAGGGGCCACTTTTTCTTATAGAAATCCCTCATACAGTAATTAACCCGGTTCCACGAAAGAAATCTTACGCTCTCCCACTAGTGGCAATCACTTCCCATCAGGTCTAACCTCTTAGAAGTTCCACTGCCTCAACATGGCCATACTGAGGACCCAAACTCCCAAAACGAGAAGCCTTGGGGAACAAATTTAAATTGCACTCCAACCATATCACTGTGTATTACATTTATATGCATGTAAAACAATAACTACTAAACTAAAGAAAAGGAGGAATTTGAGAGGAATCAGTATATAGGGAAATATCAGAGCAGATGGTGGGAGGAAAGGGAGGAGGCATAAAATATAATAATACATATGAAATTCTCAAAACAAAATATGTAATATAAAAATTATATTTTGTAATTGGCTTACAAACTAGTGAGTTTCCACAGTCTTTTCCCATACATCCTTCATTTTGGTTAGCACCCCCTATAAGCCCCTTCTCTCTCCTAACCTCTCCTAAACTTTTAATCTCTAGTATTCCATATATCTTTTTTTGTATCATGTATGCCACTATCCCTTCCAATGGTACTCTTTAATTGGGTTGCAAGGTAAAAGGTTTTCATGTTTTTTTTTTCCATACGTCCTTCAGTTGGGTGAAACTTCCTTTCTCTCTCTCTCTCTCTCCAGCATTTTCTGCATCTCCACAACTCTCCTTGCTAAAGCTTCCCCGCACTCAGTGTCCCCTGTCTACTTGTTTAACCTGTACTCTACTCTCCTGCATGGTATCCTGGCTTCCACATGTACTCCCAGCTAAACACACAAGGATTCAAAGCTAGGATCCACATATGAGGAAGAACATATGGCATTTGGTTTCTTCCCATGAGCCCCAATAGCTTCCAAAACAAATCAGGCTATTGCCATTGCTCTTAGATGCCTATCATAGCTAGATGACAAGGCCCTATTCTGAAAACATCACACATATTTGTTTTAAGAAATATAAAATTCAATCTTGGAGTGACATGGAAACTTCCTTTCTGCTGACTATCACTCGTTGTGCCAAATTCTATGCAGGTCAGTGTGAGAAAAGACATCAGTGTTCTTGTATAGAGTTGGGCCCTCTATACAGAACTTCCATGCAAGATGTGCCCGCTGGTACAACACTGGCATAACTGTTGTGAGAGTAATCAATTGCTTTCTTATTGAATCTGAGTCCTTCTCTATAGGAGGCAATTGTTCCCCAGTACTGTAAACCTAGCCAAATGATTAGAGGACACCTACTACTGTCTTTTTTTTAATGGTCATGTTGTCAAACTGACTTCTAAGTATTTGTATTTATACCCATAAATCTATTCCACTCTCAAATTTTTCAGAGAAGCTTTTTTTTGCAGTAGATAGTGTTAATGCAGAGACTCCTAACTGGTCAGAATTGTGACAACAAGCAATTGTAGGTATTATATGATGTTCCCACTGTAATGAACTGGCCCATTTTTTGATCGATTGTTGAGTAAGTATGTGATGAATGGGCCTTATGGTTTTGTTTGTTTGTTTGTTTGGTTGGTTGGTTTTTGTTTTTTTTTGTTGTTGTTGTTGTTTTGTTTTTTTGGGGTAGGGTTTCTTTGTGGCTTTGGAGGCTGTCCTGGAACTAGCTCTTGTAGACCAGGCTGGTGTCGAACTCACTGAGATCCACCTGCCTCTGCCTCCCTAGTACTGGGATTAAAGGCATGTGCCACCACTGCCTGGCTATGGGCTTTATGTTTATTGTCAGTTATTTGGTCCTCAGACTTGTCAAGGGACATAACACTAAGAAGTTGGTCCAGGCTTTGTAGCTCACATGCAGAAATATGGAGGGAGATGACGAAATGGCCTGAATGGTTAGATTTTTCACACTTTGGTATAAACAAATGGCATATATTAAAAGTTAAAGGAAAATTTCTAGTCTAGCACTCCATCATTGAGCCACATCTGTAACCCCAATGGCATTTTTTTCTCATCCAAGTACTACCAGGTCTGACCTGGCTTAACTGCTGGGCATATTTAGGGTGGTATAACAGTAGAAGTAAATGGGCATTTCCAAGAGAAAATTTAAAAATTGAGATGATCTACCCACCACCTCACCTTATTTTCTGCAGGTCCTTTTATTTTATTTGACTGCCAATGTCTGGTGTAGCTGGAGTTCCATAGAGGCACAGCTTGAGATAGTTGCCAGGTTGCGTCTTCTTCAACTTCACTCCTTGATGAGAAGCAAAGACAGACTTGAGAGCTGCTTGATTGGAAATGTGATCCCTGAGGCTCATATTTCCACAAAATCTCCTGTGTGGCCTGAAAATAGTCTCCATCTATGTATATGCACATGTGATACCTTTAGCAATGCCTGGTATGTGTGGTATGGAATTCATGTGCAGTGTGTATGCATGTATGCATTGCAGGGAGGAAAGAAGGGAGGAAACTTTGAACAGA
Source organism: Mesocricetus auratus (assembly GCF_017639785.1). Taxonomy (NCBI): domain Eukaryota; kingdom Metazoa; phylum Chordata; class Mammalia; order Rodentia; family Cricetidae; genus Mesocricetus; species Mesocricetus auratus. The sequence continues at coordinate 111,188,005 of NW_024429189.1, forward strand.
TGCTCCTGAGTCCTTCCATTTTAAGTCTTAAGGGATGGTGAGGCAAAATTAAACCATTAGGCGTCTTGACTCTTGTTTATGTGAGAACTCCTTCCACACTGGACAGTTACATGAACCACGACTTATATGCGCCCAGGCCTGAACTGCTTTTTTTTTTTCATGGTCATTGATATATGTATTATAAATGACTAGAATTTTCTTGACTGGTTCCCAAAATTATCACAAACATAGGAAGAAATCTCTGCCAACCACATGATTAAAGGTACCTGCTGTATCTTATTTTTCAAATTGAGATACTGACATTTTATAAGATAGTTCATTTTGTTAAAAATTTATATGATGGCCAACGAGATAACTCAGCAGATAAAGACACTTTCCAAGACTAATAAACTGGGTTCAATTCCCAGAACTCACACAGTGGAAGGAGAGAACCAACATCCACAAGTTGTCTTCTATCTGTACACACATTCAAATGCATGTGGACCTGTAAACACACACATACACACACATACACACACACACGCACACACACACACACACGCACATGCAAACATGCATGCGTGCATGCACAAAATAAGTGCAGCAACAAATGATATAGCATCTGAAGTGAAAAAATGAAGTTACTAGTATGCAGAAAGGAAGTCAGGCAATGGTTAAACAATTGTCACTGGAGACAGAGACAAATTTTAGATAAACCATTGTGAGTTCTGGTAAAGTTCGCCCATCCTATTGCTTAAGCGGATCAAGTTACTAATCTTCCAGAGAAACCCCACAGCCAAGGTTTTATATGGTTGGTTTAAAACAAAGAAACAACAACCATTGCCAACAGTATCTTTAGAGAGCTTCTATACTGCTATCCTTTGGAAAGTCAACCCATATCTCCTAAGAATGGAATTGCAAGCCTCAAACATTACTGTGTGCCTCAAAGAGGCTGCTATGGTTCATCTTCAAGCCTTTTCCTTTGCTCTTTGGCTTTGGGCAAGCTGATAAGATACAAGGATTCTCCCTAAGAGTAAAAAAAGGTCATTCTGTCTCATTAGACCACACTCCTCTTACTCACTACATCCAGAGTTGCATTTCCTCAGTGAAATATTACATTGAAAAAGTCTCTGTGTATATTATCAAATGCTATGGATGAAGTACTAATGGATTACACCAGTCTCCACTACACCTAATATGTTTGGCAATGTCAGGGAGTAAAAAGAACTTCTTCAAGTTCTAGCTTCAGGCTCTTACTAATTCTCTTCCTATAAATCTATATTTTTATGGGTTGTGAGTTTTCTTACTTGGTTATTATACCTTTTATTCCCTTTGGCTCTATAACATAATGGTCCCCTGAAGCTTCATTGTGGCTTTGGCACTTTCATTGCCCTAGCAAGAATCATAGTTTTAGCATCCCTGTTTCCATTTTGTCATAGAATATACCCTACAGCCAGTTTTGATGTGTTGGATGAATCTGCATGGCCTGGTGTTTGGTTTTATATAAATGACCATAGTAAGTCTTGCCAGTTGACTGTAGATGCCCAGGGCTGGCAATAGGTGCCAAGCAGGTGCAGTTTTCAGCCGGGGTTGGACATGCAATGAGTGTAGAAGGAGAGCCAGGACCTGGATTTGCTGATAGAAATAGCTGAGTTCAAACCTTTTTTTTCTGAGTCACTTGACTGCTTTTATCATATGAGTAGATCAAAATATAGGGCAGAGGTCTCTGAAAATGACTTGTGGTGAGTTTGAAAAAGGAGTGACTCACATCATCATTGCCACTGCTTCACTTAGGGGATATACACCAATCCCTTCTCCATGGACCTCATGGGTTCCTGAATTTTTATTGCTATGTACTGTTTCCACCAACATAGCCTTGTAAAACCACACTTGTTTTTTCACTCTGTAGGTCGGAAGTCAAGCACTTCCATCTGTGTTCTCTAAGAGCATCATAAAGGTTAAACCCTGACATTGGCCAGTGGGGCTTATGTCTGGAGACTGCTCTCAAGATCCTTCGGGCTGTAGACAGAATTCAGTTCTTTGTGACTATAGGACTGAATCCCTGTTTCCTCACTGACTGAACTAGGAGGTTTCCCCTGCTAGTAAAGGTCACAAGCAAGCCTTTCCATGAAGCTCCTGCCACCTTTAAATTGCAGAGGTACACTGGATCCCCTCATTCTTCAGATTTCCAAATCCTCCTCCTTTTTCCATCGGCTGGAACATTTTATCATGCCCCATTTGGATAATATCCCCATCTTAAGGTAAACTATGTCAGAGAACAGAACTTAAGCATACTCCTGGCTTTGATTAAGGTGGGACAACTTTGGGATGTCATCTAAGAAGCTTTTCCAGTTTGTGACAGTTTGACTGACAGAATCTGTCAGGAATGAGCCAGTGTGGCTTCTAACCCTACATCATAACAGAGGCTCCCTCTTTTTACAAGCTCACTGTTAGGTGTATCTGTAGCCTGCCATATGTGAGGTCAATCACTCCATGAATTGAAGATGCAATCCACATGTATATGACTGCCTGACAGCCCTCAATTGTGACTCAGATTAGATTAGGTTCCAGGCTCAGGAGTGACTAGCCTTAGATAACTCCTTCCCCCACCCAGAGACATTTCCAGTTGAGGTTCTAGACAGGAGAGGGGAAAGAAGCAATTCCTGCTGTACCCTCTCCTGGTCAGTTCCTGATATATGAGTAGAGAATCATGATAGCATTATTGTCTCAGTCACTACATTAGACCATAGTTTGTTATACAGCAATAATCAAAAGGACAAGTAGCATTAGAATGAAATCACCATTTTCTCATTGCCCCTTTATGAAATGAAAAAAAATGTTTACTTCACAGAAGACAGGAGGTAGGGCCAAACCATAGCAGGGAGAGTCCAGGGCAAGATACATCCTCAAAGGCATGCCCTAAGTGACCAAAGTCCTCTAAGTAGGCTCCACTTTCCACAGTCCAAAACCTCCCAACAGTTAAGCTTGAATCCATAATTAGATTAAGCAGTGAGCCCCTCATTAAATCAGAGCCCTTGTAAGCTAATTATCTATAGGAATGTTCTCACAGACACAAAGAGATGAGGTTGCTAATATTCTAGTATTTCTCAATTTAATGAAGTTAACAGCCAGGATTAACCTTCACAGGTGAGGTGGGACAGCTATCAGCCTTATTTTAAAATAGTTATCATTTATAGCTGCCAGACACTATGCAGGTGAAGGGAACATGGTGCTCGATGGAACATCTCCTTTATGGAGGTTAGAAACTAGTGAAGGGAAGATCAAAACAGGTAATAATTCAAGGTAACTGTAGATAACAGTAACTCGAGTACAGAAACTAGAAGGGCTGGAGTTGTGGCTTAGTGACAGAGTACTTGACTAGTAAGCACAAGACACCAAGTTTGATTGCAGTACTAAAAACTAAGACAAGACAAAACAATAAAAATAGAACCTGGGTGTGCGCTGGGCCTGTGCCTGTGGAGAAACTACCATGTCTAACAGGGTGGCAAGCCAGGGTCTGTTGGAAGAGGCAGAGCTGAAGCCTGAGCTACAATAAGTGTCACTGTTATACTTGTTTTGAAAATATGGATTTACTTGTGGGATTGCTATATTCAGAAAGAAGTTTTGTATTTGCCTATGTGGGTTTCACCTGCAAAAGCACATGGCGAATGTGGAAAATAACACACAGAGAACCAGGTGCTTAGACCATATACAAAAGCCAAACAGCCCTCCAAAACCCACCAGCCACCTCCATCAGCTCACAGGAGGTGTGAGAGGCACACATGCCCATCCAGGTCTGACAACAGAGTAACTCAAGTTCCAGGCATAGCAATTTGCCGGACACAGCTTTCAGTGTGTTTCTACAAGCAGACTTCAGGCCATTTTCAGACCTTGGCACATTGTTTGTCATGTTTATTTCTTCCCTGACTAAAATTCTGCTACCATTTTTTAAACTAATTTTATTTTTAGTTACTTTTTCCAGATTATAATTATAGCATTTCCTCATCCTTTCCTCATTTGCAAACCTTCCTACATACCCTCCTTAATTTTTTCCAAATTCATGACCTCTTTTATTAATTATTGTTACATACATATATTTACACATGTACACACATACATAATATTCCCATTTCTTAAAAGACAACATCTTTCTATTAATTTTTTTTAGTATTTTTTTTCCAGTTTAAATTTAGATAAGAAACAAGGTTGCTTCACAAGTCAGTTCCAGGTCCCTCTCCCTTTCCCTCCCCTCCTCTCGTGCCCTCCCCACACCCCCCCCCGTTATCCCCTCATTCCTCCAGGGAGGGTGAGGCCCTCCATGGGGGTGTCCATAGTCTGTCTTTTCATATAGGGCAGGGCCTAGACCCTTCCCTAAGAGTTCAGGGTGAGAGTGCACCTCACATTGTTCTATGGGAGTCCAAAGTCCGTGTGTATACTTGGGATGGGTACTGATCTGCTGCCCAAGGCTCAATAGATTCCCTAGGCCTCCTCACTGACACCCAGATTCAGGGGGTCCTGATCAGTCCCATGCTGGATTCCCAGGCTGATGCCTGGGATTCAAGAGTTAACCTTTGTCTGGTTAGCTGTTTCTGGGGGTTAAACCAGCCCAGTCTTAATCCCTTTGATCACCAGTCCTCCCTCTCTGTTACTGGCTTTCTTGAGTTCAGCTCAGTACTTAACCAAGGGAGTCTGCCTCTTCTTCGATCAGCCATTAAATGAAGTTTCTGTTTCCCAGACTCTCTGGCCATAGGATTGTAGGCTGGCACTCCCCAGATCTATGTCTAAAATCCATATATGAGAGAGTACATGCCATGTTTCTCTTTTTGTGACTGGGTTACCTCACTCAGGATGGTTTCTTCTAGTGTCATCCATTTGCCTGTGAATCTCATGATTCCATTATTTTTTTTCTGCTGAATAGTACTCCATTGTGTAGATGTACCACATTTTCTCTATCCACTCTTCGGTTGAGGGACATCTAGGTTGCTTCCAAGTTCTGGCTATTACAAATAAAGCTGCTATGAACATAGTGGAACAGACATCTTTGTTGTATGAATGGGCATCTTTTGGATATATGCCTAAGAGTGGAGTTGCTGGGTCTTGTGGTAGGTTTATTCCCATTTTTCTGAGGAATCTCCATACTGATTTCCAAAGTGGCTGAACCAGTTGGCACTCCCACCAGCAATGGAGGAGTGTCCCCCTTTCTATTAATTTTTAATTTAAATTGAAAACAACCTTATTTTACATACCAATCCCAATTACCTCTGCCTCCTGTCCTCCCACTCCTCACACCATCTCACCATTACTCTGTCACATCATTAGGGGCAGGACCGAGGCCCTCCCTCCTGTATCTAGGCTGAGAGAGTATCCCTCCATAGGAAATGGGCTCCAAAGTCAGTTCGTGCCCTAGGGATAAATACTGGTTCCACTGCTAGTGGCCCTGTACACTGGCCAAGCCCCACAACTCACACCCATGTTAAGGGGCCTAGTTCAGTCTTATACAGGTTCCCTAGCTGTCAGTCTAGAGTCTGTGAGCCCCCACTTGCTCAGGTCAGCTACTTTTGTGGGTTTCCCCCGGCATGGTCTTGGCCCCTTTGCTCATCAATCCTCTCTCTCTACAAGTGAATTCCAGGAGTTCGGCTCATTAGTTAGCTGTAAATCTCTGCTTCTGCTTCCATCAGCTACTGGATGTAGGCTCTATGATGGCATTTAAGATAGTCATCAATTTCATTATAGGGGAAGGGCATTTAAGGTAGCCTCTCCACTATTGCTTAGATTATTAGTTGGGGTCATCCTTGTGGATGCCTAGGAATTTCCCTATTTCCAGGTTTCTCGTTAAGCCCATAATGACTCCCTCTATCAAGGTATCTCTTTCCTTGCTCTCCTTCTCTGTTCTTCCCCCAACTCTAACTTCCTGATCTCGCATGTTCTTCTCCCTCCTCCCCTCTTCCCTTTTCTTTCTCCTCCCTCCCTCCCCCTCCCTCATGCTCCCAATTTACTCAGGCAATCTTGTCCCTTTCCCCTTCTTGGGGGTGGTCCATGCATGTCTCTGTTAGGGTCCTCCTTGTTTCCTAGCTTCTCTGGGGTTGTGGATGGTAGTCTGGTTATCCCTTACTCTATGTCTAATATCCACTTACGAGTGAGTACACACCATGTTTGTATTGGTGTGTGACTGTTTAGTTCATTCAGGAAGGTTTCTTCTAGTTCCATCCATTTGCCTGTGAATGTCAAAATGTCATTGCTTTTTTTCCCCACTGAATATATGTACCACATTTCAACAAGACAAAATGGCAGCCTACAGAATGGGAAAAGATCTTCACCAACCCCACATCTGACAGAGGGTTGATCTCCAAAGTATACAAAGAACTCAAGAAGCAGGGTGGTAGTGGCACACACCTTCAATCACAGCAATTAGGAGGCATAGGCAGGCAACTCTCTATGAGTTTGAGGCCAGCTTGGTCTACAAAGCTACACAGAGAAACCCCATCTTGGAAAAAAAACTCAAGAAACTAGCCATCAAAACCCAAATAACCCAATTAAAAATGGGGTACAGATCTAAATAAGAATTCTCAATAGAGATATCTCAAATGGACTAAAGGCACTTAAGGAAGTACTCAACATCCTTTGTCATCAGGGAAATGTAAATGCAAACAACTCTGAGATACCATCCTACACCTGTCAGAGTGGCTAAAATCAAAAACACCAATGAAAGTTTATGCTGGAGAGGATTGGAGAAGGGGAACAACCCTCCATTGCTGATGGGAGTACAAACTTGTACAGTCACTTTGGAAATCAGTATGGCACCTTCTCAGGAAAAAGGGAATCCCAATCAATCTACCTCCAACAATTCCACTCTTAGGCATATACCCAAAGGATGCATACTTATACCACAAAGAGATCTGTCCAACTATGTTCATAGCAGCATTATTTGTAATAGCCAGAACCTGGAAGCAACCTGAATGCCCCTGAACTGTAAAGACAATGTCTTATACACTCAAATCTGGCCTCCCTCCCTGCTCCCTCTCATACCTGCCATTTCTTTTAGCTTTTAAGTTATTACATGTGTATCACTGACGATGTTGATGCTTTTGAATGCTGTACCACTACTGAAATGTTTGCTGATATCCTGTGGATTTTGTTTTGCATGATTCTGCACAGCAGGGTGATTTTTAGGAAGGCATAGGCTATGCTATAGCAGATCTGACTTTAAGATCCTGGAAGATCTTAGAGCCATGGTACACTGTCTTAGAGGCAGAAATAAGCCTGTTTCTGAGGAACCTTGACATCTGGACATATGGAAAAAGACAAAAAAGAGATGTGGATCAGTACCCATCCCAAGTATACACACGGACTTTGGACTCCCATAGAACAATGTGAGGTGCACTCTCACCCTGAACTCTTGGGAAAGGGTCTAGGCCCTGCCCTATATGAAATGACAGACTATGGACACCCCCATGGAGGGCCTCACCCTCCCTGGGGGAATGAGGGGATAACGGGGGGGGGGGAGGGCACGGGAGGAGGGGAGGGAATGGGAGAGGGACCTGGAACTGACTTGTGAAGCAACCTCGTTTCTTATCTAAATTTAAACTGGAAAAAAAGAAAGTTATTTGAATGCATGTTAAACATTAATGTAATTTTTGAAAGGTTATATCTGATTTTTTTTACCAAAATAAATCTGGAGAATAAAAAAAAAAGAGATGTGGAGAGAGACAGACCTAAGGGCTGGATCCTAGGAGCCTTAGAGTCTGATAGAACTCGGTGCTGGAAGCAACTCATGCCTGCTGCATTAATATAGAATCACTGGAGAGGGGAAAGAGAAGGGAATGAGACCATGACTGGCAGGTTTTTCGCCGAGCTGCCTGCTGTGGGCGAGTGACCGAAGGTCCTCTCGGGGAACAAGGGGAATATGGAGCTGGGTTCCTTCAACAATTTTAATTCACTTTCTTTTTTGCATTATCTCAGATCCTAGTACAGTGCTCAGGGGTTGATTAGGAATATCTCTGTGTTAGCCCTGAGGGCTTTTCACCATTTCATTTCTACCTCCACCCTGAGGGAGGATAATTGTGTATGTTCTGCTGTATTGAAATGTCGTATGACATTATGTTGATCATGGCAAAGCTGGATGGGAAACCATGTCTAATTTTTGATTGATTGCTTGGCAGTAGATGAAGGCATACATTTTCAATTTCTGAGGGGGCAAAGCTTACATTTCTAGATATTTAATGATACCCACATTGAAGGGATTTGAGGAAATCATCTCTTTTCCCCTAACAATGCTTGCTCATGAGCATTGCAAACTCTCTTGCCTGCATGCTGGGAATTTTCCATTGTGGCATTATTGCCCCTGAGAAAATTTTGAGTCCTTGGTTTGCTAATGCTTCCGAGGATAAAGTAGAACTTCCCTCTTTGATCTCCTTTGATCCTTCAGCAACTCTGGGACATCTTCTCTTGGCACTAGGATGAGGTTTTAACACTGCTGACATAGAAGCAGTGGGGGAATTTCACTTGGCCTATGGATGGTGAAAGGGAAGTAACAGTGCTCTTTTCAGTGGGTGGGGAAACTGAGGCAATTGGGGAGGAGTGTGTGATAGCAGTAGAGATCCAGATATCCTAGTATGTTGATGAACTGTGCTTCAGTCCTTTAACTGTTTTTAAATATAAGAATAGCAGCTCCACACAGACCTTAGCCATCAGCCCTGGGAGACTGTTAGTATACTGTCATCATACTGATGGCATATTGGTAGTATATAGATGATATATTGTTGATAAACTGATGGTGTATTGATGGTATACTGATGATATATTGTTGGTATAATGATGATATACTGTTGTATACTGGTGGCGTATTGATGGTATACTGTTGCCATACTGGTGGTGTATTGATGGTATACTGGTGGGATACTGATGGACTGTTCCTTAGGACTTTCATGTCTCCATTTTCTGTGACTACTATATAGGGGTTATGTGATGAAATGGAACTCCCCTTTAGTCTTCTTAGAGTTGTATTTCCACAACTATAACTATTTCTTTCTCTTGGGATAGAAATATGATACAGGAACTCAGAGGGATCTTCTCTCAGACATGCCAAGCTTGGTCCATCATCTTCTCACCATTATCATTCAAATGCCATTTCTCCTGATCTCATTCTCCCGAACTTTAGCAACACTGGACATCCTGCATGTTTGGTCTGGATGTGAAATGTCCTACACAAGCTCATGTGTTTGAACATGTATTCCTCAGTTAACAGTGCTTTATGGAGAGTGTATGTAATCATTGGGAGGTAGAGACTAGCTGGAGGATGTGGATCTCTGGTAGATCTGCTTCTGAATCCATCAAGATGTGAGAGAGGACCTTCATGTTCCTGCTCTCACAGATAATCTGTGACAGCACCCACCCTGTATCTTCCCAAACATGATAGACTTGCATTCCCTCAAATTCCAGGTCAAAGTGAATCCTGCCTTCTTTAGGTTGCTTCTATCAGATGTTTTGTTACAGTGAAGAGAAAAGCAACTAATTATCCTGTCTCTGTATTTTCATAGCCTTTATATTTATTTATAAAAAGAAATAAATTCTCATAGTCATGTGAGTGTATATAAAGAAAAATGAAGTGAGGAGGGTAGGATAAGAGAAATGTACTCAAGAGTTCAGAAAGTTCTCAAAATGGCTGAAGAACTTGGCTTCAGAATGGGAGTAAGCTAGTTAGTTCTAAGAATGGGGCTGGTACAAACTGCATATCCAACTAGTCCTCCGTTTCTCTGTCCCTCCTCCTCATCCTCATCTTCCTCCTTTTCCCTCTCCCCCACCTCCTCCTTCCCTTTCTCTTTCTTCCTTGTTATTTATATTCAGTAATTATTTTCCAACTAGCATTCCCCAGGGTTTACTTACTCATACATAATTTTGTATGCAAAATGGTCCCAGTGGGGAAGCCCTCTCTTTGATTCACCATGATGATTGACTCATGTAATGATCAAACACTTCTCAGTCCTGAGGTAAGAAGGCTGGGGTTTTATTTTTTTTTGAAACAGGTATCCACCAAGGATCGATCAACTGTAACACAAAATATTGATAAAGTAGGATGCCCGTCCCTCTTGGGTCCATGAAAAATGTGTTCAGGGTAGAGAGGAAATTGGCCTTTTAATAGAACTTATGTTCAGCTCTACAGAGCTTAAAGTTTAATCATTCTTGTGATAGTTCCTATGTCTGAATCTCCTCTCTGAGATGGGTCCCTGTCAGCCCATCTGTTAAGCAGTCCTTGTTTGACCTGCTGTTTCCAACAATGTCTCTTTGAGGAGATCAAAGGGATCAATGTCTATGGTGTTGATTTACATATGAAATGTCAATCTGAACATTTCATGGAGGGCATTTTATTCAGTTAAATCATGCCAGAGCTGTGCGAGGAATACCATCCCACCAATAAAGTGTGGTTTCAGTAAAATATTTATGTGACAAGATGTTTAAAACATTGCTAAATGAAAAAAGTGAATCCTAAATGGTTCTCACATTATTATTCTGCCTGTGAGTGCACATGTATATGTGAATACATGCAAACATACAAAAACACACATGCACAAAGTCTTCATATTTGGGAAGATGCTCACTAAAATATCACCAACAGCACAATGTAGATGCTGATAATCATTATTTTTGTCTGTGTGGTGTCTGTGTATGTGTCCGTGTCCGTGTCCGTGTCCGTGTCCGTGTGTGTGTGTGTGTGTGTGTGTGTGTGTGTGTTCTTTCATGTGGATGTACGAGTGTACGTGTGCATATGGAAAATGGAGATTTCTGTATGGTGTCTTCCTGGATTACTTTCCATTTTATTAACTGAGTCAGGGTCTCTCAATGAACCCAAAGCAATGGCTATCCAGCTTGTCAGGGTCACCTATATTTACCTCCCAAGAGCTGGGATTACAGGCTGGCTGCCACACCTGCCTAGCCTTTGCATGGTTGCTAGGAATCCAGGCTTGTAGGGCAAGTATTTTATCCATTGATCTTTCTCCCCAACTCCAGGTAGTAAGGTTATTGATGATAAAAATTTTATTCTGTTTGCTAAGCTTTAATTCTTATACTTTCAACAATAAGCATCAGGCATAACACTGAATTTCTTTAATGATAAACTACATTTTTTTAGAGTCTGCCACAAGAGACCCAGGAAATAATCATGGGTTCCCTTAAATTCTGCGTGGAAAGTTTTAGGTATGTTCACAGGTGCTTGTGCCTGTGTCTGTGAGATGAGTGAATAGATGCATTGCACTGAACAACTTTGTTGCCTATGTCTGTGAGCATGAGTGAAGTGATTACATCGTATTGAATGGCTTTCTTATGTCCAACCCTGTAGGAAGTAGTGCTTTATTTGAGAAATGGTCTCAGGAAAGAGAAAAGGGAAATAATACAGATAATAGAAGAAGAAAGCCAACAGTGTGTATGCTGTTTACCACGCTTTCGGGAAACTGGAACTTATCCAGAGGGCAGGAGCTGGAGTATCTTCCTGTTTCCTTCTACTATTGGTTTAGGTCTGTTCCAAAGGGGTGTTGACTCTATAGTCCTTCCAGTTTCCATGTACCCAGGCATAGCAGTTCTGGAGACCAGTTATGGTATTTGTCTTGGCAAAGACCCATAGCACTTGGAGTTGGAAAACACTGAGTAGATTATTGTACATGGGAATTTTGAGAGAATATGGCGAGGTACCATCTACATCCACTGCCATTGTGATCTGCTTCTTTTCCTTACCCAAGACTGACTTAGAAATCAGTCCTCCTGAATGAGCCCTTTATAGGTGAGTACCACCATGCATAACCATTTGTCCACCCCACCTCCATCTTATCTTTGACACAGGATCCCTATTTAGTCATAGATGTCCTAGAATTCACCATGTAGCCAGGCTGGCTCAAACAATTGTGCTGCTTTTATCTCTTGAGTGCTGGGATTAACAGATATGTGCCAATACTCCCAACAGTATTCTGTCTTCTCTATAAACACCTTCCCACCAAGTTTTACCCACAGTTTTTCTTGATAGGTTTACAACTGATATTATTGGGATTACTTGTAATGGTCTGTGTGAAACTGTTATTGACAACCACTTAAGCCAATTAAAAGTTTCAAGTCCCTTTTATTGATGGCCAGACCAAGAGTGGGCTTGTGTTTCTGAACGTGTCTTGGTACCCAAGTACGGGGTTACAGTTTTTAAAGCTAAAGCCCACAAAGACCACAATCTATACTGAAGTTACATGAGGGTCATAGTAACCTAGAAATGTCATTCGTGCCTTGTCATAGTAGTTATTTTGCCTAATACATCTGGACCATGGTCAAGACTATGGAAATATCAAATGTGTTGCTAAGGCGGACATGACCATTGATGGTGGGAGATAGAGGACTAATAACTATCTAAGCAAACACAAAATGGAGTCTGAAAATGATGGTGTTACCTTAATCATTTCATACTGACAGAACATGAGTGCAGGGTTGCTTGCAGAAGTGTGGATGATACCCAAACTTCCATATTTTAAAGTCTTCCCTCCTCTTGAACAATGACTTCTCCATAGTCACATAGAAGGAGGTCATAACTCTACCTAACCTTTATCAGCTTATATACTTTATCACCTCCAGAGTCCCTGAGGACACCTGGTCTTAAGTCAGAATGGCATACCAATGTCTGGAATCCCAGGTGAGGATCCAATGACACTCTCTAACCCTTCCTTCTAGGAGGCATCAATTGTCAACAGGTCAGCTCTTGACGGTCTCTTGCCAGCAGCTGACCTGATAAAGGTGGAGATAGTTTTACTCACAGAAATGTATTACAAAGTACCTGGACTTGGTATAACTCTGTTGTTGAAGACTAAAACAATTACCCCTAGTGATTCTGGGAATATCCAAAGCAAAGGTGTAAAATAAGGACCAGCAAAATTGAAAAATGTACTATGAACACATGATAGAAGAACAGAGAGATGTTTATTTATACATTTGGCAAGGTCTTTTTATTTTTATGGAGCATTTGAACTCTTCTACATATAAGGCAGAATTTTATCAGCCCAACAAGTCTATAAAATCTTTCACAACTCATTTTATGGTGTGTTTGAAATACTTCAGGCTAAGTTATTTGTTGATAATTTGTCTTTTCTTTTTGATGTCTCATCCAGGGATTATCTTCCCCAAAATAGGATTCCCAACTTCTTGGAGACCTATCACCATTGTTTGTTTGAAGGGCACATAAATATTTATTTATTGGTGCCAAGCTAGTAGCAGCAGAGGTCTGTATCTTAGCTTTAGCAGAAACAAAGACTTTCAGAAGAAGAATCCCAAGTTTTCATAGTGTGATTCAGAAAACAACCTCCATCATTTATCTAGTTCAGGGTGAAACTCCACGATTTCTTCCCATAAAGTGGCCTATGTGAATGTTGACTGGTGTCTTGTCCTGGTTGGATAGTAAATGATTCAGCGATTCATGCTAATCATCAGCTCAGACTCCTGTGGTTAGAATTCCATGTGATCTCTTTCATTGACCGCAAAATGATTGGAGGAGGCCTCAACCTCTGTAGCTTTCCTGGGCCTTTTAAGCTTATTGGATTCTTTCAGAAGAGCAAGGACAATTAATTACTTAAAGACAATGCCACTTAGCTAGAACAAATCATGATGGGCTCCTAAAATAAAGTTTTTCTGTGTCATGGAGCTAGGAAGATGCAGCTCTCCAGCCAGGCTCTCAGCCTACTCTATGGGGGCAATTTTGATAAATTAAATGATATGTGTAGTGAAACCACTCTGTGGTCAAGTTTAATTTTTAAGAGATTGGATGCTCAGAGAAAGAAAGGGCAACTGGCTATTTAGAGGATTCATTAGGAATGCTGGCTAAGGCATATCTACAACATGCTAGGACTACCTGCTGGCCAAGAAAGGCAAGCTTTAACAGCAGAGTCTTAAGAGAGTTGTGTGCTCAGAACTATTTGAAAGCACTTTGTACATGTGTTGTTTATTTAAGATGTGTTTCTTTGTTTAAAGGAGTCAGGCAGAAGGTGGAAAAGGAAGAAGACATTGTTGTGCTTGCTGATGTAACTCTTAAAACTCGGGTGGAGAGAGGACAATGGTCTTTATTATTATCGCATCAGTGTGTCATGTTCTCTCCCTTACTGACTTCCTTGTTGTTCATCAGTTACCTTCCCCAACTCAAACTCTGTGCTTCTGTCTGCCTGTCATAACATTGGTGCCATGGGGAAGATGAGGATAGTGGTGGATGCCTTCAAAGGAAGCAGAAACTGAATCCATCATACAGCCAGAAAGGCCATTTGCTCCTGGTGCTATAGCCTGCCACTACAGTGTTAGGATATCACATACTGTGAACTGTAATCTACTCTTTGGCCTGGGCACAACATCCCCTTTAAAATGTGTGAGACTATAGCCAGGCACAAAAACAGAAGCCAACCATAGCCTTGTCTGTAGGACTGTACAGTACCGCAGCCCAGGGACCATTCATTGAATAAGAAGGGATTTGAGAGGTGGTTCAACTCACTTTCCACTTCCCAACTGTGTGGATTAAAACTCCTGTTACTTTGAAGTTCTTATAATGAACTCAATCCTCAATCTGCTTTATGATATTTAGCATTTGACTAATAGTTCACCAACCACAGTGGCTAAAAACTTTCATTGGATCAAACACTATAGAGTTCAGTCTTAATAGGGCACTCAGGACAACCTTATTTTTTGAAACATGCAACAGCCTGGAGTAGAATGTATCTTTTTATGAAGCAGCAGTAATAACCCTGGGAACCACTCCACCTCAGTGTTGAGTGTGCATCATTGAAAGAGTGTAAAAAGCTTGACTTGGAGATGAACTCTCAAGGTGGCCACTATGCTGAACTGGTTTTTATTTTATTTTATTAATGTATTTTCATACTGACCACAGTTTCTCCTCTCCCTTCCTCCTATTTCCTCCCCCTGACTCCTATCTACTCCCCTCCCCATCCACATCTCTGTCTCTATTCAGAAAAGGGCAGGCTTAAACTGTGCTTGCTGATACATGAACATGTGTGTATACATGGGTGTTGCCTGTCTCTAAATGAAGTTTGTATTTTAGTTAAGGTCTGTGCTAAGGGTATATGCTATCAGTTTCCAGTTGTAAATTTTTGTCTTTTAAGTTTTCTTCCATCTTATTTAGTTTATCCCTTCCCTGTTTTCCTCTTCACTTCCTTTTCCTTCTCTTCTCCTCCCCTCTCTTCTGCTTCTTTTCTTTTCTCTTCTTTCTTCTCATTCTTCTTTTTTAATTGCCCGTTAAGGGTTTCTGTCTCTCAAATCAACCTGGATGACATAGCTTCCAGGATATCTGCCATCTGGAAAGTGCTTTGTATCAATGGGCAGAATCTTCTAGTAGGCATAGGGAGTAAGTCCTTGTGGCAGTTGATATTTGAGATAAAAATGAAAGCAGGTGCTATTATCAGTATCTCTCCAGGGTCTTATGACCACGCATATCCACACCCATTGTGTGTTTACAACAGCTAGTACCTCACTTCTCTGATGGAAGACTGCCCTTGGGCCTCTGGACAGTTCTGTCTATATGCCAAGACCTGGAAGTACTTGAGAGTGTGTTTTAGTTTTAACGAAATTAACAACAAACAAGAAGATTTGACAGGAAGCCAGTGTGGTGAGAAGCCAAGTTTTGAACAGTATTCTGCTACCTTCCAACTTAGATTTTAATATATTGGGACATCATTTGTATTCAACCCAACATATAGAGCTTGAATTTTGACAAATAAGTATCTCATACCCCCATGAAGATTGTGAACATTTCCATCATCATGAAGGTGACCTTAATTCCAACCTCTGACAAATATGTATCTCATACCCCCATGAAGATTGTGAACATTTCCATCATCATGAAGGTGACCTTAATTCCAACCTCTCCGGGACCACAGACAACTGCTCTCTCAGTTACATTATCAGCTCTAGAACTTTATGAAACTGACATTTATTTCCTCTGTGTCTATACTACTTCCTTCAACATTACATTTGTAAAACTCTGCCACATCTTTCTTCATAGTGATAATCACCATTCCTGTTGTAGAGTAGCATTTTACTGCATCAGCAGGCTACAGCTTCTACATCCTTCCTTCTGTTAATAGACATTGGGGGTCATATACAATTTGGAGTTTTTAATGAATAAAGCTGCTATGCACATTCATGAATGGGTCTGTCTGTGGACCATAATGTTCCTTATAGGTTTTCTTTCTTCCAGCCATACTATATTTAAGTATCTACCCCACATTGGGTTAGAAGAGCATGGACTTCATTCCCCTTACACTGTGTCCTGTACAAGATTTTGCAGATTCAGTCTTCAGAAAGGATTACTCACAAAGTCACCCTCTCGCCCTCACCCCACCTCTTCCTTCAGTCCTTGCATCCTATGTCCTTCTCTCGGGTGATTTTAGCTCTTTCTCTCGCCAGTTTACCAGCACCACCGTGCAAAGTGTTAATCGGCATTTTATTTCTTTTCTACTGGGAATGGAACCCAGGGCCTCAAACTTGCTTTCTCTGCCCCTCAACCATATTTCCCATGCACTCTCCTTTTTGAGTCTCACATGTCAGTCTGACTTTACACGCACTGCTCGTGGCTCCCTTCTATCCAGGTGGAAGCCCTAGGCTCATCAGATCCCTCTCTCTTCTGTTTAGTTTTTTTCCCCAGCCCATTGTTCACATCCTGCAAACCAGAGACCAACAGAAGGTCAAGGTTAAAGACCTGTGAAGCCAGAGTATGAACTCAGGGCTGTCTTGCTCTATAGGTCACTTGCTTTCTACCCCCATGTTTTAGATAATGTTATAAATAAACCCTCCAGGTTAAGAAGAAGGAAACTGCAGATCAGAAGTCTTAGACTCTGTATATATTTCATTCTAATTACAACGGAAAGCAGACATCCTCAGGGCACAAGCAGCCTGTGTGGGAGGAGCTATAAATGACTGAGCTTATCACATGGGGGCTGCTTCTACAGAGGACAGTGTGAGAAACACAGCCATGTAAAGCTGTGGCTGCCGATGATAGTGCTCTCCAGGTGCAATGGCCAGGCAGATGAAAGTGCAGGGTATTTTATTCTGTCTTAGTCTTATTGAAAACTTACTTTTAATAAAATGTAGCCTGGGAAAGTAGAACATAGGCTGAAAAAGGAGAGATGGAAACTCAGAATTACTGAGGGTCAGCATTCTTTTCTGTGCCACCCCATGACAAAATGGAAGAAGCTGTAGTAAAACATGGGCTGATGTAACTATAGTCACAGAACACCAATCTTTAGAGCCTGGAAAAGCCTCAGGCTTTAGGAACACCTGGAAAATGCACATAAAACTTCAATATAGTCTTCTGCAGGCTCCCCTGGTTACCTGGATTAACTGTCATGCTGCGGACATGTCTGGCCTACTACCTCTGGGCTTTGTGCCAGCCCGTCTGACGACTGGAGCAGGTGGAGACAGTCCAGCTGCTGAGGAAGGCAGGGCCACCTGTGCTATCTGCACACACCTCTGCTACAGCAGTGTGTGGTTGAGAGAGGTGGCAAATATGTTATGGGTGAATGAGTGCCTGTGGAGAATTGCTATGCATGTTAAATTGCCAAAATGGAATACTGAGGATACATAGTCTGTCCATGTGATAAGATGATTATGTTTCTTTGTTCAAGACACAATGTAGCCTAACTACTTCTGAAGGCATATGTTGAAAATTAAAACACTTCTATTTTTAACTTTTCATTTCTATCCCACCCCCAATATTCCCCAGTAACATTTCAGAACTAATCAGCTGAAGAAAGAGGTGGAAAAGGAACTTAAGAAAGTGAGTTTGGGGCAAAAGTCCCGACTGACAGAGATGGAATAAAGGTCCCACAGAATTAAGGAAGAGAAGGCGGAGTAATGGGGGACTTGTTGATTGGGCATCCTGATCTTCCTGGCCCTGGTCAGGGGGAAACAGAGAGGCAGAGGAACACTGGCCATGTGTTCCATTCTGAGTTTTAGTTGTTCTGATTGGACAAAGAGGGAGAAGAGAATCTAAGTTTTCTCTTCTACAGCTTCACTGTTCCCACATAGCTCAGCAATGATAGAGGT
This sequence comes from Mesocricetus auratus, assembly GCF_017639785.1. Lineage (NCBI taxonomy): Eukaryota > Metazoa > Chordata > Mammalia > Rodentia > Cricetidae > Mesocricetus > Mesocricetus auratus. Next base: position 111,206,044 of record NW_024429189.1, read on the forward strand.
AGTTTCTTTGGACTCAAAGGATGGAAAGGTAGTGAGAAATCTCTGGAAGATGACAGAATTTCCCTATTAAATCATAGTGACTTGTAGTCAACAGTTACTGAGAAAGCCACCCAAACACTTGGGACTATAGTCCCAAGTAGACTTCTGCATCAGGGAGTATTGGCTTGAGAGGCCAAAACAAAGAAATGAGACTCCAGGCTCTAAGAGGTTCAAGAAAATGAACCAAGGCTTCAATATCCACTGCAGCCACCTGTTACGAGAAGCTTTCCTTGAGAGAAGCCGTCCCGCCTGCCTGGTTCCAGATCCGCATCAGTCCCAAATAAACACACAGGAGGCTATATTCATTATGAAGCTGTTGGCCTTGCTTGTCTCTTACTGGCTAGCTCTGCTTTAAGCAATTGCCCCATGATTGTTAATCTAAGTATGTCTCTTACCGGAGAAGTTTCCAGGCTCCTACCCGGAGTTACATGTCGACTTTCCTGTGTTTCTGCTTCCCAGAATCCTCCTGGATTCCTAGCCCCACCTATCTAGATTCCTATTGGCCAGACAGTGCTTTATTAGCATAAGACTTCCCCAACATCTCCCCTTTTCTGTTTAAACAAAAGGAAAGGTCTTAACTTTAACACCGTCAAATTATATATAACAGAACAGTTATCAAGTAAGAACACAGTTACAACATTTTGTCTATTAACATTTAGCAAGATTTAAAGAAAATATCATCCATCCCATCCTTGTGAGTCCAAAGTCCTATATGTAGCTTATCTTTTATCATAACTAAGGAAAACTATAATAATAACTATCTGTCTTCAACTCTATCAAAGACCACAGAAGGATAATATATAAACACTAGGATTGACAGAGATATCTTACTGCCTGGACAGTCACCTGAAGTTCCTCTGTAACGTTGGGGCATCCATCTTCAGCCCATAGGCCACAATGTATCCAGAAGATTTCTCAGCCAAGCAGGAAATTTCAAACTGTCCATCTGCATCAGCAGTCTGTCAGTCATTTTTCTTTGTCCTGCAGAAAGTCTCTCAGACTCTTCCATGAAGCAGGAACCCTGTAAGACTGAGTTCAGCAGTCACTTTCCTGTGGGTCCTGCATGTCCAGATTATACAACAACAGTCAAGCAGTACAGGCAAGAGCAGTTTCTTGCCCAAATGGCTAATCTTGCCATGTTGAAAGCAAACTCCATAACAAGTTTCTTCAATGCCATCTTCCTCTCAGACGTAATTGGTGCTGCCAGGAGCAGACATTTCTCATTGTCAAGAAAAACCCTAAACCATTTTTAAATGCCAATTTCTGAAGGCCTTTGAAAGGTTTGAAGACTGCCTATCTATCTCAAATATATTTCTGTATATCTAGAAAACCTAACTTACCTAATTATAAATTCTATTATAAGTAACTATAGTCTGTATTCAATTATGCATTATGTTTTAAAAGATCAGTATAAGCACAATACTTAATCAAGAGGAGAAATATACATGTCACAAAATTGACCTTGAATTTGTATCAATAAATGAAAAACAATACCCATACCATAATTCCCTTTTTTACCATTAAAAAAAGATTGCTTGTGATCGTTAACCAATTATAAACAATCCCATATAAATGAAAACAAGATGGGAATTAGGACGTCGCTCATTCCAAACTGCTTCCTGCTGGAAGGGGGCGCTGTTCATACCATGGGGATCATGACAAAACTCAGAAACCTGTATAAGTCCGTATTTTCGGGGTCTGTAAAACTGCATCATCTTAGCTGTTTCAATTGTTGGAACATCTGATCCACTGCTTCCGGGGGTCTTGGTTCGTCAAACCACAGAAGACTGGAGGGAATCCTCAGCTTTTCATTTTCTGTGGAAACATAAACTAAAACTCCTTTTCTGAGTAACATATCCGTATACTTAAATTTTGAAGTCAAGGCATTTTCAAAAGATAGAAGTTGGATTAATTCAGCAGCATTTATAATCAAGTGTACTTTAGCAGCTGTTCCTTCCTTAGCAATAAAAAAACTGAAAAACATAATAGCGTACAGTATCCAGACTCTCTGTGTATTTTCCGTCTTTACGTGGCTTATTTATTAATCTATTATTATTATTACTCAATTTCTTTCACTTTTATTTATTTTTCTCTGAGACAGGGTTTCTCTTTGGAAACCTGCCTGCCTCTGCCTCTGGAGCAATTCCTACCGGCGTGCACCACCACAGCCGGCTTCTGTATTTATATACCACTTTGTCGTTTCATTTTCTCTCTCAATCTCACGTATATTTTTAAACACACTGTAAACCTTTAAAGGTTTTGTTCATCCAAGTCTGACTTTACTGTAAATCTTTATGTTTTTCTGGCCACATGTCTTATCTGTAAAACCGCGGCTGTTTTAAACTGCCTTTTCAAGATGGTGGGCGTAAGCGTGATTCCGGCTTACCGCCTCAGTCCATGCTGACCTCCAGCAAAAGCTGCCACTTCCAGCTGTACGTACAACTTTTAAATTGTTAGCAGAGTCTCTTAAAACAACCTTGTTGGTTTTTTTTTCTTATGCCCAGTCAGGAAGACTCCGGTAAGCGTGCCACGTGAATCTCGGCTGGTTGCTAGCAAAACAGAGCACACCTGAGAAAAATGCTGCTACCAAAAATCTGTGCTTCTCTCCATTCTTCTGTTTCTAAAATTCCTTTAAAGCTTTTGTTATTCTGTGTGGAAATTCATCATCCCACTCCTGATCACCATTTTGTTAAGAGAAGCTTTTTCCTTGAGAGGAGCCTTCCCGCCAGCCTGGTTCCAGAGCTGCTTCAATCCCAAATAAACACACAAGATGCTGTATTAATTATGAAGCTGTTGGCCTTGCTTGTCTCTTACTGGCTAGCTCTGCTTTAAGTAATTACCCCATAATTATTAATCTAAGTATGTCTCTTACCGGAGAATAGTTCTGGGCTCCTACCCCCATGGCGGTTACATGTTGACTCTCTTGTGTTTCTCCTTCCCAGAATCCTCCTGGATTCCTAGCCCCACCTATCTAGATTCCTATTGGCCAGACAGTGCTTTATTAGCATAAGACTTCCCCAACAGCCACCAATGGAAACAGATTGCCTTGAGAACAGACTAGAGGTTATCTCACAGAGGCCAGGAGAGATAAAGCAGTCCCCATGTTACTAGGACTTGGAGTCTGGGCTGGTCTTTCCAGGTTATTGACCTCTTTTGTTTTTGTTTTTGTTTTGTTGTTGTTGTTTTCAAGAAAAGGTTTCTCTGTGGTTTTGGAGGCTGTCCTGGAACTAGATTTTGTAGACCAGATTGGTCTCGAACTCACAAAAATCTGCCTGCCTCTGCCTCCTGAGTGCTGGGATTAAAGGCGTGCACCACCACCACCCAGCAGTTATAGGCCTTTTATTCAAAAGTGAGATAAAGGTCCATACAAACTGCAAAGTGTAGAGAAAACTTCAGCTAAATCAAAGAGATAGAATAGGTCGGAATGCACCACAGGAGAACACAGGCCATGTGAGTGAAGATGCTCCTGGGTCGAGCTGAGCCTTTTTGTGGGGTAAAAAGAAAGGAGGCTGGTAACGTTCTCTATTTTGAATGATATATTAGATCATGTAGTTATTTTTCGATTGTCCATATCCCTTCCCACATTTCATCTCATTTTAATCATATGCACACTGGATTATGCATTGGCATAGATACCTAATGGGAATTTACCTTAAAAGCTTACTTGAGGATCAAGTTGTGCCTTATTGTAAATGCGTCCAAAAGTAGTTTAGACTTCACTGGCCTTTATTTTCTCCTACTTGGACACAAGTGCAGTACAGTTGGAGAGAATCTGTTGGAGCTATGTACTTTGTAAAGGAAAAAAATATCCATTTCAATGTTAGGGAGGAGGTGTATGTAGCCTGATGTAAACGAAGGTCCCAGGTTGCTAACAGGATGCCAGGTGCATTGTTCAGTTTGTGTGTATGTGTGTATGTGTGTGTGTGTGTGTGTGTGTGTGTGAGAGAGAGAGAGAGAGAGAGAGAGAGAGAGAGAGAGTGAGAGAGAGAGAGAGAGAGAGAGAGAGAGCATAGTACATGCATGCAAGGGATCTAGAATTCCAAGTACATTACTATTAGCAGGTAGGGGTGCATATAGTCCAATCCAAGTGAGGCTACCAGGTTGATAAAATATTCCTTATGCTCTACTGCCTCACCTGGATCTGTGTGCATGGATTGGAGATGCCCTCTTTACCACCAGCAAGGAGCTCCCTTCTTGAATATCATGAAACACCAAGCAGACCAGCAAAGCAGAAGAATAAGCATTCATTTGGAGCATACTTGGTCAACTAAGAACTTTTTAGTGAGAAAGCAAGTGATGAGATGTGGGTATTCTGACTTCTGTTCTCTGACTCTGATTCTTGTGTAGGTTGAAGGCAAGGCAGAAGATGGAGAGGCACTTCTTTCCCATTTCCCTTGGGAAACATGGAGGGGGCACTTCACAGGAGGCAGCTGGATCAAAATAGATGTTTTGAACAGATTTAGACAAAAAGAAAGTTCAGGTCTATCTCCAAAACTCCATTCTTCTTCCTCATGTCACTGAAATGAAGGCAGAGTTCAATAGTTTGTGGAAGCTAATGGTGACATTTTAACTGTGGTGGTGAGTCACTGTGGCAGGAAGTTAAGAGTCAGTTCTATGAGAGGCAAACATCACTGTATCCAAATCTCTTAGATTAGAACTAGTCACAGATCTGGATGCAAAGAATGCTGGGAAATGCAGGTGTTGCTGATGGCAAATGGACGAGTTAGTGAATACCTAGCAAAGTTGTTATTATCTTAGTTGTAGAAAAAATAGTTGTGTCCTTATGGTGGAGACTTAGAAAAGTTCAGTTTATGAATGACTTATGTGTGTAGATGCTGAGTCAAAGAGTTGGAATCTACTTCTTACAGGTCTGGGGATCTTAGGTGGAACCAGCACGAGCTAAGATGGACTCAGGTAAGCATAGAAACCCTTCAGGTCCATTCAGCCAATGCGGATGTAAGCAAAGATGCCCACTGGAGATAATTTTTCATCTGAAAGGACAAAATCAAATAATGAAACATGCAGGTATATGTATATGTATATGTATATGTATATGTATATGTATATGTAGTAATTCAGTACAGTTATATACAGAAATATTGAGGTGAGGCCCATTACTTTATATAGCTAATGCATATTAATAACTACAATTAAAAGTAAACTAAAGGCTGGGCGTTGGTGGCGCACGCCTTTAATCCCAGCACTCGGGAGGCAGAGGCAGGCGGATCTCTGTGAGTTCGAGACCAGCCTGGTCTATAGAGCTAGTTCCAGGACAGCCTCCAAAACAGTACAGAGAAACCCTGTCTCGAAAAACCAAAAAAAACCAAAAAACAAAAAACAAAAAAACAAAAAACAAAAAGTAAACTAATGGAGAACACTGAAGGTCAATTAAATAGAAAGTTCATTGTCAAGGATGTTTCTTATTTACCTCTTGGGTGGAGATATGGTAAGTCCCTAGGGAGATTAAATTTGTTATTATTGGTAAGAAAGATGTGCTTTCTTTACCTGGTCAATCATGGAATGAATTAGACATTTTGTTTATATGAGCTGAAAATCCACAAGCACCAGGTTTTGGGATTCCTATTGATGGGCCTGTCATGCATATCCATTGAGCTGCCCTTGTCTGGAGTTCTGATATGGTGACTTCAGGAGATGGGACACCTTTATATTTGTGCTTTTTTGAGAGTCATAAATTGTATTCTATCTGAATGTAGGAAGACCTACATGTCTTCTAGTTTTATGAATCTGTGTTTGGCAACAGCTTGCCTTTGAAAGAAAAAAAGGGTGGTGGTCAATATTAATTTAACTGAAAAACCTGCATGGAAATAACACACAGGTAGACACTGTACACTGGCTTAATGGGACATTAGGGCCTTGTGGTGACTATGAAAACCAACCAACTGGGACATTTGAACATTTTTTAAAAATATGAAATGTTGAAAAATAACTCAGTAAAGAGCATGTAAATATGAAGGCCTGGGTTAGACCCCCTCCCATTCACATAATCACATAAAAAGTCAGGCATGGCTTGTAATTTCAGAACAAGGAAGACAGATAGTCAGATACCATTGTCTATTAACCAGTCAGCCTGGGCTAACTGTCAAGCTCCAGAGTTCAGTGATCAGTCTCAAAAACAAAACAACAACAACAAAACCCAAAATGGATAGCCTTTGGAGAATGACACAAGAGACTGACTTCTAAATTCTACACACACACACACACACACACACACACACACACACACACACACACACACACACACACGAGGAGCAAAGAATGGAGGAAGGGAGGGAAGGAAGACAGGAGGGAGGGAAGGAGCCAGGCAAGCAGGCACTGTGCTCGGCAAACAAAAATGTAGTCTCACTTTAACAGCTAATTCTTTGAATTTTTAAATGTACATTATTTGGAAATAATTTTTAAAAACATTTGCTGTTGAAAAATGACTTCTTTTCCATTTTTCTTTCATGTGCCACTATGAAGTTCCAAGGGGGTTCAGCAGCCACCAGGACCTCAGGTTACCTTACAAAAGAACCAGTTAACTATTCAAAGTTTTGCCAAAAGAGAGGTAAGTTTATAGTCCATTCCAGCCCAGCATTTTTCTTCGCTAGGAGACATGGGCAATGAGATTTTTTCCCCCACAGGTTAAGTTAAGAGTATTCCTCACTGATCCCTGAATTCGGTAAAAAGCAGAAATAGAATTGCCAAGAAAAACATTAGAAATTGTATATAAAAAGTTCTCAAGATCAAAGTAGCCTCTTGGCAAATGTCACTGCTCTGCCTTCCGACCCAGGTAGTTTTGAGCAATGTGACCTGGTCTGTCAGGGTTCCGGTTTCAAACCTCTCAGAGAGGGACACAATGGTACTCGGAGTTCAGTGCTCTTACCTGTGGAGAGTACGGCAGTGGCTTTCCAGGTGCATTTACAGAGTCCAAGCGTAAGATGTTTGGAGGACCTGTGCAGATGTCAGACTGAAGACGTGGGCAGCTCTTGTTTACAGACTGCTATCTCCCATCCTTCCACACTCGCTTGTGTGGGGTCTAGCATCATGACTGCCCCTCTGGCTTCTTTCCGGTACTCTCCGTCAGTAGGGATGTGAGCAGAGAACACAGAACTAGAGTAGAAGGATCTGCTCTTTGCTTTTTGCTCTAGCCGTGCATCTCCACGCTGGCAGAACTGTTTGTTCCTATAGCTACAGCTGGGTGCATTTTGCAGTTTTCCCAACAATGATAAACCCACCCCAGGCAGCACCCCCAGCCAGTCAGTAGCCCTCTTATGAGTCCATCACCCAGCACCAGGGTGACCTCCTGTGAGCTCAGAGGCACCAACATTGACTTCCAATACCCCCACCACCAGTGCTACAGTAGGGATGTTCTTTCTTAAGCGTCTGTGTTTCTGTCACTCCAGCCTCGCTTCCATGCTCCAATGGTCCTGATGGCATTGTTTCTGCTTCCTGACACTCCACTTCATGACACAACACCTTCATATCCTATTTGTGTCACTTTCATCTTCATTATATGGTTAATCATTCTTTTTACTTTGTTATCTTTGTGAGGGGAACTAGTTTGCTTTTGCTTCCTGACTAAACAATGACTGGTAAGATGAGCATTCAGAGGGACAGAGGAGATTACACTTACAGAATTGCCTCCCCCATGTTTGTACCAAGAGACATCTAACTCAGGTGCATGTCTTTCCTTTGGGTATTTTGATGGGTGTTTCCCAGTCTTGTTGTCTGTCTACTACCACTTAAGGGGCCAGGTCATTTCTCCATGATGAGAATAGACTTCAGTCTTAACTGGTTTTTGGTTACAATCACAAGACCCAGAAAGGAAAATATTCTTCAATCTCAGTATAAGGTCTGACTTCATAGATAATGAATTCCATCTATTGTAAATCTCTTTTTAGGAGTTTAGTCTGTGAGAACTTTCCAGATAAAAAGCAACTCTGTCTGAGGGCGTGTGAGCTTCTGCCTACACCCCACAGACAACTACAGTAGGAGAAAGTAGATTCATCCCCAGACACTGGCTCATCCTTCATAACATTAAGCAATGGACAGGCTATCCAGAACATGCTTCTCTGGACCACTTAATTTTTATTTCTTCCCTCAGTATGAGATACAAAGAGACTGTATTGGTACTTTCCTCCTTGGTGCAACAAAATACCTGATAAAAACAACTTAAGGAAGAAAAGGGCTATTTTGGCTCACAATTCAGAGGACACATTCTATCATGGTGAGAAGATACTGGTGGCTGCAGAAGGTGGTTGGTTACATTGATTCTGCAGTAAGGGAGCAGAGAGTGTATGCGCTCAGTAACTCCAATTGATTCAGTCTGGGACCACAGCCTATGGAACAGCACCACCCAGTTTAGAATGGGTCTTCTACCTCAGTAATCTAAACTTGATAACCCCTCACAGACATACCCAAGGACTTGTCTACAAAGAGATGCTAGATAATCTTAAATCAACAATTTAAATTATCACACATCTTCATACCCATGGCAAATTGTCAGGCCCCATAAAGTTGGCTCTGCTTCATCTTGCCTGAAGGTCAGAGAGTTAGTTCAGAACTCTTAGTATGTCAAAAGACCTAAAGATCTAAGGCTTGGCTACTGCAGAGTGTTTTGGTGTTGGTAGCAGATGTTTTATCTAAATAACAACAGCCTTGAGCTGAGGTATGTTTACTCTTGACCCTTAAGGCCAAGGCAGGATAACAGGTATGGCTACCAATTGCTTAAAGGATTAATGGAAGAAAGTCTGTTTTCTCCTTATACGTGATAATAAAAGTCTTCTGCCATGTCCCCCTTTGGTTGGAGAACTTAAGAATGTTGAAGAATAAACTTGGAGCATTCACTGGATTGCCCTCCTGACTCTATCCTGTGCCCTGTCTTTTTCTTAGCATCTTTACCTGCCCTTTCTCAATTCACACTTTCCCTCTCAGGCACCAACCAGGCAAGGCCCAAAGATGGGTTACTACAGCAAATTCTCCTTGACTGCCCAGAGAAAATCATACACAATTCTGAAAGTACAAATAATAATATGAGGTAGATTAAATCCATGCTGGGATCACACATTTCTTTTATTTAAGTAGTGGAATTTACAGTTAAGCTTGCTAGAACAAACCGAACTAGCCATGGTGGTAACTATCTGTAGTCTTGACACAAGGAAGGCTGACATAAGATGAGTTCAAAATCAGCTTAAGCTACTTAGCAAACTTGTATCAAAATAACTGCAGAAAACATAAGTCAACTTTATATTCATGACAGAATATTTGACAGTTCATTTCCAATGTCCACACTCAAATTAACTTATTTAACATTGACTTATTTATACACAATTTATATAAAGTTTTCCCTATGAATAAAATAGTGTTTCATCTAAGTTATAGTGTGCCTAAGAACCGTACACCACCTTTTTGGGGTTCTTTGGGAAAGAAAGGTGATGTTCTGAAGTCTGGCTATAATTTAAGCAAGTTGGCTTAGAATAAAGACAGAATTCTTTGAGAGAATCACACCATAATTTACTTCAATAATCCTAATGGGTGTTTTTCTGTAGTAAATAATATCTCCCTAAAATACAGGTTCACTCAGAACCTCAAAACATGACTTTATTTGGAACTGGGGCTTGCAGAAGTTATGAATCATGATGAGGTCATATTGGCTGAGTACTGATCTGGTGATGCAGCAATTGCAAAGATGTCCTTTGTCACTGTTTTGTTTTTTCTGTCCCCTCCCCCCCCTGGGGACTGCATCAAAGGCCTTGAGCTTGCTAGATGAGCAGTCTAACAATGAATTAGGTCCCCAAGCTTTGATATCATCATAAGAAGCAGAAACAAAACAGAGAGAGGAAAGAGCAGTTTATAATAATGGGGACAAAGAGTGGAGTGAGGATCATACTCACCAAGAGCTGCCCTTTGTAGCTTATAATACTTTACTAAGTACTGTATGGATAACTGGAAGAGTTTGAAAGTTTGCCACACAAACAAGTGATAAATGTCCAAGCAAATAGAAATGCTGGTGACTTGGTATGATCTGCACATCGTGCCCATGTCCATAAAAACCTTTCGACAAGAGAAGGCACATATAACACTCGTACACTGAACACTACAAATGCTGGTGTTAAAAGTCAAAGACATCTCAAGAAGACAGATATATTATGGAGTTCAAAAGTTCAATAAAGCAAAACCACAAATTCTACCTAAACTTACCTATTGAGTAACAAAACACAATGAACTTAATCTTCAAAATGCAATGAGCCTTGTCTCCTTTTCACTGTTTTGAGGTTGACCATGTTAACAGGAGGCAACCTGCGTTCCCATAAAAGTCACGATCCCCACTTCTGCCTTTTTCCTTCCCTCATCTGTCTCCCTGTCTCCCTGTGTCCTTTTTTCTCCCTGGTTGGTCTTTCCAGAGACTTGAAAATTTTGTCAGTCTGTTTTTAAAAACATACTTAAAGCCCAAATGATAGTCTTGACTATGTCTCTGCTTAAAAGTTTATGCATTTTCATTCTTTCATATTTATTTTTGCCTCACTTAATATTATGTTCCTTTGATGAGCTTTTAAAATTAGACATTTTGCTCATTTCTTTTCAACATGGTTACTTATAAGATAAGTGTTTAAAGTATTTTACTACTGCTTATTTAGGTATATCTATATTTATATTTTTGGTGTCTCTGTTATCTTGTTATATGTCACTCAAGCCTGTCTCCCTCAAATCTCATCACTAGCTCATAACTTAGTGTAATAATTATAGAAAAAAGTACAGTAAAATGGGACAGTTTGGGGATAGATAATAGTTTAAGTGTCAAATTTGAGGTTAGAGTATGTTTTACATTATTACATTTTAGTCCTAAACTTTTTTTCTGAGAGCAATATAATATACCTAAATGTGATTGTGAGACTACCAGAAGCAACAAATTTCATTAGAATAATAGTTAAAGAAATGAGAAGCAGAAAAATTGTAAACATTATAAAATCAACAAATGGTAGGAGGTAAGGCACACCTTTCACTAAGAACTGCTTTTTTGCCTTTATCTGCTACGGACACCGGTTAAAGGCAAAAAAAAAAAAAAAAAAAAAAAAAAGGAAGAAAATTATAGGCCAATCTTCCTAACAAACTTAGATGTAATTTCTCAACTGAGTATTCACAAATCAAGTTCAACAACTCAGCAAAACTGCCATTTGCCATGGTTGAATTGGCTTTATTTCTGAAATCATACAATCATTATATAGCAGATGCAGAAAAGCTTTTGACAAAAATCCAATATCACTTTGTAATAGAAACTTTAAAGATGATAAGAATAGAAAGAACAAATCTCAAATATCAAGGGCCATATACAGCAAACCTCTAGTCAATAGTATGTCAAATGGGGGAAGGTCCCAATGCTTTTCCAAATTAAGAATCAGACAAAGGTACCCATGTTCTTCACCTTTATTCAAAATAGTACTTGAAACCTTACAACAATAAAACAAGAGAAAGAATAATGGGAAAGGATACGAAAAGGAGAAGAAGATATCAAAGTAAATGATATGACCTTGTATCTAAGAAACTCTAGATGTTCTATCACAGGACTCAGAACTGACACACATTTGCAGAAATTTGGTAGGTTACAATAATCAATATGAAGAGAACGCCAGTAGCCTTGCTACATAGAAGACAGTAACAAACATGCTAAAAAGAAATCAGGAAAAAAACTATTCATAATACCCTCAAAAACACCTCACAATAAACCCAACAAAGAAAGGAAATACCTCTATTATTAAATATACTACATAACATAATATATAAGTATATTATTAATATAAATAAATGTATAATTAAATATATTAAATATAGCCAGGCGGTGGTGGCACACACCTTTAATCCCAGCACTCGGGAGGCAGAGGCAGGCAGATCTCTGTGAGTTTGAGGCCAGGCTGGACCAACAGCCTCCAAAACAATACAGAGAAACCCTGTCTTGTAAAACAAAAACAAACAAACAAATATATATTAATTAAATACATTATTTGTAAAATATATTTAAGAAAAATTGGAATATTGAAGAAATTGAAGAAGGCAGTTGGAAATGGAAAGACATTCCATGCTCATGGGTCAAGCAGAATCAATATTGTGAAAAGAGCTGTATTACCAAAAGCAATATACAGAGTCACCGCAATTATTCCCAAATTCCCTGATGTTCTTCACATAAATAGAGAAAACAATCCTAAAATTCATATGGAAGTCAAAAGTCCCAAGATAGTCAAAGCCAAACAAAAGAACAAAGCAGAGGAATCAGCACTTCTGCTTTCAAATTGTACCACAAAACCAGAGTGACGATGATAGAAACACAGAACAATAGTATAAAGGACACTTATACAAGACCACATGGCTGCATCTGCTCCATTACTGACTAAGATACAGAAATACACATTGGAGAAAAAGAACCTTTCAGTAAATAATACTAGGGAAATAGTATTTGGTTATCCACAAACAGGATAATGAAACAAGGTCTATATCTCCCAGCCTGTACAAAAGTTGACTCCAAACAATCAAAACCCTTCCAGTAAAACACCAAAACTCTGTAACTGTTTCGGAGAATACTTCAACCCAAAGCTACAGGTAAGGGTTTTCAGAAAAGGATTCTGGGAATAATCTCCACAACTGAGAAATTAGATGTTCTTAAAGCAAAATATGCACAGCAAAGGAAATCATTGAATGGAGAGAGAAACTATGCAATGGGAAAGAATCAGTGCTGTCTACCCGAAGAGAGTTGAGATTCTCTAGAATATACCAGAAACTCAAAACACAACATAGCAATGGATCAAATAACTCAGACAATAATGGGGCTAATGAAAATGAGCAGACAGCACTAAAATGTGGTATTTATGTCCAATAAACACATAAAAATCCAACATCAACAGCCATCAGATGATGCAAATTAAAAGTGCATCTCAGTCAGAATGACAGTCATTATAAAGACCAGTAACAACAAAGACTGATGAGGATTCAGGGAAGAGGGGGCCCTTAAACTGATGATGGAAATGAGAATCAGCTACCCACTATGAAGTCGTTACAGTGATTCCTCCCAAACCTAAAAATATCTACTATGTCACCCAGATGTATCCCTGGTCACTTACCCAGAGGACAGTAAGTGAGCATATTATAACAGCGCTTGAACTTTGATGCATATTGTAGCATTGTTCATGACTGCTAGGTTATACATCCAGCCTGGATGTCTTCTAAAGAAAAATGGATAAAAATGTAGTAATTAATGGAATTTTTATCCATAAAGAAGAATGAAATTAATCTGTTTACAGGGAAATGCATGGAACTAAGGAGTATTATGATAAGCAAATAAAGGCAAGGCAAAACTGAAAATATTGCACATTTTCTCTCATTTATAAGTTCTATATTTTATAATCATATGCAAAATTTTATGTATCTATAACATGAAAGTAATGTCTAGGACTCCAGGGAGAGGAAGGATACTCATGGAATAAGAGAGGGGAGGAGAATAGAGGTGAATAATATGGCTAAAGCATGTCACGTGTTTGTATGAACAGACACTCATGAAACCTAGCAATATATATATGTATATATTAAATATTAAAATAAAAAATATTTGTGAGCTCAGCAGGTACCAATATAACTATATCAATAATCAGGGCATGTAAACACACTAAATTTACTAATTAAATTAGGTTGGTTTAAAAGCCAAAACCAAACTATGCATTGCCTACCAGAAACCACATTTAAATATAAAGACTCATAAAGGCTAAAAGTAAAGAAATAGAAAAAGATAATTCATATTAACACAATCAAGGAAACAAAGGTAATTGTTAATTCAAACATATCTTTCTTTAGGGCAATAAAAATTATTTGATATTATAAAGACATTTCAAAATGATAAGTAGATAAATTCCCTAAGAATTAATTTTGTATTAACCTAACAAAAGGCTTCAGTTGGAATATATTATATGAGAGATGACTAAACTAAAAAATAAGATAAAACTTATAGGGCTAGAAAGGGAAATAGAGAAAATTATAGGGTACACAGAAAATCAGACAGGATATGGCTGATCTGAATAAGGTCATTAGTCAACTTGATTTTTATAGAATACTCCATCGAATAATAGCAGAATATACATTTTTCCCCCCTGGCTCATATGACATTTTTACCACACTGACCATAAAGCATTCCTTAGTAAATGAAAAAATAGAAATCACATAAAACACGCTTCAGGATCTAGTTTGAAATTAATTACAGAAAGATTTCTATAAAGCAGTAAAAAAATCAGAACATAAATTAAGATTATTTAAAAACATTACATTTCTGGGTAATGTCTAAGTCTCTGCTCCATGTATTTAAAACCTTGTGCATGATCCATAAGCACCCTACCACTGAGCTATAGTCTCACAGACCAAATTGTTTTAATATAAAGTGTTGGCACACAATTTCAGGGTCCATTAGATTTCAGCTTTGACCTCACTGTTATATTCTGACCTATTATTTGGTTTTGCTGCATCTCAGTCTTTGGAAATGCAGTCTGTACTCTGCCTTATCACTCTGTTCTGCAGCCCAGTAATCAGTTTCCCACAATCATATGATTACATCAGTAACCCTTATGTCCCTTTGGAAACAATGGCAGCAATTAAAAGAAAGCATGCTGTTTAGACTTCGTCTTATTATCTGAATTTTTATTTCCAAATACAGATACATGTGCTAAAGGTAACTTTGGGTTAAAACTATGTATGTGATGACATTCCATTAAAGTATGGATACATATTAATTATTATGGGAATAGGATATTGCAGTTAGTAATTATGAATTTTAATGTTTTATTAGCACATATTAATTACACACAATAGTGGATTTTGTGTAATTTTCATGGGTGTTTATAACATATTTTGGTCATAGTCTCATCTCTCTATTAGACCTCTCTTGTCCCTCTCCCTCTCTTGCGATAACCCTTGCTCTTCAAGTAGCTCTGCCTCTACTTTTGTGTGAGCCATTTTTTTGTGTGTGATTCATTGATAGGAGTTTGAGCCTTTTACTAGTAGCTACACCACTGAAGAAAATAGGCCCTAGCCCACCTGTTAACTATCTATAAATCCTAAGGGTAGAGTAATTATTATGATTTTTCATATGCTAGAACTGGGAATCCACAGGCCACTCTGGCTGGGGAAGCAGGCAGGCTACCTGAAGATCTTTGCCTTCCAGCAACATGTCAGATTCCAGGTACACCTTCCAGTTTGTGTTCAAAAATTAATAAAACAGAGGGCAATGGAAGGAAATCACTAGCTAGGAGTAGAGCTATAGTCAGGATTCTTTGTGTGTGTGTGTGTGTGTGTGTGTGTGTGTGTGTGTGTGTGTGTGTGTTATTTGAGCTTAAAGTTTATAGTCCATTACTTAGGGATGCTAAGTAGGTGTCTGGAAGTCAAGGCAGGAATCTCGAGGCGGGAACTGAAGCAGGAGACCTTGTGGAATGTCTTGCTTTACATCATTTGCTAAGTTCTCTCTCTCTCTCTCTCTCTCTCTCTCTCTCTCTCTCTCTCTCTCTCTCTCTCTCTCTCTCTCTCTTCCTTCCTTTGTTATTAATTCCATCAACAGTTTCCTCTTCTCACTCTCATCCCAGTCCCTCCTTCCTCCTTCCCCTTCCTACTCCCCATCCTCTCCTCCTCTGTTTCCCTTTAGAAAAGGGCAGGTCTCCCAGAGATATCAACCAAACATAGCATATCAAGTTGCAGTAAAGATTAGATACCTCCTAGAAGAAGGGGAGGAAGGACTGGAGAAGTCAGAAGAGTTTAGGACACCACAAAACCTCCCACAGAATCAACAAACCTGGACTCATATGGTCTCACTGAGACTGAACCAACAACCAGGGAGCCTGCATGGGTCTAACCTAGGCCTTCTGCATATAAGTTATAGTTGTGTGGCTCAGTGTTTTGTGTGACTCCTATCAGAGGGAGTAGGTGCTGTTTCTGATGATTTTACTCACTTTGGGGACCCTTTTCCACCTACTGGTTGCCTCCTCCAGCCATAATATAGTCAGCATTCATTAGCCACCAGCAGACTACAAGACACACAAGAGTCTCAAGGAGGGCCATGTCAGATGCTGGCAAGAGACATTCACATTAAGCAGTAGTAACATGCTTAAAAGGCTATCGAGAAACAAATTGGCAACCAAAGTCCTTCCTGTTTTAACACTGTGTTTTGCTGTGAGTTAATGGATGGAGTCAGTGCCAGCCATGGCAAATTTCAGAGAAAATTGGTGGAAGTTGTTAGGAGAGGGACCAAACTATAGATCTTAAAATGTAAGTTTCTTTAGTAGTTCAAGGGAAGTACTCAAGTTGCAGAGGAAAATAGAAATTCAGGTTAACTCTGTGCTTCTCAAAGTTAGTTGTGTTTCCATCGTCATGATGGAGAAAGACATTTTTCCAGTATTTTTACAATACATAAGCTTCATGTATAACCAACTCTGACATATAATCCTCTATCTTTGCCAGTATCTTCATAAATATCACTATCATATGTGTCTCTGAATATATTTACTCTCTTTAAAGCAGAGAAAGGTTTAAGTTTGTTAAATTACTCCAATAACTGGGTAAATTATGTAAGACAAATGTTTATATTATTTATATAATTATATAAATATCTTTGCAATAGCAAATATTTTTCTTGCTCTAAGGAAAAATGTTTGAAATTAACAATTTCCTTTGTTCCCTTGTTTGTGTTAATAAGAACTATCTTTTTCTATTCTTTTACTTTTAGGCTATAGAAGTCTTCATATTTAAATATGGTTTCCCAAAATAAAGAAATTAATTAATTAACCTGGTGGACATGTTACATGCATTACCAGATCCAGTCAGGTGTTTGTACTTGTCAAGTAACAGAGGAAATCTGTTTAATATCACTACACAGTATAGTGAACATAATGAAATGGCAACTGATAGTCCATCATAAGCCCATCTAACTTTTAAAATGTGGTATCAAAATTCTAAACAATACAATTATACTGATGACAGAATTTTTTGGGTCAGTGTTTCTGATTTATTTGTCTGTGACAGAAGTTCATTTAAAACTCTGTAATCTTTGTTTTCCTTGACTGAAAAGACTGATTTAGCATCTAGTCCTGTTGAATTTGGCCACATGTAGTGTTTGATGTTCTTCCTCCAATACACCTTGAGAGGATGAGAAAAAAGTGAGGGCATAAAATTAGCCCAGACTATTGCCATGTTCAGTACCAATATCATTGGGGGTTTGGTTTTAGCTGGAATGGCAGGAATAATTTCAATACAGAAATATAAAATCAGTACTTGATGGACAAAACTGCCCCAGAGTCACCCCTAACTACTGAAAATTAGCATTCACCTGTGCCCATCCAACTAACTTCTCAGTCTGCTTGGGCCCTGGGTGATTGACTCATGTGTGTGAACTGCAAAGAGTTGGATATAGATCTACTGCAATTCACTTGCTAAGTGAAACCATAGACCTGGTGAAATATGCATGCTTGTAAGAGGTTAAGGGAAGCAGTAGTTGGAGGTGGATGGGGGTGTCTATAAGACTGATGATAAATGAAGGCCTGGCAGTGTGTCAAGTTAACAGCTGGTAATGGGAAAATATCCAGACAGATGGTGGGAGGCACACCTTGGTAAAGAATGAGTAAAGGATTACCAGCCTACAGTTCCCACCACCAGAAAGACTAGGAAACAAGGAGGACCCTAAGAGAGACATACGTGGTCCCCCAGAGAAGGGGAAAAGGACAAGATCTCCTGAGGCTAATTGGGAGCATAGGAGGAGGGGAGAGGGAGTTATGAGAAAGAGAAGGAGAGAAGAGGAGGGGAGGGGCAACCATGAGAGAGCAAGAAGATCGAGTCAGGGGAAGAACAGAAGAGAGCAAGAAAAGAGATACCATAATAGAGGGAGCCATTATAGGTTTAAAGAGAAATCTGGCACTAGGGAAATGTCCAGAGATCTACAAGGTTGACCAAAACTAACAATCTAAGCAATAGTCAAGAGGCTACCTTAAATTCCCTTCTCTGATAATGAGATTGATGACTACCTTATAGGTCATCCTAGAGTCTTCATTCAGTAGCTGATGGAAGCAGAAGCAGACACCCACAGCCAAACACTGAGCTGAACTCTGAAATCCAGTTGCAGAGAGGGAGGAGTGATGAGCAAAGGGGCAAAGACCAGACTGGAGAAACCCACAGAAACAGCTGACCTGAACAAGGTGGAGCTCATGAACCCCAGTCTGATAGCTGGGAAACCAGGATAGGACTGTCCTAGACCCCCAGAATGTGGATGTCAGTTTGGAGGTCTGGTTAATCTATGGAACCTCTAGTCAATACTTATCCCTAGTACACAAATAGACTTTGGAAGCCTACTCCACATAGTAGTACTCTCTCAGCCTAGACACATGTGGGAGGGTCTAGGCCCTGCTCCAAATGATGTGACAGACATTTAAGATCCCCCATGGAAGATCTCACCCTCCCTGGGGAGCAGAAAGGGGATGGGATAGGGAGTTGGTGGGGAGCAGGGGAGGAGGGGAGGGAGAGGGAACTGGGATTGGCATGTAAAACAAGCTTGTTTCTAATTTAAATAAAAAAGAATGATCACAGTCTCATGGGAAGAAAAAGGCTCTCAGAAAATTGATGAAGCTATGGTACATGTTTATTAAACCCCCTTCTTATTATGAATATAAATATTGCCTAATAATGGAGACTATGTATTAGATATTTATCATGTGACTGACACTGCTTTAAGTATTTTTTTGCATTAATCTAACTTTGCTCATGCCTCCTTGAAGTGGTAGCTTTAACTGCTCTCATTTCATACATGAGTGAACTAAGCTGAAGAAAGACTTAAGCCACTCTCCCAAAGTGACTAAATTGGTCAATTAAGGATATTATAGAAGACGTCTATTGAAAAAATTACAACTTAGTAATCAACATATGCCTTTAATCCAAGCACTCAGTAGGCAGAGGCAGATGGATCTCTGTGAATTTGAAGTCAGCCTGGTCTACTGAGTTCTAGGACAGTAAGATATATTATGGATATTATTCCCTTCTTAGTAGTAGAGCTTAGAAGTCTTGATAGTATCCTTTTAATCAGAATCATTTTCCACTTTTATAGAGTATAATTAACCAATTTTTATGTTTCCGTGCTTTGGTGTTACCCTTGGTTAGCTTTGATGGTCAACTTGATGCAGTCTATAGACATCAAGGAGAGAACTGCCTATGGGCAAATCTGTGACCACTGTTTTGATTGCTAATTTATGTAGGAAGACCTAGACTACTTTGGACAATACCACCCTTGGGAAGATGGTTCTGGGAAAGCTAACTAAACATGAGCCTGAGAAGCTAGAGAGGGAGCCAACAGACAGAGTTCCTTCACAGTTCCTGCCTGGAGTTGCTGTCTCCATTTTCTGTGATGGGAGATTTTTATCTGGAAGAACAAGCCATATTAACCCTTTCCTCCCCAAGTTACTTCTGGTCAGAGTGTTTCATCGCAGCAACAGAAAAACAACCCAGGTATTACCTAAGAAATCATCAATCTGAGAGACTTGTAATTATATTTTTCCCAAGAGTTTTTATCTTCTTAGCTCTTTTGCTCAAGTGTGATTAATTTTGAGTTACTGCATCTGATGTGAAGTTTAACTCCAGTCACCCACTTTCAATACACAGCCATTTTAGTACTATCTTTGTAACCTTTAGTTACAAAGGCTCCTCTTTATTCACTGGCTAGTTGATACTTTTAACAAAATTAATTCACTATTGAATGTGGGAATTTACTTACAGACTCTCAATTATACTCATTGATCTGCATGTCTACAGTTTTGTCAGTGCCTCACCGTGTTGACTATTGTATCCTTGTAGTAAGTTTTCAAATTGAGAAGTGTGAGTTCTCCAATCTTTTATTTTTTCATGTTGGTTTTGGCTAGTTCAGTCCTTCTCACAGTCATTCAATTTTAAAATAATAAATCGTATTTTATTTCTGTTAATTTAAAAATTAAAATATATTGATACCATTTCCCTTCTCTTTTCTTCCTCCAGTATCTTCTCTTTACCTCCCCCTTCCTCACTATCAAAACTCAGGCCTCTTTTTCTTTAATTGCCATATGCCTAAACATATAAATACAACCTTCTTGGTTTGATTAATATTATTTGTATGTATATGATTTTAGGTCAGACCATTTGATATTGGATAACCAGTTATGAGACTCATCTCTAGGGAAGACTATTACTTCCACTCTCAGCATTGCTTAGTAATTCCTTGTCTGTGGGTGGGGTCATAAGAGATTTTTCCCATTCCATGTTAGCAGGTCAACTGACATCATACTTCTTTGGTACATTTTAATTTTCAGAGCTGTTTAGACTGTAGAAAAATGGAGCAGAAGGCAAAGAGAATTCCCACATAGCCCTTTTACTGTGATATGTGAATCCTTCCTCACACAGTCTTCTATCAGAAGAGTACATTTGCTGCATTTGATGAACCTACATTGACACACCATAATGTAACCTAGTGTTTATTATATTTGGGTTCACCCTCAGTTCTATATATCCCATGGTTTTGGACAAATGTGTAATGACATGAATCACCACTATTGCATTAAGCAAGGTAGATTCTCTGCCCTAAAATTCTTCGGTGCTCTATTTGCTACCAGTGACAACCACTAATCTTTTTACTGTCTGTGTAGTTTTGCCTTTCCAAGAATGTCAGGTATGGCTTCTTTAGACTGTCTGTTTTCACTTGGGAGCATATTTCAGTTTTCCTGTATGTCTTCTTGCGGTTTGATCACTCAATTGCTTTACGTACTGAATAATGTTCCACTGTCTGGATGTGCTACAGCTCATTTATCCACTTCACTGGAATGGAAGACTCCATGATTGCTTCCAGGCATTGACAGTTTTGAATAAAGCTGCCATCAAACCTTCCTGTTCAGGTTTGTTGTGGGCATCAACGTTTGACTCTCTTAGGTAGACGCTAAGGGGTGGTTGTGGTTTGAATGTGACATACACATGGGCTTCTGTGTTTGAACTACTGCTTCCCAGCTGCTTGTTCTGTCTGGGAGGGCTGCAGAACCACTGGGAAAAGGGCACTAGCTGGTGTGTATAGGACGCTGGGGCAAGCCTTTGAAGGTTGTTTCGCACTCTTGTTCTAATGTAATTGTTTCTCTGTCATGGTCAGCAACGATGTGAGAAGCAGCAGCTGCTCATGTCTACTGTCACAGCCTACTCTGCCATGCCTGCCTTACAATGATGCATTGTGCTGTCTTAAAAAATGAGGCAAAATAAGCCCTTTTCTCCCATAAGATATTTTTGCCAGGTGTTTGTATTACAGTGACAAGTAACTAACAAGAGTGTACGATTTCTGAATTATATGGGATGAATATGTTCCGTTTTGCTTACAACTGCTCAGCGGGCTCTCAATGGGGCCATAACTTTTTGTATTCATACCATTGATGGATGAGAACTAATGGTTTCCATGGTCATTGGTGTTTAGCATTGACTATGGGATTTTTTATTTGAGCCATTCTAACAGCTTATAGTAGTATCCTGTTGTTTTAATTTGCAATTTTATAATGACAAATGATAGTCAACACATTTTCTCTGTGTAATTTACATCTGTGTATCTTTGGTGAGGGGCCTGTTCAGGTTTATTGCCCATTTAAAACGTATTATTTCTTACTGTTGAGTTTTAAGTGTTTGCATATTTTAGGCAGCAATTCCCACCCCCACACCGTTTCTTTTTCTTCTATTACTGTTCCTCCACTTCTTTTCCTCTTCATAACTTCCTCCTTTTCCTCTTTTTCTTTTTCTTTTGAGACAGGAACTTGCTCTGTGGCCTCCTCACTTTGAATACTGCAATGACATATGTGTGCCACAACATGGGACTAGACCACACTTCTTTATCAGATGTAGCCCCCAAATGTGCCTTATTGTCTCATTCTCTTGACAGTGTCTCTCACAGAGCAGCTTTCCATGTTGATAAAGTTTAACTTATCAACTACTTCTTTCAAGAGTCATACTTTTGACCTTACACGTGAGCAATGGTGACTAATCCCTGGGTCACATAGACCCTCTCCTGTATTACCTTCCACACATTTATAGTTACATAATTTTGCATTTGGGGCATTGCCCTGTTTTGGATATCCTTCTAAAATCCACACTGAAATCTCACTGTCTTCCTAATGGGGCTGAGAGGCAGAGTCTTAAGTGGTGATCTGGTCATGACAAGATCCCAGTGGGAGGGGACTCCTGATAAGCATGTGCTCCCATTTCCTCTCACTTGTTCACTGCCAAGGCTGATGCAGCACAAAGACCCTCCGCAGATCACACTGACATGCTCTTAGGCTTGTCAGCTTCCAGAACTAAAGACGCTTCCATGGTTTATAATTTATTCAGTCTGCGTTATTCAGACGCAGCGGCAGAAAATGCTAATAATCATGTTGAACTTCATTTTTATGAGAAGTCTGAGGCCTTTGTTCAGATTCACCTATTTCCATTCTGATATCCTGCTATTTAAATAGCATTTATTGAAAACACCATCCTTTCTCCCCTGGCCTGCCTTTGCCCTTTCCTCAGGGATCAGTTGAGTGTATTTATGCGGATCTATTTATGGTTTCTTTGTTACATTCCATTGATCTCTCTGTTCCTTTGCCAGCACCATGTTGTGAGGATTACTGTATGATTATTTCAGCTCTTCAAGTCAGGTATTGTTGGTCCCTGGATTTTGTAGCCCTTCAAGATTTGGTTGGTTATTCTGGAACTTAACTTGTTGAAATAGTTTGAGAAATAGTTGATTTATAGCTGCAAAATAACTATCTAGATTTAAATTGGACTTGATTTGCAAAATTAGATCAAGTTAAAAAGAACTGACATTCAGGTCATCACAGTGTGTGTGTGCGTGTGTGTGTGAAGAACAGTTAAAGTATCCTTTTTAAACAAAACGCTGAACATACCACACGTGTTCAGAAATCTGGTCATCAGGCATCCTCCTATATTTGTGATCCTTACACATCTCTCCACTTTCTTCTTGCCTTCCATCTCTGGCAACCATTCATTAATTTTATATTTCCATGCATTTGCACCTTGGGTTTGAAATTCTGCATGTAAACATATATTGTGACTTTTCTTTTTGGCATCTGCTTTCTTTCATTCTATGTAATATCCTCCAGGTACAACAATTTTGTTATAGATGGAAGGATATCTTGCCAAGTAATAGTCATATATATGTATATATTTTCCCATCCCTCATCAGCTAAAGGGTATATTCCAATACCACCTTCAGTACCTGAAACCATACTGGTGCTGAGCACTACAGATAGTAGTTCACATACTCTATGTATATGATGTATAACTATTGTATGCAGTACTCTGTACTGGTGATGGAGATGGCCACTAAATGACTAATAGGAAGATAGCATGCACTATATAGATATTTAGGACAGTATGATGAGTTGCCTTCCCTGCTAGACAGGGACATGTTCTAAAATTCCAGCATCTTTTTCGTATAACACACAATTCAGACAGTTACAGTTTTTTTTTCTAAAAATTTCCATTAAATATTTTCAGTCTGGTTAATTATATAAACAGCATAAAGGAAAACCAAACATAAAAAGAGGATATTATTTAACATTCTATTTATTCATTTATCCATTTATAGAGAGTAGGGTTGTTTACAAATCTTGGTTCTTGTGAATAAAGCCACAATGATGCCAGACATAATCATATAGACATACAGATGCCTTTCTGAGGTGGTGATTTCATCTTTGAGTATGTAATAAGAAGACTGATAGCTGATTCACTGCTCATTCTATTAATTCTGTGGAAAACTCCACACTGTTTTCTATAATGGGCACACCTATTTACATTCCCATCAACTGCCTGCTAGGATTCTCCTTTTCTGTGGAGTTCATTATCTATATTTTATTTTTTGAAATTATAATAACATAATTTCTCCCTCCAAACCTTCCCATGCGCCCACCACTTGTTGCTGAGAGCAGGAGAAATAGTGTTCTCTAGGAAACAGCACACCAATTGATTATCCTATAATACCAAATGGTAAGGCCTGAAAATACATATATACAAGTAACATTACATGAACTGAGTAGGTTGTATTTATATATTGAGTCTCTCTCTCTCTCTCTCTCACACACACACACACACACACACACACACAGGCACAGATGTAAGAACAGTTCATTATTTCTTGCCTTTGTTGATAGCCACCATCCTAACTATGTGGTACAGTTTAACAGTGTCATAATACAAATAAAGTATGAGGTGTGAGGTCATAGTTCATATGGTTTTGAGTTGCATTTTCCTAACAATTAATACTGTTGACCCTATTCTAAACCTACTTATCATAAGTCTGTCAACCAGTTTTATTTTATTAAAAAAAGTTTACTGAAACCACCTAGACACACATTTTCCCTGCCAAGTTATAAAGTTTTTATTATCAAAATGACTCTGAGATACCATCTTACACCTGTCAGAATGGCTAAGATACTGATGGCAGCTTATACTGGAGAAGATGTGAAGTAAGGGGAACACTCCTCCACTGCTGGTGGAAGTACAAACTTGTACAGCCACTTTGGAAATCAGTATGGCAGTTTCTCAGAAAATTGAGAATCAATCTACCTCAATACCCAGCAATTCCACTCTTGGGCATATACCCAAAAGATGTTTAATTATACCACGAGGACATTTACCTAACTATGTTCATATCAGCATTATTCATAATATTCAAAACCTGGAAACAATCTAGATGCCCTGCAACCGAAGAATGGATGAAGAAAAAAATGGTACATTTATACAATGGAGTATTACTCAGTGGCAAAAAACAATGACATTTTGAAATTTGCAGGTAAATGGATGGAACGAGAAAAAATCATCCTGAGTGAGGTAACCCAGACTCAGAAAGACAAACATATGTATTCACTCTAAGTGGATATTAGATATAAAACAAAAGATAGCCAGGCTACAATTCACAACCCCAGAGAGGCTAGGTAAAAAGGGGAGCCCTAAGAGGAACACACATGGAAGACCTAGGAAGGGAAAATTGTTAAGATCTCCTGGGTAAACTGGGAGGGTGTAGGGATGGGAACACCAGGGATCAAGAAGATGGAATTGGGGGGAGTAACAGAGGAGAAGAACAATGAAAGAAATATCTTGATAGAGGGTTAGGGAGAAACCTGGTGCTAGAGAAATTCCCAGGAATCCACAAGGATGACTCCAGCTAAAACTCCTAGCAATAGTGGAGAGGGTGTCTGAACTGGCCTTCCTCTTTAATCAGATTAGGGAGTACCCTAATCATAAAACCTATGGTAACTTATGGAAGCAGATGCAGTGGCCCACAGCCAAGCACTGGGATGAGCTCCTGGAGTTCAGTTGAAGAGGGGGAGGAGGGATCATATGAACTGGGGGGGGGGTGGGCAGTCAAGAACATGGTGGGGAAAACCACAGAGATGGCTGACCCAAGCTAGTGGGAGCTCATGGACTATGGACTGACAGCTGGGGAACCTGTATGGGACCAAACTAGGCCCTGTGGATGAGGGTGACAGTGGATGGATTGATCTGGTAGGGGGTCCCAGCAGTGGGACCAGGACCTATACCAAGTACATGAACTGGCTTTCTGGAGCCCATTTCCTATGGTGGGTGTGGTGGGATACCTTGCTCAATCTTGATACAGGGGGGAGGGTCTCGGTTCTGCCTCAACTTGGTATGCCAGACTTTTGACTCCCCAAGGAAGGCCTTACCCACTCGGAGGAGTGGATGGCGAGTGGGAGAAGTGAGGGAGGGGGAACTGGGTTTGGTGTGTAAATGAAAAAGAAAAAAATTGGATATTAACCCCATATTGTATATGTGTCTTGTAAATATTTCTCCCAATTGGGAGGTCGTCTACTCATATTTTTTATATGAAGACCTTTTTACTTTCATGCAGTTTTTTTTTGTTCTTATACACTAAAGCTTTTGTCAAGGTCTCAAAAACTATCCCCTAAGTTAAATCTACAAAAGCAAGAGTAAAGTAATTTTAAAACTTGCCTTTTGGCTAGGTTGTTTGTGTATAAAAATGCTACTGCGTTTGTAGACTATTTTATGTCCTGCCCATCTACCTGGTTCATTTGCTAGTTGTAACTAGGTAGGAATGGATGGATACATATGTATGTGTGTACACATGTGTTTATGCATGTGTGTCTATTTGTGTGTGTGTGTGTGTGTGTGTGTGTGTGTATGTGTGTGTGTGTGCGCGCGCGTGCTTGGAGATTTCTTTGCATAGGATCCTGCCATCTGCAGGTACAGACAATGCCAATTTTTTCCTTTCCAGTTTGGATGCCTCTTGTTTCTTTTTCTCACCTAATTAGATGTTGCTTGTAGACTTTTAGTGGACACTTCTTTTAGTAGACATGTTTCCTCATTTTAGGGAACTTTACTTGACCTTTTTTTTTCATTCGTTTTTTCTGTGTTCACTGAGGAAGTCATGTGATTTTTAAATAATTCTGCTAATACAATGTATTCATATTGACTGATTTGCTTATATTAGCAAGCCACACATGGCCCGGAGAAGTCCCATCTGGTAATGTTCAGTAAAAAAAATCACTTCATTGTAAAGAACTTGCAAAAAAAAAATCACACAGCTTTTAAACAAGTACTCGCCCACACCCGAAGTCTGAGTATGCCAATGAACTTCTATATAGATAGAACAGCTATTCTGAAGCCGTGGGGTTTTGCTCCGGGTGTTATGTTCTCACTATTAACTCCAATTTTATGCACTTATTCACTACAAAAAAAGGGGGGGGGAGGAAGTCCTTTGTAGAGTTAAAACCAGAAAGAGTTAGCTTCATATTCTTTTCCCACAATTCATGTGTGCTCCACCTGCATTCTGTCCTTCCTAACCATCCTTTCTTAGTCTCTTTTCAACATGCTATTCTATAGTTGGTCATATACCTGATTATATATGTACATGAAGATATAAGCTACAGTCTGTTTATGAGGGAGAACATGTGCGATTTTTTTCTTGTGTTTGAGTAATCTCACTAAATATGATACAGTCTAACTCTGTCTGTCTTCCTGAAAATATTGTGAACTGAGTGGTATTCCATTTTATATGCATACCAGATTTTCATTATCCATTCTTCTGGTGATGGACAAGTATTTTGGTTCCATTTCCTTGCAGCAACAAATGTGGGGCTGAAAATATCTCTGTGATAGGGTGTGGAGTTCTCTGGATGTATGTCCAAAAATAGCTGGGTCAGATGGCAGTTATATTTTTAAATTTTGAGGAATTTCCAAATTGTTTTTCATAATGGTTATATTAATTTGCACCCCCACAGGGAGTACTTTTAATGTATTATAGAGTTCTGTTGCTAATATTTTATTAAGGAATGTTTTGCATCAGAAATACTGGTCTGCCATTTTCTTTGCTTGTGGTGTCTTTGTATGGATCAGATGTCAAGGTGACAATGGACACATGCAATACATTGGGAAGCATTCCCTTTTGCTCTGTTTTTGGAAGGTTTAATAATTCCCCTTTGAATGATTGATCAAATGTAGAGACAAATTCTTGCCAGCCTTGTTTTTTCTTTATTGGAAGACTTCAGTTGCTTCTTCAACCTCTTTATTTGTTACTACTCTATCTATAACTTTAATTTTTCCTTGATTTAATTTAGTAGACTATGTTTTTCTTTAAAAAAAAGCTAAAACGTTTACCCTCAGTTATCTCTTTTCTGTCCCATCATTGTTCACAACAGCTTCATGATTTTTTTTTATTTTCAAAGCATCTTCATGTGTTTCCATTTAGGATTTTAGGTGTGTGAGCTTTTGCTCTTTTCTTCTGGTCTTACTGTGTGTTTGCAGTAGGACTTAAGACATGCTCTTAGACTTCAAAGATAGGTACTCTTTGTTTCTTTGACTTCTTAATGTTTTTTTGGTGTTGTTGTTCTTGATTTATTTCTATTCTTACGTTCATTAGCTTCCTCCTTCTGCTAACATTTGCTTTGGCTTGCTCACCTTCTTCTAGCACCTTGAGGTACAATGCTAGACTATTTATTTGGAAGCTTTTTTTGTTCATGGAGGCATTAACCACCATGAACTTTCCTCTGGGAAAGACTTTTACTGCCTATTACAGACCTGATTATTGGGATCCCATTGTAATTTATCTAAAGATAGCTTTCATTTTTCTACTTCTTCTCCATTTGTTGTTGAGGAACATGTTGTTTAATTTTACATATTTAACTTTTTCCTGACATTTCTCTTATGATTGAACTGTACTCTGACATTATTGGAATTGCTGTTGAGAAACGTGTCATTTAATTTACATGTTTTACTTTTTTTCTGACACTTCTCTTAAGATTGACTTTGATATTATTGGAATTGAGACTAATTTTCAACATGAGTCAATTTTGAACATGCTTAGTTAGGCATATTTTGTGACCTAACATGTAGTTTATCCTGACGGACATTCCATATATGCTTGAAAAGAGTATGTATTCTGCTAGTGATGAATAGAACCCTCAATACATGTTTCTAGATCAATTTTGTCTGTCTAAAGTACATTTCTAGTCCAGTGTTTTCTTCCTTATTCCTATCTTATTAACCTACGCACTGTTCAAAATGAGATATTAAAGTTCCTTTGTTGAATTGCTATATTTTTCGTCCTTCATGTTGATTAATATTTGCATATTTAGATACTCAGATGTTGTTTGCTTCTGTATGTACAACTATTATATTCTCTGGATGATTAACCTCTTTGTCAGAAATCTTAGTCTTCTTTCTCTCTTGTAAAAGCTTGAAATATATCTTATCTGACATGTGTAAAGTCATTTCTGGCTCTCTTTTGGTTAGTGTTTACATTGACCATCTTTATCTTTCAACTCTACCCATGTGTTGTTCTTAAAGTGAGTCTACTGTTGGCAGCATTTAGTTGAGTATTATTTTTCATTATTAGTTCCATATCTTTAAATTGGAACATTTAAGTAATTTACATTTGGGTTTGCAAAGACTTCTACTACTTTGTTAATTGTTTCTAGTTGTTTCTTGAACCTTCATTCCTTTATTCCTCTCTTGTCTACCTTTATGACTTGGCAATTTCTGAGTTGATAAACTTGGTTTCTTTTCACTTTCTCATATACCTATGTATTGTGTATTTGTCTTGTGGTTATCATAGAGCTTGCATTACCAATATAGTTATTATAGTTATAATAGAGTATTTTAAGTTGATTGCAAAGTAATTTCACTCACATTCAGACACACACTTTAGCTGTTTATCACCCTACTCTAAGATGTGTACTCATTAGTGCCACAAGTTATATATTTTCTAGTACTATGTACTCTTTAACTATGTATCTAGCTACATTTGGTTTTGACTAGAAATACTAAAGATTTACATGTGTCATAATAGTCATGGGCTATTCTGAATCTGAATTGGACTGTGGATTTGCACCAACTATGCACTGTGGATTTACACCAACTACTTAATTTCATTCTTAGTATGTTTTCATGATAATAATTGTCACTCCTTTGTTCTACAGCTGAAGTGGACCTTCCCAGGAAGTCAATACTGTGGCTACTCAGAGCAGTGATGCCAGCTAACCTTTCCTTCATGCTTATACAGTCAACTCAAGTCAATTATTCAGGAAAGGATTTAGATTCATTTTGTCTGTCTAAACTACATCTCTAGTCCAATGTTTCCTTTCTTATTTCTATCTTGTTAAATTACCCACTGTTCAAAATGAGATATTAAAGTCTCTTTGTTGAATTGCTATATTTTTCTCCCTTCATGTTGATTAATACCTGCATATTTAGGCATTCAGATGTTGTTTGCATCTATATTTACAACTATTACGTCCTTTGGATGATTAACCTTTTTATCATAAATTCTAGCTTTTTTCCCCTCTCTTGTAAAAGCTTGAAATATATCTTATCTAGTATGTGTATATCATTTCTAGCTCTCTTTAGGTTACTGTTTACATGAACCTGGTATTCTTTACCCATCATGAATATGACCTTGAACATAGACACAGCTCTGCACATGCATGTAGCTTTCTATATTCCCACAAATGCTGGTGTTTCCAAAGCCCCTCATGGACATCTCTTTGTTTAGTTTTTATTTTTAAATTTTTGGTTAGCCTACTTTGTTCCATCTGTTATTCACTGCCGTAGGCACAATGTTAAACAATTGCTGTTGATTAGTTCTAACAAATTCCCACAAGCAAAGGGCAATCTGTATTGGCTGAGCTCTGAGTCAGGTTAAAATGAAGAGGAATTTTTTTATGAGAACATGTGCTGTAATGGCCATCTGCCTCTTCCCATGGATGCTGGTTTTACACTGTACTTGGTCACAGGCTATTGATCGTCAAAGGCTTCCATTGAGGTGGAAAGTGGGTGTGAATGGAACAAGCTAAAAATCCTGCTAAACTCCCTGCTATTTCCCGTTTAAGCCACAGTTTCTTGACTAAATGCTTCCTGCATTGATGGAAATTTTTGGTTGGTTTTTCAGAAGCCTATTGAAGTAGATTGTGTTTCTCTAAGTTCTCCTTGTTGCTATGGAGGGAGGTATTTTAAGGTATGCTCACTTTATTCTTGGTAGAAGCTCATAGAACTTTTGAGCAAGAGGTAAAACATGGTACACATGAGGCGTTGAAGTGTAGTGGGCATCTGCCGATCAAATTCTCACAGTTCTGGCAATAAGAGTTGCTGCCTCCAAAACAATACAGAGAAACCCTGTCTCGTAAAACCAAAAAACAAACAAACAAACAAAAAAAAGAGTTGCTGCTTAGTGGGAACTCAGAGAGTTTGCTGTAGTAAGCACACAGAACTCACAATTTCAGCGCCTCGGAAGTTTCTCTTAAATACACAGAGAGCAGAATTCATGTTTTGAGAACAAAACACTTGAACACCATGACATTTTTGAAACTGCACTCCATCAACATCATGATACTCAATATATCTGACTAAAGATGTCTTCATGGAGGCCCTCAAATCATCAAAAGCTTACTGCATACCAAAAACTCTGTTACTGTTTATAGGACTTGGTGATTTAAAAAGTTACAGATGCAAATCTATTTGATTACAGATAACTGGATCTGCTTGATTTATGTATTTTGCTAACAGTAGGGTTAGTGTGTAGATTGTGGGGTGTTTGTCTATTCTGAATGGCACCTAGGTTACGCACAGATACAGCTTAAAGTCTTATATCTTTGAAGCCTTGTCTGGTAAATTTATATTTATGGATTGAAAATTTCTACTGGAGATAAGAAAGTCCTGAAGTTGAACAATGCACCTAAATGTGCAATTTCCTGAAGACAGGGCACACTACTCACTGTTTATTGCTTGAACACAGCTTTCTTCCTTCCTCAAATCCCCAACCTAGTCTCTCTCTCTCTCTCTCTCTCTCTCTCTCTCTCTCTCTCTCTCTCTCTCTCTCTCTCTCTCTCTCTCTCTCTCTCTCTCTCACACACACACACACACACACACAAACACAAACACACGCACTCACACACTCCACACATCCATGCTCTGTTAGTCACTAACTCAGAAGCATAGCAAGTAACTTCATCAAACAGGTGAATCTTATATTAATCATCCTAGGAGAAAAAAAAACATTCCACCAATGCTTCTAAAAGGATTAGGTGGAATTTTTATGAAAATCAAGATGCACATAGTTTCAAAGTGTTTGCCCTCAAATAATTAGTAGTAGTGATCAAGATTGATATCACCAATAATAGACATAGTAGGGGCATCAGAAATTACTCTGTAGGGTGACTTATAAGGACATGTCATCTTTTCATTTCCCCAAATGCATAACATCAGAAAAATCATGGGAACATAGCAGAAAACCTTAAAGTAAATCTACAAAATAAGCTCCTAGTGTGCTTCAAAGTCACAGAGAGAAAAGACTAGAGAACCATCACAGAGTGGAGGAAACTATGGAGATATAGAACTAAATTAAACCTGGGGTCCTTGACTGGATACTGAGTCAGAAAAAAGTGGATGGGAGAAAAAAATTATCACATTAAATAAGGTACAAAGTTTAGTAAGTAGTGTTGTATCTATGCCTGTTCAATTGCTTTGATCAAGATGCTAAAGATACCTAAGGTAGTATCACAATATGAAAACTGAGCTGTCAGAAAATCACTATACAACTCCTGCCACTTTCTTCTGTAAGTCTAAAATTAGATAAACACCCCCCACACACAAAACTGACCAGTAAAGGGCTGCATCCATTTTTACTATTTCAATGGGCTTTTATTGCTTTAGTGTTGATGCCATTATAACTCAAAAATGATATTTTTACATTTAATTTAATGAGAATATGACTGATGTAGACTAAGGGTTGGAGCACTTTGAGAAACTAAGAAAGATGACTCTGAGGCAGGATTGTATTTGCAGATTCTCATGATACTTTTTCAAAGTCTAAGTTACATCCTGCTTTGTGTTTGAAATACATTATACACCAATGTTGCTGTCAAACTAACATGGTTTACTCTAGATGTGGGATTTCACTTACATTTTTCTTCTCAATGTTGTGTGGAATAGAAGCCTTGCTATTTACCCCTACATATTTCATGCTGTAGCTAGACTTCCTTAGGGACTTCTGGATCCATTACCTATAGATTGTTTTAAGAGCTTAAACCCTGGGGATCTAATTTTGTTGATTTTCCATATTTAAGAAGTTTTTGGATGCAAGTGAGATATAGAAAGTTGGAACAGTAGAATGGTCCATGTGATACTGGATGAGCCATAAACATGGTCAGTTTTGATATGGTTTGTCTATCCTCTGAATCTGTTCCCTAAAAGGTTGGGGGACATAAGCTAGAAGCTTGGTCTGTGTGACAATACTGCGATGACAGGATGTTTCAATAGAGGCCATGGTGACACCAACCTTGTAATGAATTGTGCTGGCTCTTGTGGGATTGGATTAACACCACAAGAGTTAGTGTTCATAAAAGGAAGTCAGTCTGCATGGTTGACCTTTTCTTCACTTGATTGGTTCTCATTTTGCCTCTCCACCAAGCTGCCACACAGTCAGGGGCTCCTCATCAGATCACTGGCTCCTCAGTTTGAACCTCCAGCCCCATACTTGCAAGCCAAATAAGATTCTTTATTTTATAATTTTCTTAGCTTCTGGTGTTTATGTTATAGCAACTCAGAATGAACTACAAACACTTACAAAGCACTATTCAGCTAATCTACGGGTGTGTATAAACCTAATCTCTGCTTCTCAATCTTTAATGTGTAAAAGAATCTACTGCACATTTTGCTAAAAAACGAAGCTGGTGAGCCTAAGAGTCCTTTCTAACATTCTCACAGGTGATGCCTCTAATTGTGGGTACTTGTTAGTCTGTGATGATGTCTTGAAAGAAAAGAATTTCATTTTAAATGAGGGAAATATTAAGTACCTACAGGCAGTATTGCTTTGTCATGAACATCCAAAAAATGTTGCCAATGAAGTGAACTCTGGAGTCCTGAAAGGCTGCCTGTGACTTTGAGTCATTTTAGCCTTGTCTTAAAGGCAGCATGAAAATTAAGCAGCCTGGATTCCACCTCAGTTTAGGCTAGGCCAGTCAAGGGCAGATAAGAGGGGAGTAGTGAACACCTTCGAAGAATGCAAATCCTAGAGCAGGGTGGTTGCCACTGCCACCAGGGGGCACACCACCACAGCATTTCCGGCCTGCAGCA
Source organism: Mesocricetus auratus (assembly GCF_017639785.1). NCBI lineage: Eukaryota > Metazoa > Chordata > Mammalia > Rodentia > Cricetidae > Mesocricetus > Mesocricetus auratus. The sequence continues at coordinate 111,239,740 of NW_024429189.1, forward strand.
TCTGGTTTGAGTCAGTTGGTGACATGTGACTAAAATGGGCTAAAAAATCCGATACAGCACTAGTAATGCGGAGCCAGCCCATTGTCTTAAGGTGTCTCTAATGTTGAGGAGTTTCAGTAGATTGCATATGTACAACTCTCAGATCTCTGGCAGCCGTACTGGTCTTGTGTTAAAGTGAATTCTGAAGTCAGATAGAAGACTTAGTAAAGCGCACTTTCCAATGATTATTGTCCTTAAAATAACCCAGAGCTGTGCCAGAGGCGGATGATGTTGACACTCTTTTGCTTTAAAAGTTTTGTGTTTCCAAAATGCTTCACTGCTGTAAAATGTTTTACTGAGGAAGTACTGTAGTGGTCTAATTATCAGAGGGGAAACTGAGGCACATGGGAAGAAACAGCTCATGCCTTAGATCTGTGTCTAGATTCAAACCAGAAGTCCATGATCCTGACTAGGCAGCTTGGCTGACCACCTGGGTGGGCTGCCCAGCTGCTTGACACCCTGGGGCTCCTTAGAATGGACCTCTGGGCCACAGAGCAACCCAGTTAAAGTTGAAAGAATGGCTGGCATTGGAAGGCTGGCCCGGAGGCCCCACCTAGCCTTCTGCTGTCCTGCCAAACTGAAACCATGTTGGCTGTCTAATTTAAGTCAACTGCCTTAACTAATTCATTTAATTTCTTTATTTTGTAGACTTAAAATCTAGCACATATTAATGGGAGAAGAATTACCAAACTACAGGAGCATATAAAATAAAAAAGTGAAAAGCCTCTTTGTGTTCATCAGATCTCATCCAAATCCTGCAACCCACTGTTAAACACCTAATAAACATCATAATACGTGTTGTATTTTATATACATAAATATGCATATGTGTACATATATATTATAGATCTTTGCTTTAAACTTTCCCAAGACAAATTAAATATGTGCAATTTGACCAATTTGTTCATTATGTCAGGAATGTTTTTTACATACAAAAATGTATAAACTCACATATATAGGGAGAGAGAGGTGATTTTGCTGAACTTTAAAGAAATGGGATTATGCAACTCATACTGTGCTTTCTAATTTTACACATATATGTATGTATATACATGTGTGTATATATATCTCATAACCTATCGAGATGAGACATTGAAAAAAATCTTGATTAAAAGCATGGGATTCTTAGTTCTGCACAGTGGCTATATCTGCAGCTATAGCATTGAGGGGACCAAGTTGGGAGGGTCACAAGTTTGAGACTGGCCAGGGCTATGTACAGAAGTGTCTTAAAAACATAAATCCCAAGGAACTCTAATTTAAGTCAAGGAACTCCTAAATCCAATGTTCTGCAGACAGCAGTATGCTTTGAGGCCCACTCTGACCTTCTCATCACACATAACATCATGTCGGTTTGAGTTTACATAGACAAAATAAAGAGGCGTTGGTGTGGTTTTTTTCTAAATCAGTGGTTCTTGACCTTCCTGATCCTGACCCTTTAATACAGTTCCTCGTGTGGTGGTGACTCCCACGCATACAATTATTTTCATTGCTACATCATAACTATAATTTTGCTACTGTTATGAACCATAATATAAATATCTGTGTTTTCAGGTGGTCTTAGGTAACCCCATGTGAAAGGGTCATTTGACCCCCATGGGGTTGCCACTCACAGGTTGAGAACCAAATGATCTTAAGAGTGATCAAAGGGCTCAAAATGTGAGTGCTAAATCTTTGCCTTCTGAGGATTGAACATTTTAACCTCTTGTCTCTGGATTATTTTATGGAACTTATTTTTCATATTCAGGTGAAATAGGAGATGCAGATGTCTCTATAGAGTGTGCTGGTGTGTGGTACTCAGTTCTTCAAGACAAATCAATTGAAAATATTGACAAATAGGAGCTAGGTAGTAGATCGTTCCTTTGTAGATTTTCCTCCAGGATCCACGAAAAGTTCCCACCCAATTGTTCCTTTCTCACAGCAGCAGGTCTCAGTCTCAGCACTGTTGAGGCTGGAGAGTCCCAGGAAGCTGACTAGGTGTGTCCCCTCCTGCCCAGGGTGGCTTTGTGAGGACATCTTTGACATGTGCCTATGGGCCTGTAACACCAGATAACACTGGATTACAAGGAAGGTCTATGATTATGAGGGACCAAGTGTGTATTTTTCCTGAAGGAAACTGTTCTATTTTCCTTCCCTCTCCCACCTCCCTCTCTCTCTCTCTTAGAATAAAAGGGGTAGAAAAAAAATACAGGGGAAATGATTGTATTGACTTTCCCGTGAAAAGCAACTTCTAAAGTGTACACACTTTTTGAGAATTCCTCTACACTCATCTTTAAAAGCACAACACCTCTCTCTCCCCCAACCTGTCTGTTGAGGTATAACTAAGGTCACCCTGGTGCCAATCTTTATGTGGTACAACAGGTTTGAGAAGAAGCCAGTGACTGCTTTCAATTTTAGCTGAAGTTCCTTACAAGACTAGCTAGCCCGGGAGGTCATTTGTCTCCAGTCCAGAGGAGGTGGTTTGATTATTCTTGGCTCAAGCTGAACTTGGAAGGGAACTGAAGCATCAGGTAGGGGGAAAATTCTCCATACCTACACAGCGTGAGAAAGAACAAATAAATGAATGCCACTAGTGTGGACAGATCTCATGGAAAGAAAGCAGAGTGACTGGAAGTTCAAGGACAGGTAACAGTGACCTAAAGTGCAATAGGGGGGGAGGTTGTCATATGGAATGATTACTGCTTTCAAAAGCGATGGTGGGGGAAATGTTCCAGGTCCTATTTTGGTACTTATTTAGCAGTGTGCATGTACATACCTGACTTTGTGGAGTAAAGACTTGAGCTGTGCACATTCTGAGAATTTATATATATATATATATATATATATATATATATATATATATCCCATTAAAGTTCTTTTTATAAAGGAGAAAGCTGTGGTACTGTGGTTTGGGTCCTGAGCCATGGGAAGAAAACTACAGTCATCCGTGTGGTGAGTCAAAATTCATCAAACAATTGCATACAATTAGGGAAAGAATGCAAAAAACTAACACTTAAAAATAATGCTAAAATAAGAGATCTGTCAACTCCAGTAGTGAGCTGAGCGCTTCACAGGAGGAGCCCAGGCTGTGGACACAGCATCCTGGATGTCCACACTCCACAGAGGAGCCTTTGTACTTAGAAATGCCGCTGCACAGGCTTTTTAATAGAGACAGAGGGCAAGGAAAGCACAGTATCTTCCTCAGAAAAGTGTGGTCTTCCCCAAATCTGTGTGACGGGCAACATGAAGAATACGCGTGACCCACAGGCGAGAAGGGCAGCTGCTCAGTCCGTACAATAAGCATGCAAATCTCACATCCCTAATTTCAAGAAGGTCCTACAGCCAAGGTCTGCCCTAGGAAGACTGTCTTTTCTTTTTCATCTTCTTTTGCCTACTCTGGGTTATTGTGCTAAAACGTTCCCAGTGGGCAGCTAGTGATCTTTCCTTGCTTGGGCCAGGCCTCCGTGTTACTGAGCAGTTTGGGGAGGGGTCACTTCATCACTTAATGGCTGCTTTTCTTTTTTCACCTCCCCTCCCTTCTAAACCCTGGCTTGTCTGTTTGACACAACTGGCAATGTTTGGTGTTATGGAGACACAACCTTGCTTTGTTGTGGAGACTGCTCAGTCAGGTCTGGGCACTGTGGGTGAGGCGAGATCAGAGATCTGGGAAGACTGCAAGAGAGCCCGGAACAAGGTGCCTTGTCTTGACCTGGTAGAGGCTCCACCTCACTGACTGATGAATGATATCAAGTCAGTGTTATCATAGGAGGGACTGCTGTTTGTTACTGTTGTTTATTGCTGTTGCTGTTTTGTTTGAGATATAATTTCGTTGTGTAGCTCAGGCTGGCCTGGAACTGTGTTTATAGCCCGGACAGACTTCAGATTTGTGATCCTCCTGTCTCAGTCTCTGAGGGGCTGGGGTTGCAGAAGTGTTCAGCATGCTCAGTTTTCTGGGAAGGCTTTTGATTTTTGCTGTTGTTCCTAGTGCAATGGCAGGGCTGTGAAAGCAATGAGTTGCTACTATTCCCTCCATCAGGTCTGCATGAAGCTGCAAGTGAGGTGCTTATGGACTGAAAACTGGAGCAAAGAGGCTGAGCCCCACCTCCAGGCAACATGGGTATACTCTGTAAATACACGTGCTTCATTCTTGAAAGGGGGAAGAGCCCAGAGCCTCCAAGCTTCCTTTTCCAAACTAGCTCATTCTGAGATGGAACTCTAAGTGTGGGATTTCATCTTGGAGCATAAGATGTGAGACCACTTGTAGAACAGACAGGAATAAATGGCAGCAGCCACAATGGGATCTTTTAGCTTCCTGAGAGTGAAAGACCACAGATGCATTCTTTATTCTGAGTACTAATCCTTCTAAACTTCTGTTTCCCAAGGGACCTCCAACACTGAGTCAGGCACATAACATCAAAAAGCTCAAAAATGACACCAAGTCTGGGCTCTTCCTATTTTGTTCTGTTAGGGCACAAAGAGAGTGCTCTACACTTGCCTGATGGTGGGGTTGGAAGAAGAGACAAAGGACCTAGGTGATCCCAGGTAAATTCCTGCAGACATAATCTCACCCTAGGAATTAGGGAACCTCTCTGAACTAAGGCACTGTCAGGAAGAGGACCTTCCCCTCCCAGTGATGACTGGCAGCTCCCAGAAGCTATTTTTCAATGCGCTTTACCTTCCCACCTCCTTTACTCTGAGATTTCTCCAAACAAGTATCAGCTAGCGGAGTTCTTACTCTGGGCCACAGGAGTGTCCCCTCTCTCCCAGGAATCACCAGTTCCTAGTCTTCCCAACTGTCCTTCTCCTTCCCTTCCTCACCCCCCCTACCTACACCCACATCACAAATTCCGAGTTAGTGTTCATTCTCTGACTCAGTAAATTCCAGATCCCCTCTCCCTCTCCCTCCTACCTTTCACTAGGTATACCATATGAGTGACTTTCCTAGCAAGTTGAATTACTCTGAACTCCTCCAGGGTCTCAGAATGCTTCACGGAGGTGGCCTAACTGGAGAATCATCCATGACACTCCAACCTGGATGGACTTGAATAGTTTGAATCTCTCCTTTGGTACCTGGCAACCTAAGCAAATGTAAATTCACTCAGGCATTTCAGGGAAGGTGTGCGTTACTTGGGGCAGCCAGCAGGAGAGCAGGAGGGACTAAACTGCCCACATGGGAAGCAAAATCCCCCCAAACATGTGTGTATTTGAGTGAAATGGTCCTTCTGTGTAAAGGAGGCCAACTATGACCACTTTCCATTTCCCCAGATGTTGTCAGGGGATATCTTGATAGTATGAGGGCTGGAAGGTCACCTACTGATGATTCTGTGGGTCCTTTGTGACCATGCTTGGAAAATCCTGTACAAAGGTTCCCTCCTCCCTCCAATCTCCCAGGGTTACACTGTTCAGTCCCAAGAGCTTCTCACACACCTATTCAAGCCATATATCTGGTTTCAAGGGCCATTCCTTTTAGAATAAGACTTAGGCTTTCGGCACCACTTGTAAAACACATCTCTTTCTCCCTTCCTCTGGGGTTGTGTGCCTTCCGGTCTACAGGCATCTAGGAGGATGCAAGGAAAGTCTAAACATGGAGAGTGAGCTGTTCCCACATCACTTGGTGTCCTGTTAATGGTCACCTGCTTCAGATGGAGGTGAGGACATCAGCCTCCACATCTCAAACTGACAGGGGTAGAAGAACCCGAATTAGGGGAATGGGGCCCTAGGGCTTAATCTTGGGGATGAGATAGGCTAAAGATCTCCGTAGAAGGTCAGGAGACCCTGTCCCAGGGATCTTGCCAGGGCTCCCTTAGATTCATCTGCACACTGAACTTGTTTCAGTTCCTCAGAGAGCTAAATGAGAACCTGAGCCAGAGGGGGGAGCCAGGACACCCTTAATAAGCCAAAAGCCCCCAGGAGGCCAGTTTTAGAACTTGAGCCTGGCTCACCGGGATTCCCACCAGGGGGCAGAGGGGAACCCCAGAGGCCAGTGGGAGGAGGCAGGACCAGTGGTTAGGCACTGGCCACCTACCACACACTCACACTCTAGCTGAAGGCAGCGAATGGAAGATAGCCAAGGAAACCCTCCTTTTCTCTGAAAGTTTCAGGCGAATCCTCCTTGGTGGAGATCTGTCTACCCAAATCCCGCCTTGTGGGCCTCCCGCACCACGGCATTCTCTGGGCACCAAAGGGTTGAAGGACTGTGCACTGGGCTCCCTCTGCAGCCTAGTCTCCTCCCTGCGCCCCCTCCCCGCAGTGCTGGCCAGAGACCCGTAGCATCTCGGGGCTGCCCCCCACCCGTGCACCGCACCCCCTGCCGTCTACCAGCTGCGGGCTACGGGAAGCTGTGCTCGCCCCTGCTGCTGGCGCGCTCTGGCCGCCGCTTGGCTTTAAGTCCCCCGTGCACAGACAGTGGAGTAGGGGGGCGGCCCCGCGACGCGCTCCTGCAGCCCGAGGCTAGGGCCTGTTTCAGGGTGGCCAGCGGCCGGCCCTCCTCTCGCCGGTCCTTCCCCGCTCCTCCTCCCCGGCCCCCGCCGCCCCCGCCTCCCGGCCGCCCCCGCCGCCGCCGCCCCAGGCCGAGCGCGGGCGCGGAGCGTGGGAGCCATGGTGCGCGAGCAGGAGAGGGACCCCGAGCGCAAGGAGGCGGCGGTGCGGGCGAGCGGCGAGGAGGAGGAGGTGGCGGGGGAGGAGGGACTGAGCGATAGCGACGAGGGCGACGGCGTGGAGACGGGCAGCGGCCAGGAGGAGGGAGAGCAGGAGGCGGCGGCCGGGTGGGAACGCAGCGAGGACGCGCGGCTGCTGCGCGCAGGGCTGCCTCCCGCCGCCGTCCCCGCCGCGGCCGCCCGCGACCCGAGCGGACTCCTCCCGCCGGGGACGCCGCCCGGCCGCCCGAGGATGCCGCCTCCGGGCGACCAGGACCGCGCGCGCCGCCGCCGCCGCCGCCGGAGGGACCTTCTGCTGAGCCAGCTCTGCTTCCTGGCCTCAGTGGCGCTGCTGCTCTGGTCGCTGTCGAGCCTGAGAGAGCAGAAGGGTGAGTGCTCGCCGCCTGCCCCGAGTGGGCGCTGAGGCTCCAGAGGCTCAGGCTCCCGGGGCTCAGCTCGGGCCAGCTGCGCTGGGGTTCTGGCCACACCGAACTGGCACGAGGATACCAGGTCCCTTGCAGGGCTGGGAAGGAAGGGGTCTGGATTCTAGGACTGTTGCGGTGGAGGAGTGGCCAGTTCCCTTGGGCACCCTGAAGACCTTTACTTGTGACTCTTGCCTTCTGCCCCTTCCCCACAGCCTGATGACTGCTGGTGGCGGTGGTGACAGGGAGTGTCACACTAACAAGAACCCTTTCACCACCAAGGCCAGTAATAAAGTTGTTCTGGCAGCAATCGGTACCTGTGTAGGTAACCAACCACCTGTACTCCTGGCTTGCTGAGGGCGTGCAGGGCTGGCTGACCGGCTCATTCCCGGCTCTCCACGTGCTCTCCACACAGAACAGGTGGGGTGGGCAGCAGAGAATGCTCCTTGCCACCATTGAGATCCAAGAACAGGTGTTGGGAACTTCCAACAGGAGAAAGTGATAGCTACCAGCCAGGGTTTAGGAATGGGCATGTTCTTCTAAAGGGCGGCTGGGCATCTAGGCAGGAACACATGAATTCATTTCTCAAGGCTAGCTTGCTTTCTTCCCGGGACTTGGTGCTGGGGATGGATGGACCACTCTATGCCTGGTGCCTTGGCTGGTGGTGCACATGCGAGCACACACACACACACACACACACACACACACACACACACACACAGACACACACATATCGAGGAGAAATGTGCTCAAAACAGTTGTACACCACAGAAAGGCAAGACTCGGGCGGGGGGGGGGTGTAAAATGATTTGGTATCTTGGCTCTTCAAGTGTTAGGGTTTGTTGGGGAAGCAGACAAAATAAATGGTTGTGGGTGGAATAAAACAGTTACAGATATGTGCTATACTGTTAAGACAGACATATCTGATAAGCGATCTTTGAACATACAATAAAGGCATTTTGATAGTGATGGTGACATTTTTAAAGATGCCATCAATCAAGAAAGGGATTTCCCTCACATTGGCTGGTGTAGTGTTTCATGGTGAAACTCGAGGGTTACTCTAGACTTGGCAGATCTCTCTTACAGACTTCATCATATATGGTAATAGGAGAGAGGCAGTCCTGGTTTTCAGTGAAGCCCTTCGACTTGTCTCTCTCCATTGCTTCTGAATCTCAGATTTTCTGACCTTGGGTGCTGACATGAGGGAGGGGCCTGTGTTGTTTGAATGAAGTGAGACTTCTCTCCAAGGGCAGATTCAGATCTGCTAAGCAATGTCCACTGACTGACACTAAGAGGGTTCACAGTTTTTTTCTGAGTGAAAGCCAACAGATAGTTTATGCCTCCTTTGGCAAGAGCTATTCCAAGTCAATTACTTGGTGGCCACTTCCCTACAGGTTGGTGCCCTGTGAGTGACAGGCTTCTCAGCACTTTCCAGGACATTAGAGACATTGTTTATTCCTGGATAGTGAATGTTACCCACACATTGAAGTGTATCAATTGTAGGGAGCTTCAATTCCTTATTGCCACCAGAGGCTGATAGGGTAAACTTGGAACCTGATGACTAGACTTTCATTTTCAGTAGTTTCCCTGACAATGACGTTTCTGTCCATGTGCTACTGACTGTACCCATTTCTTATTTATCTTCCGTGTTTTCTTTCTCACTCTCGCTTCCTCGTTAGCCCCCATGTCAATGTCTAGTTTAGGAACCCCTGGTTCCCAGCCCTAGAAAGACTTAGTTGGGAGAAACCCAACAGTTCTAAAGACCCTGCTACCCAGCTCTGCTTATCCTCTCCACCCCAGCCCCCAACTCCATGACTTGCTGGTCCTAATTCTGTCTCTAATCACCTTTTCTTCCATTAGATGATGCTGTTTTCAGTAGGGGAGGCACAGCCGTGTTGCAGCAGCAAGGCACAGTTTTCATGCAAGATAATTTTAAACAGATCAATTACTACATGGAGATCTTCCAGTGATATTTTTGCTTGGGGAATTGCCTTCAGCATTATAAACATCGGAGTAGTGGCTTTTACACTGAAAACTTCGGGACTGCTCTACATAATATACTTTCAACACAGGCAAAAAGTTCCTAATTTCGCCCAATTTTAAAGATGATAGGACTCACAGAAGGTGATTGAGTAAAGTCACACAGGAATTGAGGAATGGAGGAACAAACCAAATTGAGGTGACCTGGCTCTTTGTTCCCAGCTGTGTTCTTTGCTCTGGGGTACAACACTGTGATGTTTAAATGGTCATGTGAGGTATCTCTCTAATGACCAAAGGTAATATTTTACCTTTAAAGGCATGTGGTGATTAGTACCGATAACAAGATAACCCCCAGAGGCTTGTTTTCCATGATCTCCCCACCCTTGTTCTTTGTCTTTCTTATACAAAGGGCAGTTAGTTTTTTTTTTTATAAGAAAGCTCAAATAGAGGTGTGTGGAAGTTATGTTATATAACATTTCTAGTCATGGAATTTGGGATCTCTTTCTTGATTTCTAAATAAATCCAGATTTGGTTACATACTGAAAAGTTTGGTTCTGCTTTGCAAAGGTTTTTGGTGCTCCAGTATTTGGTTAGAAGAAGTATATCAAAGAATCTATACTGGTTCTCTTTTTTCCCCTGTGTAGCTAGGACATGAGGATTGTTTAATTTAGGTCAGGGAGAGTGAGTGCTGGAATGAAGAGAATTCTTAATTCTAACTACAACAAAAGCAGTAATAATAACAACTACAGTTTGGGCATCCCGAGTGCCAGTCACTGAGCTAAGCAGGCATCCGGTGTACGTACCCACCTCGTCTGCAAGCAATGTCTTCAGTCCCATGAGCCTTTAACCGGGAGACACAGGCTCCGGTGTCCTATTTAGTTGTTGCTGATGAAGATTTCCTTTTTGATCTCTGTGTTCAAAGCCAATTTAAATAAGGTGTTAGATTGCTAATGAGGGTTTTCATTTATCCTTGCCACGAGAATGAATTGCTTTTGTATATATTGAGTGGCTTAGAAGTGTTTCACTTATCTTGATATGAACTACATGGTCATCTTTCTCCAGAAGTAGGGGTTCTAACTCAGGAGCAATTATATACATCTTCTCTAGAAAGTTCTCAGTGTGTATCTAAGGAAAAAATAAATATTTGCACACACATTTGTGCATATGTGTATATGTAGACATATTTTATATGCAAATTACTATTGTTATTTAATAAATTAGCCCCAAAGATGATATAAAACAGCTGTTTAGCTTTTTTCCCCATGGTTACTTTGGTTTGGGAAATGGAATGGACATGTTTGGGATGGCTTTGCTCTACTCCATTATGTCAGAGGCCATGGCTGGGAAGAGTGCACGACTGGGCGACGTGACAGTTGGATCTGGAGTCATCTGAGATAGCATCACACCCATGTGTAGGGTTGATGTGGATGTTCACCCAGACCAACATGGGGACCTTTCCAGGGGCTCAGTTTGAACCTCCTCAGAGCCAGGTTCCAAAAGATCCCAGTTTTATGCTCCTGCAGAAGCCATAGAGTGCTGCCACACCACAGTGGTCTTCCAATAGTCAAGGCAGGAACAAATGACACCCAAGTTGAAAAGGTGAGGACATAGAGTCACTGTTTTCTCAATTTAATGGGAGATTTGATGATTGGTACATTTGGAAAAATCTGGAGATCTGAAAAGATCATAACTTAGGGCAATTGAGGAGTGAGTGAAGGCATTTCCCAAAGCGGTCAGTTGTGAATAAAGGAAGTATATATATTGTGAATATGCACTGTACGCACATGCACAGGTGTAATATCTTTTGAAATGTCTTTCAACCATGAGAGTATTGCCGTTAACCTTATTTGGTGTGAAGATAGGAGGTAACCTTTGAAGATGGAGCTATAGTATGGATTTGAACTGCAAACCTGAGAGTCCATCTTTGCTTCCATGGAATCCCACTCATCAGAGAGCTTTGGGTGCAGCCTGCAGAATCTCTCACTTGATGTCCCCTCCCATGGCCTTCTCTTTTCTGATTTCATTTGGACTTTTCTGTTGCTTTACATGGGTGTGACCTTTCTGGTCCCAGATTTCTCACATGTGCTGGTTCCACTACACTGCTGTGTCTACCACAATCAGCAAATCCTTCACCCTGCAGTTACTTAATCCTCCTGCAACTCCAAGGTCTTCTGGACTATATTAGATTCCCCGCTGTGTTCTCTGAAAACACTGCTTTCTGTTGATCATGTTTATCAAAGTCGGCAGCTATCTGTTTGGTCAGTGTTCGAGTAACATTCCTCTTCACTGGATTCTGAGCGCCAGGAGGTCAGAGACCCTGTGATCTATTCTGACATCTGTCGCCCCCACCACCCAGCCCATAATAGGAGCTCAAATTGTATTTGTTGTAGATAGAGAAGCACTTTTGATTTCTGAACTTCAATGCCTCTGATAAAACTGCAAAACCAAAACAAAAAACAAAAACCCACCATGTTTTAGGACCCTACTTGCTGACATGTGCTTATTTTCATAATTTCTACTCCTGTAAATTTGATGTTGTTGCCCTTTTATGTTTTGGAATTCACTGAGCTGAATAAAAGAAAGTGGCATGCTGTGCTCCATATCAGTTCGATGGTGGCAGGATTTGAACTTGGGGGTGCCTGTGTCAGAGCTGCATACGGCTGCATTTTCCAGCATTGGCAGAGAGGAACACAAGACTGGGAATCACCCTGCCTTTTTCAGTCAGCCAGGGAGTAAGGAGTAACAGAAGGCTGGTTTCATAGAAGCGGTATTTTAGAAACATGTCGCTTTCAACCTTTTCTATTTTCCGCACAAACATATATAGAAGTGTTTCTTTCCTCCTGCCTTTTCTTAGCTGCTCATCAACCCAGATTTTTCTCAAAGATTTCCTCTCCTTAGAAGCCTTGAATCCTTGTGGGAAGATTTTTTTTACCCTGGAGGGTTGGCAAAGCCAAAGAATTGCAAAACTAGCTATTTGCTTAGCATTCCAAGGCCTGGTGGAAGCTGGCTGATAGCACAGGGCTTTGGCAACTCTCGCTTCTATAAGGAGTGTTCCATGCCCACAAGGAAAATCTTTGTGTATGTGTTTGAGTAATGGAGGGAAGGATACTACATAGACTGTCCTAATGGAGAAACTGAGGTCGAGGGGTTTCAAAAAATGTTCCCAGAGACACACTGCAAGTGGGTTATGAACTCAAGAGAGTGATTTGAGGACTTCTGGTTGATGGCTGCCACTTCCTGATTCTGTAGAGTTTATTTGACAGCCAGTTTTATTCATTACTTGCAATAGTTTCAAACAAGGTCCTACTGTGTAGGATCTGAGAGTGCAAAGTATTGAGGACTCAAGTGGAGGAAGGTTTGCTGTGAGCCAAGGGGGTGATGGGCTGTGGGATTCCAGCATTCCACTTGCTGTTCTCAGTCTGCTTCAGGCTTGGGATTGGTCATGCTCCTCGCTGTTGCTAGTGTTGGGTGTCACCATTCCTTGATGGCTTCCCTGTCCCCACCTCTTTGTTAGTTGTCTTTTTATGAAATTCTTCCCAGTGGATTCCTTGGAAGGTGTCCTTCCCAAGATCTCAAGGGCCTCAGATCCAGGGATCTCTGCCTATGCTTTCTTTAATCAGGCATTTTGCTAGTTGTTGGAATGACAGTGATGTCTGAGGTGGACACCCAGGATCAGTCTTCAGGCCTTGTGAGAAGAGGAACACTGAGTATCTATTTTTGAGGAATCATTGGAGATAGGAATGAGGAATGCAGCATGCCCTGGAGGAGTTTTGGAGCTTTTGAGGTGCTGGGGCCTGAACAACAAGTGAAAACTCCTAGAAAACTGAAAATATTGTGGGCAGGCAATGGACAGTGATGCAACTTCAGATGGCCAATAACCGCAAATAACATTTTCCACCCTTAATTATCAAGTGGGAAATTGGAATTTAATAATAATGAGATGTCATTTTTTTGATAGATTGGCAGAAGTGAATGAACCCAAGTGTAGTTAACTAAAACATGGAGCTGTGTGGCTAAGTTGTTGTTTTGAACCACACACAAACGTATGGGGTAAGAGCAGCCACATATATTTTTGAACCCTGGGTAAAATCTTAGTGAACTTGGGCCCAAATGTGGGCCATAGAGCTGGTTGGCTGTTTAGTCTGGAGTTTAGGATTAGAAGGGAACTCTGGGGATCAGGAAAGACCAGTGCCGGTTGCTTATTTAAACCATGCAATTTAGTATTCATTCTTTGCTTTTCAGTAGCTATGTATTCCTGAGAGGGTGAGCAAATAAAATCAGCTCAGCTGCTACCCAGTTTGGAGAAGTTCCCATCTGTAGCTTTTGCAGTATTGACAGTGTTCCTCTTTATTTTCCCTGTACATTTCTTCTTTGTTCTGCCTTGGAAAGGGGTATTTTTACTTTAGTGACCTGGTCTGCCAACAGAATTTGAACCCCTGGAGGACACGAAAGAACAAAAAGTGGTGGGGAGGCCTTGGTGACCAGAATGGCATTACATGTCCACACCAGGAGGTCAGTTATATATTTTCTAGACAGAATGGCAAGTTTTTGGATAGTTTCAGTTAGTGAGCTGGTGGGACATGAAACTGATAGTTGAAAATCGGGATCATTAGCAGCTGCAACCACAGATGAGGACTTGTGAGGAGTGTACCAGAAGGTGAAAATTATCTTGTTGGTGAGCTCATGCTTCTCAATCTTCTCTGCAGGGTCACCTAGGGAACTCTTGGCTTCATATGTGTCTGAATCCTACCTAGAGATACTGATGGAATGCTCCAGAGTATGCCGTGGACATTGGGATTCTTTTGTTAAGGGTGATACAGCTGGTGCCAGTGTGCAGACAAGACTGAGCCCCGCTGGGGTAGGTTCATATGCAACACTCACTGTATTATGACTATGTAAAGGCTCATTGCCACTGAGCTGTGAAATACACTGCACTCAATTTTTCTTTCTGGATTCAAATCAATATTCTTCTGCTTAGTTTTCTAAATCTTTGCCACAATTTCATCCCAAACTCTCTTCCCCTGGCCTCATTTCATCTTCATATGTACACTGACAGTAAGTTCTCCATCAGGATTACTTTGGGAAGCGATCTTCACGCAGATTCTTCTGGCCTTTTCTTGTCTGGTTACTTGGCAAGCCTGCTATCCAGCTGTCATCTCACCACCTCCCTTCATCTCTGTGCTGGTCACATCTCTCAACTCTCCCCTGGAAGTTGTCTTCCTAGAAGCCATACATGTGTCACTCTTGGCTCACTCCCATGATTGTTTTGGATCTCACACATTCCAGGTGCCTCTGTAATAAGGCAGAGAAAGCACAGGTTTGACACCTTGAATGTTTGAAGATCCTTCTTCTAACCCATGTGTCAGATGAATTGGACTCATAACTTAGGTTAGACACTTATAATCCTAGAACTTGGGAGGGCCGAGGCAGGAGGGTTAGGATTTTGAGCCTAGCCTTGAATTTAAAATAGAAGGAAGATAACTTAGGATGGTCCTTATTTTGCCTGGGAGTTTGAAAATGTTGCCTGGATACCCGTATGATGCTGTCCTTGTTTTTAGACTCTGTTTTCCTTTTCTAAGACATTTGCTTTGCTCCTCCTGTGTTATTTGCTCTGTGTCAGTGATTTATAAGACTAGTATGGGTATGTGTCTGCCCAGTCTCTTAGGTCTTCCACCAGATTCTCCTATTCTGAAAGTGAAGGTCACTCAGGCCTAGACTTCTTCTCTGTGATGTCCTCATCCTAGCTTGCTCCCTTTCTGGGTTGGCAGTTAGTGGATGCCTGAGTCCCTGAAAGCATCTTCTAATCTACCTTTCATCCCTACTTCTTTCACCATTTTGACTGAGTTTTTTTGTCTGTTTTGAGATAAGTTCTGTTATCCAGCCCAGGCTGGCCTTGGACTCATGATCCTTCTGCCTTAGCTTCTCAAGTGCTGAGACTGCAGTCATTTGCAATCATCCAGGACTTTTGGTCTGATTTTTAGTAATGTTATTTATATATTTATTTGTTCATATTAGCACATGAAGGTATTTTGATTACATGCATATCTGTGCACCACAATGTATTCTTGGTACAAGAGGAGGCCAGAAGAGAAATAGATCCCCTAGGACTGGAGTTACAGAAAGTTGTGAGCTATAATATGGGTGCTGGGAATCAAACCCAGGTCCTCTGGCAAATCAACCAGTGTTCATAATGTCTGAACCATCTCTCCAGCCTCTCTACAGTATTTTGAGGGAACTTCCCATTCCCTTAAAACCTTTACTTAACTACTCATTATTGCGTGTGTAAGCATGTATAATGTGTGTGAGGGAAGCATGCATGTGGAGTCAGAGGATAACCTTATGGAGTTAGTTCTCTGCTTCAACCTTTACTGGGTTCTGAGGATCTTACTTGGGTCACCTGGCTTGCACAGCAATTGCTTTCACCCACTGGACCATCTTGTGTCCCAGGTTTCCAACTCGTACACTGGCTTCCATTCCCAAGAGCGTGATTCCTGTGGAACTATGTTAGTAGCTCCTTCTTATCTTATCCATCTTTATCATCTCTCCCACCTCTGAGTATGCAAGTAGTAGTTTTGAAGATTCCCTGTCTTTTGCTGGACTCTTCTATAAATGGTTCTTGTCCATCCATGTTCCATTTTTCTTACCGGTGTATTCAGAGGAACTTTGGCGTCTCATCTGCCTTATGTTTAGGTGGGGCTGTTGCAAAGATCAATGTAATGGCACAGGAAGGGCTTGTTGGTGAGTGTCCCTGGAAACACTTCTGACTGGGCCATGCCACTGGGAAAGGCTCTGTGTGTCTCATTTTCCATCTTTGTCAGGGGTTAGTCAAATTTCGCAGAGAAAGATCAGGGAGACCTGTTCCCTCAGGGAGTCAAGTTCAAAAAGAGGTTTTCTTCAGCAAAAGCACTTTCTCTGACTCATGGTCTTAAGTCTTCCCAGCCATGACTGTGAAGGGGTTCTATAACTTGTTTGATGACAGATTGATGACAGAACCCAGACCATCCCACGTTATTTAAATCAACTGGTCTCTTTCCTCCCTCCTCTTCCTTTTCAGTGTTAGCTACTATACAAAAGCAAACTAAAGCTAGAGGGGTAGGAGGAATGGAAAACCTTTTTTAATTGAATTTTATTGAGTAAATTGATTGTCATATGGCCGAAATTTTTTATTGGGTGAATTGATTGTCATATGGCTGGAAAACATGTTCCATTGTGCATGTTTCCTAGTTAACTTTACTGTAATATTTTGCAAAATTGTGGCATAATAGTATCAGGAGGATGATGGCATCAATCCAATCCTCTTCTCTTACTCAGGTTGACTCTCTTTTATTGTGCATGCAGGTACATGCATTTGTACGTGTGTGTGTGTGCGCTCATGCATGCCGGGTTCTACACAATTGAATAACTCATCGGAGTTTGTGTATCTACCACCAACAGCAAGATAATGGAGAAGGATTTCTCTTATGACAACACCACCCATACCAAAAGGACCAGTGACATTAATAATCACCTACAGTCAAATAAAGTCAACTTAAAAAAATCACAATTTAAAGGATGAAGGGAAATCACCACCAATTCTGTTACATTCTGCAAAAAAATTTGATTATACACTGGAGCAGAGAGAGGATCACTAAGTTCATTTAAATTTGAGAACTTAAGATGTGGACAGCTTCCTATGATTGCAGAGTTACAACTCTAGTGTGTGGAAAGTGAACTGAACACCAGGGGCAGGTTGTGCTTGACTTGTTGGGGGCTTTCTTAATGGATAGTTATTTTCTGTCACTTACACAATATTTCTGAATGAAGGATGCATGAAAATGGCTTCTACAGATAGAAGGACCATTCAGGCAGTTTAGCTATGGAGCTTCCCATACTGCTTTCCCTGGTATTTGTTTTCTGGAATATTAGACATCGAGGCACTTTTAGGGGCCACTGAGTCTTAATGTCTGATTTTGTTAGAAGTGACATGAAAGAAAATTGCCAATTTCACTCTTTGCTTGGAGAAAAAAAGTCACTTGAGAAAACACAGCACAAAGTTAAGGGAGGGATATAACGAATGAAGATCAACTTTTGTTTCACATTCCGAAATGCTGCTGAAGTGCTGGAATCTCCTGGGAAATGTTTTGACATTCAGGAGAGTCAGTCCATGGGAAAGAAGGGGGAGTCACAGGATGAGCTGCTCCATGTAGCAAGTAAAGCGATGTGCTGAAGCTGGGACACGCCCTCAGGACACTCCTTGTTTTCTAAGAGTTATTGTTATTGAAATCAGTAGGATAATGGGCTCTTTGGAAAATGAATGACCATGGATTTTCTTTAATTTTCCTTGTCAGCAATGTTTGATCCTATAGCTTTCCAACTTCATTTTGTCCTTGCTGTAACATTTCTGGACATTGATCTGAACACCAGTTGCTAAGGAGAGCTTCCTAGGATCTTAGCAACATAGGATTTGAAAATTAAACTTATAGTCTTTGGAGTGGTAGTTCAGTCTGACGTATAAAATCGCAGATAGCTTTGGGCTGTGTACAGAGAGTAAACTCATTGCACCCACTTAAAACAAATCTAGGCAAATTCAGATCAGTCCATTATTTTCTAACACTGTGATGTTATTTCCTCCCTTAAACATGTCAAAATTGAGATAAAACCATATATAATTGCTTAGATCTTTAAAATTTTTGTTTGTTTGTTTGTTGAGACAAGGTTTCTCTCTGTTGCCCTGGCTGTCCTGGAATTTACTCCGTAAACCAGGCTGGCTTCATACTCAGAGATCTGCCTGCCTCTGCCTCCCAAATGCTGGGATTAAAGGCATGTGCCACCACTGCCCAGCAGATCTTTAAATAGAAGAAAAACCTGTCTGTCCATCCATCCATCTATGTCTTTCTGTAGTTATATATATGTGTGTACATGTGTTTGTGCCTCAGCATAGGTGAAAAGGTCAGAGGACAACTGCAAAGATTCTCTTTCACGATATGAGTGGATCCTAGAGATCAAACTTAGCTTATCAGGCTTAAAGGCTAATGCCCTTACCCACTAAATCATCTTGCTGGTCCCTACATTTTTTAATTAAAAATAATATGTTTTAGTTTTAAAGTTGCATACAGTAAAACTGATTGCCAGTAAGGATACAGATAGTATATCATTCTCCCTACCAAACTCTGAATTGTTACATAGCAGTCATGCACTCCTCTTATCCATTACCCTGATCTATTGTCTGTCACCAGAGTATTTGAGTTTTTAAGAATGTGGCCAAGGCTGGGCGGTGGTGGCACATGCCTTTAATCCCAGCACTCGGGAGGCAGAGGAAAGTTGATCTCTGTGAGTTTGAGGCCAGGCTGGACCGACAGCCTCCAAAACAATACAGAGAAACCCTGTCTTGTAAAACAAAAACAAAACAAAAAAGAATGTAGCCAAATATAATGGCACACACCTGTAATGCTGGTGCTAGGGAAGTGCAGACAGAAAGATCATGAGTTTGAGGCTAGTTGAGACTAAATAGGGAGACTTGTCTCAAAAGAAAAAGTAAAATGAAAATTGTTTTGCAAATGGAATCCAATACTTCTAATAGTTTCAGTTTGTTTCTTTTACTTAATATCATGACTTCATCTAAGTTGTCTTTTGAAACAGGAGCTTACGAGTCCACTTCACTTGACTGAGTAACATTTCGTGTGCAGTATTGAATGGTTTATCCCATTACCTATTGTAAGGCACTTGAGTTGCCTTTAGTTTAAGTGCTTATGAATGGAGGTACTCAGTTCTTGGTTTGTATTTTCTTTTTCCTACCATATTACACCGGCTGGATTCTTTAGTATAATGTTATTTGAATAGTCACCTAGGACTTGTCCCTGATGTTAGGAGGAAATATTTAGGCATAAACTATTTAAGCAAGATATTTACTGTAGTTTCACATAGTTTATGACATGAAGGAATTTCCTGTCGAATTTTCATTTGGTGAGTAACTGTTTTTCTTTTTAAATCAGGGATAGGTATTGAAATTTGTCAAATGTCTTTCCTGTAGGAATTAATTACTCCTTTGATTTTCTTCTTAGGCAATTAACATATAATGGCTATGCAGAATGGATTGTGTGGAATGGCTTTTGAACATAGAGCCTATCTTTCACACCAAGGATAAGCCACAGTAGCTCAAGAAATGGTTTGCAGTTTATATTTCCTGAATTTGATTTGCTTAGATTTTACTGAGCACTTTTATGTTATGATTGCAAGAGAAAATAGCTCATGATTTCCTTTCTTGGTACAGTCTTTGTCTGGTTTTGCTGTCAGGGTAATACTAGCCCACAGAATGAGTTGGAAATGCCCCCTGCTCTTCTGTCTGCTAGAAAGGATTGGAATTGACAGAGCCTCCCTTTTAGCTTGTCATCAGCATTTCTTCATGGCATTAAAG
Source organism: Mesocricetus auratus (assembly GCF_017639785.1). Taxonomy (NCBI): domain Eukaryota; kingdom Metazoa; phylum Chordata; class Mammalia; order Rodentia; family Cricetidae; genus Mesocricetus; species Mesocricetus auratus. The sequence goes on from NW_024429189.1 coordinate 111,259,184, forward strand.
TTAAGATGTAATTTGAACGTCTGCATAATGGTAATAGAATTGCATTTTGTGTATGTGAGAGAGAGCCTTGCTATATAGCTCAGGTTAGTCCTCTGGCCTCAACCTCTTAAGCACAGGAGTTATAGGTATATGTGTCGGTCATACAAGTCATGCTACTTTTCTTGATTTTATGGAAACCAGCATTTCTAGAGTACTCAGCATGCTCGAGACACTGTTCCAAGTACTTTTTCTGTCTTTACTTCTTTACCCTTGCCCAATAACACTATGGAATGGGAACATTTTCTCTCTGTTTTACAAGCAACGGAAACAGGACAAAAAATTGAAGTAAATTATTAAGCTCACAGGGTTTCTGTGTAATCAACATAGGTTAGAACCCAGTCTGTCTGGTTCAAAATCCCATCACATACCACACTGTCTCCTTTAATTTTGACATGTCATACCCAATTCATTTGACATTTTATTTTTGAGATAGGGTCTTACTCTGTAACCCTGGCTGAATTGGCACTTGCTGTGTAGATCAGGCTGTCCTCAAACTCATAGAGATGTCCCTACCTCTATCTTCTGATGGCTGGGATTAGCAGCATGTACCCCGACACCTGGCTTTTTTAGGTTCTCTATTTGGCATCCTAAGGCATTTTCCATGGGCTGTCTGTGGTGAGAGTCTTGTGCAGAAATCTTTGCCAGTGTCTGACAGTTTCTTTGACTGGAATCTTCAAAGTGGTTAGTGGACATGTCTATCAGAGAGGCTCATAGTTACTGCTCTGCCAGCTTCCAGGAATGTGAACAGGTTTGAGATCCCCACAGCCATGTCTGAGAGCTTTGAATTCAAGGTCCACTTGCCAAAAGTGAGTGTTATAATTGTGTGGTGCATCTCTTCAGCACTGGGAGTCAAACCCAAAGCTTCTGATGGCTGCTGGGCAAGTGCTCTCTCCCTGAGCTACATTCCAGCATCTACATAGTTCTCATTCAGTTTATTCTAGGAGAATGGAATCTCACCACTTTTGTTTGCCTTTTCCCTCTATCTTTCATCCATTTATATTATTTTCTTTCCTTGTGGAAAAGATTTGTTCATCTGTAATCTCAATTTTTTTTTGAGAAAAAGAATCCTAGGTCAGGATTATAAGTTTGTGTCACCACGCTCAGGTCTGCATTTCTATGTAGAGGAATTAAAAGATAATGAATAAGAGTTTTATATGTATTTTATATATCTTACCGTCTCGGAAGTTTTTATGGCATATTTAGTGTCATTTCCATCCAGTTCAAACTCTCTCTCTCTTTTTATTTTTTTGCTTATATTTTTCATTATTTTATTCTGGATTCAGGATCTCAATAATATATTTATTCCACATACTCTTTCCTATCTTTTCTTCCTACCTGTAAGATTTAGCTTAAGAAATACCTCTATGCTTCACTCGGGGTTTACTGTAGTTGAGCTGAAGATGTGAGCAGAATCACCCCTGTTTATGGAATCATCTTTTTTTTTTTTTTTTGGTTTTTCGAGACAAGGTTTCTATGTATTGTTTTGGAGCCTGTCCTGTAACTCGCTCTGTAGACCAGGCTGGCCTTGAACTCACAGAGAGCTGCCTGCCTCTGCCTTCTGAGTGATGGGATTAAAGGCATGTGCCAGCTCCAGTTATGGAGTCATCTTAATCCAGGCATTTCTCTGATCGCATCAGTCAGTATTTATTCTCTCTGTGCCAGTGGCTGCTTTTATGACATCTATTTTACTCCACTTCCTCATTAATTAATGCTGTAGTTTATTAGCATGTTAATTATCTGGCAGGGTGAGGCTCCTGTCCTCTTGTTTTGGAAAAAGTCATTTGCCGTTATCATCCATTTATCTGTCTAGGTGAACTTTAGAATCTCTATGAAATTTCCATGCAATCCCTCTAGGATTGGGCAAATCTATAAATAGTGTGTGGAAAAATGGCATTTTGCAGTGCAGATTTCTCTCACTCCTGCTGTGCTGTTTTGTTTGATCAGGCTTTAAGGAAGTTAGCTGGGAGCAATAATTACTTCCCCATTTCTTCCCTGCATTTGTCTGTGAAAGTTATTCTGCCATGTATTATTTATCATTGTCACTGATTCGTTCTGTATACATTTAAAATATTTCTTCATGTTTTATTCTTTTTAAGGTTTATTTTTATTTATGTGTATGTGCTTCTGTGTTAGTATATGGTATGTGTGTGCAGGTGCCTGTGAAGGTCAGTAGAGAGCATCCTATTCTCTGGAGCTAGACTTACAGAAGGTAGTGGAGTGCCTGATGTGGGTGCTAGAAACTGAACTCACATCCTCTGCTTCAACAGTATGCACTCTTCATCATTCAGCCATATCTCCAGGCCCTGCCTTGTATTCTTAAAATTTTAAAATTATGTAACTATAATTATTCTGCTAAAGCAGTAGTTCTCAACCTTCCTAATGCTGTGACCATTTAATCCAGTTTTAAACAGTTCCTGTGTGGTGACCCCCAACCATAAATTTATTTTCATTGCTACTTCATAACTGTAATTTTGTTACTGTTTTGAATTGTAAATATTTGTGTTTTCCGATGGTTGAGAACTGCTGTGTTAAAGGGACATAACAATAAGATGACTTATAATGAGATTCCATTATACCTATACACCAGTGCCTCACTCAACCTCATCAGACAAAATTCTTGCAGTAGATGAGAACTAACACAGAGACCCACAAATAGACAATGTACAGAGAGTGAAAGGCTTTGGAGCATTCAGTCCTAAAGGGGAAGTCTTTATCAAAGCCCTTCCTTCAGAGCTCAGGTGTCCATAGGAAAGAGGAAGCAGAAGGACTGTAAGTACCACAGGCGATTGGATGACTCCAAGGCAACAGTGCCTTCCATACACAGCAGGATTGATGAGCATATGAAGTCACAGAGACTGTGGCAGTATACATAGTGTCTGCATAGGTTTAAGTCAATGGGGTCCTAGCACTGAGAGGGAGAAGTGGATGTGAACTCCCATCTCTAGCCAAGAAGCTATGTGCAAAGGAAACCCAATGGCAAAGGAAAAATTAGTTTACTCCAATGAAGTTTCACTGGTATATTATGCACACTTCAGGACAAGGCAAGGATGTAGGTCAATGCTGAGGAGTAGTTGGCCAATACAAAATAAACTCAATGGTATTTTAATAAACTTTTCATCTCGTTTTGCTTTGTTTGGGTATTTTTTGTCTTTTGCTTGATTTCTTTGACTTCTGTTTTTATGCAGGTTTTGTTTGTGTGTGTGTATTTGTTTGTATCGTTTTGATGTTCATTTGTTTAAAAAGGGCAAGAAAAAGCATAAAGTTGAGTGAAAAGAGAAGTGGGGAGGAACTGGGAGGAATTAGGAAAGGGGCAACAACCAAAATCTATTGTATGGAACTAGTTTTCAATAAAAATTGTGTAAATGTATTAAAATTATTTTATTATACAAAGTAATAACATCAAATTTTGTGATAATTTACATAAAAACAGAAGTCAAAGCAATCAAGCAAAAGACCAATAAGACAAAAAATACCCAAACAAGGCAAAATGAGATGTAAAGTTCGTTCCCAAAGAATGGTCAGTTCATTAAGATTTTAAAAATGAAAAATTTTTGCATTCTTCTCATTTGCGTTAACTATTGTAGTTGTGATTGTATGATTTTCCCTCAGTGCTGAGATAAGCCTTTCTGTTGCTGTTGATTTTATTGTCTGCTATTTGACTGACTTTATTAATTTTTAAAGATTAACTGATTGCATTGATCAGCTTTGCTTCTCCTATTTTGCTGACTCAGTTTCAGCTGCCAAATTTCTGTAAAATCTTCTCTTAATCATTTCATCTTTTAATATGTTGAATTGTATTATATTTATTTGTCTTGATTAGTGGTACCTTTGATTTTGTGGGCAGTCAGACTTATGCTACATATTAATATTTAAATATCATTTATTCATTGTTGGCTCTTTGCAAATTGTAGTATAATTTCCATTTTCTTTCCTCTGTAATTATTTAAGAGACTGACTTCTGATTTCTCAATTGTCAAGGTACATACACACACACACACACACACACACACACACACACACACACATATATATATATATATATATATATATATATATATATCAAGTTCTAGTTTTAACTCCTTTTTGCCATTGTGGCTTTTCATCCGTTTCATTTTTTTCAAAGAAACAAAGAATTTACTTTTTATTAACAATGTATACCACTTTACACTATTTTATTTTAATATATGCATTCATGATAACTGCTGATGAATTAGATAGATTATAAAATAAAAATGATCATATTTTAAATGTAATTTGTTCAGTTAGATACATGTTAAGTAAATGAATGAAAAATAGAAGGTCCATAGATTAACTCAGTATATGTTAAAAATAAATCAGAGTAGAAAACTGTTGCTGTTATTAATCAGTATGAGAAAGATGTATTGAATTAATTAATGCTATAAGACCATTATTAACAGTTTTCAAAGTAAAATTTTAAAATGCTACAGCAGGCTAAATTTCATCCCCTTGGAACTCAGCTTCATAATGTGAACCCAGAGTCCTAGTTTTTTTTCTAGTTTTTTATTTATTTTGCATCCTAACCAAAGTTTTCCCTCCTTCCTCTCATCCTATTCCCTTCCCAGTCCCCATTACCCCAGCCTCAATCTACTCCTCTGTTTCTGTTCAGATGGGGCAGGCCTTTCATGTGTATGAACAAAACATACTAAGTTGTGGTAAGACTAAGCACCTCCCCTTGTAATTAGGGTTGGAAAGGCAATCCACCGTGAGCAATAGGTTCCCAAGAGCCAGCCAAAGCATTAGGAACAGCCCCTGCTCCCATGGCTAGGGCTCCCACAAGAAGACCAAGCTACATAACTGTCACATGTATGTAGAGAGCCTAGGTTGGTTACATGCAAGCTCTCTGGTCGTTGGCTCAGACTCTGAGTTCCTATGAGCCAGGTTAGTTGTTTCTGTGGGTTTTCTTGTGATATCCTTGATCCCTCTGGCTCCTGCAATCCTTCCTCCCCATCTTTATCAGGATTTTCCGAACTTAGGTTAATGTTTGACTGTGGGTCTCTGCATCTGTTTCCATTAGCTACTGGATGAAAGCTCTCTGATGACAATTGTGGTAGTCACCAATTGATCACAGAGGATGACCAGTTCAGGCTAAGTATCCACTATTGTTAGGAGTCTTAGTTGGGGTCATCCTTGTAGATTTCTGACCTCAAAATGCCTCCCACTTTCCACTCATCCCTTTGAGAACTCTCCCTTCCAACCATCCCCTAATCTCATCCCTCAAGTTCCCATCCCTGCTCTGGTCCATCCAGGATATCTCTTTTATTTCCCCTTCCTAGAGCGATTCATGTGTTCCTTCTTGGGTTCTCCTTGTTACATAGCCTCTCTGGGTCTGTGGATTGTAGCATGGTTATTCTTTACTTCAATTTTTAAAAATATGAACTTTTTGTAATCCAAAAAACCGTTTGTCATTCATGTCAATCATCTTCTTTGTTACTTTTTTTTTGGAGAACTCTCACTATATAGCCCTGACTAGCCCAGATTTCAATATGTAGACCAGGTTGGCCTCAGAGTCTCCAAGATTCACCTGCCTCTACCTCGTGAGTACTGGACTTGAAGGAATATGCCACTATACCTGGTTCTGTTTTTCCATGCTCATATTCTAGGAACCTCTGAATTATTTTTATGCTTGGTTATTGGGTTTCAGTACAGCTATGACTTCTGTCTACTGTCTTTAATTTCTCTTTATGCTTTATGGTTGCATTTCTTTTATCTGTCTTATGCCTTATCCACTTCTAAGTTAGCCAACTCGATTATAATATTAGCTTTGCTGTTTATAGTGATCGATTTTTCCCCCTATAGCCCATGTTTCTAGCACCACATTGAGACTCATTTAGGTTCTCCCTGAAAGTTTTTTTCTATATAATACATTCTTCTTTGTGGAAAATATTGGTTTTCCTTTTTTTTAAAAAAAAGATTCATTGAGTTTTCAGGATATTCAGGACCATGTTCTCTGATTGAGGAAGTCCAGACCAGACTTTGAAAAGCCCTCTTGTTCCTTCAGTGTCCTTCTCCACTCCAACAGTCCGTTTCCATCAGCATCGGTGATACTGAAGGGCTGGCTGGTGGCTGTAGCTTGGCTAACTGTCCAGTGTTTGAGGATTCCTGCTCTACTCTGGTCTGTTCCTGCTGCTTAGTGCTGTGAACATGTTGTTGGGACTTTATTCTTTTTATTATTTTCATCATGAGATAGTTCTTCTTAGTTCTTAAACCACGGACAATGTATGAAAATTTTGCATCTTCTCTGGTTTACAGCTCTCTGGAGCTCTTCATCCCTCCTCTTTTCTCTTAGTCTCTGGAAAGCAATATATCAGCATCCTGTTTTCTGTCTGGTTAACTTGCATTTCCAGGAAATGGGGTCTCTAAATAGATGACTCTAAAATGCTATGTTGAGGGGGCTGTGGTGCCCTTGAAATCAGCTCCTTTTGGTCACAAAGCTTGCATTATTCTGCATTCGATGCTTACACCTGGGGGTCAGTGTGTTCTCCACGGTCTACCTGTCACATCCCATTTTTATATCTCAGGGGCTACACACTCAGCATCTTTTTATGTATTTCCATATCCCATTCATTGGGGGATATAAAGAAATGTGAACTGTTTGCCACTAGCTAGCTGACATTATATTCCAGAATGCCTCTTCATTTCAGCTTGAAATGTCTGTTCATTAGAAAGAAAATTATCTCCACAGAAGTGCAGGTGAGGCCCTGTCACCCTCATCCAAGTTAAGGTCAGTGGTCATTTTGAATTTGCACTTAATTATTAAAAGCTGTTTGTATGGCTTCCCCTATTCTGTGACTCTCAGCCTTCCTAATGCTGCATAGTTAAGATAGTCAGGCACGATGATACACATCTTTAACCCCTGCGTAAGGGAGGTAGAAGCAGGCAGGTCTCTGTGAGTTTGAGACTTGCAGAGTCTACATAGTGAATATTAGGCCAGCCATGGCAAGATCCTGTCTCAAAAAAAAGTCAAATTAACAACTAAAATTATCTGTTACACCTAGTATGGTAGGTGTAACAATGGTCCTTCATAGATGTCTGTGCCCTGATCCCTAGATTCTGTCATTTTCTTGTGCTGCATGTCTGTTAAGAGGAAAGTAAGTTTATAGGTGGAATTCAGTTGATCCTGAGATTGTCTTGATCCTCAAGATGGTCTCATGTCATTACACAGCTTCTTATTGGCAAAAGGGAGGAGGGAGACACTGAGTCAGAGAAGGGGATGTGATGACCCAAGCATAAGTTAGAGTGATGTGGCTCCTGGCTTGAAGAAGGAAGGGAACCACAGGCCAAGCACTGCAGGCAGCATCTAGGAGCTGCAGAAGACAAAAGATCTGTTGTGTAGCTTCCAGAAAGAACACAGTGTTGGGCATATCAAGACCTGTTTTGGATTCTGTGTTCCAGAACTGTAAAATTGAAGCTGTTCAAAGGCACCAAAGTTATGTTAATTTCTTAGAGTATCAACAGAAACCCTTGTACTCTGCTTCAGATACTGACTAAAGTCTAACTTTTAAATGTAGATGTCAGAGGTCTGTGTGGTTGACTGTGTGCACATTTCATGGGCCTTTTGTGTTAACATTTCTGTGTAACCACTTGAGGGTTATATAGTTATTGTTCCTTCAATTGTTACTTTCCCCAAACTGGAATACCAGCTCCCTAAGGAAAGGCACCCCTATATAAATAAATAAGATTAATGCTTTAAGACTTTCCACATCACAGACTGGTCATTCCATTGAACAGATTGGCCATAATAATTTGTGGTTGATTCTTTAAATTGTGCCAGTTGTTGAGGTATTTCATTGTTATTATTAGACACTTGTGCATGGCTCAGTTCAAACTCATTCTTCTTTCCCCTTGTCATTTTGTTTGCAGTAATTCCACAGGCCTGCACAGCCCAGTCAAGCTATCGATGGTGCTGATGGGTTACAGGACTTTCATACACTGTAGAACTTGTTCCAGGAGACCACCCCCTGTAGAGTTTTTGAATGGCTGTTCAGTTTCCTGTGCACCTGTTGTCAAGTGTCCCCATATTGCCTCTTCAACCTCAGCTTATGTTTCTCCTAGAATTGTTCTTTAGTAGACATCTCCAAAAGCTTTCCAACAGATGGGGCTAGGTGCAGAACAGGAGGGAGCACAGTGAAGGCTAAAGTGAGCAACCAGTGTGGAAGGTAAAGCCTCAGGCTTGTTGATACCAGGCTGAGGCATTTCCTACCGATGTGTCATGTGACATACTTCCCCTTTTCAGTGGCTACTCTGCTTCCCTAATCTGCTCCTCGTGAAGGCTGCTTTGGCTTCCTCACACACTGGCTGCTTCTCTGATGAAAAATTCTGAAGAAAAATACAATTTTAACCCTTGCATCAATTTTGCAAAGATCAATAAAATGTTGGGGCAGGGGAAATGATGTCTCCAGGCTCCCCATTGTTGTATAAACATGCAATGTTAGTTGAATTAAAAACAACGGTCCTTAGGGGAGAGAATGTCCATGCTAAGACAGATCTGGACAATCATTTTGTCTAAGATGGCAAAAACATGATTTTTCTGTCTTGATTTAAGAAAAGCATAAATGACTACATCTTCTTTGACTGGGTCAAAATGCTCATGTGTTTGACTGAGTGCTGTAAGTGTCCCTTGATGGCTTTCCACTCCCCTGGACTTTATCTTTTTGGAAGTGGGATATGAATGGGGCTGGGGAGGAAGGGAAGACACAGGAAGCATACTTGCCTGGCACTCTTTCCTGATGAGCATTACAATGTCAGCATGGAAGGAAGGTTTTCTTTAGGAGAGTTGAGCAATGAAATCTTTTATGTTGCTGTTGTACAGGACTGAGTGGGATCATTCTGCTCTTGCATCTTTACAGTTTCTGCCACAGAAACACCCAGGTATAGGAAACTTGGCTCATTAATTCAGTGACATTGCCTAGAACAGACGTACTAGACAGAGAGCATGGAGGCAGGATGTTGTGATCCCTTTCTGGAAGTAGTCTTTTACATGCTCTCATTCACCCTCAGTTTCCTCATCTGTAAAATGTGGGCCTTGGTGTTCAGCTGTTGTTGCGTTCACAATACTATGTTGCTCAAATTCCATCTTTAATTTGAATCCGCTAGCCTCATGGATAATGTGAGAAATATTCTTCCCTCTCAGGTGAATTTACAGTCAGAGCAGTATAGCTTTGCCCTCAAGCATACCCTGATTCATCATTCATTTTTATTTCACAAGAATTACTCTTGTAAATGTGATTTTCTATTCGTTTCACAGGGCCATTGAGATTGTATGGCTGAATAGCGATTCCTCCCATATGTTGTAAATTTTTGGTCGTTGTATAAGTCAGTGGTTTTCAAAGTGATCCCAGGGACAGCAGCTGGAATCCCCTGGGATCTCCTGCAAGCTTTGTTAGTAGGTGCAAGTTCTTGGGTTCCTCCCTGGCCTGCTGAGTCTCTGTGAAAAACTAGGCAGCTTTGTTCACCATGGTCTTATGTTGCATCAAAGAAGTGTGAGAAGAATTGCTGATAAGCCAGGGGAATAGAATGTTGCCCTTTGTCCTCCCAACTCAAATAAGCACAGTTTGGATCTAGACTGTACTTCAGAGGCTCATGATGTTGTAATTTAAAGAGCAGCTCAAGAGAGAAAGATTCCGTGCAACAGAGCTCATGTGAAGGTTTTTAAAAATTATTATTATTATTATTAAGGGAAAGGGAATGGGAAAAAGTAAGGGGAGGGGGGAGACCAGCTTCTGGGGACAGGAGTAGCAGAAGAGAAAATGGAGACAGGGATAGACCGAGAGACCAGTAGAGAAACAGAGAGGTTGGGGGAACAGAGAGAAAGGGGGAGGGGAATAGGAAGGAGGGTGGGAGAGGGGGAGAGGGGAGGGGGAGGGGAAGTAGGGAGAGCTCTTTTAAAAGGGAATGTAGTGAATTGCACAGTGGCTGCAGCTGAGGACATATTCTGTCAGAACCCCAAGGGCAGGCCAGTACAGATTCCTGAATACTAACACATAGTTTGAGGATGTAGCCCAGGCCTGTGGTCCTTTTAGAAGTTTTAGTAGGTCAGAACTATTAGAAGAGAGTTAAGTCACTGGAGGAACCTTTGAGAAGGAGATGCTGGAACCACTGGCCCTTCTGGTTCTTCCTTTTACTTTCCAGCCACTATGAAGAATGCCCTTCTCTGAAGGTATTCAAGACATGATGCCACAGGCCCAAAGCAACAGGTCCAAAAGATCATGGAGTGAAACCTTTAAAAGTGTAAACTCAAAGAAACATCTCCTCCTAGTAAGTAGTTTACCGCAGATAATTTGTCACAGTAATGAAACTCATTAACACAGGATTCAGATCCATTTGTGTTAGAGAAACAACTATGGCTTTCTTGAGAGCTTAATGATACCAAGGGGAAAAGTGGACCTGCTTCAGGTAGAATGGAGAATGGGACTCTTCAACTTCTTGGATAGTAGGATTAACTCTGGAATTTCCCAGGAATGGCTCCTTTGCGGGCCTCATGGGAACTGTAGGTTCATAGGTACATCCTGAAATGAGGTACTGGACCAAGTACTTCTGAGGGACCTGGGGGAGAAACAACAGCCATGATTAGTCTGCCATTTATGTATGTGGCAGTTATTTTGATATGCTTCTCTGGGCTTTGATCCCAATCCCTGTGGTGATAAGACACCATTCAATTGGGAGCTTGGTTCTGAGACCTAAGAAGTATCAGTCCTACAGGGAATTTTTCTTAGAGAGACCAGCCTGAGCCCAGGAGACATCAGAGTTTCTATCCTTGGTCATTTCTGCAAAAGTTAGCTAAGTGTTGTGCATTGATAGATGTTTGTGTGTATATATACATGCCTCTTGTTATCATCTGTCCCCAGTGGAAGGTGTTGTAAAGTGTCTGTTTATCCTACCCCAACTGGCACTTATCTGAAGTATGTTATGACAGCTTGAGAGCCACCATAGCCTTTTCCTTGTTGTGAACGTCTTACAGAGTTGAACACCGAGAAGTTCACATTCCCATTCTTTAAGTGCTTTTTACCCATAGAACACTTGACTCATTTCTTATATCTTTCCATATCTAGTAAAGGTCATTAGTGTGTTCCACCAGGAACATAAGATGACCAGACATGCATTGTCAGCATGTTCAGCCTAGGTAGCTGCTGGGTGGAAACCCTGGCCGGGAGCTGTAGCCACTCAGGAAGGATTGCCTTTTTCACCTGCACTTGTCATTCTTTCTGTATGTTTGCTTGGCATTCTCTTTGTAGTGGCCTCTGGGTCCCTGAAAGGTGAAGGGTAAACCCAAGTTCTCACTCAGAAGTTCTGTCTCCGGCTCTAAGTGTGGAGATTGCTAAAGAAAAACTTCTGGAAATTACCTCTTAAACTGGGTTCTTTCCTGTTTGGTTACCTGGGTTTAATATCTGAGCATCTTAGATTCGTGTGTCTTTACTATACCACACCCTGAAAGCTAAATCTCTGATCCTGTTTCTGTTCTTCATAGTGTCTCTCTCTCTTAGCTGTCTCTTGTGTATACTCTTACCTTATCTTTTGTAGGGTCTAGATCTTGTAACCTGCATGTCTCTGATTGCATCCATCCTGATTGTTAGACACATCACACAGTATCCTGAAGCAGTGATGTGCTAGAGGCAGGGGCATTCTTATGCTGAATATCCTTTCATTGCCCCTTCCTCCAACATTACTTGAAAGTGGATCCATCTTACAGGCACTTGAGGCCTCCATCATTCAGCTCTAGACTACACTATTGATGCCCAACCCATTCCATAGACCATAGTGTCAAGGTGTGTATGGGATATCTGTGGATTTGATATCAAAAGCTTTGGGTGACAAACCAAATGACAGCATACAGAAAGTACCACAGAACAGAAAGTTGTGAGACATTTATTGTGTTCCTTATTTTATAGCCTAACTCAACTCCTGTCTAGTTGACACCTTACTCTAGGAGTTAGCTTCTTTGAGGGAGGGGACCACTTGGTCATTATTTAATGTAGTTAAGCTGACTTTTTGGGTGGGAACCACTCATCCCTGGCCCCATGGTGGTAGTGCTTAGACACAGTGCTTGTTCTCAAGATGCTCAGAGTCCAGTGGGAAGATAGACATGTACAAGCAAAAGGCTCCTAATGCCTAATTCCACATGGGAAGTCACTAGGTTGACTGTCAGGGTTGGGATCTGACACACAGCAGAGCCACTTTGTGTATTTACTTTTCAATGTGATATCCTTTAAATTGAAATATTTAATCAAGAAATATAAGTTATTGTCATTAAAGATGCACAATGTGTGACTGTATATATAATGATGGTATATATATATATGTGCGTAGTGAATATACACACATATAATGGTATTTAGCATCCATCACTACTTGTAGTAACTAAATGTGCTACTGTGAAGAAAACACACCATAATCACTTGGGTGTGGTTTATATACAATTTATTTGTCCATAGCAAACATATGTTATTTCATTGTATTTAGGCAGTAGCAATCTATGCATTTCATTAGATATGTTACTTATTATCATTCAGTTATTATGAGAGCTTTAAAAAAAAAGATCCACTACCTTTTCAATGTCATAGTGGTTTCCTAGGATACCCTCTTCCACACAACTCTATGCAGGAAACTGAATTTCCCAGCATCCTTGCCTGCTATCTTCTGCGTAGATTTGACTAACATGATGTATGGAGTTGGGGAGGAGGAAGGTTCTCTTTTTTTTAATCCCCTCCATTTCTTCCTACTCTTCTTCAAAGACATATAATATTCCTGGCACTGACTGTGACTCCTTTTATGCTAGACAGCCCCAACCCTCATAGCTTGGTTTTCTTTTCTTTTTTTTAATTTTTAAATTTAAATTAGAAACAAGGTTGCTTCACATGTCAATCCCAGCTCCCTCTCCCTTTCCCTACCCACCCCCAAACCCCCTTCCCCAATCCCCACTCCTTTCTCCAGGGAGGGTGAGGCCCTCCATGGAGGGTATCCATAGTCAATCATTTCATCCAGGGCAGGGCCTAGCCCCCCCCCCCAAGAGTCCAGTCTGAGAGAGCATCTCTCATTGTGGGATGGGCACCCAAAGTCCATTTGTATGGCAGGGATAAATACTGACTACTACCCAAGGCCCCATAGATTGCTGAGGCCTTCTCACTGACACTCACATTCAGGGGGTCTAGATCAGTCCCATGCTGAATTCCCAACCATCAGTCTGAAGTTCAAGAGCTCCCCCTTGTTCAGGTCAGCTATTTCTGTGGGTTAAACAAGCCCAGTCTTGACCCCTTTGCTTGCTCATCAGTCCTCCCTCTCTGTCACTGGGTTCCTTGAGTTCAACTCAGTGTTTAGCTGTGCCTGTCTGCCTCTGCCTCCATCAGTCATTGGTTGAAGGTTCTGTTTTCCAGACTCTCTGGCAGTGGGATTGTAGGTAGGTACTCCCCTGATCCATGTCTAAAATCCATACATACTAAACATACCATGTTTGTCTTTTTGTGACTAGGTTACATCACTCAGGATGGTTTCTTCTATTGCCATTCATTTGCCTGCAAATTTCAAGATTCCATTGTTTTTTTCCTCTGAATAGTACTCCATTGTGTAAATGTACCACATTTTCTCTATCCACTCTTCACTTGAGGGCATCTAGGTTGCTTCCAGGTTCTGATTATTACAAATAGTGCTGCTATGAATATAGTGGAACAGACATCCTTGTTGTATGAATATGCATCTTTTGGGTATATGCCTAAGAGTGGAATTGCTGGGTCTTGTGGTAGGCTGATTTCCATTTTCCTGAGGAATCTCCATACTGATTTCCACAGTGGGTGTACAAGTTGTCACTCCCACCAGCAGTGGGGGAATGTTCCCCTTTCTCCACATCCCCTCCAGCATAAACTGTCATTGGTGTTTTTGATTTTAGCCATTCTGACAGGAGTAAGATGGTATCTCAGAGTTGTTTTGATTTGCATTTCCCTGATGGCTAGGGATATTGAGCACTTTCTTAAGTGCCTCTCAGCCATTTTGGACTCCTCTATTGAGAATTCTCAATTTAGTTCTGTAGCCCACTTTTTAATTGGATCCTTTGATGTTTTGGAGACCTGCTTTTTGAGTTCTTTATAAATTTTAGAGATCAGCCTTTTGTCAGATGTGGGGTTGGTGAATATCTTTTGCCATTCTGTGGGCTGCCTGCCTTTTTGTCTTGTTGACTATGTCCTTTGCCCTACAGAAGCTTCTCAGTTTCAGGAGGTCCCACGTATTAATTGTTGACCTCAGTGTCTGTGCTACCTTCAGGAAGTGGTTTCCAATACCAATTCGTTTACTTTCCCACTTTCTCTTCTAAGAGGTTTAGTGTGGCTGGATTTATGTTGAGGTCTTTGATCCATTTGGACTTAAGTTTTGTGCATGGCAATAGACATGGATCTATCCACATTCTTCTACATACCAGCATCCAGTTTTGCCAGCACCATTGGTTGAAGATGCTTCCTTTATTCCATTGTATATTTTTAGCTTCTTTGTCGAAGATCAGATGTTCATACGTGTATGGGTTAATATTGGAGTGTTCAATTCGATTCCATTATTCTACCTGTCTATTTTTGTGCCAATACCAAGCTTTTTTCAGGAGTATAGCTCTATAATACATCTTGAAATCAGGGATGGTGATGCCTCCAGATGTTGTTTTGTTGAATATGGTTGTTTGGGCTATCCTAGGTCTTTTGTTTTTCCATATAATGTTGATTATTGTTCTTTCAAGGTCTGTGAAGAATTGTGCTGGGCTTTTAATGGGGATTGCATTACATTTGTAGATTGCTTTTGGCAAGCTTGCCATTTTTACTCATTGGTCCTACCTATCCAAGAGCATGGGAGAGCTTTCCATTTTCTGGTGCCTTCTTTAGTTTCTTTCTTTAAAGACTCAAAGTTCTTGTGATACAGGTCTTTTACTTGTTTGGTTAGCATTGCCTCAAGATATTTTATGTTGTTTGTTGTAAAGGGTGATGTTTTTCTGATTTGTTTCTCAGCCCTTTTATCATTTGTATATAGTAGGGCTACTGATTTTAAAGGAAATGGATAATTTTCTGGAACGCTATCACTTGCCAAAATTAAATCAAGAACAGATAAGCAATTTAAATATACCTATAACCCCAATGGAAATAGAAGCTGTCATCAAAAGTCTCCCCACCAAAAAAAAAAAGCCCAGGTCCAGATGACCTTAGCAGAATTCTACCAGAAATTCAAAGAACAGCTTATACCAATTCTTCTCAAAGTATTCCATGCAATAGAAGCAGATGGGCCTTTGCCAAACTCTTTTTACGAGGCTTCAATAACCTTGATACCCAAGCCACACAAAGACACAACTAAGAGAGAGAATTTCAGACTAATATCCCTCATGAACATTGATGCAAAAAAATACTCAATAAAATACTGGCAAATCAGATCCAAGAACACATCAAGACAATCATCCACTGTGATCAAGTAGGTTTCATCCCAGGGATGCAGGGACGGTTCAACATACAAAAATACATCAATGTAATCCACCATATAAACAAGCTGAGAAAGAAAAATCACATGATCATCTCACTAGATGCTGAAAAAGCCTTTGACAAAATCCAACACCCCTTCATGATAAAGGTCTTGGAGAGATCTGGGATAACAGGAACATACCTAAACATAATAAAAGCTATATATAGCAAACCAACAGCCAACATCAAACTAAATGGACAGAAACTCAACGTTACTCCTCTAAAATCAGGAACAAGACAAGGCTGTCTACTCTCTCCATGTCTCTTCAATATTGTTCTGAAGTTCTCGCTAGAGCAATAGGACAACAAAAGGAGATCAAGGGGATGGATACAAATTGGAAAGGAAGAGGTCAAACTTTCACTATTTGCAGATGATATGATAGTTTAAATAAGTGACCCAAAACACTCTATCAGGGAACCCCTACATCTGATAAATACTTTCAGCAAGGTGGCAGGATACAAGATCAACTCATAGCTTGGTTTTCTAAGCTCTTAAGAACATTGTAACAGTTTATAATGGTCAGCTTGACAGGACCTAGATTAACCATGGAAACAAGTCTCTTTAGATGTCTGGCAAGGATTGTCTGGAGTATATTAATTGGAGTAGCTGTGGACCCAGTGAAATGAATAGGTTTCTACTTATGGCTGGAGAAAGCATTGGCTAGGTGACTTCCGATGAAGGACTCCCTGACTTTTTAGTTTACTTTTCCCCTGTTATTCCTGATCATAGTGTACATTACTTTGGAGGCTCAGATCCTGGAGAGATTGACCTAGGAATCAGGGTTTGCTGCTTTATATATGACCTAGATTTGCCTGGATGCACACAATGAGTCCTGTGTCTGTCTGGTCTAAATAGATTGTTACAGAGAAGTTCCGTTTTCTTCTCCTGGGAACCCAGTGAACATTGTGATAGAGGGAAGTGTTGTGACTCTAGGGGTAGGCATAGGTATTGGTAGAGATCAATATAGGTTAGTATCATAGAGTATCCCAGGAGAGGCAAGCAGCTGTTGCCTGGAGAATCATGGAGTCTCCATCCCTTCCTAGGTGTTGATAGATCAACCATTCCATGTTTCATTATGTACTTCTATTATCTACCTAATAAGACCTCTAGATAAGGAGAAATCTTAAAATGTGCATCCAGAACACATTGAAAGGACAATAGTTATATCAGCCAATCCACTGTCGATCAGGGATACCTATGTAGAAGGGAGAGAATATTACTTGGTTATATTATTATGTTAGTCTTTTTTACTATAAGAATATACCAAAAACTTGGTAATTTATAAGGAAAACTGAGTTATTTACCCCCAAAATTTTGGGGGCTGATCCAAACAGCATAGTTCTGTCTCTGGCAGATAGCCTCTGGCTTCAGAATGTCATGGCAGATGTGCACTTAAGAGGAAGAGCCTGTAGAGGAAGACAAGAAGCCACAGAGCAAGATGGGCTCAGTCTTGCTCTTCTTTGAACAACTCATTCTCATACAGCCTTCAGTATCTACATAAATGTTTCCAAGGACAGCTGCTCCAAGGACATGACCACCTCTTAAAGTTCCTATTGTCTCCTAAAGTCACCAGCCAGAAGACCAGGAGTCCAACACATGAGCCCTCAAAGGACACACCTCATCCTAATACTAGCAAGGAAGGTCAATATCTCTGCAGAGGGAGCTTTGTAATCAACCAGACTTTTGTAGAACATCGAACAGACCCAGTCACTCTCTTTATCTCTGGCTGTTGGGGAACCTGCCCATGCTCCAGACAATTCTAATCCCTGAGAATATGAGTTGTATCACCTTTAGCCTGAAATGTTGACAAGGACACATGATTGCCGCACAGTGGATATTTGATGTTTGCAGTCTTTATAAACACAGCACTTGCCAATTGTATACATGTCCCTCTTCCTTAAGGTCTTAAGTTTAGAGACCTCCAGGTCTCAGGTACTACACATTCATTCACTTGTCCCTTCCTACCCAAAGTGAAGGTCTTTCTGTGGTCAGATGTCTAGGGACTTGTATGCCTTCTGCTGGGTCAGGCGGGTGTGGGGCAAACTATGAAGTTAGATGACATTAATGGCCAGGGACAGCAAAGTCATCTGCTATTGTCCTGTTTTTTTCAGTCTTCCTTTGCCCACTTTGCCATCTGCAAGTCATCTTGAGAGGGATTTCATGAAAACTGCCTTCTGAGAAGGCCTGGTGTGGGGGTCCCTAAACAGTCTGAGGGAACTGCTCTCTGGGGTCAACATCTACTCATGCCATGTGCTAGCCTAGCCTGAGATACCTGCAAATTGGAATGACTAGGCTGGAACTTGGGGCATCAAGGAGATCTTACACATGTTCTCCTTGAATAGTACAGCTGGCTCCCCTTATATCCATATCTATGGATTCAATCACCCATGATTTAAAAAAGTCCAGAAAAAAATGATTGTGCCAAAGTACATAGACTTTTAATGTGGTATAACCAATGTTTCTACAGAATTCATTGTATTCAATGTTGTAAGTAATACAGTGAGTTAAATTTTATGAGTCAATGTGTAAGGACTTGATGCTTCTTAGGCGTTTAGAACATGCAAGGGAGGTCCTGGAATCAATCTACCATGGATACTGAGGGGTGATTGCTTTCTATCTCTGGTCTTACGTTAATCTGGACATGAGGATGACTGGGTTGAGAGAGAAGTTGGGGAGGACAGATGTGCAGCTCTCACATGGGACTCTTAGTTCTGCCTTTCCCGTCAGGCCCACAGCCTCCACCTCTCCCTCTGCTGGAAGCATTCTGCTTCAGCTGATTTTACTTTGGGTAGATTCTGTGAAAGCCTGAGCTGCTGAATATTTCCTGTGGCTTTTCTATTTTCAACCTGAATAGGAAGTGACAAGGACAGCTTCAGAGGAGGGAAAGCATGATTCATTCTGTTTCTTTAAAACTGCTCTTGGAGAGAGAAAGAAAGGAGGGAGGAGGAAGGGAGGGGGAAGGGAGGAGAGAAAGAGGGAAGAGTGTGAGAGAAAAATATATACATGAAGGAGATGCACCTAGCATAAGTGTTTAGATGCATTCCCATAAACAAAGCACCCCTTGATAGGCATAGACTTATTCTACCCAGCATTGTGTTGTGTTCAATATAATCTGTTGGTATTCCTTTCCTTAGTGTCATATATGGGAGATTGATCTGTGTTCTCATTGGTGGTGCATGATTCCCGATCGTTGTCATTTACTCATGAGAACTGATGAACAGCTGGTGACTTCCTGTGGTTTTATGTTCTGCTCCGAGCATTCTTGCACATGCCTTTCCATCTTTCCGTGGTCACATGTCTGCATGGCTGCACATTTCTGTGGAGTGGAGCTGTACCCGCACTCTGATGTGGTGCCTCAGAAGTTCCTCTCCTCAGTGATGCTTCTGTTTAATGTGTAAGCAAGGAGGAAAGTGGGCTTGAGTTTCCTGTCATGTTTGCTGGATGGAAAGCCTCATGAGAAAACTACAGCCAAGAGAGGATCAAAGTCTGGGGGGATGTGGGGGCAGCCAGCACCATGGTGCCATAGCTTCTCACCCTTGATGAGTCCTAGGACCATACAAGGAAGTACCTAGATAAGGGACACACCCGAGGCACATGAATTACCTTTTGGAGGCAAAACCAATGATGATGATGATTGTTATTAATATTATTATTTGATGCTCCTTTCTTCTTCTCTTCCACCCAACACAACGTGCACACGCACACGCGCGCATGTGCGAGCACACACACACCTTGCCCTGTGGTAGTAATGCAGGCAGGGGAATTACAGTGAGGAGAAAAGTGTTAATTATCCCAGAGAAGGTGTGATCACAATAGCCACAACTCTTCAGAGAAATGCTTATTAAAAGGAAACAGCAAGGATGAGTCTTCCCAAAATGACTGTGTCTGGGGTCTTCCCTGTAAGTACTGCCTCTCTCCCATGGTCCCTGTGCAGGGCTGGAAAGGTGCTAAACTTATAATAAGTGGTGTGAGAACCAGACACCCTGAGGTAGAAATAACAGGGCAGCATTCTCCAAATGCAGCATCCTCTTTCTAGCCACACCCTTTGCGACTGGGGTTCCCACCAGCAGCTGGCTGTGGTAGCTTTTAGATGGGGTGAGGACTTGCTTCTCACATGAGGTCCTGATTTATGCAGGGAGGGCAGGGTGCTGCTAATGGGAAAGTCATTTACTTGAGACACTTGTTAACATTGCTAGATAACAATGTCCTTTGGGTTGTTGGCTCCTCTCTCTTCCATTCAGTTCAGCTCAGGTGTGGGTAGCATCTTGAGAAATCCTGATATATCTGTGGAGGGCTGGGATATCCCAGGCTCTCTATGTTGGCAAGTGATTGGTTTGATTTACACAATACTTGTGTCGTATTTTTTTCACCCTACCTGTGGATCAGAGGTTTGTGAATGTGGTCTGAGATCACAGGACATGGGGGAGGGTGCCATGTGTGCCCCCACCCCCAGTGCTCTGTGGAACACCGTTGCAGCTGCTGGAGCCTAGTGGTACAGTGTCTCTAGAAATGGAGGCATCGCCCATTGTGCCTTTCTACGTACATCGTCTCATGGTCTGTTCTTGTACAGAGACTTGCTTCCAACCTGACCTGGAGACTCCCAGCTGCTGGTTAGAGGGAGTCCACTGGCCTCTTCTACCAATAATTGTGCTCTGAGAAGTGGGTGGACATGGTATGAGAGACCCCTAGCAGGTGCTTGGACATGAGTTTTGGGCTCTAGCACACAAAGCTATTCTGGGAGAGGTCCCAGACGGTCTGGGTTTAGCCCTTAGAGCCAAGAGAAGTGGGTGAAGTGGGTTTTACATCGCCATCAACCTCTTCTCTGTCTTTTTACCTCGGGCAGCCTCCTCTTCTTGAAAAGTCTAATTACTAGGGTTGGGAAACCTCCATCTTGATGGCAGGCTGTTCCTTGGACTGTGTGGGCTGATGCAATAGTTGGTGTGGCCGATCTCTTTTCTCTGGCTGTGTCTTCTCACTGTCTGACCCAACTCCAAGGGCCTAACAGAGGATCAGTTTAAAAGGTATAAAAAGGCTCCTGTATTAGGTCCCTGTAGTGAGTATCTCCTAAATATCCAATGTCTTGCTAGATTCTGTGAGTCAATCAATATATCCATATATTGATAAAGTATCATTTCTTCCCTTTCCCCCGAATTTCATCCTAGACCTACATAGCTAATTGCTGGGGCTGTCAGTGAGTGCAAGAAATTATGTGACCACTTGAGCTTACATCATTATGGATAGAAGCAGAGGCTCATGGGTTTCTGTTCATCATTACAGCCATATCCAGAGGAGATCTGAGGTTCTTGATGTATTTCAATAGTACACAGCCCCCTCAAATCCACACTGTCCTGCCACTGGGCAGAGGAACAAAGGCTCAGCAGCACATGCCTGCATTGTGGACACAGACTATCTTCCCTGCAGGTTCCACATCCTAAGTTACTGGGAACTCTAGGGACATGTAAACTCTTTACAGTCAACCAAACTGTATGTGTGCAGATGGGTACAGGGAAGCCATGGAGGCCAGCATAGGTGTTATATATAAGAGTTTACCCCCACCTCCACCCCTGGGGATGGGGGAACAACTAGAATAGCAACCTGACCTCCTCCCGGGGAGTCATCTGCTGCCTCGGGTTGCCACCACTGTATTCTTGACATTTGGAAATAGGAGAGGCAGCTGGGAATGTTGTCCTGCTGGAGTCTAGTAGATCCCACAATATGAGAACATCACAGAGTTGAATTGATCTGGAAGCAAAGAGCCATCTTTTGTATTCCCCAGCCTGCTGCTCACTAGCCCTCAGTACCTGGCTATTCCTGACATGGGGTGGATGGCAAGCATGTGGCCTCTAAAAGAGGGCAGGTTCTCCAGAAGACAGGGGTAGCTAGAAGCCCTGAGCAGCCACTGATCACGGTGGCAAGACTGTGTCTGGACAAGGAATGGATTCTAGTTGACACCAGTTATGAGCTCAGGAGCCCCTGTGAGCCTGTCCTGCCTTAATCTTCATTTACTAACTCCCCTGGACCAACCTGTTTACAAGGTACCATTCAGTAGGTTTGGGGAAAGCAGACCTCCCATTACCAAGATCACTAGGCCAGTGGGCAAAGCAGCTGTGAGATGTGACTGGTGGGTAGGGCATGATCTGGGGGCCCCAGATTTCTGGTGACCCTGTTTGAGGCCCATCAAAGCTTAGTCATATGACTCTGCTTAGAATAGTTACTATAAGATACCAGGGTTGTGTGAACACCATGCAGGTCTGGGCAGTTCCTCAGGTGTCACCAGAACCGTGAGTTTTCCACCCCTAGATCCCCTCTCTGGCCCAGCACCATTTCTGCATATGGCCTGGATCCTCTTCCAGCAACTCCACCCGTCATTCTTGGGATCCATCTGGCTGTTGACTAGGAAAAGCATACTGGTCTCACATAGACCAATGAGACATCCCGGTCTGAATTCTGAAACAGTGAAAAGTACTCCCTTAGCATTCCCAGGAGCATGTCCCAAAGACAGCACAGATGAATTGGTAAGAATGGCTTGTAAGCAGCAATCATGGTATCTGTGGTGCTTATGGTGAAAACTTCAGGTCTCAGCCTTCTAGGCTGAGTTGGAGGTATTCCTCCCAAGCTGGTGGCTTTGCATTCACCTCGAATCTTTGTCATATGCAGGGAAATGGCGATGAATAGTGAATCGGCACCTTCCAGATACGATACTGGGGGTTATTTTACTGCAGAGTGGCTGCTTTTTGTCTCTATGGCAAAGGGGTGATGAGAAAGGAGAAATGCTGAATACTAAGTGAACTCGATCCCATCAGGCAGCACGTTTGAATGCTCCCTTTGATTGGCTCAGTCTACCGCCAAGGTTCCTGGATAGGCACTTTGGAGAAAGTGATTGGTTTCAGCTTATCTCTCTACCTCAGGGTGATCAGATCTCCTTGTAGACTCCCATTCTCACAGGGAGTTTTAGTTTTGAGAATAATAATTTTGTGGAAAAGCAAGAGGAGGTGAAGTGAAGTGTGGGTTTGTGAGTGGATATACTGAGCCCATATCCAAGAGGAAGATTCATTTGCAACTCAAAGGAGGGGTGTTGGCTGTATCTGGAGCCAGCTTGTGTGCCCTGATAGGAGTAAATGAAAACCTCAGGTTTTGTCTGTTTCAGGTTCATTCATTCACTTACACATTCCCTGAGGTGAGAGGTGTGAGGTGAGGCCAGTTTTGCTTGTATTGTGTTTGAGATGCCCCACATCGATTGGGGTTTGGACAATAGAGGTCCGGGCAATGGAAAGAAGAAATTTTCCACTCTTTTGTCAAAACTGTCCCCACAGTAGCTGGGATTGCAGCTGACATTTCCCACACATGGCAGTGTTCACCAGTCAGTAATCAAATCACTCAGGAGCATATCCTCTTGTTCCTTGATAAATAAAAATGTTCAGGGATGGTGGCCCATGGATACTCAGTGTGTGTGTGTGTGTGTGTGTGTGTGTGTGTGTGTGTGTGTGAGAGAGACTGTGTGTATAAAGAATTCATTTACTTAATTTTTAATGAGGAATCTGGTAAAATGATAGTAACATGTCAAAAAAAGAGTACAAAGAGCAGTTAGTTACTAGCCAGGGAAAGTGACCAGTGTGCAAATGGAGGCAAAGTTGCTTTCCTCTTCATTGGGGGAGGGAAAGTTAATTAAATGCACTCTATGAAATTAGCAAGTCCAGGTAATTATTTTGCATCATCAATTTACAATGTTGTAAAATAGCTCAAGGGTAATGAAAAGTTAGAATCATATAATTTGGAAAATGTACTGTCAACAATACATGATTTTTCTATGAAGCATGAACTTTTTCCCCTCAGTAAACTCCAGGAAAGACACTAAGAAACTACCTTTCTGTCTATTTTTAAGTGTATAGATAGAAATAATTTTTTTAATAAAAATGTGATATTTTCTCTGTTTCCTTCCCTGGCATTGTTGCCATTTTGCCTAGACTTACCTTGAACTTCTGACTCTCCTGGAAGATTCTTACACTGGGATAAGGGCATACGCTTTAAGTAACTTGAAGAGTTATTTCAGAAGCAAATTACTGGATTTACCCTGCATGCTTTCCAGGATTTGTACTAATGATTCTAAAATGTGGTTATAAGAATATATGTATATGTGAAGTACACAAGATGTTGGGCATGGGGATAGCCTCTGAGTAGCTAATCTGTGAGGCTGAAGTGAAGAGGTCCATACAGCACGAGAATCCACACATCAACAGCTGCTGTGGTAGATGCTGTGAGGTATAGGGACCAGCACATTTGGAAATGTCTAAATCGTTGCAGAACACGATGTCAGCACTTCCAGTGACCATCAGATTTTGCACCTGATCTTTTTACACTTCATCCTCAGCATAGGAAAATGACAATAACAAGATTCCTTCCTGTGAACTGTGACCCCTTTTCAAACGTATTGTTCTTTACATTGATTTACCAAGCACTTCAACTCCTGCTCTTTCTGACCTTTCTTTTCATTCCGTTATCACTACCGGATCCTGGCCCTCATCCCTCCATCCACTGGTGGGTCACTGCCATGACTTCTGGATTCATCTTCGTTCTGTAAGCATTTCTTTGCTGCTTTCTGAGGGTCATGAGCCAGATGCTGCTGAAGATCTGATGCTGCACATGAAGATGGAAGTCAATTAGAAACATGCTTTCTTAACTATATAATAATAAACAGAGGAAGCTTCTAGGGATAAACTACATGACTACGCAAGAGGAAACCCAGTTTAGTCTGGGAGCCTTCCCCTGAGGAAGTGGTTTTTGGGACAAAGAGGTATCTGAGGAATGAATAGTAGTAACATACATATAGGCAAGGTGGTGGCTTTTGCCAAGGACACTGGTTTGCAGGAGGTTTGGTGCATACTAGCAAGACTGAGAATAGGAGATCTGTGTGCTAGCAGGAAGTAGACGAAGCCTAGAGCAACCTGGGATGCGATGGGGAAGGGAGGCAGAAATAGGCAGTTCCACATTGCAATAAGCAATTGAGTGTCTATTGTCAGGGTAAAGAGAGACCCCTGAGGTTTTTAAGCAGGCGGGGAATGATATAACCAGCCAAATATCATTGTAACAGGTGTGTGATGATCAGTAGACAAGAAACCATGATATTCCTTCTGATCCAAAAACAAGAAATGCTGGAGAATATCACAGCAGGGGTTGGGATAAGCTTCCAGGGAAGGAGATGATATCCCTGGAACTAAAACCAAACTCAAAGTCCAATATTAGTGGAAGGGACATGCTGCCACTGACTGCCTCATTTTTCTGGGGGCATCTTGTCAATAGACAAGATATGTACCTTTAATTAAATGGGCAAAAGGTAAGGCTGGGGGTAGTCATGGGTTAAGGAGCTAGATACAGTACACTCATCTGAGAAGGCAACACTTCCATTAGTAAGAAAAATGCCATATAGTAACTCTTATTTCAAAAGAAAGTGGTAGGAAACCTCTGCATTTTGACCTGCGCTCTGGTTGGGAGTGGAGGAGCTTGGTCCAGAAATAACTTTCCAAGGACCTCCCATGTGGGTTTGGAATCCTTCTTTACTTTTATGACTCTAGATATCCCATGCAAAAACCTAAACCTAACAATAGGCCCCACACATCTGAGGTTTAATCTAAAGAACTTCATCCAACAGCATACATGAACACATATAAACATTTCAAGACGCATAGAGCAATAGTGGTGGTATAATTAGTTTGGGTAAATGGTCAGAATTAAAACATCACATTCTTATGTTTTTAGGGGAAGAGTAGCTATTTTCAGGAAAATGTAAACTTATTAAGTTAAATGTGTGTGTGTACATTAAAATGATGATGAATTACTGAAGTAATAAGAATAGGGAATGTGACTTCCAAATGAAAAGAAGATAACACTTGGCATAAAGAAACTTGCTGATCCAAAGAAGAGAGCATCAAACAATGAGGAGAAGAAATAATAGGATAAGAAAAAGTGATGATATAAAATCAGAAAGTAAAAACAAATTCAATCAAATAAATAATAAATTTAAATGGATTAAATTTAGAATAGTTGTCCAACTGAATCATAAAACATCTAATTTCATGTCTATATTTTCCCACAGACACATACAACATAAAAGCATAAATTACTGAAAAGATAAGAATGGAATTTTATGGGTAAACACTAAGACCCTAGAAGATAAAGTAAGACATTGTTATAAAGCAGTTTCAGGAATCAAAAGAATTGATGTAAAGGGTCAGTACTTAGTGATAAATAGTACTTTTGACAGCAGTTTAAATCTAAGAAGTTAACGCAGTCATCTCAAAATGTATTTCAAAGACTGAAGTCATCATAAATAAGGACAAATTTACAATAACAAGAAATTTTAATATAACATTCTTTGTACATGAATAATCAAGAATTCAAAATATTCACTCATGACATTGAAGATCTGAAAAAAAGTTTGATCTGGAAGTTACATGGAACATTACTCTAAACAAATAAGAATACAACATGCATTAGAATTCTCTTTACACTTGTCCATGATGTAAGTTGAGGAAAAAGCAAGTTTTAGCATCCTGGCAACTAAATTATTTGACTACAGATAGACACTTAGGGTCTGATTTCATCTGCATGTTCTATTCTACAATACTACATTTTATCCTGTAGTCATGTGCCACTTAATATTTGGGGACCATTCTGAAAAATGGTGAGTTCGTTGTCATGAGAATAACAGTGTTCATATGTAAACCCAGATGGAATGACATTTTTCACACATGTAGTCTATGTCCAGAGCATGTTTCTGTGCTGAATACTGTAGGCAAATGTAACACTGTGGTTAGTTTTTGTGTATCTCAACGGAACAGGTACAGTAAAATACAGTACAAAAGATGAAAAAAATCATGTCCCTGTATAGGCAACTGAATGCAACTTGCAAGCTTTGAAGTGATAAGAACAGGAGATAGGAATTGGCTAGGTAGGTTATGGGCAGCAAAGTCCTTTGTAGAGGAAAGGAATGCCAGAAGGGAATATATATATATATCCCATGCAGCTGGGCTAGGCCTCTGCTTTTCTGACTTAGGAAACCATACTTTTCACTTTTTCTTCTTTTCTATCTTTTGGATACTAGCCATAGCTCACGTATGCTTTCCAGACTATACTTTCTCATTCTTTTTCTCTGAAGCTATCCCCCTTGAGTTTGTCCTTAAATTATTAATGAGACTAAGAATCCTGGGAGGGTACCCTACTGTCCCACAGTAACATGTGGCACTCCGATGGGGCTCCCCTAAATTTTCAGAAACAGAAGCTGCTCTGTGCCAACCAGAGAGTGAGTGCTGGGTAAATGTGCAGACAGCACCGACTGCCCACTGCAGAGGGCTTGTTGGTGTTATTCTTTTAAGTTAATTTAGAAAGAAAAATTAATCCTAGCTACAACTTACAAAACTATCTATTTTTTGATCCGTTTGTAATAACATTTAGGACACAAAGACATGATGGCTTTGTAAAACTACTCTTTTATTCCCCCCATGTGTGACAGTGTCTTGATTTGTAGCCCAGGCTGTTCTCAAACTCACAGCTCTGTCTCCACTTTTTAAGTATGACACTGTAGGCCTACATCACTGTGTCTGGCCTCAAAATGCATTCTTTATATTCTTTATACTGTTTTTAAATGAATTTTCTAAGCCAAAACACAAACACACACAGACCTAAGCTGACACAGCACCAAGAATCTCAAAGTCACCTTCTATCACCTCTACATGTGTCCCACTGGAGAGTCTCCAGGGAAGGCCCTTTCCCAGGATGTTTTACAGTTAACCCTTTATAGAATGGATAGAAGAGCAACAGTTTTCAAAATAACATCACAAATGGACAAGAGGTTTTTTGGTTTTGTTTGTTTTAATGTTCAAAATCTCTAGCTCTTGGGAAAATGCAAATAAAAACTACTTTGAGATGCACCTTATTCTGATCAAAATGGCTGTAACCAAGAAATCTGAGAATAAATGCTAGAAAGGATGTGGGGAAAAGGAGTGCAAACTAGTGTAGCCATTGTGGAAATCAGTGTGGAGAATTCTCAAACAATTAAAAAGAGAAATGCCATAATCCTTAGTATGTACCTAAAGGCATGTATATCTTATCAAGGAGATACATGCATTTCCATGTTTATATTTGCTCCATTCACAATAGCAGGAAAATGGGATGAATGTAGATGCCCATCAACAGATGAGTACAAAATGGGATATATATACACAATGGAATTTTATCAACTGTAATGAAAATTAAAATTATGAAAATTTCAGGACAGTGGATCTAGGAAGCAAACAAGGTGACCTAAACTCAGGAAGACAAAAGCTGCATGGCCTCTCTTGTGTGAATAACTTGCAATGTATGCATGAGTGTATATAAGTGGGTACAGATGAAGGTAAAGCATACAAGAGCTAGAATGGAGACAAAGACAGTGAAAAGAAGTGATGAGAAAGGGAATTGGAACCAAAGGGCACATTTCATATGAGCATGGGAAGGAGAACTGGCCGGGGTAGCAGTGGGGTGGAGGGCAGGAGATGAGTGGGGAGGAGAATTTGCTAAGCTATACTTTGTTCTCTTTGTTTGAAAATGCTATCATGATAGCTAATATTTGTATGCAAATTAAAAATTCAAAACCATATAGTATGGCAAACAGGGAAACTAGTGATGGCAGTCCACTATTGTTACCAGGTTCCGGCACTGTGCATAGTTGTACACTCTGTGCTCTTTACAGTGGGCAGTATACCAGACTTCTCTATGTCAGTGTCAGCACAGTTATAGGCGAAGCACTCCATTATCTTCACGATAGCTAGGAACGTGCCCAGTTCTATTATAATTTGAGAGGACTATGTCAAGTGGAGTCTGTTGTTGACTGTGGCCATTATGCAGTGCACAACTGTAGTTTACTACGTCACAGCACAGAAATACTAAAAATAAATGTGTTAATTATTCCCTGTAAGAAGTTAGAGGGAAGAATGATCAGATAAACCCAGAGACATTCAAAGGGAGAAACTAATCTATGTAAGCACATCCAGTTAAATAGGAAGCAGAGCTTACAATCACAGAGTCCTTAAAACCAAGCCCTGTTCTTCATAAAAAGCAGCAAAATATACTTTTCAATAAGACTTAGTCAACAGAAATGGCCAACATTAGACAAGGACAGTGGTGCATAGATGTAGCTGCGCAAGGAGACCCAGCAAAGCTGGAGTTGTTTTTGGGAAGCGTATGCTCACAGTGCGATCCAAGAAAAACTGAACATTTACAGGAATGCGCGTTATTAAAAATCTTTATGAGTAGAGTAAAATATGTGTTTAAATTTGTTAATGGGGTTTACCTCACAACTAGATCAAAACTAAAAGATGTAGAAAGACATTTCAGAAATTCAAATATTCTCCTCCTCGCTTTCTCTCTGCCTCTCTAGGTCTTCCACCCCTCCCACTCCACCTGTCTCTTTATGCCAAGCAGGGCCACCAGAAAGTAGAAGTAGACTATCAAAACCAGATAAGAATATAGATATAAGCTCAATATTAAATAAGTATTTCTTTTAAAGTCAAGAACAGGCAACATTGTCCATATTATTCCTCGTAATCAGTATTTTATCTGAGCTTGTAAGTGATGTATTATGTCAAGACAAGTTAAAGATGAAAGTATTTCCTCAGGTTGGTGGTGACTAAGAGCACTGGTTGCTCTTCCAGAGGACCTGGGTTCAGTTCCCCAGCACCCACAACCAGTTGGTTCCCAGTGACTTACAACCATCTGTAACTCCAGCTCTGGGAGATTTGCCCTTCCCCGGGCTCCAGTCACATACATATATGCAGGCAAAACAATCACACACTAAGACAATCAATAAAGTAAGATCAATCGAATTTCCTCATACCAGTCCTTCTCAAATAGGCAGAATATGTACCGTTTAGAAAGGAGGGTCATATGCCCCCTTCAGTGCTATCTCCTAGCATGAGGTTTTTCCTGACCAGCTGCCTGCCCATTCAGGCACACCCATACCCTGTACCTAACTCTGTCCTTCCATGCCTTCCTCAGTTGCTTCTCCCAGTATTTGTCTGATTAAGGGAAATTAAGGGGGCAGGGGAGAAAGAATCCAAATCCAATTTCTGAACGTCTTCAGCACTTTCTAGTGATCTATGACTTTCTCAGAACAGAGGGAGGGGTATAACCCAGAGGTAATAATTTTGTGGCTAAAAATATGAGGCTCCTAGCCACTGAAATGTTCAATCCTGGTGGCAGCAGATGGCTCCCTGCTCTGTGTGGTACAGCAGGCAGCAGTCACATGTAGATGAGTGAGAATTTGAACTGCGGAACCCACATTGTAATGTGCCCATCAGACGTTGAAGACAGAATGCAAGAATATGAATATTTCAATAGTAACTCTCTACTGATTATGTGTTACAAGGGTATTTTTGATGGATTTGGGTTGTTTACATTTTTTTTTCTTTTAGAAAAACTCAAAGTTGTAAGTGCCAGACAATGTAAGGTTCTATGAAGGGCTTGCACCTGTATACACTTTGTTTCTATTGGCCAACAGGGTCTCAATCCTCATTTCCTAGTTGTGTGGTTTGGGGTGAGCATCTCGTTTCTTTGTGTCTCACTTTTCTATTTGGGAGGCAAGGATGGAATGTCTCAAGTGCTGCACAGGAGGCTGAGAGATGTGGGAAACCTATCTTATGAGGGCCTATTAAGTCATGGTAAAGCTTTAGAAGATGGACACTGAATGCTTTTGTTCCTTATTTGCCAGTCCACTTTTGTTCAAGGACACAGCAGAATTCCACAAGTTGAGGAAAACAAAGAGGCTTGAGAAAAAAACCAACCATAGTTCTGGCATCTTGCTTCATTGATTGGACCCAGAAATCTGAGCCAGACTCTAAGCAAGCTTTGGATGTTTGTCTTCCTTACAGACTTCTACATATACAGAGAATTAATTCTATATGCCCAGCATCCCACACTCTTGTTGGGCTTGGAGGATAGGCTAGTGGTAGAGTACTAGCCTGGCATGTATGAGGTTCTGGGGTTCATTCCTAGCACATGAACTAAGTGACAACAACAAAGGCTTTTTGCATTGGTTATAAATTCACAATGTGATGGAACATAAAAATACAAATATTTAGTTAGCACACTTTAAACATTTTAAATATTGAGAATCAAGTGTCTCCTTTGTAAAATAAAAAAATTTAAAACACCCAAAAAGAGAGCAGACTATAACCGGGTACTCTGCATAGGGTTTATGGCATAGAGTGAGCATCATTTGGATGTCTTTGCTGGTGCTCTCTGTCAGCTTGCTTTTTTGTGCTTTTAGGTACATGAAGCATTTCCAAGAGTTCCTCAGGCACAGCACTCTTTTTCCTCATGGCTGCTTTCATTGCATGCATGTGTTGATAAGTTTGCCTTTGCTAATTCCTGTCGCTGCAGTCTAGCCTGGCCAACCACACCATGTCATCATTCCCATGGGAAGCCGTGTCTTCCCCAGATCCATCACCTCATGGCCACATCTCCCTTCTGTGGCATTGCTTTCCACTGCTTTGCTTCACTTCTATCTTGTGGGCAACATGGTCTTTACATTATCAATCTTGTAAAATGTCACATGGGCACAATGCCTGGGACGTGGGAGGAAGCACAGCTTTATGATCTGCTGCACTGTTGGGACCAGTAAGCTGACGCAGTGGCCCTTCAAGATGAGTTTGAGAACTTGGATGTATGGGTCACTGGTCACGAGGCACATGCTGTTTGAATGGTGATTTGAGTTAGCGTCAAGTGCTAAGCTTTTGGTTGATTTACAGTAGGAGTGAAACTTGAACTGTGCTATTGGGGTATGAATGTGACTTAACTAGACCATAGCAACTGATACCGGTGTCAGGACTGCAAAGTGAGGCCTGTATATACTGCACATGTTTCCTGGGAGAGAGACCCCTCTGTATCTCTAGTCCCTCGTCTGCAGTGTAAGGGCTCCTCTCCTAATTGCATTCCTCTAATGCTATCCTGTGAACAGTCTGAGCGTGTTAGGGTGATGTGCAGGGCCAGCAGTCATTGAGTCATTCAACAGCCATGTGCCCAGGCCCCTTTCTACAATGGGCTAAGGACTGGCCTCTGGTACATTTTCTGGCAACTGAAAGTGCCTGAAATTGCTCTCATTTTTGGTTCTTGGCAGCTAACTTTCCAGCATATTTTCCAAACCACTGCTTATACCATTTGCAGAAGGCTTTCAAGTTGCTTCTCACTTGCACAACTTTCCAGTATCTTGATGGTTGAGATATACACGTAAGGGGCATCGACTCCTGAGATTGGGCTACAGTCCCATTTTCTAAATAGGACAATCAGCTAATGGACAGGGTCTAAACTTGCATCGCTGCTGGTTAATTATTCAAAGCAGCATTTCATCAAAGCCAAGGCTATTTCTCAGCACCATCTTTCCTCAGTGTTTTTAATTGACCCAGGAATTATGGCCACCATGGTCTACAGGGTGTGTTTGGGTTTACTTAGGATTAGATGTCTTTGCCTGGAGGGTTAAATTC
Organism: Mesocricetus auratus; assembly: GCF_017639785.1. Lineage (NCBI taxonomy): Eukaryota > Metazoa > Chordata > Mammalia > Rodentia > Cricetidae > Mesocricetus > Mesocricetus auratus. Next base: position 111,291,229 of record NW_024429189.1, read on the forward strand.
CACTACAGAACTACCCCAACCAGAATAGAGGTGTGGCCAGAGGGAAAAGTTCAACTTACAGGGAAAAAAAAAAAAGAAGAAAAAAGCCCAAAGCAACCAACCAGCAAAAAACAAAACAAAGCAAAACAAACAACAATAACAAAAGATTTTAATAATGTCATGATCCTTTACCATTATATACTTTAGGTTATATTGGAAAAATAATACATTTGCTTGAGAAATTTGAAGCTCATTTTGAGTGAGCTCTCGGCTTTCAGTATGCAGTGAACTGAATTTTCATTGAGCAAGGACTGTAATGGGGGGGCTTCTGTATATCATTCCTATGTGATCCTAACAGTAGCCTTCTAGTTTTCTAGTTAGGAATCATTAACTTTATAGAGAAAACTAAATGCTAGGATGGAAAATAAAAATGCCCAAGATCTAATATCTTTATATATTAGAATTGAATTTTAATTTTTATTTTATCTGGTCTCAAATTATTTACATCTTTCCATGTGGGTTTGTAAATGTTTTAGCTTATGGAACTGTCTCCTATCTTGGTAACATTACAGACATCACTAATTGATAGCCTATCTGCTATCTCTACCTTATCACATGCTGCTGCCTTTGAAGGTGTTGAGTGGTGCTCAGAATAGAAATTCCATTTGACTCCTTAAAGGAAAGGTAAGGCAAGCAAAGAGATTTTAGGGAAAATTATCCTAAAACCAGTAGGATCCTGATGGCAGGCAGCTTTCAGGCCAGTGTGAGAGCTCTCCTCCTGCCTGGCATTTTCTTAGGCCCATTACTTCTATATTAGCAGTAGTAAGGGAGAGCTAAAGTATCCCCCAAGGAATAAGCCACAGACAGCAAAGGAAAACAAGAAATTCTGCAGGCTGCCTAATGAGCTCCAGGGATTCACCTGTCTCTTCCTCCCCAGCACGGGCATTGCAAACACATGCTGTCGTAACTGTCTCATGCATAGGCACTGGGGATATGAACTTATGTCCTCATGCTTTCAAAGCCAGCATTTCTCCACCTGAGCCAAACAAAAAATAGCTTCAAGATCATCCCATCCCAAAGCAAAGAAGATGGGGGATTTTCCCACCAAACTAGTTCCCTACAGGTCGAGGGTGCTTCTCAGCCCTCCCCTGCCCCTGATGAAATCTCCTTTTAATCCACAGGCACTGGGGACAGTCCTTGTGAGAAAGGTGCTGGGAAGCAGGGACAAAGCATGGAATAGAGATGATATGGACACCCATAGGGGATGCTATGGGGGTGCTTCTCTAGCATCTGTCTTCTTTCCACTTGGCTCAGAGGGATGTTTTTCTAGATGGATGTTTTCCTAGTCCCACCTCCCTTGCTTATAGGACATCACCCAGATTTTCCATGTTCTGAACTGCTAATGCCATGTACACACCCCTTAATGGCTTTTCTCTACATCTAGGCAACATGCCTAGTGGTTGCAGCCAGTTCTGTGGATTTGTAGCTTATGGTTCTGGATGATTCCATCAAAGAAAGCACGGAGTGCTGTGTGTAACTCCTAATAAATTCCTCGTTATCTTTTACAACCATTACGGGAGAGCATCATTCCTCTGGAAACAGCGGGCCATGTCAGCCAGAGCAAATGTTACCCTAGATAGCTGTGGATCCAAGATTAAAGAGGTGTTAGGGCCAAAATAACTGCCTTTGAGATGGAGCCAGATAGTTTTGTACTGCAGAAGGGCAGATCGAAGGCAGGATGCACTCAGATGGTTTTTGTGTTGGTGATACCCTCAGCTTTAGAGGGTTCCAGTAGCTATTGGTAGCAATGGCTTTGCCACCAAATCTTGGAACAAGAAAAAAAACCATGGTGATGACAGGGCAGTAATCCACCCATAGTAATAGGCGCTAATTAACTCAGATAGATGATTTTAATAACTTTTGTCATCTGTTGAAACCAGCTAGTTGGCAGAGAGGTTCTGTTTCATCTTTTCCAATGAACGGATGCTTAGAGCTGTTCTTTTATCCTACCTTACCTCTCTTCTAGCTTTAAAAAGTTATTACAGATGGAATATGGGTTATGAGTCCCAGAAATCCCTGCTCATTCCCTTCGAGTTGTTTGCATGTGACATTGTCCCATTTGACTGTGGAAACTAGCAGCCAGCAACTCCATGGATTTTCATTAACTTTTGTCTGGAGTTCCTGTGATACATATCTTTGGATCTTCCAGTTTGGGGATGGCTTAGCGTCTATCTAAAGTAGATGTGGGCACAACTTTGCACCACACTCCAAAGCTATAGGCAGAAGTGGCACTTGTTTCTTCAGTGCCCTGGTAGGAGCGGTGTGTGTGCTTAGATTTCGGTCATTATGCAATAGGTACTGTGCCTCTTGGAGTCAGGCGAGGTCAGTCATGCGGTAACATGTGGAGCAATTCCTGGATGTTTGGTCTTCCCACAGGATTAGGCAACAGCCCTTTTCCTCATGTGCCTCCCCAGGGCTACAGCTGGAATGGCGCCATTTGTAAAAGGTATTGGCTATTGTCCCAAGTCACCTATGGACTCATCTGCCTGTATCATAGGTGGAGGAGGGGCTGTAAGTAAGTTTCACATCTCCTGGGGACTGGTTGGGATATCTCAAAGTGCAGGCCATGCCCTACTAGTTTCAACTGGTGACCCCCAGATGTTGCAGGTAAATGGTATCCCTATCACTCTTGGTTACAGAAACCAGCCATTTCCAGGGCCTTTTCAGATCAGGAGAAGAGAGACATGTGAGAAAGTGTTCAGGATCTGAAGAAAACCTATGTGTAGCACATGTAAAGAACTTCCTTGCTAGGTGTCACCTTGACACTGCTTGCTTTACCCTTGGGGCCTGAGCTCTCTCCGTAGTCGAGTCATAATCTTCTGGGTTTTCAGCGTCCTTCCCTGCAGTCTGACATTCACTGCTCTGATTATTTCATTAATGTTAATTTGGACTCATCAGTGTCTTTGCCTGTAGGGATCAGGTGTATACCAACCATGACCTTCTGAGGTCTTGGCACAGGTTTGAGCACTTGGGATCTGTGTGAACTCACACATGCCTTGCTCCTCCTTCGGTTGTTCAGTCTGGCAGGAGGAGAGCTGAGAGAAGGCTATGGAATGACTCTGCCATGCCAAGCTGCTAGAGGAGATGGAACAACCAAGCATGTGTGTAGGAGGGAAAGCATGATCATCTACTCCGGGCCAAAGAAGGGGGCCTGAGTGCTAAGGAAGTTCTCACAGGTGGGGAGCGTCTGAGTGCTCTGCTCCTCGTGTGGTATGGTGTGAGGGGCTTAAATAAGAGAGAAATGAGACCTGATCAACTGGTGCTCGCCCATTACCAGCTGCAATGTGTGTGTGTTCTGTGTTCATGTCCCATGGCCTAGTGAGCAGTAAGAGGGAGTGGTTGAAACTCTGAGAGCTTAGAACTTCTCTTGTCCATGTTCTCCTCCATTTCAGAGTGGCATAAACTCTGGACAGTTTTGCCAGGTCTTCTTGGCTCTCAAGCTGAAATTGCTTTTTGTGTAAACTTGGGAAAATTTTATACTGTATGAACAAACTTAACATGTGCATGCCTATATCTAGCCTGACTTTGGCTAGCTTCCAGCCAGGACATTCCTAGTGTGCTCTAGTGGGGGTAATGGTCCCTAGGCATCCTGCTGTCTGTCCACAATGATGTGACACTAGAGCCTGTCTGCTTCTGTCTGGCCACCCAGACGTTCATGAATAGATCCTGAGAACCTATTTTAGTCCTAATGCTTTTCTTCCCTTATATTGTTGAAGGAACCCAGGGTATCATGCTTGCTCAGCAAACACTCTACCACTCATCTTTTATTTTGAAACTGGGTCGCACCAAGTTACCCAGGCTGTCCTTGAACTTTCTCTATATCCCAGGAAGTCTTGGATTTTGCTGTCTTGTTTTCTCGCCTTCCCAAGTAGCTGAAGTTACAGGCCTTCAGTATTTGTCTGGCTTTCTCTTACTCTTCCCTGAGCTGAGACTGGAGCATTGAAACCTTCAGGAAAGCCACCTGCTAGGCTGTACCAGAGGAGGACTTCTGAGAAAGCATTTCAGGCACAGGTTCAGGACATGGTTTGGGGTCAAAGCCTATAGATGTCAGCATTGTGGAGTCTTGTTATTCTTCAGTGACAGACTCAGCAGCTCCTTCCTGTTCAATGAAATCCTGTGGCTCATGCAAGCGATGACAAGTAATAATAATGCATAAGCAAAAGGAAGGAATTCTTTTGTTTTTATGTTTCATGCTTTGTAGACAGGGTGACCACAGATGTAGTCTGAAGCTAGAAGGCTCAGGAGGACACACACAGGCACTGTGACTCTTTGGGTTCTGTTGAGGAGAGGTGAGGACACACACAGGCACTGTGACTCTTTGGGTTCTGTTGAGGAGAGGTGAGGACACACACAGGCACTGTAATTCTTTGGGTTCTGTTGAGGAGAGGTGAGCTTCATAGGGTGAGGTTAGGTTTTTTTTTTTTACGAGACAGGGTTTCTCTGTATTGTTTCGGAGGCTATCGGTCCAGCCTGGCCTCGAACTCACAGAGATCCACCTGCCTCTGCCTCCTGAGTGCTGGGAGTAAAGGCATGCGCCACCACCGCCCGGCTGAGGTTGGGTTTCTTGTACAGTCCAGTCTTTTCAAAAGTAGCCTCATGGTCAGAAACTTGAATTCTGAACACAGATGCCTGGGTTCAAATATGTGTTATGCCACTTAACAGCTCTGTGGCTTCCAGGAGATTATTTAACCTCCATGTGCCAGTTTTTTTCTTTACATGCAGATCATGAAAATAGCAGCAATAATAATAATGATTACACTTACCACACAGGTTGTCACAAGCTACATATCACATCTAAATGTACCCTTTGCAAACCTCTCAGAAGAGCATCTGGTACCTAATTACTGTCATTTAAGTGTCAGCTGTTGCTATTAATTATTCCTATATGCCAAAAAAGAATATATGTGCCCCTACCAAGAAATAGTAAATGCCTTCCATCCATTGATTGGGGATTCATGGGCACTATTATTTCATAGGGATGGAAGTTCATTGCTGACTACCCAGCAAGTTTCTCGTTCTCAGGTGTATTTTCATCTTGTTTCCATAACTACCCTCTAAAGCAGGGGATGTGTGCATTGTCTTTCTGCCTAAGGACTTCAGTTCCGCTATTTCTGTGCAGTGACTGGTCAGTTTAACCTTTGCTGCCCATAAATAGCAGACACTATTGGAATTTAGCCATCTCAAGGATGGAGAAGCCCTCCCTCCTCCTTCCCTCATTTCCCTCCATCCCTCTTTTCTTTCCTTGGCTCTTCACATGCAGTTCTCCTCAGGGTGACTATGGCAGATTTCTACCTAGTCTCACAGCCTCAGTCTTGGATGAAGACAGAATGACACCCATGGTGTAGAATGATTTTCAGGGAGAATAACTGACTTTGGATGTATTTCCATCTTTGTCTTCTCCATGTGACCACCAGTGTAGGTGAGGATACAGCATGTTGCATAGGATGGGTATATGAACATGTGGGTTCAAAGTCAGATGCAGCCACTGGCAGACATGTGACCTTGGACAAGTAACTGTCTTTGCAGGGCTCTTTACTTGGTGCCAGAGAGGAGAGAGAGAGAGAGAGAGAGAGAGAGAGAGAGAGAGAGAGAGAGAGAGAGAGAGAGAGAGAGAGAGAGAGAGACTGGCTGTGTGCACTCAGTATGAAAGGCAGGACCACTCTTAGCATGGAGCACGTGGACTTCAGCTGATCCACTGGAGGTTTGCTTTTAGAAGCTTCATTCAGAACAAGAATGTAAAATACCACATTAATGATTTTTAATCCATTAATGGATTCAGCACCTAAAAGGAGTGTTGAGCTGATGCATGTAGAACATGGGCAGACATTGAACATGTGCTGTTAAGCTAAATCAGCCATTCACCAGAGATCATGCTGTAAGAGTAGGCTGTGTTCAGTGTAGGCACATCTGTGAGCTTAAAGAGGCAGTTTCGTGGTCATTGGGATGTACAGGTAGGTAGCAAAGAGGGATTGCCGCTAGGTGCCTTTTTGCCATGATGAAGTAGCCTTACACAACTCTGGAAATACTTTAAAACAGGGTTAATTGTGTGCTGCCACATGCCTGAATTTTACATATTAAGTTCATAATTTATGTAAAAATTCACATATAAGTAAAGTTGATAAAGTGATGTTTATAATTATAACATAATGAAATGATAGTATTTTGGGTATGCCTGGCTATATAACCATATATTAGAATTAATTTCACCTGTTTTGTATTCCCTGTCATTTTGGCTGGAGGCTCTGGAATTGCCTTCATGGCTCACATATTTTTTTGGACTTATCATGCCCTCTCTAAGGACCATCCAAGCTCCAGAATTCTTTTCCTCCACCAAACCTGTCCCCAGGCTTGAACTTCTGATGACTCATCTAGAATAATGGCTAAAACTCAATTTTGGGGAAAAAGTCACTTGGGTCTGTTTTTTTAAAAACACCATTTGCAAAAAAAACAAAAACAAAACAAACAAACAAACAATAAATGGCTTTTAAGGAGAAATCCTGGAAGGAGTGAGCCTCAGAGCTGGCCTCTCCCTTTCTCCTGGTCTGTGAGCCATGCAAAGAGATGTCTATAACAATGGACAGAACTATTTTAAAAAGATTCATAGTCTGAGCTGAACAGAGGATCCCTAATTGATCCTCCCCTGAGCTGCAGGCTGAGAGAAATAGGCAACTGATTTCTGGGTGGCCAACGGGCTTTGTGGATGCCCAAATTCCTGTGTCCTGCCTGCCTTTTAGACCATAGGAATATCTTGTTTTCCTCTGAAAGGTCAAACCTTGACTCCCAAGTATGCTTGCAAAGAGGGCTGAAAATGACCCCAGTTTTTGAGTCCTCCTGCAGAATTTCTTTGTCTAAATGTTTCTCCTGCCAGCTGCCTTTGCTGGCCATCGTGGGCACATTTATGTTATGCCCGTTTGCAGACTGTCAGTCTGTGGAACCAAGTAACGTATCCATATTACTCCAGGATATCTAGATTCCCTTTCTCCTCATGTGACAAAATACCTGAAAAAATCAGCTTAGGGAAGAGGTTTATATGGACTCCTGGCTTGAGGATGCAGCCCATCATGGCAGGAAGATCATGACAGCTGGTCGCACTGCATCTGTAGCTAGGAAGCAGAGAGGAGCAAGTGCTGAAGTTCTGCTGACTTCCTCCTTTTTGCCAGTCCAGGACCCCATTCCGTGGATGGCGACGCCCACATGTGGCTTCCTACATCAGTTACCTAATTTGTATTTCTTCATAGATATCCACAGAAGCTTGTCTCCCCGGTGAGGCTGGACAATATCGACCATCAACCCAGAGTTCTGGTGGTGGTTCTTATTTCTTCCGAGAGCATATGTTCCCTCTGCTTTCCACCTGTACTTTAAAGTCCAATTAGTCTGAGGCTGGGCCAGTAGCGCTCTACACTCCTGCATTCCTGATACACTTGGGTAGGTTCCTGACTGGCATGTTACCTGTGTCTGTACCTATTTTCACCGAGACTACACTGGTGCCAGTGTTCACAGTCTTGGGGACTTGGCATGCAGCTCTTCTCCAGGTAGTCGCTTCCTAACCCATGAGCTCTTCCTGCCCATCACAAAGCCATGGAACAGACAAATGCCAAAGTCTTTGGTAGTCTTGCCTGTCTTTTCTGATGATAACTGGACCCACGGAGGTTCAGTCAGAGAAGCAGGATGAGGAGGGAGATTGGAATAAGCTTTAACTTACCGTAACTTTTCCACTGGGCGCATGCTTTCAGGGATCCCCAGAGGTAATCAAGCAGGCATGGAGGCCACATGGCCATGATCAAGTACAAGGTCAGGGCAGATCAGACCGATTTGTGGAATATGATGCAGCTGGCATCCAGGCCCATCTGGTGCTCACAATAAATCACCAGTAAAAATAACCCAGCTCGCCAGAAGGCTTCCAATGTAATGTGAGTGCAGGGATAGACCCCAAATCACAAGCAAATTAACTGGGTGATTTTCCTAGGCATAGAGGAGGTACTGAAAATAGAGCTGCACAGAGGGAATTTGCCCCTGAGCAGGGCTGTTGGATGGCTCTGTGCAGAGAGTACTCCTGTCTTTGTGGCTTTGCTACCGAAACTAAGCCCTCCAACACCTCTGATGGGAAGATGGGGCAAACTCCTCTGAAAGGACTGAGCCAAGGTACAGCCTGAGCTGCTGGGAGAGTTGGGGTGTCCCTGAAGTACAGATTCAAGTAGGCGTGGTTCTGGGGCAGGATGCTCCCTACTGCCTGATGCCACCAGGACTCTGTTTCTCGGTGATGGGTATGTTCAGGGTGCTTGGTTACAGTGGGTGCCAGCACATTGTCACCACAAGACCCTGAGTCAGAGTAAACATTATCTCAGAAATTCTTCTGAATGGCAGTACAAAGTAATGTTTAAAGAGCAGACAGGGGCAAGCATACTGGCCACATAGCCAGGCATAGCCACACCTTGAGGGGTTCATTGTGCACACTGAACTTGGCCATGACACTTGCTGTACTATTAGACACCACAAAAGGGGGATTATCAATATGAGAGCACTAATGAAGCCTTAGCAACATTGTCCCCAATATTTCATATGAAACTGTTCGACCATATACAGAGACATTTGAAAATACTAGAGTGTCATTCAGATGCCCACCATGAAATCCTACCACCCACATTTGCGATTCTTCTATCTTTGCTGTTTTTCTTTCACCTTTGTAAAATCTTCTTTTGAATCCCCTATCATATCTAAAAACAACAACAACAAATAAACAAAACCAAAATAGTCCAGCCCCTCATTTCAGATGTAAACATTAAGGGAAGGAGAGATTGGTGAGTTTGATAAGAATTTAAATATCTGGAGTTTAAGGGACTAAATACCTTTGGAAGATCCTTAGATTGGAGGTAAAAGGCTGGGGAGCCAGGCCACACTCTCCTGCTCAAAACACCATGAACTTGGGGTAATCACCTTAAGTCTGCCAGGACCATTATCAGGTTGATGCTAGACTCAGTGTAGCTGTCAGTCTGTCTAAGGCAGGGACTCAACTGTAGTTTATGACCTTTGACGAGTTGTTAGACTTAATTCAAAGATAGTTCTTTTCCATTTCAGGCATAGCAATAACAGTACCCACTTCCAAATGTTACTGTCATAGTAAGTGAACTGTTGAAATGTAATGGGAATGCCCATTCATAACTATGTCTGGCATGATGTAGCAATAGCTAGGGTGGCAGATGTTAAGAGGGCAAGAGTGCATATGTCTTTGCATGGTGTCCTGCATATCGTCTCACAGAGGAGAGATCACTGAAGTTCTGTCTGTGTTGTATTTAGAAGAAACAGTAGAAAGAGCAGCATTGATTGTAAAGTGCAGCAGACCAGGACTGAACATAAAGAATCAGTGGTTAAAACAAGCAAACAGAAAATCTCACTTCACCACCAGTACATCCTCTGCATGAGTCCGGGGAAAGAGCGGTTCTGGTTGCCTCAGAAGAAGAGTTGCTGTTTTACTGTTTTCCATAAAATGGTTATGAGACCCTGTCCTCTGGACCTTTGGAGAGGCCTGTGAGACACCATTGCTGATGGTGTTATTTTCTGTATAAGCTCTTTGCTCCCATTGGAAACCCCTCTGACAAGGGAGACACACTCCTCTGACTCAGTGAGTCCCTGTCTGTCATCAGTACAGAGAGGTCAACCAGAGACATAGATCAGGTAGCCTTGGGAGTAGGACATAGCAAGGAATGACTTTCTTTAGCACCTCAGGTGCCCCCGGCTCCTCATATGACTTCAGACTGTCACAGAAAACAGATGGTAACATTCATAACACCATCATGGCTTCAGGGAGCCTCTCTGAGGCAAATGTTGCTCTCAGAGAGCATCCCTTTCTTTCTCCTCTTCTGCTGCAGTGGTGTGGAGTTGCTTGCCAGGCTGCCCCGATGGACAAGGTACTCTCCCTCACCCAACAGATGGGCTCAAGTTGGCCCACTGTGGGCCCAGAGAAGGAGGAGAGCGACTTTGTGATGAACATTCACTTACTTTATGAAAACTCTTCTTGTCGGGGAGGCAGACCTGTGGGACAGTTCCCACATGGAAAGCCAGCTTCTCCGAAGCTCCCACGGCAGTAAGGTTGCACAGGCCAGAAATCCACAGGTGCCAGGTAGGAGACAGAGTGTGCTGGTTCATGGCAGTACTGCGCCAGAGCAGAAGGCATGACACGTCATATTGCCCAAACTAAAGCAACTGAAAGTCTCTCTTTACTTAGCGATTCCATCACAGATGTTTTTAGTAGAGTATGGAGGCATCAAGGCTCGGTTAGTGAACAGGTCCATGGTCACATCAAAACCTAGTTTCATTCTCTTTATTTTTCCCTTGTGTTTGTTTCATTTCAAAACCATCTTCTTCATGGTGGCCAAGTAGCTGCAATCTTTCCAGGCCTCACCTCTTTACATATAAGGAGAGCAACGCATGACACCAACAATTGTATCTGAAAAGTGAGAGGGCCTTCTCTCTCCCTCCTGCCCTCCCTCCCTTGGAACTATCAGCAGACTTCTTTGTATGTCTCACTGGAGATTACTTCTCACTCCCAAAACAGACATGTCACATGCAGATCCCTTCTACTCAAACAGTGGTGGCCCACACATGAAGTTAAGGAAAGGCACCCAGTCTCTATAACCTCCTGCTGGTAACAACAGGGATGGGTTTCTCAAGAAGCGACCTTGAGAATAAGGCAATGTCCATTACGTCTACCATGGGGTTACCAAGTACCAATCCCACTCCATGCCTGACATATCCATGTTATCATCACTCACTCACCTTTCTGCCACAGAGAGATAATACCTAATTCTAGAAGAAACAACACTTCCATTAATTGCCAGAATCCTTTGTGTTACTATCCCCTTATAATGTGGTGTGTGTGTATGTGTGTGTGTCCATGTCCGTGTGTCCGTGTGTTCCTGTGTCCATCCATCCTTTGTTTACCCTGTTTCTTTGCCATGGAAGCTGTGATGGACAGGGTGTCACAGCATTCAGAAAGGAAACCGAATGGGAGCTAGAAAGCAGGAAACAGGCAGCCTGCAAGCAACTTAACAGAGTGGGTCCAGGATCTCAAGGCTAGGTGCATATGGCAGAAACCCAATACTAAGTATTGACTTTCATTTGCAATGAGCATTTTCCAAGGGGAAGTCATTGGAAGCCTGCCTCAAAGACTTGTGGGAATTCTGGTAAATAAGCAATAGAAATGCATGGGTCCTCTGAAAGTCAGTGAGGGGGGGTGGTTAGGGCCTCTTGGCTGAATTGTATGGTCCTATCAATCCTGCTTGCCGTTCAGACAGTATGTGGTGGCAGGTAGCACCCACTTGCCCCGGCCTGTCACTGTCAGGCTCAGTAGTCCTCTTTTCCCAGCTTGCCTTTCCTCTGGATGGAGCTGAGACTCAGGCTGAGGCAGGAGGGCCTGGGGCTGATCCTGCTTTTCCATTAGCCCCAAGTGTTCTCCTGTTGCTGGCTTCAGTTTCCAGCTAGGATAGGTGTGTGCATGAGATCAAAAGAGCAGGGAACAGTGAGAGCAAAGTGACTTTGTGTTTAAACAGAAAGTGTACCACCAGCCCCTTCCACTGTCCTGGCCTCTTTGTGAGGTGTCAATGGGGTTATTTCTCTTCTGGAGTCAAGTCCCATGGTAAGAGGAGAGAAGGAGGAAAACATCATTTAGATGTCAATCATGGCTCTGAACCAATTGTATCTTTCTACATGCTTCAAGAGACTTTGCATCAAAGACAAGGCCAAGGTTACCTTTGGTTGATGACATCATTTGGATTCCCACTAGACATCTTATTTGCTCTCCTTGAGTTCCGGTCACAGCTATTTTGGGCAGGTCACTATGAATTCAGACTCCCATTGAAATTACAGGGTATGCTTTGTTTCATTATGAAACCCTTTTTGGATGGGGTGTCCCCCTCCGGCAGGAGCTGGCTTGACCCACTCAAAATACATGCCGGAATTACACTGTTGGGATTCCAGAAGTACAGCATTCATCCTTCAGATGGACGATTTGGGAATGTTTTCTGTGTGCATCACCAAGTGTCCAGGGGGCTTGTGCCTCATTAAGGGCCTCCATGATGCATCATGGTATATTTTCTCCTTGTCTTACCATCAGGTCATTCTCAGCCTCCTCCCCTCAAAATAAGTGACTCACATCCAGGTCTTTGTCGTCTCAAATTTGACTTTTGGGGAACCCAAACCAGGACACTCCTCAGTGTTGCCAGCACTGCATTTTCATCTAGAGCATTCCTGTACCACCACAGTGGTATTTGAGGCTTTTCATCATTTGCATGTGCTGGGCTCCGCCTGTCAGCTGCCCAAACTGGCTGCATATTTGGGGCTGAGTACTCTGCCTAATTAGACTAACTCGCTCCACTTTCAGTGGCCCAGCTTTGCCTGTAGTTGATCTCTGTGCCCTGTAGTCATCTTAGTTCACAGTAGCCCAGTGCTCTTACAGATCGACTCCTTTGCTTTATAGATGGCATTTGAAAGCTCACTCTTCATGACAGGATGAGGAACATTTGTTCAGAAAAAAAAGAGCATCCTGTGGCATGTTAGATGCAGGATGAAGGCAAGGTGGTTTAGACAAGAGCAGTACTAGTTTATTCTTTTAGATTTCATCAGATTTTACATGAGAAAGGTCAAGCTCAGGCTTCAGACAGAAATCATTGCAGCATGTACTAAAAGCTCATGATCATCTGGATTCATCTGTCAAAATCAGTATATGATGTCGTCTAGTCCTTGACTGCCTGCCTCTTGATCTTGTCTCTGGTCACCTTAGTGTGCCTGATGTGTTTTTACACTCAAAGCCTCTGGGAATTCCTAGCTCCAGGTTCATGTTCACTGGGAGAGAATGGGTGAAGATCTTTCCTGGGACCTGGCCTGGTTGAGTTATAGCCATTAGTCAGAACCCATGAGATGATGGCCCATGTGTTTCGTGCAGGCTGCATGGCTAGATGGAGCTTCCTGTCAGATTGAGTAGACAGGGTGTGGTGAAGGGTCGCTTCCAGAATGGAAATCTTAGGTTGATTCAAATTAAGGGAGAAGAAATGTGAAAGGGGTATAGTAAGTATAAACATCAAATTTCCAGTGGAGTGAACATTGTTTATTTCTCAATAGAGGTTTATTGAATCATTCTGTGAAAGATCTTCCTAGAGACCAACAAGAAAAGGAGAACCATGTCAGGAAGCCCATTACCTAAGTGTGGTGGAAATATACATGGTTGGCATTCATGCCATCGTCATTCAGAGATGCATTTCTTGCTCTTTGTGAGGCTGTGACTCTTCTTCCTCACTATTAATACTGTGTCCTTTTGTCCCTGGTCTCCATCATCCCCCACCACCCCCAGGGAGAGTCCTGATACTTCCTGTGTTTGAAGAGCCTTGTCCTTAGGACCACAGAGGAAAATTGCCTTTCATCTCTCTTCCCTCAGGCAGATTATCTCCTGCTTTTTTTTTTATCATTGATGGGAATTAAGAAGAGCCCAGGATGAGGGGAGTCTTAGTCCCCACCCTTTTCTGCACCAGTGGGATGATGCAGCCTGAGAGGAGATACATGCAATTTTGTATGTGTACCCAGCAATAAATTGGAGTGTTTATTCAAGCACAGAGGATGGAAAAGGCCGTGCTTTTGAGGAGCCAAGTGATGTAGTGTGGTCAAATTCTACTCAATTGGAAACAAAATGTGAGTTTTAAGAGAAATGAAGGAACATTTTAGTCAGAATTGCAGGGGTCAAATGTATTCTCTGTATGGAAAATACAGTCACAGGGGCACACTACAGTGCATGACTTAGCTAGGATGGATGGAGTCATTTGAAGCCAGAATCTGCAAATTCTTTTGAACAATGTGAATTCATGTGTCTTAATACTTTATTATGTGTGAAAATGATGTATTTTACTGGGTCCTTGTACCTAATTTTGCATTTCTATTTTACATTTTAAAGAAGGAAACATAACTTTAGGCTCTATAAAATCCAGAAACATAAATTTAAGAGATGAAAATAAAAGTGATTTTAAAATTGTTTTATTTTTTCATAGAGAAAAATATTTAGAATTTAATGAATATCATAACATGAATGAACATTGTTTTATTGAGTAGACATGACTCAGTACACTTAATTATTTTTGAACATTGGCCTTCCAGAAACACCTGTTTGATGCTCTGACTACTTTGGATTTCATTTGGACTTGAAGCTTAATGGCTAAGGTCATTTGGCAAGGCTCATGTGTTTAAATGATAGAAGTACACTGTAAGCAAGCTCTTCTAAGTTATGACAATGATTTTTCAATCATAGCCAGTTATGCAAAGAATGCTCATCCTGGCTCAGCTGATTCATCTGGTAGTTTTTCAGGTGGTACTTCTACACACTTCTAGTACATGTGCTGCCCAAAACTCCTTTTTGGAATGATTTTCAGCAGATTTCACAATTCTAGCTAATATATGTTGTGTCTAGCATACAAACATTTTTAAGAGTCTACTGATCTTTATCTTCCAGTAAGAGGGCACAAAACTTCTTGATATTTATTTTTCAAATGGCCTCTCCATAGAGCAAGTTACTCTAGGAAATCAAAAACATTCTCACTAGCTATTCAAATGTCATTTTGAAAGACACATGCTTGTCTGTGATGTCTATGTGTGCTCTCTGGAAATATCAGTTAATAGCCTACTTATCTGGTAATCATATTTTTCCAAGAAAATTTTTGCATATCTATAGTAGTTGTCATTTTATAATACAGAAATACATACTTTATATTTAAAAATATACAAAAATGCATTTGTATGACACTTAAGGAACACCTGTGGAGGGCAGAGGACAACTTGCAGGAATTAATTCCATCCTTCCACCAGGTGGGCTCAGGACTTGAACGCAGTCATCAGACTGCGTGGCAAGCACTCTTACCCACTGAGCCATCTCACTGGCCCAAAGTCACCAGTTTAAAAATATGTACTTTCTAAAAACTAGTTACGCATCTATGAAGTAAAAAAATGATCTGAGCTTATAATCCCATTTCATCTCAAAGTAGTATACAGAATTTACTATTTTAAGTAATAAGTTGTGGTTTCATTAAACTGAACTTATTTAAAGAGCACAATGCTAAAATTCTATGAAAGCAAGGGAGCTGTGGATGACACCATGTCTGTCCTGTGCTCTTCCTTTAGGACCACGTCCTGCCTTTGGTTATAGTAATTATTAATATTGGACATGTACACTCAGTGTGGTGTTGTCAACTTATATGTTAAATATTAAATCAATATATGTTTTTCTGACTTTAGACTGACATGTGGTGAATATATGCCATTTCTAATAGCTCCTTCTCTCCTAAAAGATACATGACACATCCACAAAGCTCTGGAGGCCAGGGATCCTATTAACCATCAGATAATTCTGCCCTAGATAAAAGATAAACCTAAAATCCAGCTAAAGGGACATTAGAGGTCAGATCATTCATGCCTTTCAGTGCTCAGATCAGTAATAGAGATGGAGTGATTCAACTTCTACAGACAAAAGCTCTTGGCAGACCTGGGGCTAGAATTCCAAGTCACCATATGACCAGGATGACAAGGTGGCATTACTAGGTCCCTTCCCAGAGGACCTCATGGGATCTCTTGATTGGCTAGATTTTGTTTGAGTTTAAATCTGATTTGGGGATGTTTCTGAGGTACAGAGCATAATAACTATGTAAAAGAGGCGATGGGACTGGCTCTGAGTATTGAAAACTCTTTCTGTTCTCTTCTGCCATTAAAATTGTGTTTTTTTTAATCCCTGAAAATAAGAAAGGGAAAGGAATACAAAATGTCTGTCTCACTCTAATGCTTCATCAGCTTTATCTGAAGGGCAATAACCTTTCCTTTTGCCTCCTTTGCCCCTGAAATATGCCAATGGAATAGGGATTCTACATTGACTCTTGGCCTTGGAATGAAGGTAACTTCATTTAAGTAAATAATAGTCGTGTATGGCTGGTGGTTATCTTATTGGTGAGCATGGATGTAAGAAAATACCATAAATGTATATAGCTGTCAATGTCCAAATATTTATACATTTTTTGCCTTCTAAATTACAGAAAATTATTTTGGATTTTAGGAGCATTGAAGGATATAGGTATTCATGAACCCACTGGAAATTTCTTGGTAGGTTATATCTTGAGTCAGACTGGCAAAGACAAGAGTTTAGAGAAGCAGTACTTAAGCTATTTCAGCCTCTATCTGGAAGGGTTTCCACTCTAGAGTGAGGTCCACATTCCATTCAGTGGATTGCGGGTGCACCTGATACCAGCTCTCCTCTCCTTCTTTCATATTTCCGCCCTACCTCCATTCTTAGAGACTGTCCTTGCGTAAGTCCAATTGCACTGTTACTAGAACAAGCTGAGATGGGTTTGTAACCTTTGGGTGGATGGATGGAGTATTGGCTGACCCAAAACCTTCTGCTATCAGAGAAATCCACAGTGCATTACTCTTCCTCTCCTCAGGTAAAGGGGGTGCATGAGTTTGAATTTAGTATTTGATCCTAAGTCCTATACAATAATTGATAGATCCAGCAGACTCTTGCTTATGGAGGGAACTAACTGTAGGTCCTCAGGGTTGCCGCATGAAGAGAAGAATGCCTCTCAGACCTTCATTCTGCAATGTGGAACCCACTACCGGAAGAACCACTGTCCTTTCGTTTCCAGTCTGGCCATTCCATTTCCACATTCATGTTGGGACTGCTTAGCCCATTCCCCAAACTGGGAATCTCTGGGGAATACTTGGAGTTCCTACAGAACTCATTTCCAAAACATATGCAGTTTCCTGTCTGAATTGCATTTTGGGCACAACTAGTATACAGCTACTCAGACCTTTTCCTGAACATATATTTAAAGATGTGTGAAACTCCTGCTTCTTGGAGAAGTGTTTGGACCAGCAGTACCGGTCTTCCTGGAAAAATTAAAAAGGCAGAATTTCAAAACTCACTCTAAAACCTATATTTATACATACTTATATTAAAATTTGAGAATATCTTAAATATAATAGAATACTACAGATTACATGGCTTAAACAATAAAAAATTCTCCCTCATAGTTCTTAGACTGCAACTCTGAGATCAAGGTCAGGGTTAGGTGAGGCCTTTCTTCTGGATTGCAGGCTACTGTCTTCTTGTATCTTTATCTTTTGGGAAAAGAGCTAGAATGCTCTTCGGAGTCCCTTTCTAAGGATACTAATTCTATCCCTATAATTTAGTGATGACATCCCAGCCTCATAAACTAATTACCTCCTAAAGGACCCATGTCCTAATGCTGTCACACTCGATACAGGAATTTTGTGGAGGCACAGTCAATATATTGCAACAAGAATCTCCATATCAAACAGTGTGTGTGTCTGTGTGTGTGTGTGTGTCCTCTTATGTGGGACCAGTAAGGAGACACATAATGAAGAGCCTGAACTTTCATCTCTGCAGACAATGAAATCTAGAAACAATCATCAGTAGGCAGGAGGTGGTGAAAGAGTTTCTCCAGCATGGTGAAATGATGAGCAAAGAGAGACTAAGGAGGTACTTGGTGCTAAGCTTGGATCCTTGACATTGTCAATGGACCATCAAGAGGAAATTGGGCTGTGGGCAGGATGCATGGGTCATTATAACAATCCCATTTGCTGCATTTAGTAGTTGAGTGTATGTCATGAAGTGCATGTATCTGCACTCTCAACCCCTGTGTCAGCTCACAGCTATCCTACCTTGACCTTCCCAACATCTTCATCAGCAGTTTGGCCTTTTTATAATGCCTTTGCTCTCAAACTCTGAGAAGGCCTTTCTTACTTGCCAGGGACTCATCAAACTTGCTCCTTCCCATATCAGACTTCTTCAGGATTGATGAATTCATGTGGATGTATAAGGTGGAGCAATGGAGTGGTCAGCATCAGGCTACACTAGAAATTAAATAATTTTGGTGGAAAGTATGGAGAAACATGGGCCTCCCCTTTCATTTGCTATGGTGATCTTGCAACTTGTCTTGAGATGGGCACAGTTTCTATAGATATAGGACATGGCTGTATACCATCCATCTCACAGCTTACTTAGGTCCTCATCCTCCCTGCCTCCATCAAGGCTTGAGTCTGATGTGTTCTGTGTTCTTCACTAGAAGCAATATCAAGTTCTGACAGGTCTTTGAACCTTTGCCTCTGGTGCTGAGAGGATGACCTCTCAGAGTCTGGATGGAAACCCCATAACTGGTATGGCCAGGGAGCTCCATGAGTACTAGGTACAGAATCCAACATCTAGCTCCAAGAGGGTCTGAAAATGCTTGCAACTCCCAGAATCCCACTTTAAGTGGGCTGATGGCTAGTTTTGGTTGGTAATCTGCTCCTCTCTACTCTAAGCAAAAAAACAAACAAAACAAAAACAAAAGCAAAAAACAAAAAAACGCCCCTCAAATAGACTGAGACCCTCAACTGGATTCAAGTTCAATGTAAGTTTTCTCTTGGAGTAGAGACAATAGGAAGAAGTTTAAATTGGACGTGGAAGCTGCTGAGAATACCAGAGACGACAGGGAGACATTGGAGGTGTGTGACTTAGCCCATCAGATTCTCAGGAACCTATCACCTGCCAGACACAATGTACACATAGCCTGAGGAAGAGAAGTTAATGGAATCCATGGCTTCCCTAGAGTTTGGAGTTCTTCTCATAAATACCTCTGGATCTCCACTGAACTCTTCCTGGAAGCTTCCTCATAGTTGAGAGAAACAAATGTACAACTCCCTCCCCCCAGGTTCAACTTCTCTGCTGGTTTCAGGGGCTCCCTTTGGTGAGTTATGGCTTTGCTGCAACATTTCTTTCCCAAGGGCCAGGAAACAATGCATAGGGAAGTTCTTGGTTCAAAAGTATTTGTGTTGGAGGTGGCGTAGATATAGAAAAAAAAGTGGGAAGGGAAGGAGACAGTGAGGAGGGGTGGGCCAGGAAATGAGAGGAAAGAGAGTTGGCCCCAATGAATATGTATAGAAATCCCATATGGAAACCTGCTACTTTGTAAGCTGATTTATGAAATAAGAACAAAGTGTTTAAAAAATTCATTTGAAAAAATCCTCGTGTATAAACCCCTTTCAGTTATAGAAGATAAAAATTGCCTGGCCACCCTCTTGGAATATAAGGGGTGGGCCAGTAAGTAAAGGAACCATGTGGAGAGTGGTGCTGACCACGGAGACTGCAGAAGACAGTCTGCAGGCTGCTGGCTTATGCAAACTCGACCTCCAACCCTGGGGTGAAGACCTGGAGTGCATAGAGTGGAGGCAGCTGTGTAAACTGCAGGGTGGGTATTTATAGCCTTGGTGAGGCTTGCAGAGCCAGCCTAGAGTCTGTCAGTGGCCATCACCATCAGCTTGAACCTTGTGCCCTGAACTGAGTTTTCTATTCCGTCCTTCTTGAGTGATGCAGGGGATCCCATAACTTAGTCCCTGCACCTGCAAGGGGGAGGGGCCATTGCTATGGTGTTCAGGAAACGTGGGAGTGGTGGTTCTCCACTCTCATTTTCACGAAGCAGGATAGCGTTCCAGCTCTCTAGAGGAAAGAGTTGTATGTACTCTCAAAGAGGTACTGTGGTTCCTTTGAGGTCCCTCCTCTGCTGCCCCCCAGCACTTTAGGACAAAGTAGGGAAATGCTTGCCTAGACTATGGGCTCAGATATGGACTTCCACCTGGGCTGATCAATGTCTGAAGCAAAAGGGTAGCAGGATGTGACATGACACAGACAGGGGACTGGGTGCGTAGCTGAGGGATATACAAGATACATTTTACATTCTTCTATTTTCCATTTTTATTAACATATATTAATTGGACAAAATGTTATATTGTGACATTTTCGTGTGTGTGTGTGTGTGTGTGTGTGTGTATTTTGATCACATTTCTTTCCCTGGCCACTCTGACTTACCCCTCCCTCTCCTACTGTTCTACTGTCACTGATGATGCCATCTTCAACCTGTCCAGGTCTCTGAGGAGTTACTCCCTTAGCAGAGAACAAACAGCCTCCCCCTTCTCTTCTGAGGCTACAGAAGGGTTAGAAGGTCTGTGAGTCAGGCTGGCAGACAACACAGAGTGTATTAGGAGTCAAGGCTGTGAGCTGAGAATCTGGGTCATGGGGCTTCCAAGAAGATCCGTCATTGGTGTCTGAAATCCATGGGCTCTGTGTGCTTTTGTCATGGGAAGGAGAATGGGAGAGAAATGGAGGATGAGGAGAAGGGGGGAGTGCTAGAGTGCAAAAGGGTGAGCGCACAGCTCTGTAATGGAAACTTGGCACCGGCCTCCCTTTCTTTTCTTCCGCAGTGCATGCAGCTCGGATCTCAGATTGGGAGTTGAGTTTCCTCCTCCACCAGCAGCAGCCCACAGCATCTCTGTGGCCCCCTCTTGTCACTTCTCAGAGACCACAGCCTTACAAGCTTCCTCTGCTGGTGACATGTGACATGGGAGCCTGCTGCTTCCCCTGCACACCCCCTGCCTCCACCCCTTCCCCTGACTAATTAGGCCAACATGCAACTTCCAGGGCCTGGCAGATGAGAAGCCAAGAATGCACTGGATTGGGGCCATGTGTTTTTGTTGACATTGCTCGAGTGTAGCTTTGCGGAGCAGCCTCTTGGCTGTAGCAGAGAGGTCCAAGGAGCCAGGGAGGTGAGTTAGGAGAAAGAAATGAAAAGAGCAAATGTGGGCACCCTTTGCATATCTTCTCTTGCCTCCTAGCTTCCCCACTGCCCACACTTTGCCTTTTGTCTCTAAATGCAAGAATGCAACAGCCCATGTCAGTGATAACCAGGTTCTTGTGTAGAGGGCCAAGTATAGAATGAGATTCTACAAGTGTTCAAATCTTTGGTTTGCAGTGCTTTCCAGGTGTGTGCTCAACTTTGTAATAGTTCCTGGGGACTATTGAATAGGTCTAGTGAGACTATCTTCACCCATACCTATTATAAGATGCAGGCCACTTTCCTAATCTGCCTTACTATTTGCTGTACATTGCAACCAGGGGGAACTTCTTCCATCCAGGGATCTGCCAGGAGGCTGGCCTTTGAAACTGTTAATCCTGGGTTCAAGTCTCTCCTCTGCTACTTGCTTACTGTGCAATGCAGAGCATGTTTCTTATCCAGGTTATACTTCCATTTCATTTATTTATTTGCAAAAAATAGAGCTAGTATTTCCAAATAGGTTTATTAGGAAGATGAAACATACTGAAGTATGGAAAGTTGTTCGTACATAATAGACTCTCAGTAACCACAATGACAAAGGTTTTGGGAAGTATTTGCATGGCCATAGATTGCCTGTGATCATAGGCAAGTCACTTCCATGCTGGTTTATTTACTGCAGAGACACACAGGCCCTGAAGCCTTCTCTTCTTACCAGGAGATTTTTGAGGAAATCAAACTGGACTATAGCACCGTCAAACTTTGTCCTCACTGGAGGTGGTTACTATTTTTATTATTAATATTTTCTCAGACTCCGAACATCATTGTTGTATCAGTGGTCGGTGGTCAAGTCTGTTTTTGTTGAGATAAAAGTTTGTAGGTTTTGGAAGGCTGAGGTGCTGTCTTAATAGTGTCTAATTCCTGAAGATATTGAATCATTATGTTAAAAAATCCTCTCATTTTCTGCTACAATAGCTGGCTTTGCTTTTACATCTTTTAATTGGTATCAGCTTTTCTCTTAGAGTCACAGAACCATGGAAACTTGGCAGTAGAGCTTTGGGAGTCATTGGAAAGAATACTTTTGCTTCTTTGCAAGTCTTCAGGGTCTGCCTGAACCTTAGGACTGTGGGTCCACAGAGCACCAATCTCTGACCCACATTATGAGAACAGGCCATAGAAGGGCCACTCTGCCAACCACAGCCTGACTGTTTCTTTATACACAATGTGGACTACCCGATATCATAGGACTCTGCCCATGTCTGTTGTTCAGAGTCTCTGTTGCTTACCGGCACTCTGCAGCTTCTAGAACCTGTGCTTCACTGCCCAATGCCTTTGCTATGCACCGGAGCTTACTTTGGAGCTACATATCATAGGTTAGAGACGCTGGAGAATGCGATACAAAGATGGCTCAGCTGTAATAGAGTGCATGTGCTGCTCTTGCCGAGGACCTGAGTTCAACTCTCTGCTCCCACAACTGGTGGCTCACAACAGTCTAGAATCCCAGCACCTCTATGGCCCTCTCTTGTCACGTCTTCTCAGAGACCACAGCCTTACAAGCTTCCTCTGCTGGTGACATGACACACACACGCACACACACACACACACACATTTAAAAATAAGAAATAAAAGATAAGGATGAAAATTAATGTTTGTGACAATAATCTTAAACCTATGGCAGAGGAGGAATGGGTAGACCAATACCCATGTTGTCTCACACCTTGGGGATCTGGGGTGCTTTTTCTCTGGCTTATTATGCTTTCAAAGGGATCCAGTGCTCCTCACTTATTTTGGCAGCAGGCTTGATGCATACCTTCCCTACACTACTTCTCTATTACCTGGCACATTCTTGGTGGTATCACATCTGTAAGCCAGCGGTGCTCAAATCTTCCTTAGGACCCACTCCTGACATCTAGCCTGGGACAAAGTAAATGCCTCTTTCCACACTTTTGATAGTTTTGATATGGTATATTTATGTTTTAAGACTGCTTATTGGAGTTTAAAGGCCACTGGGTTTACTCTTTCTTCATGAGTTCTTAGAAGATTTTTTTTCTCTGTTTGACGTCATTTTTAGTCAGAGGACCAACTATTCAGGTTAAACAGCTATCCAGATAACTTGATTGAATTCTGAGCCCATTTCTTAAGTGTTGTTCTGGTAATTTTGGACAAGTAAATACGTGTAGCTACCAAAGAGGTTTTTCATATTTTGGAGTTGAAGTGATTGTTTATTGGACTGTTCCAACCCTTCTCTGTTTAGGGGTCCTTTTCTGGCTAAATGCCTAAATTCTAATTAAGATATATTTACAGTTTTACATTCAGGAGTGGGACTGTTTTGGGGGAAAACCTAAATTCATGAGCTACTGATACTATCTGTAGATTTTGAAGTGAAATGAACATGAACACTGCACTTTCCAGGAAGGTTTAGGACCCTAAATTATCCATGTACGAGGTTTTGCCTTCTGTGGTCTTAGAGCAGTTTGTCACTGGAGAGATAATGTCCATACTCTCCTGTGTAGCTTTCTGAGAATCAAAACCCATAGTGATGCTAAAATTGTTTGGAAAATTAAAATATAGACTGGGAGATGATGGCTTTTTGCTCTGGCTTGATGTGCATTCTGTTGGCTGTGTGAAGGCCCCTGGGCCCAAGAATTAAGCCCTTGTCTTGTATTTGGGACCATTTTTCTTTTTACATTTTTATTAAAGTATTTTTATTTTTAAATATATTTGATCATATTCTTGCCCTTCCCCAAGGCCTTCCAGATCCTCTTCCCCTCCCTAACCACCCAATTTTAAGCTCTTTCTCAAAAACCTAATACAACCATTTTTTTAAAACTACAGATATTCTAGTCATTTTGGAGATAATGATCTCAATTTCTTTCTTTTGTGCCAGGCTGCTAGGAAGAACTACCATGTCATATCACTTTCATCTCCAAGTTGCCTCATGGCCTCCATCTCCAATAACTCCCTCATGGCTTCCATCTCCAATAATCCCTCATGGCCTCCATCTCCAATAACCCTTCATGGCAAGCTCAAGCTCTCATTCTCTGTTTGTCTTGTTGGATTTGTCCATGATGTTCAAGACTGTTATTTTTTCTTCCTTTGATTTGTTCTTCCTTATTTTCATTCTACCTTTCCACTTTCTTTCCCTTCTTCTTGTGATTCTCTGTTGAATTCTTTTAACTGCCTGCTCTCTGGAGAAATGTTAGGTTCTCAAAGGTTTTCTTTCTCTGTTACTTCTCGTTAGTCATCACTAATATATGTATGCATGGAGACTCCTTCCTGTCATGAAACCTACAGAGACCCCATCTGGATTATATCCCAAGGCCTTCCAAGGGATCTCTTTTGTATTAGCTCTCCTGCCTGAGGTATCATTGCCAAGAAGCTATATGATTTCTTCCTGATAATCTTATCTGTAGAAACTTCAGACTCAGCATCCACTAAGCCAGATGGAGAGCCTTTTCCCTCATGTGCCCCTTTCTCTCCGTTCTTTGTATTGACTCTTTCATCTCCATAGTCATCCCACCCAGAGATCTAGGTCTTATTTCTCTTCCATCTGTTGTTTTTTGGAATCTTATGCTGCATCCCTTGCAGGTCACTGCTTTTGGAATGGTGAAATGGTACCTTAGTTTGGGTAACCCACAAGGAGCAGATTCTGAGCATATGTTCAACTACGGTTGGTTTAAGTGAGAGATGATTTAAGCAAATATGCTGGAGGTGTAGACATTGATAGGCTAAAGCAGCTCACACTGACTTAGTAGAGTCCATTGTTTCCATCTCTTCCCAGATTGGTTCTTTATGGTGTCACGTTCATAGTTTGAATTTAGTTCTTGTGAGAGTATTGGTGACATGGAAATCATACAATGGCTACAAGTCTAGATGCCTCCCTCACTATTATTGGTTGTTAAACATTCCTTAGCATCCTTGAATGTAGGGGATTGAAAAACAGAGGATATAGCCATCAACCAAATATACTTTATCAAAAGATTTGTCTTGTAGACAATACTACTTTATTCACACTGTGGGAAATGCTAGAATCCAGTATAGGATGCATACTTCACTGTCATCCTTCTCAAACAATGAAGTGTTCATACATGAGTTCCTTCCTGTCATTGGACAGAAGACTGCTTTTGTGGAGCCTATTAGGAGTCAACAGTCAGAGAAAGCCCTCAAATAGATTCAAGATGTCTTAAAGGCATCTATGAAGGACAGAGTAAAACCATAGCTGATTAAAGCACAGGCCAGCATGGATAAAGACTGACATTACATTCGGTTGTTAGTGATACATGGTGATTCTATTTTTTTTTTTTACTCTACAGAACTTGACCTCATGGATCTCATTGGGGAAGACAGAAAATGGATGGTGGGTAGGAAGCTGATGCAGGTGAATGATACACTGACTTCTGTACATGGTGATTCTATTTTTTTTTACTCTACAGAACTTGACCTCATGGATCTCATTGGGGAAGACAGAAAATGGATGGTGGGTAGGAAGCTGATGCAGGTTAATGATACACTGACTTCTGAAGATGCAGGACTCCGGAGCAGCAAGAACTGCACTGAGCCAGGTAATAGTGGTGTCATTGTCCTGGCAATGGCTGCCACTTCAGTGACTGGGGCTGAGGGTAAGCTGGGTGACCTGTCTCTTCTTTAAATGCTAATCTGGAGAGATTTTAAAGATGTTTAGGGCATATGTCCCAGAAACTCATGTTTGATTCTCTCAAAGGTCTCAAAGCTCAACAATAAGAGGATCATGTATCTAAAGATGGGAATAGACCATTTTTATTGTGCTTCCAAAGGCCTTAGTTCTTTTGATATGGAAAGTGTTTCAAGAAGTCATGTATCCACTCCTTTTTTGAAAGATGAATAGAAGGATCTTTTTCTACTATACCAAGCATCATAATAATCACTTTCAATTATAAATAGAAATAATGAAGACCAGATACTTTTATGTCTGCCCCCAAATACTATATAACCTGTAGTTCTCAGATTGGAGGGGTCATGGTTACTGTGGGCTGTTATTAAAAGCTCACAAGGAATATTGCCAAAGATCAGTGAAACATGTGGAAGCAACATTATGAATGAAAATACTTATGAAGGTTTTGAGTGCCCTTGCTGAGTGGTAGTCATGTATGACCTGAAAAGCACAGACATATCAAGGACTAGCCTATACAGGAGAGAGAAAGTGCAGGCTCTATTCCAAGGGCTCAGTTGGTGATTTTTGTCTGGTAGTCAGACAATTTTCAATGTATTTCTTCATTTAGCCAGCAAATGGTAAGTGAGAAAAAGAAAGACAGGAATCACAGTATTTTTTTTGGTGTTTACGAGACAGGGTTCAGGAATCACGGTATTAAAAATCTCATTTTTACCTCTGTGGTAGGAAGAGTGGAGTGAAATGTGACAGGATGATGAAGACCCTTTGTTGAATTTGTTTATATGCAGGGTTGGTGGAGATGGAGGGATTCTTTTTCCTGCTTGTATGGCTTTGTTTGTGGGGAGAAGGTAGGCAGTCCTGCTGTGAGTGACATCACTCACGCTATCAGGGTTGTCTTCTTCACAGAGATAGAGGTAGAAACTCCAGGTACATTGAGAGCCATTTCAAGGAAGAAATGACTCAGCTTCAATGTCCAGGTTGATTACAAAAATTCACAAACTTAGTGTCGACTGGAGTTGTTAAAGGAAGAGTCCAGAGAAGAAGAAATGAAAGGTTTTTGGAAGAAGAAAGGAGGCAGTGAAAGAGAGGTCAGGCATGCTGTACAGGGAAGACTATGATGTGTGTGTATGTCCGTGTCATAATTAAACCCACTATTAGGTACAATTAATAAATGCTCAGAAAACATGACAAATAATGGTTGCAAATGAATATGGTACTATAATTGACTTTACTCATATGTAGACTAAAGGGATTCACTTTGGGACCATGACTCTGAACTAAACTATAGCGAAATTTTTCATGCCTGAAGCAGAGAGCCCTGTTCACATTCTAGTATGTTGGAGCCTGCATTCTTCAATTCCCTCCTACCCCAAACTATGGGGACCACTTCATTTCCTGAATAGTGTTGTTGTGAAATATCTTTAACTGCACCCTGTATGACAATATTCAGTGACAATTTAAATCAAATGAATAAAGCTAGAGAGATGGTTCAGTGATAAAGAGTACTGGCTGTTTGTCCAGAATTTTTATTCCTAGCACTCACATGTCCGCAAACTCACTTCTGGGAATCCAATACTTTCTTATGGTTTTTTTATGCACCAGGCATATCTATGATACATAAACATACATGTACACTAAACACCCATACACATAAAATTCGTTAAAATTAAATCAAGTGAACTAAAAAAAATAAAACATGCAGATGCTCTAAATGTTAAGTTGTGTTAGCCATGTGTCAGGTATCCAAATGCTACATGTGACTGGCAGCTGCTGTGACAGGGCGGCACAGGTCCTAGAACATGTTTATTAGCATAGGGGGCATTATTGGACTGACTGATCTAAAACTCCCAGTGGTCTTTGAACACATTTTCTCTCTTACTGACTCACTTGCAGAATCAAGAGTGTATGTGTGTCTCTGTGATTTCCATTTCCAACCTTCCAATCTAGATCTTGAAGTCACCTCTAGGTTTAAAGTCTAGCTTGAAACCTATGTGCTGTGGGCAATGTAACCAGGTTATCTTAGCCTATCAGCTTCTCAGAAACTGTGGCAACCATCCTGATCTTTCACAAGTGATACATGGTACTGACTTCATAGGGCATGTACAGTTTAGGACCACTTATATGATAGTATTGTAAGAGTTGACTTGTAAACTCCCCATGTCTGCTGGAAGGTGTCTATCTCCCTATTTCAGATGAATCATGATGCAAGATTCCTAGAGTCACAATTCAATAGCTACTCGTCCACAAGAGAAGGTCAGTCTCGGTCTGTCAACTGCTCACACTCTCTAGAGGTCCAGAGCTGAGCAGCCTGTCAGCTAGACTGTGAGAATCAAGTACCATTATCTGTCAGACAAGCTTTGAAGATCTTGTGCTGATAATGAGCACTGTCATCTCCGCTGACTTCCATGACTAATAGTTATATGATCAAAGCATGCTTGACTTGCATGGCATAGCTGCCTCAGGGCCCTCCTAAGATAAACAGATATTTTAGGAGACAAAAATTAAAGGCCAAATCACAGGTCCTACTTTAATAGTGACATCAACCCCCATTCTATGGGGATATTCTTAAGTCCCCTAGTGGATATATGAAATCATAGAGAACACTGAGGATATATATATCCTCATATGTGCATACCTATAATAACCCTTAATTTAATAGAGATGAATAGTAACAACTGCTGATAAATTATATCAATGTACTATAATAGAAGTCATGAATTGCTTATGTCTGGAATTTTGCATTTAATATTTTTGGACCACAGTTGACTACAGGCAACAAAAGTAAATGAAATTGTGGGTAATGGTGGGGAGCTGCTGTGTTATCTCTACCTCCTACTCGTTGAGTGGGAGGACTTAGCTTGAGTGAGCTGTGGCGGGTCCATTCACCAATCATTGTTTGGTTTTCTTTAAGAGGCTCTGAATACAATGAATGTCATTTTGCTGGATGAATGCAGTGGAGTCTGCTCTCAGAAGTCTTCATTTAGAGGCTAGGGAGGGATCCTGTGGTTTCTGGACTCTTTCCCTTCTTATTTGTGATGCCAACAGTGGCTCTG
This sequence comes from Mesocricetus auratus, assembly GCF_017639785.1. NCBI lineage: Eukaryota > Metazoa > Chordata > Mammalia > Rodentia > Cricetidae > Mesocricetus > Mesocricetus auratus. Next base: position 111,319,593 of record NW_024429189.1, read on the forward strand.
CATTGACAGAGACTATGGACTGGGGTTCCCTCTGTGCTTGGAGAAGTGATTGTTTGTATTGGAACTTCAGCGTGCTGGGTGCCAGTTGAGCTGTAGCCATGTGAGTCGTGGTGTCAAGGTCATGGGCAGGAGTTAATGTAACATTTGTCCTGAAGCACAGTCTGTTACTACTTATGTTGTTACAGTTTTCAATTCCAAGACTGTGTCTTTGGAAACTCTAGTTTTAGATGCTGTTAGAGAAAGCCTATAGATTCAGTCTCTAGTGGTACAATTAGGGCATTTATTTCCTCCTGTTGTCATGGAACTGGTTTGCTTTTCAGAGTTCCATTTCTTCAAATATGAAATAGAACTTCAAATTTCATCCCTTCCATTACACAAACCCACTAATTCAAAGAAATTTCCAGAATAGAGACTGACAAAACTTCTACTCCAAGTCAGCCTCCTGCTTCTCCTAATAACTTCCTTGCATCTGCATAATTACACATTATTTCAACCTTCTTCTCCCTTTCCTTTCTACTCCCCCTCACCTCTCCCTCTCCTCCTCTTCTCTCTCTGCCTCTCTTTTCTTTTACCTGAAGGTCAACAGCCTAGAGCACCCCATTTGCAGGCTAGGAGAAGCATGGTGCAGGAACTCTTATGAAATAATAATGGTCTGTGTGCCTGGTCTGTCAGTATTGGGGTGTCTTACTCTTTGTATGATACTTGCTGCTTTAAGAATATATTATTTTAGGCATTTTTATTTTTATAAAAATGGCATATTTCATCTCCCCTGGTTTTAGTAGAAACCTATCATTTTTTCCCTCCACAACTGAGTGAAAAGACTGACCTCCAGGCTCCAATTTTTAGTGCAATTGTTCCAGCTCTCTGTGAGCTTTTGAGGCTGTTTTCTTAGCCTGACACTGCCGATTTCATCTGAAGCCTGGAAACATATTGTTTTTTTGGCAGATAACACTTGAAATTGTTTATTCAGATGACCTATTAAGAGAAATTTCACTTTGAATAAATTTGATTCACAGAAAATTAAGTTAGCTAAATGTAATATTGAGGGTGGTGGACAACTGCAGCAGAAATGCATTCTTTATAATACTTCTGTGTACACTTGGCAGAAGTTTATTTCTATACTTTGCAGCTTGTCTCCAGAAACCTCTGTCATCCCCCTATTTTCTGTTCTTTTACATTTTAAGGAAATGAGTTTCTTCTTATGGTACCTCCCTGAAATAAACTATGGAAGGAGCAAAATAGCTAAAGTTATAGGCTTTGGAGTGAGGCCCTTTGGTAGAGAGGTTCAGCTCATTGTTCACTTTGTCCCTTAACTCACTTGGGTCTAAGGTCTGTGGAGGTAAGAAAGACACCTGGACTGTGTTGCAAGACCAAGGTGAGGTTTTTGGGGGAGAATTGTTGTAAGAGAATGCGTCAAGAGGATCTATTAGATGGAGTGTTTATGGAATGACCAGAAACCACATAACTAAGGAAGTAAGTGGTAATTAAAATAACAGAGGGACACTAGAAATAGTTGTGAAGGAAACAGGATGAAGTAGGTTGAAGTGGTAAATATGGTGGAAGATAAACAAGAACTTAGATATAAATGGACAAAATGCACACAAGGTTCTGGCTGTGAACATCATGCCAAGATCCCACTGTTAGGGATTTGAACAATAACACCAGAGCTGACTAGTTTAATGCAGGGCTGGATATGACCAATCTATAAAGATTCTAAGTTTTACATGAAAGATCAAGATCCAGATGGGGAAACAACCTACCCAAGGGGGTGGGACATAGAAAAAGCAAGGTGGGACTCCTTCGCCATACACAAAATCAAAGTGTACAGATGTGCATACACAGCCTGGGACTCACATTCAGTAGGAACATAAAGCAGATTTAAATGTACACTTAGATTTTTCTAGCAGCTCCTTTACGAAAGTATGGTTGAACAAGTAGAATTTTAAAAATAATATGTTGACTCTATTTCTATCAAATTCATGAAGAACAGTAGGAATAACCAATTGCAGCTACCTTCATGCATGCTGTCATTAGTTGCTGACTTTGAATTCAGGAAAAAATGAAGTTTAAAGACCTAAAATCCTTATGTCATTACTCAAGGTCACACAACTTCTACTAACTTGTCTTTGCAGTTGCATTTTTCTTCTCTCTGGTATAGGTGTATGTTGTATGAGTGTGTATGCATGTATGGGGTTTGCCCATACCCACATACATACCGTAGAGGTCAAAGAAGGACACTGAGTGTCCTGCCCTATCACCCTCAACTATGTTCCCTTGAGACAGTGTCTCTTGCTGAAACTGAAGCTTGCCATTTTTACCATTTTTACCAGGCTAGCTGGCTAGAGAACTCTCTAGGCTCCTCCCATCTCTACCCCCAATGCTGGGTTTCCAGGTACACAGGGCAATACCTAGCTTTTACATTGGTGCTAGGGATTCAAACTCAGGTCCCAGTGCTATGCAGCAAGCTCATGTACCCACTGAGCCATCACCTCAGCACTGTAGATGCAGCTTTCTTAATGATGCAAAATAACAGCTGTTTACAGCCTTATATGGAACAAATTAGAAGCTAATGTGATCTGCTTTTTAATTTGTGTTGATCTGCTTTTTAATTTGTGTCAAACTTATCTGCTGAAGTAGTTATATTAAGTAAAAGCTGCTATAACAACAGATATGGGGCTTTCTATCAGAAAATTTCATTCTCAAGCAGAATTCTGGTCCATGGTTGGCCTTATTGTAAGAAGTGGTCCATGAACTTCGGATACTATTGCCTAGGGGTTTTTGTATCCCAAAATCTGCTTCCAAACCCTGAGTTTCTTGACATTGAGGGTTCAAACAGAAATTGGATGTAGCAGGATTGGTTACTTCTGCTCAAATTCCACTGGCTAAAATTCAGACACATGATATCTTCTACATACAAGGGAGGCTAGTGCATGTATGTTGGAAGAATGTAGAAAAAAGAGAGAGAGAAAGCATGTTTCGTCAATATTTAGCTAGATCTGACTCCACTAATTTCTTCCAAAGGTAGAAAAACAAACAAACAAACAAAAGCTTTCTTTATGTTTTTTATTACAATGGTATGGTGGCTAGTTTTATGTTAATATGACACATGTTAGTTATTGGAGAGGAGGGAGCCTCAGTTGAGAAAATGCTTCCCCTCCATACGATATGGCTGAAGATGAGTCAGTAGGGCACCTTTTAAATTAGTGATTAATGTGGGAGGGCCCAGCCCATTGTGGGTGGTGGTACACCTTAGCTGATGGTCCTGGGTTCTGTAGACAGTAGGCCAAGCAAGCCGGGGAGCAAGCCAGTAAGCAGCTTCCCTTCATGGCCTCTGCATCAGCTCCTGCCTCCAGGTTCCAGTTCTTTTTGAGTTCCTGTCCTGACTTCCTTCAGATGGACCATGGTATAGCAACATAAGCCAAATAAACCCTTTCTTCCCCAACTTGCTTTTGGTCATATTGTTTCATGATAGCAATAGTACTAGGATAAAATGCAATGTATACCACTATAGAAAACTCATAATTAAAATGATATCTTTCAAGTTTAACTTCAGTCCTTGGCTTCACCTGATCAAGGTGGCATTGTTGATTCTCTCTTTACTCGGGGAAGATTATCAATGAGGTAGAAATTCTCCCAGATGAAAATTATATATTTTTTCACTGGAAGAGTGTTTATTGGTTTTGTATAGATGAGATCATTAATGATATGGAAAGAATCTGAGTCCTGGAGAAAATCCTAAATTTAAATCCATCATTTTCAGCCTCTTTGATGTTACATGAGGTTTCCAAATTCTCCAAGCTCCATTGCCTTCTTTTTTTATAGGTGGTACAGTAACTAATGGCATGAGATTTGTAGAATCCTTGGGTCCTCAGTGGTCATTGTGTGCATGGAATGAGTTGCATCTCCCACTACCCTCTTTACAGAAATGGAAGACAGACTTGACAGCAACCATTTGCAGTCACTATATGGTTCTTCAGGCACATTAGAACATGGCCAGATATTTGGATTATTCAAAGGATAGCTAGTATTCATACTAGTTCAGCAACAAGGCACCATTCTCCCAGGTCAAGCAGTGAGAAGACAGCAGATAGAGGAATTACTCAATGGACTTCTGACTTCAGAAGGCCAAATAGGCCAGGTTGTAGAGAAACAAGATGAAAGGGAGTGGGAGACTTTCTACTTCATAGTCATCACAGTTTAAAAAACATGGGCTCTGCCAGGAAAGGGGCAGCCACCCCATATTTCTTTTAACTTTGACATCCCTTTAAGATCTTCAAGACATTTTATTGAGACCTTTCTCTTTCTTTAAATAAACTATTCTCTAACATAATCTGGTAAGTGGTGTGTCTGGAATTCTTCTAAAAGGCAGGCACAGGATGATAAAACGTCCTTTGATGTAAGGATTTGGGGACTATTTGTAAAGCACGTTTGGCTTTTCAGAGTATTTCATGTTCATTAGCTTACTGGAACAGTTTGGCCCTTGGAACAAATCCACCCAGCTCAGACCTCCAGCTTAGGAATGGCTGTCCTACAATGCCCAGTTGATAAGTAAATAATTGCAAGTCCAGAGTCACAATAGTGAAGAGAATTGGAGGGATTACTACTTCTAGTCTCTTTCAAATCCCTTCCCTTAAAGTCAGTCTCAACAAATGAGTGCCTTTGGATAAAATGGCCCTGACAACTATATTTTATGAATAAAGTTTTATTAGAAAACAGTCACACATACTCATTTATGTGTGGCCAATGACTATTCTTGTCTATTAAGGCTTAATTGAGCAGTTGTAGACAATAGAGTATGCAAAGCCAAAATTAGTTATTCTCTGGCCCTTCATAGAAATATTTATCACTGTTCCCTTTGCTGGACCCTGACACCAAAGCCTCATGTAGCCTGAAAAGGAGATTAAACCAAGAATGACTTTTTAAACTTCCTCTATGTATCTGACCCTGTCCATCCTTGTTCCACATATAATTCCCAGTATTAGAAGGATTGCAAGCTACATATTTTTCCTTTCCTGCCCCCTCTATCCAACATATAATATAAACTCTTCTGTTCTTCAATATTCCTCTGTTATTATATTGGGAATATGTTTGTACCTCTTGACTGGACCAGTGTTGCCTATTACAGTAGTGGTTATGTCTCCCTCCTGGCTAAGGATCAAATGCTAGTTCATGTCTCTTGCCCTCTGGGTCTTTCTTCTTTCTCCTCTGTCATTTCCGTAGCAGCAATATATCCAGGGTAACTGGGGTACTCATTTGAATCTCTCACTCAGAAGTTATCTTTTGGCACAGATTACCTCATTGTTCAGATAAAGCCAAGCTGCGGTTTGAATGGTTAAAGGAGCCTTGCTGGAATTTGCCACTAAAGGTACAAGGATGAGGACAGAGTAGCCACAGTGATAGTCTAATGCCTCTAGCTTTGTTGGTGTGTACAACCAGCTTTTAAGTCATACCTTCAAATATGGATTGGCAAAGAGCTCCAATTTGGCCTCATCCAAGTGTTCTCAGGTGTCTCAGAACCATGAGAAGTCTAGGCCCCAGGGCTTACAGAAGTGGTCATTTCTTGGCTGGATTTGAGGCCTGTTAGATCAGAACTTCTTGGAAGAAGATGTAGACATCTGGGTTTTCACATGTTTTCTGGGGCTTGTTGGGTGCACTCAGGTATGAAATCCCCCTTGTTCTAGCTCGTGGAAGTCACTTGAGGAGATGTGAAGTTTATGCCTCTCCCTAAGCTTAGAAGTTTGGATGGCTTAGGTAAGGGACTAGGGATAGGACCTCAGGGTGTAGGCAGCTATCCCTACCACACTTGGAATCAGAATGTGATGCTCTGAGCCTGAGGATGAGACCTAGCTTCTTCTCTCAGAGCTTCTCTGCAGTTTCTCCAGGATCCCAAATGTGGTTTCCCCTGCCTGCCTGAGGGACACAAAGAAAGTAGAGCTGAGTTAAGCACCATGTGAGTTCAGATGTGGAGACTTCCCTCATTGGGCTTCTTGTTGCCAATAGGCTGATGGTCTCCTTTACCATCTACTTAGGGGCCAGGCCCTAGCTAAACTGAGAATAGTACTCACATTGCACTTTAGATAACCCATTAAAATATGAATATGTCTAGTTTGTTGTATGGCTGCTTGTGAGCCTTCTGATATGAGCCCATTCATTTCTATGATAGAAAAATAAAATCTCCAAATTAAATATTAACAGCCCTTTTTAGGAACACAGAACAAAAATGATTGTATGCTAGCCTAGTGTCTTATCTGTCTGTATCAAGACCCAGAGTTCATCCTGGGTTCCTGGTCCTGCCAGCAGTAAGACTATCAGATACTACACGCCTTTGGGATTAGAGACAAGGAATTGAGACAGGAAACATGCTGGGCTACAGACCACCTAACTGTAGCAGACTGGCTGGAGGAAGCAAAGGTTTGGGAGACAAAGAGCAGGCTGAATTTGTCAGTGATTTTGTGATTCTTTTGTCTTGGGGTCATGAGAAAACCTGAAGATAAGGGATGTTCAATTTTTTTTGTTTGTTTTTTGAAACAGCATCTCTGTGTAACAGCCCTGGCTGTCCTAGAACTCACTTTGTAGACCACGTTGGCCTTGAACTCATAGAGATCTGCCTGCCTTTGCCGACTGAGTGCTGGGATTAAAGGTGTGTGCCACCACACTGGCAGGATGCTTGTTTTATAACTCCTTGGTACAGTTAGGGATGTAGGTCTGATTCCTACAAACCCAGGTAGGAATCCTGACTTTAACACACATAGCTATTTAACATCTTAGGGACTCCAATCTTTCCTCTGTGCAGCAGTCGGTTCACAGCAGTGAGTTTATAAAGAGCACCAAATACTTTACACCCAGCACATGCTCAGCATTGAATGGATGCCCATTTCCTGGGCACATGCTGTGAAGATTCTAAGTGACCTCACAAACAAGGACTCAGTGAGTGACACATAGAAAACTGTGATTACTATTCATGCTATTGATTCTTTTCTCTGACTTGGGGAACATGAGAAGAGTAAAGTGAATTTGACAGGTATTAATATAAAAATCTATGAATAAAATAGAAACAGCTTTAACTACCCAAGTGTTTGTGTAGGGCACAAGAATAGCCTATGGGTATAAAAATAAGCTGCTAAATGTGTCTTTTATAGAGAAACAGAAATTCCACATGTGACAAAACCTGTGGATTTGCCCTAGGCAAAGCCAGAGAGCGACCACTGTTGATGGGGATTTGGAGCATTAGATGGAGTCTGCTAAGTTATGTGTATAGAATGAATCCCAGTGGATGATGAAGAGTCAAAAAGCCGTGAACAGGTGCAAATGATGTCGGACTTTTTCTGTGGAGGACTCTGCTTCCTGTTGTCTTAGCTCCTTTGCCTGCTGTAACACAATACTGTAGACTGTTAGGCTCTAAGGAAATTGAATTTGCTGCCCACATTTCTGGAATCTAGGAAGTAAAAAGAAGAGGTGCTCACACTTTTGGGGCATGGCAAGTGCATGCTTCCTTTTTTGCAGATGGCACCTTCTCACTCTAATGTCCTGTGTTAAGGGCTGAGTTCTTGTCTAAACTTTGTTTTAAGATTTTTTTTATTTCATTTTGGTGTAAGTATTTTGTCAGGTCTGTCTGGGCATCAAGTACATGTGTGGTGCCTATTGAGGTCAAAAGAAGGGGTTGGACTTCCTGAAATGAGTTATGAGTGGTTGTGAGCTACCACATGGGTCCTAAGAGTTGACCCATGTCCTCTGCAAGAGCAACAAGTACTCTTAACCACTACACTATCTCCCCAGATGGTGAAGCCCTACTAGTGGTAACTGCTAAAGAAGCATGGTGCATTGAGTACCTTCCTTCCCTGTATCAGTTGCTCGGTCCCTTATAGTGTTTACTGTCATAGCCTCCTAAATAAACACACTCAGATCCTTGTCTTGGCATCTGCTTGCTTGTCTTGGCATCTACTTCTAGGGGAGCCTAAAGCTGAGGCACTGGGTAGATACTGTAGTGTTTATGTGCTATCTTTATATGGGGTCATTTATAAATCATAAGTTATCTAAAAAAACCTTGTAAGGGACTGAAAAAAGGAACATAAATAAATGCCACCTAAGGGAGTTTTACAGAGACAGAATTTGTTGGAAATTTAAGATATTTCTCCATTCAAAGATCCTAATACAATGCTCAAATTAGTGCAAGGGCCTGGTTGTCTTACCTGGCTTAGCATCTGTGTCTCAATGAAGGCGACTGTAGAATTATTTCTTCTCTCTGATGCTATGACTGCTGATTATAATAAGGAATCTGCCCAGCTCCAGAATGATGCTACATAAGCCTCCTGACTCCAGCAGCTTCCATAGAGGAAACATATGACAGTGGATCACATCACTACCTCTAGCCCCTTAGCTTCCCCTCATAATTACTATAACTGATTGTTTTCATTATGCTGGAGATATACAGGACGAGCAACAAGCCCTTAAGAAACACAGAGACATCTCGCGCACCCCAACCCTTTCCTAGTTCAGTCCACAATTCTACTTTGGAGAGACATGAGAGGGGGAATTATGGGTAACTGTTCTTTGCTACGTTTCTTTCCCTGATGAAATCTTCAGATACCACAAAAGTGTAAGTATCTGAGAAAAAAAAACTGACCAAAGTTTACAAGACTTTTCCCAGAGTGAAACTCAGCCAGTTCATTAACATTTACTCAGAGAGTTCATCGTTGTATATATGCTATCCACATGTATTGATATATGTTTACATGTATGTACATATAACCAAGAATGTATCTACTATGATCTAAAATATGGATGGATTTCAAAACCCATGTGCTAAGAATGCTTGTGTCAAAGAGCATGCTTCTACACAAAGTTCTAGAACAAGCATGAATTATTTTATGGTGATAGAAAGAAGATGTGTGGTTGTGGGAAGGGTGGATGGGCTGGGAGTGTCCTAAGAAACTATATGAGAGAATGTCCCTGGGATCATGGTGCATCTTTATTTTCATAGTAGTTGGTGCACAGGTATATAGTTATCACCAATTCACTGATGGTAGAATATAGACTTGTTGACTTTGTTCTGTGAGTAAATGTAGCCCCTAAAGAAGAGAAATACTAAACTTTTGTTAATGATACATTTATTATCCTATGAATGGAAGGGAGTATAGCTTTAGCTTGTCTGACATCTGGTCTCAGTATGTAGCCCAAGTTGGCCTTAAATTCCTGATTCTCCAATCTTCACCTCCCAAGTTCAGGGATTACATGAGGGAATGCATTAATTTCTGTAAATTGCTTTGAAATACACCAAAATATGACAGATTAATGAATGGATGCTGGCCTGGCTACATGGAAAAAACTGATACAGCAAAATACAAATTTCAGCACTTCATTGGTGGGTCTATGGTATAGGTGGTTACTCTAACATTCTTCCTGTTTTCCAGGAGGTTTGCAAATGTTCACAATGGAATGTCTGAGAAAACAAAATTAAAGACAGAAGTCTTAAAACTGAAAGGGGATATTGGGGATGCAAATTTTTATATAAATAACCTGTAGAGTTGTGGCATTTTCACACAACAGTTGTAGACTTCTAGTGATGACCATTGAGAGATTGTGTTCCCCTGGGAACTGCTAAGCTAAGCCTGTAAAGAGAAGCCTTTCCGCCAGCCTGGTTCCAGAGCCGCATCAGTCCCAAATAAACACACAGGAGGCTATATTAATTATGAAGCTGTTGGCCTTGCTTGTTTCTTACTGGCTATCTCTGACTTAAGTATTTATCCTATAATTGTTAATCTAAGTATTTCTCTTACCGGAGAACTTTCCGAGCTTCTTATCCCTATGGCAGTTACATCTTGACTCCCTGTGTTTCTCCTACCCAGAGTCCTCCTCGACTCCTAGTCCCACCTATCTTACTTCCCTATTGGCCAACAGTGCTTTATTGACATATACACAGGACTTCCCCATCATAAGCCAGCAGGCTCAGGCCTGGATATCTTAAAAAACTATCCTTTTCTATCTAGAAAGATAAAATAATTCTGCAAAGGGGCTAGTGTCCTATCTGAAACCAGAGTCAAGGGACACAGTCTACTGACCAATGGAGAGGGGCAGCTGTGTGGCTACTTCTGATTCAGCTATAAATAATTCAATGTGATATGTCAGCCTTGGATTTCAGGTTAAAATGGAACAGACAATGAAAAAACATAGAAGGTCAGTAGCTTCTATGTCCGTGAAACGCAGGTCACCTCTTTTGGGGTGCTCTGACTGAGGTGACATTCAAAAAGATAGGCATGCATGTGAGTGCTCAGAATAGAGGAAGTGGTATGTCACATGAATGCTTATGTCTCTCCTAAATTCACATGCTGAAATCTGAGCCCCCAAGGAATTAGAAGCCAGAAAAGGGATTAAAGTCCTTATAAAAGAGAATCCATAGGCACAGCAGACACACCCTGGAGTTTTTCCACCAAGAAGGGAGGGAGACCAGCTTTCAACAGTCATGCCTCGATGGGAAAGTGCACACAGGTTCTGGTTGTTGGAAGCTGGCAAGTGTGTTCCCAAGAGCTAAGGGCGAGTAGTACATTAGCAACCGTTGACTAATCTGTTTCTTCTGTCTCCCCACATTCCTTAATATCCTGGGAAGTGCATCCTAACCCCAGAAATTTTGTTGTGTTCTATCCCCATCCTCTGAATATGCCCATTTGTGTTTGTCTCCCTAAGGACAAGTAAGTCTGCAGACTTGGTCCTCTAGATCTCCCAGCCTCGTAATGTGTTTGCACAGTCACTAATAGAGGCACATAATTAGCCATAGGTTCAGATCTGTGAAAGGTGAAAGGGAGGGAACTTTCATTAAAATCAGAAAATATCCCCATCTTCTATCTTTTACTACTTCTCCCCCTGTGTGAGACATCTGGGGACCCAGGAGGAAGCTCCAAACTTGTCGCATTGCAAAAATGGAAGTTATAAGAGAATCCTACTTCAGACTCTTCTACTAGGAAGCAGAGGATTAACTGTCAATGGAGCAAATCTTTTGTTTTGCAATCCAGGAAAGTAAGCAAGTCATGTCTAGAAGTGTTGTTGGGACCTGAGCCTGGGACTTACATAAACTCAGAGGAAAGACTCCTTGAGGACTGAATAGATGTTAGGGACATGGTACTGCTGGAAATATCCTGCCCACTCCATCCATGGCCCTTGGAGAGTATGAGATTTTAGGGGCACACATAGGCTTTTCTGGCTCCAGAGTTCAAAGCAAATGGATGTGTATCTTCAGGCAACACTTTAATCTCTCACCAAGCTTTGCCTTGTGTGAAATGAAATTTGTGTTTTATACTAAATCATTTTTCAAAGAGATTGGTTGTTTAAAGTGAGGAACCCTGTTTTTTTGTTCAGCTCTTCTGTGGTTACTCTTTTCTAGAGATTCTCAAAGGTGGAGCACATATATGTTAGCAATGTTCTTTAGCCAAAGTTTGGCACAGTGAAGGGAGTCCCCAGGCTGGAAGGAGATGTATGAATTCCTCAGAGGAATTAGAATATAGTTTTTAGGGAGATTGTACCTCATAGAACTTTCAGACATGCCCACCAATGATGAGGCTTGGCCTGCTGGCTATCTCTGTGAACGTAGATGGCCATTGTGACTTGTGTCTGATAGGTTAAATGTAGCAGAAACTGTGTACCTTCCACATCTGAGTTCCTGCAGGCAGGGCAGCCTCCATCCGGCTCTCCCTTGGGATGAGTTGATCTTGGAAGCTGGCCACCACACTGGGAAAAAGCCAAGGAGTCAGGGAAAGCCACATGCAGGCTCTCCAGTCAGCAGTCCCATGTGGCTCAACAACTAAACATGTGAGTATAGACCCTTCCTGGATGATCCAGCCACAGCCCCTGTCTGATAGCAGCTCCATAGGGGACCCAGAAGAAGAATTATGCACAAGAGCCCAGGTACTTCCAGAACCAGGAACGAGAAAAATGAGACAGACTGTGGTTCTTCGGTGCTGCCAACTTGGGTTGGTTTGTTCTGTAGCCACAATGTATACATCTACCATCCCACTGTTGAGGAACATCCATGGCCAGCAAAGGATCTCCATTGCCCATCACTGTCCTTTGGTTGTTCAAGTCTTGTTTCCCCAGAAGTCATGTTCATGGGAAAGGGATAGGAGGGACATATCTCTTTCCTATGATTCCCAATCTCTAGATTTCTGACACTGTTTGTGACATAGAGGCAGACATGAGGTTTCCACCTTACTGATCATTAGATTGATTGTTTGACTGTTGAGTTGCTGTTTTTCTCTCTATACACAGGATCACTATGATGATGGCAGCTATGACACACAGTTCTATACTTACCATACTCTGAACTCTGGACTCCATTGGCCAAATTTTGCTTTTGTATTTTTTAATTATATGTGTATGTTGGTGGGGACTTATGCACACTTATGTATACCAGAAGAGGGTGTCAGAGACCCTGGAGCCGTGGTTACAAGTGGTTGTAAGAGAACCAATGTGGGTGTTGGAAACTGAACTCAGGTCCTCTGTAAAAAAATAGTATGCACTCTTAACCACTAAGCCATATCTACAACCCTGCTAACTTGAATTCTGGGGTGCCTAGCAGAGGCTTTGCTGTCCCTTCCAATTTGTCAGCTCTTTTCCTATATGAATCTTTGTGGGGACCTTTATACTCTTTTTCTCCCTGACACCATTTTGTGTTCAGTTCAGAAATGGCCAACTCTACTGGATCCTGGGGATTAATGGGAAAAAATCTGCAAAGGCAAGAAGCTACCATTAAGGGGTTAATGAGCAGCTACCAGGTAGGGCAGAAGTGACACACCTTTGTGACTATTTGATCACCTTGCCATACATTAGAGTCATAAGCTATTAACACTCACAACTTAAAAAGTTCCTGTGGTCCAGGTAATGCTGGAGTTGCCTTTGTATCATCATTCTGAGGTGTTGTACCTTCATGTCCTTGGATACCTTTAGTGACAGGAAGTTCACTCTTTACCTCCTTTTATTACTAGTCACCTGGGGTTATTAATATTGTCCTCCTTTTGAAAAGCAAAGTTAGTTGCCTTTATGTTGTTCTGAGTTTGTACAATACATCTTAAGCCTTTCTCACTTGTATATCGTTGAAGGCAGATATCAATTTCTTCCATTTTCAGGTTTCCCTCTCATTGGTCTTTCAGCAAGCTCTTACTATGACATGATTTGGAGAGCCTCCATCTCCCCACTCACCTTTGGTCGTCAGCACCATCCTTTCTGGTCACCTTTGGTCCTCAACACCATCTTCCCTGCTCACCTTTGGTCCTCAACATCATCCTTCCTGGTCACCTTCTTTTACAAATATTGAAATGTTCATCCTCTCCTCAGCTCACAAACATCAGTTTACTGCTGTGTTTGAACATGTGAGGAAATGGAAACTGATGGAATCCATGATCAGTTCATAGCTGCAGTTGTTTCTGATGCACGCTTAGCATTCCTATGGTAGTATTTAAGCCCATAGGTCCTGTCCAAGGAGGAGACAAGGAAACCAGGCACTTCTTGAGTATCCCCTTGAAGTCAAGGCTGGGCTAAATGCCCTGCCTACAGAATCTTCTGGTACCATGCTTATGAGTCATACATTCCTGAGCACCTAGGGAGAGCTGAGTGGGGCTGGATTTATAGCCCAGCCACGCCTAAGTGCTGCTTCCTAAAGCCTCACCCCTCACTAAGCCAGGCCAGGGAAAGTCTTGTAAGGATGCATCATTTCTCCAAGGTCTGACCATTTCCCAGTAGGTGATAAGCCCCGGTCCAGGGCTGCTTTGCTTACTATCACATTATCAGGATATAGATTTTTACCAGTCATTTGGAAAGAAACATTTGCTCAATGAAGAGCTGCATGAATGAATCTGTGAAATTTCCATGTGGCAGTCTTTCATTTTTAGTTGAAGCAAAACAGCAACGGCAAAAACCTACTGAAATAACCAAACTTCTAGGTATTTACCCTCAGAGTTAATACATTTGGACATTTAATATAACCTTGGGACTGGAAGAGTTTCTGACTTTAGATTATTTGGGGGATATATATTTTGTATATACAAAATGAAGTATCTTATGGTTTAAACCCACTGCTAAAGATGTAATTCACTCATGTTCACATGCAGGTTTCGAACGTGCTTGAAGATAATTTCATATGATATTTTAAAATTGTTTGTACATGAAGCAAAGTCATGTACACTGAGCCATCAGAGGTCAGGTGTGGAATTTCCCTTTGTAGTTTTACATTGATTGTTATGCAGAAAGTTCCAGGTTTTGGATTTATAGTTTATTCTCTGTATTTAATCTTTTCTACTACAGGAAATAAAACCTGTCAGTTCAAATTTTTATCCTTTATATTTAATTATCCAGATCTTTGACCTTCATAAGCATCCACCCTTCTATTTTGAAAGTCTCTGTGTTGTATTTGGTGTCTTTAACTTCATGTATATGTATGCATAGGTAACACGTGGCTTTGGTATCATTTTCAAATTAATGTAAATGTCATGTTGCTTTATTAGCATCAACATTCTGAGTCTCCTCTCATGGTTGAGCAGAGCTCTAAGTATAGACTCTGGCTCACTTTCCTGCTGTGTTTCTTATTTACACAGTGTCCAATAATCAATATGGGGGCTCTTGTCTGTTTTCAGCTGTGAGCATTAACATTATCACCATCATCCCAAGCTTTCAAGTGAGAAAATTTAGACCCAACAGGTAGATGATCTAAGGTGAGACAGTTAAATGATTGTGCAGCCAGAGTCAGTCCATTCCTTCACCTCAGGCTGCTGGCCTCTCTCATTGTTAACAAGATTTCCCTTCAAGGAATGCTACAAGTAACAGAGGAATCCCTACATCAGCTGAAGCTAGAGAAGGGAGATGACCACTTTAAGAGTTGAGTGTAAATATGTTGTTGAAAAGATTACTCCTGTGTGTTTTCATGGTGTGAATTCCCTTCTGTATTGTCACCACCAGATGTGGACAACATTGTCACTAAGTCTCTAACCTAGTGGATACTGAGCATAATACCTACTCCCGTCTCCTGTACACAGGACAAGGATTACATTTATCAGAAGCCTGGGGTACTTCATAGAATACACAGGGGGCTCTGTGAGAGTGCATCTCCAAACTCCATCAAGATGGGACCTTGCTGTCTTGAGTTAACATACTTTTTGTTTCTCATTTAAACTGAATACAGGTGTCTCACTGAGCAAAGTTTTAAAACCAGTTACCACCAAAATGGCCTGATCATGTCTTCCCTCATTTCTCTTTGAAATTCAGCACTTAAAATTAGCCAAGGCTTACAAATTTCTCAGAAGATGTTCCTGTAACATGAAAAGTGTGTTTTACTTTCTCAAGGCATGCGATAGTGCAATGTTCTTCAAGCCACCTGGCTCTCTTCCTTTCCATTGAGAGATCCGGGGCCAGTTTGTGTTTCCAAGTACATGATATTAAGTTAGGTATATGGTTCAGGCTTGCCATCCCACCTACTCTAGAGGAAGGAGGGTCATGAGTTCAAGGCCACCTTGGTCTCAAAAATGAAATTTCTCACATATGCTTATTCATTTACTAGGAAGTATTCTTGGGGTCCCTTCTATAGTCACCCTGCCAAGCCCTGTCTAATTCCTATTTCTAACTTGGTAGGGCTTTTCATAAAGAAATTCACTTGGATTGTGTGAGCTCTGACCCTCCACATTGGGGACCTGCTTCCTTCTCATGAGGTTGTCACAAGGAGGATGCTGGAACCCATGAACCTGTTGCATCATGCATGAATATCGATTGTTAGCCACTGTTAGGATAGTCCTTTCGCTAATGACCTGAAGGAAGAGTGAATGTCCTGTCATTACCTGGACTGAACTGAGTGTTCCACCAAGAGAGTAATGGTGATTTAATCTTCCCATTCTTCTGGAATTTGACTTCTTTGGGGTC
Organism: Mesocricetus auratus; assembly: GCF_017639785.1. NCBI lineage: Eukaryota > Metazoa > Chordata > Mammalia > Rodentia > Cricetidae > Mesocricetus > Mesocricetus auratus. The sequence goes on from NW_024429189.1 coordinate 111,335,484, forward strand.
TTCAAGAACGTTGCGGCAAGGACTTGAGGTGTTAGTCCCCACCCACCAGATGTCACAGGATTTTTGTGACATGGTAGACAGAAATCCATTCATTCCATAAGGCCCTTCATCCCATGTCCTTCCACTGTTCTCTGTCAAAAGGAGAGAGCAGGGTTCTGAGCCAATCCGTTCCTGTGCTTTCTTCTGGTCTTGAAAGAAAATGAAAATGAAAATGAAAATGCCTCAAGTTAAAGCTAATGATAAAGCATTTTACAAGGAAAGGGATGTGTGAAAAAACACTCATCAACAAAACATTAAGGAGGTGTTTGGGGGGAAGATGGACTGTGGAAGAGGGAAGTGATTGGAGTTTATTTGGGGGCATGCTCACTACCTGGCTGCTCGAATAATCCATATCTTTCAAAACTGAACTAGGGTATTTTGACCCCATCTGGGTTTTGAGGTCCGTTTTTTTCCCTTTATTTTCATAAGCAAAGTGATAGTTGTGCTGCTAAATTTACCTCTCCTAGTTGACTGTCTCTGATTGTTTTGTTCACATATGATATGTGTGGGCTGTTAGCAGCTTTCTGTTGAAGATCAACATGACCAGGAGCTATCACATCCCTGGAGAAATATGGTCCCACGGGGGCCCCATAGAGTTAGTGACTCTCAAATGTCAAATTTCTTTCTATATAATTATGTTCTTTTCCCAGAGGAAGGTTTTTGCTTATTTTTAGGTTTTGTTTTCATTTTTATTTTCTTTTTTTTTTTTCATTTTATTTCTAGGCCTTCCTTGTACTCTAAGTTTTTTTTTTCTGAGAGAAATAAAACGATTACAGCTTGGCCATGGCCATGAGAAGCTGTAAGGTGATGTTGTTGACTAACTCTGAAAGTTATTTGTGATCATCAATTTTCTGTAACTATGACAAAGTATCTGAGATAATTAGCTTATAAGAAAAGAAAATTGGGCTGGAGAGTTGGCTGAGTGGTTAGGAGCATTGGTTGCTCTTCCAGAGATCCCAAGTACAATTCCCAGCAACCACATGGTGGCTCACACCATTTATAATTAGATCCAATGCTCTCTTCTGGTGTGTAGTTGTACAAGAAGACAGAGTACTCATATACATAAATATATAAGTAAATAAATCTTTTAAAAAAAGAAAAGCAAAAAACAGAAAAGTGACACTCAAATTAAAACAGATTTATTTTGGCCCACCATTTCAGAAATTTCTGTCTCTTATCAGTTGGCTTTGTTAACTTTGGGTGTATGGTGAAGTAGAGCATCGTGGTGCAGACACTATACCACAATGACTAGAAAGCAACAAGAGTGCGAAAAGAGAACCAGGGTCCCAATATCCCATTCTGAGCATTCCCCAGTGGCCTAACTTCATCCTACTATTCCTTATTTCCTAAAAGTTCCATCATTTGCCAATCGTACACAGCCTGGAGACCCTTTAGAGCATGGGCATTTGGGGTTCAGTTAAAATCCAAACTCTAGCACCATTTATGAAATCTTCCAGCTTCTCCCCTCTTAGATGTGCAATGCTGGTGCTCAAACCAACTGGAGGGTAAAGGGTTTGTGGAAAGTGTCAGCACCTGTTAAAGAGTGGGTGTCATGCTATTTCTTGGGATGCTGCTCTTACTTGAGCCCCACTCTTGGTTCTCATTCTTTTCCTTTTTGATTAATTTAAAAATATTTTAGGAATTTCATACATGAGTATTGTATTCACATCATTTTCACCCCTCCTTCTTGCCCCTCCTACTCTTCCCACTTCCTTTACTCTGTCAAATTCATGACCTCCTCTTCTTCAATTATTATTGTCACACACACACATATACACATGCACATGTGCATATATGCACACACACACATACGCACACAAACTATTGAGTTCATTTAGTGTTGCTTATGTGTGCATGTGTTTAGGGATGAGCACTTGAGTTTGCATAGCCTATCTAGGGGAAATGTCCCTGAAAAAAAATGAATTCTCCTTCACTTGGAAGTTATTGTTTGCCTTTATCTCTTCATCCATGGGTGGGCTTTGTGAAATTTCCCCCACCCACACAGGCATGCCAACTGGGGGTCTTATAGACAGGTCTTGTTTAAGTGACACTATTGTTGAGATTTTATTGGGGAAGCTTCTGTGTCATATATAAAAGATACTATCTAGCAGCAGACATCTTGATCCTCTGGCTCTTACAATATTTCTGGCCTTCTTCCAAGATGTTCCTTGAGCCTTGGGTATATGGAGGCATTGAATCATAGGTATCAGTTGGGACTGGGTACAACAAGGCCACTTGTTCTGTCTATATTTCGACCAGTTGTAGATCTCTGAAAATAGTCACTATCAAAAAGAATCTTCTTTGTGAGGGGTAAGAGCTGCACTTGTGTATGTGTATAAGGATATCTTGCAGATCAGGCTTTACAGTGAGGTAGGAATATTGATTGATTTTTCTCTCTTTGCAGCTTGTATATCACACTCAGATACAATGGGAACTAGTCCACAGGAAGAGGACTTCTAGAGAGTTGAAACTCAATTTCCGCAAGTGTTATATTTGAAGAACATGATGTCGTCAGCAATAGGGTCCTACTGTCAAGTTTTTAGAGGCAACTGAGGGCGCTGGAAATAGTTTATGTTGTTTTGGGGGTCACTTAGACCTACTTATGGTCCTCACTTGATATATGTACTAAGATGGCTTGAGTCTTATGGGACACTGCTTAGCAGCTGTTCCCATGAGATGCTTCATGAGGACCCTTGACTGATCTTTTGTAGTGAGAGGTGAGGCTCCCAAGGGTTAGATGATTTTGGAACCTTCTTTGGGGGTCTGGCTGTACTTGCTCTAATGAAGGATTGGGATTAGGTGTAAGTCATGAAAAACAATGGAGAAGAATTGAACAAACATTTTGGCACAGAAACTGCATCAATGTGACATTCTGTAAACTAGATTTTTGACACTAGCTTGTCCATGACTCAGTTAGATGGTTTTCCAGTTTCACAATGAGTCTACTAAAAAGGACAAATCAGATAGTGTTTGTAATTGTGCCCAATATTGAATAGTGTGGAGTGTACCTGAAATAATTTATGGACCCTTTCCTCAGAAGTATCTATTTTAAGTATGAAATACAAAGGTGAACTAGGTTTGTTAAGTCTTCTGCTAGTGTGAGAAGGAATGCTTTTATTTTTTTTAAGAAGATACATAAAAATGTTCCCTAATAGCTTGTAAAGCCCACATGGAAAAGAAGGATTAAATTTAGGATAAATAGATATCTTGTTTGTAAAATTCTTTGTACAAAGCTGTACAGGTAGGGAACCCTCTGAGGGTTGGGCCTTTGTCTAGCATGTGTCCTGTTTTTCTGGGGCCTCAACCAGGGCTTGGCATGGAATAGGTTTCAGTGAGGTATTTGGTGAGTGCATGAATGAATGAACAGCATAATGATTGATGTTGTAGGCAAAACCTACATGAAACCCCAGAATTTATGGATCCAGGGAGTTATAAATGATAAACAGCTAGGGACAGTGGCAGGTAGATCCTTGGGTGAAGAACTGTTTGTTTTTAATTGTCAGAGGGATCCTGTCCTAAGATTCATTGATCTTTAATTAAGTAATAGCACTTGCCTGAAAATTAGATGTGGCAGATGGACACTGAAAATGTGTTTTGTTTAGACATAAGTTTGGATAAAGCCCAGAGAAGAAACTTGTGTCCGTCACTATGCTTAGAGACTGACCAGCATATCCTGTGAGGGACCTAACGCTCTTTCACTTTCAAAGCTTCTGAGAGCCACAGTGGCAGATCTGTCTGATGCTTTTAAGTTCCCCTTTCCTAAACTAATGAAGCATCTTTTTGTTAATCTCTGTTAGGAATCTGGGATTCTGTAACACATGCCTGAAGTCATGCCCATCCAGGAGGGTGTCAATTCATGTTTCCTGTCTAGGGTATAGACCTCCACATACGTTCAGAGCCAGATTAACATCCTCAGAAGCATCTCACTGTAGACAGCTAGTGCACAGCACAGAGTACACACTGTGGACAGCCAGTAAACAGCACACAGTACACACCTGACCCAGCCTGACTTCATTATAAAATGGGGAAAAATTAACATGTAACTCTGATTTTGTTACACATTGGGTTGTAAAAATCCAGATGCTAAGCTATAACTCTGCCTTGTAGTCCCCAAGCCACTGGCTGGGTCAGGTGACATCTGTGTTGCCCTCAGGGAACAGGTGCTAAAGAGATAGATCACCACAAGTCCCCCTGTCCATCTGCCATGTATTTGACAGAGGGCCTCTCAGGATAGATTTTATCCTTGATACACCCTGCAAACCTTTATTGACCTATTTGTTATTAAAATGTCCCCAATCAGCAATGTCATTTGCAACTCATGATAGAGAAATAGTAAGCGGGCTTCACTAGTGGCTTTATTTCATTATTGAGGAGCCTGAATTATGACTTAAGCATCTCATTTATCCAGCATCATAGAGAAATCATTTCTACCTAAGTGGCTGGTTGATAGTATAGTTCCTTATATATGGAGGAGCTCATCGAATGTTTGTTGGAATGTTAGATGAATGAAATACAGCATCTCATCAAATGCCACAGTATTTACAAGTGGTAAGCATGTGGTCCATGTCTTTCTAGAGCAAGTTCTAACCATTCTTGTCTTCTTAATTACTCAGTGTATGCTAAATGTAGATTGATATTCTGGTGACACTATGAAGCCTTGATTTTGTTGAGGATGCATTTACTGTACTGTTGCATAATCCATCCTTGGTCCGTCTGTTCTCTTGCTGTCTTTTCTTCTAGGTTTTTCTTTAAATTGTCCATACTTCCTGGTCTTGTAAAGATCCATCCTGACAGGTATCACAGAAACATGAGAACAGGCAAACTGTATGTCTGGCCCCTCTCATTCCCTAGCTGCAGAACTCCATTCAATTTATCAGTTTCCCTGAATGTGATCTTTTTGTCTGTCTGCCACATGGTCTGTGTTTGACCTGAGAGTGTGACTAGAATGTTCCATTAATTAATTTGGATTAAGGGCCTAATGTGGTGGTTTGGTCATTCCTTAGCCTCCTGCTACCCAGTTTGGTACAATGACCAGCCCAGCAGTGTCAGTAGCACCCAGGAGTACTTCATAAATGCATGCCCTGAGGCTGGCGAGATGGCACAGTGGTTAACAGCACCTGCTGCTCTTGCAGAGGTTCAGTTTTAGTACCCACCTAGTGATTCACAACCATCCTTAACTCTGTAGTTCCAGGTGACTCCATGACAACCTCTTCTGACCTCTGTGCATATAGCAGACATACCTGCACATGTGAGCAGGTGAAACATTCACACACGTAAATAATCTAATAAATAGTGCAGAGTATAGGTCCCAGCCACCTAGATCTACTGATTCACAGTCCATAGATGAGTGCCCTCCCCAGGTCCTCCCTGTGCAGTAGAATGTTTTGTAGATTCTTCTTTGTGTAGGAGGGCTATAGATAACCTTTTGTCACTCCTACTTAGACATACACATATAGATGCAGAATCCTATGGGAGGACAAAAGATGCTCAAACCCTAACCCGAGGAAGGCAGAGGTTCCTTCCTGTGCCCTATGTACTGTCCTGGACCCTGGGGACAATCTGGGTCACTAGGCAATGTTAAGGTAGCTGAACACTGTTCCCACTCCCTACCTGGCATCCAGCCTGCTTCTGTAGTCCCAGTCCTGCCTCATACTAGGGGCCTGAACAGAACAAGGCTACTTGTCAGCTCTGTCATTAGAGGGTATTGAGGTGATCATCCACTCTTTAGTTTTTCAAACAAAAAGGCCTTGACTTCTCACTGTGCCCTGATTGTCTTTGCATCATAGTCTAGACTCTTGCCATTCAGAAGTTAGTATGAGGAGTAGAGGTATAATCCTGCCCCATGGCTAATTAATTGTGCAGAAGCCCAGGTTAAGCCTGGGCCCACTGAAAGTTCATTCCATACAGTCCTAGGTGACCATGCACAGAGTAAATGTTGAACAGTGTAGGCTACTGTGAGTTCTGTAAATGCTCTCTCTTACTTTGTTAAATATGCTGTGTGAAATACAAATCAATAAGCCACTACAGGAGAGTAATGAGTAGGCCATGAGCAGGTGGCATCATTCCCTGTGATGTCAGGGGTGCTCTGGAACTGACCTGTGACTACCCAGGAATGAAACGTACTGCCTCAGCCACTGTTCTCATGGATGTCTGCAGCCCATGAAGCTATGACTGGACACAGCTCTTGTCTATGTTGCAATGGCTCAGGTTTCAGGTGTAGAAACAGGGCCCGGCAGAACTCCTTCCCTGCTCCACTTCCCTGACTTGCTCTTTAGTAACACTTTCAGATGTTGTGTATGGGCATGCTCTCCCAGTCTTGGGCTACCTGTTCCTTTAACTGTATACAGTTTTGTTGGAGAAAGACAAGTGTCAATTCCAAGGACAGTCAAGGTTTTCAGAATCTGGGAACATGCCTTTTTGAGATCACTCTAGTTTTTTCTTATTTTTCTCTGGAGTCTTTCTAAAAACTTTTGTTTTCCCTTCACTCTGTAGAACCAACAGTCCTTCATCTCCCCCACCTTCTACTGAGATGGACAGTTTGTGGTCATCAGATCTTCAGTTTGGGTTGCTCACTCATATGTGTCACTAAGCTCAGATAAATGAGTTTTTACAGCATAAACCTAAAGACTCCGGCTACAGAATTCTACACTTGCAGTGGGCAGTTTCAACCAGCAGGGTATGCTCAGGGGTTCTTCTTCCATGGTGGATCATTTCAGGGCCACATACAGGAAATCAGAATAAAGCTTGATACACACAGCAGGCCCACATTCCCTGAGGTTTCCTGGGGGCCAGACATTCTTCCCCATATGAAGAGGCATAAAGATAGGAGAGTTCAACCCTCAGCAACCACATGCTAAGGAGCTAGTGAGAGAAATAGTTAGTCTTCCTAGAGGAATCTGTGCTGTCCTTGGTTGTGGACCAGAGGACGATGGATAGAAGGTGTGGAGTGAAAAAAGATTGCCTGTGGAAAACAGTTAATTTAGCACTCACCTGGGAGGCCTTACTTATGTTTCTAAGAAAGGTCACACAGGACTGGGTGTACTACAGCACGTCTTTGACTTTAGCAGCCAGGAGGTGAACACAGAGCAGTCTCTATGAGTTCAAGGCCAGCATGATCTACATAGTGAGTTCTAGGCCAGTTATGGTTACATGGTGAAACTCTGTCTCAAAATGGGATGGGGGGGGTTGGAGAGACAGTGTATGCCATATCAGTATGCCATGAATGGTCAACAGGTGACCCAGAGTAAGGAAAGGTATAAAGAAGAAGTCTGGAAACTGTTCACAGTCCTAGTTGTATGGAAGTTTAGAATAGTTAAATGTCGTGAGATTTATATGGTTGGTTTTAAAATTAGAGTTATTTCAGCACACATAAACCAAAAAATCTTAATGGAACCACATAGACCTAGAACATAAAACTAAACTCCTTCTGAGACAAGGTATAAGCTGATGGCTCAATGGGTAGAGCATTTGCTGTTGATATGTGAAGACCCAAGTTCAGATTCCCATAACTCATGCCATCTCCTCCTGGCACAACAGCACAAGCCTGGAATCCCAACACTGGAGAATGGAGACAGGCGGATCCCAGGAGCTCCCTGACCAGTTGGTCTAGCCAAAAGAGGGAGGTGCTCCACATTCCAAAAGAGGCTCTGTCTCAAAGCGATAAGGTGAAGAAGTGATTAAACATCCTAGTGTTAACCTCTGGCCTGCACTGATTCCTTCAGTGGGAGAGTATCCTCTCACACACGTGTATACAAACACATGTATACACATACTCACACGTGTATGCACACACATACATGCATACACAAACCCCCACACACACACAAATCTACACACACATGCTCACAATACCCCCCCACAAACACACATACTCCTTCTCTGTGTACAACACATTGCTGCCACCTATGTTGCATAAGGAACTGAACCACTCTGAACAGGGTTCTGAGAGGGTGGAATTGCTGATCTCTTACTCACTCACAGGTTTTTGCATGCATTATGAAGCAGCACCAGTGAGGCACAGCTTACATACACTGAATGTGTAAGTATGAAAACTTATGCAACTCCTGGGAGCTTGTGCTTGCCCTGCCCCCTTGGTTTATTTATTTGATTGTTGTGGTGGTGGTAGTTTTGTTTCTGAATATATATAGACTTTGTAATTAGAGATTGGGAAGGACCTTCGGGTTGTCTCTTACAATTTCTGTTGCTAAACACTATGACAAAAATCAACCTGGGGAGGAAAAGGATTTATTCTAGTTTACAATTCCCAGGTCACATTGATCACTGATGGAAGTCAGAGCAGGGACTCAAGACAGGAACTAATGAAGAGACTGTGGAGGAGTGTTGCCTGTAATATGTACTCTTCCCGCCAGCCTAGTCCCAGAGTCGCGTCAATCCCAAATGAACATGCAGGATGTTATATTAATTATGAAGCTGCTGGCTGTTTGCCATGGATTCTTATCAGCTAGCTCTGACTTAATTATTAATCCAGAACTGCTAATCTGAATATTTCACATGGTCTTCTCTTACTGGAGAAAGGGTCCAGACCGCTTCTCTCACATCCTCCATGGTGACTGACTGTGCCTCTGTTTCCCAGAATCCTCCACTTGTTCTAGTCCCACCTGTCTTGCATCCCTGTTAGTCAACAGTGCTTTATTTATCAACCAATAAGACAAACATATACACAGAAGTACTTCCCCCATCATTGCCTACAGGCTTACTCCTTGTAGCTTGTAGCTTTTTATAGCACCCAGGACCACTCTTCACATCAATTGTCAGTCGAGAAAATGCCCCACAGGTGGGCTCATACATAGGCCAATTGGTAGGGGCATTTTTTTTTCAATTGAGGTTCTGTTTTTCCAAATGACTCTAGCTGTGTCAAGATGACATAAAACTCCCCAGCACAAGTTGTGATTTATTCATTTATTAACTTATTTTTGGTTTTGAGTTTTCCAGAGACAGGGCTTCTCTGTGCAGCTCTGGCTGTCCTGGAACTCTCCCTGTAGATCAGGCTGGCCTCAAACTCAGAGATCCACCCTCCTCTGTCTCCCAAGTGCTGGGATTAAAGGCGTGTGCCACCACTGCCCAGCACAGACTGTGATGTTTATTTTGACTCTGGAGTGAAGTTTTGTGATTTCCATATGCTCTTGCAGTCTTGGCAGCTCAGAGCTCCACCGACCCACGAGAGCCAGTGTAGTAGCATTGTGGATTTTGATGGCCACAGGGAATTACCAGGATGGCCTGGCTTCTTAAGTTCCCTGAACCGATAGCTTATTTGCACATAGGTAGGTCATTCTTATCCACTGCCCCCTCATTTACTGTGCTTCATACAGACAGCACTGTCAGGACTGGTGAAATGAAGTCACACAGGGATGCCCCTCAAAATTTTCATTTAATCCCCCCTTTTGGGTATCTTCCCATGACCCCTTCTTTGTGGAAAAGCAAGATGGAGTGGAACAGAGTATTCTGGGTCCTTCTGCACGTCCTTTCATAGGCAGAATAAACTCAGAACATCCTATATAGAGCACTGGTGAGTGGCTGGTTCCTCCCATGTAATTCACTGGGGCTTTGTACCTGAGACACTAAATCAACAACAAACAACAAATCTAGGATGCAGCTTCACGCTGTACCTTTTCAACAGCAAGGCTCAATCTTGCTTCTTCTCAGTTTTCCTTTTCTTTTTTTCTTAATTAAGCTCTAAGCAAGAATCTACAGCATGGAGTCTGTAGGGCTTCAGAATTCTGCTGCTTATCATGAATATGCAGGTAAGAATCTCCTGATTTGGAGGAGGTTTGGCAGGCTATGATGACATGTTTTTCTTGTATTTGTACCCTTCCTTCCTCCACTTTCCAGCCAGTGCCACAGAAATGCCACATGGACCAGTTTAGCCCTTTCAGCCCTTGAAGCTCCTGCTACTCTGCCTCCCCACACTAGGATGATACATTTCCATGCTCAGGCCAAGAGGCAACAATGCCCCACACCTGGCTGAACTATAGACTTTCAGCTGCTAGGGCATGGGGACACATGCTGCACATACTCCTGATGCATGGGTAGCACCTGGGTGCTCCTTGCTGGTGTGCAATGAAAACTTTTCCACTGGACAGTCTGTCTCCAGGCTTGTCTGTGGCTTTGCTGTAAGATTCTGGGGGCTTGCAGACCTTCTTCTTTGGAACAATAGTTGGGCAAATATGCATTAAAAGTATGATTGAACTAAAGGTACCTGTTTCTATTCTAAAACTAAACCTTTCCTGGGTTGTTCTGGGCACTTGAGTGTTCTCACTAGACCCTGAAGCTTTCCTTGCTGCTAAATAGAAGGGAGATGCCATGGAAGGTTCTTAGCTGTGCTGCCATCCTGGAATCCCCGCCTCCTCGGCATGCTGCCCAGCTTTAAAGTCCTCCAGGAGAAGAGTCAGCAAAGGCTTGTCACAACACACCTTGGTGCCTACCAGGCCTTGGCCTGCTGATGTGTCGGGACTTGGGGTACTGATTGTAGGCTGGAGGCCTAATGTGTCAGATGTGGGATTTACACATGATGTCTGCAATACACAAATGCATGGTATCACCCTGTCATCTGCAAACACTAACTGCCTGTCTTGGCATTCCAACAAAGGCAACCTCAGAGTAAAGTGCTGAAGAAGAAATCCACTTTGATCTTACAGGACACTGAGCCAGCAGGATGGCAGTCAGGTTACTCACTGCCTCTGGGACATCCCTCCTTCTGTCCCAGCTCTAGAAGCCCATCTGCTCTGATTTGCCCCCTTTACAAAGAAAGGGCCCTCTGTGTTGCTGTCCTCAGACCTACTTATCCTTGTTCCCACACTTGTTCCTAAATTCCCCAGATGTTGGTTTTCTCCCTACCAGGCAGGGGTATTGTTTTTTTCCACCAGATTAGGAGCAGTGAAATGGAAATGGGAAGGGAGCTGTGTGCAGCAGCAGGGTGCTGTGCCCCCAAGTAGGCTTTCCATGGCATGATTATCTCAAGAGCAGAGGTCTCAAATAGGCACTTAAATATTTAGGAGGTGGTATATATTTGAAGGTTTTTTTTCTCCCAGCACCAAATAGGTGTAATATGTTCTGGAGAGGAACCATAATTATGCTGGGATTCTCGTATTATAGTCCTACACAGAGTTATAGCTGAAGACAGATCCTTCAAACTATGGGACCATGGAAACTTCTGACGACATGAAGGTTGGCAGGAGTCATGGTGGCTCCTGGTGCTGGGCTCTGCATGCCTTGTATGTTTCCAAGAATATCCCAACTTGTGATCATCATGCTGTATGTAGCTAATGGCTCTGGAGAAGGTTGTCACCTTGTTGGAGGTACAGCATTATAGCTAGTCACACTTACTCAACCCCCAAGAGTAGGAAAGCAGTAGTATGAGGGGGTTTCTGGGAAATACGACATCATGGTTACCACATGTATGTGATTGCTGAAGGGGATCAGTAGATAAAAGTGTGTCATCAAAGCCACAGAGAAGACAACAAGGTCTCTAGGACTGACATGGAAGGGGGAAGAAGGTAGTTGATCTAAAGTCACATTGTGTCATTGGACTGTAAAAACATCAGTGGCTGCTCCTCCCAGGAGCAGGTGTAGTGGTCCATTTGACAGGGCTGGGGTTTCCTGTTTAATCTGAGCTGAGTCATAAATCAGTCAAATGAAAAAAATCCAATTTTGAAAAATCTGAATAGTGGGGCATTAAATCAGCCAGAAGTGAAGTCATCTTGAGCCCCACTGGATAGAAGAAGAGGGGAGTGTGAAGGTCAGTTTGTGCACAGTGGAGGAAGGTCACCTGAGCTGAGATAGAACTTGAAGAGGAGAAGATAAGAGCAATGCTAAGGTCTTTGCTGAGTAGTTGATCTTGGATTTTTATTGGTGCATATTAATTGTGTTACCGTTTATACTTAACTGGGTTTCTTGATTTCCAAGAGTTCCCGCTGAGTTGGTGTGCTCATTCATGGGTACCAGAATCCTTTTGTTTCCATTTCTTCTCCATTAGTAAATGATGCTTTTGTTTCTACCCTGCTTCCAGTAAGGACTCCCTGGCAACCTGCCCTATCTACATCTGCATCCACATCTGTATCCACAGAAAAGAGAAAAAGGGAGAAGAACTTGGGGCACAACAGTCATAAAGGTCTCCTCATCTTTCACAAATGGTCAGACAAATTTGGTTCCCTAAACACATGCCAGTCTTGCCTTGAGATGCCTTTTTTGGGGGGTTTTAAGACAGGGTTTCCCTATGTAACAGCTCTGGCTGTCCTGAAACTCACTTTGTAGACCAGAATGGCCTTGAACTCACAGAGATCCGCCCACCTCTGAGAGCTGGGATTAAAGGCATGTGCCATCAGTGCCAGTCTTTGAGATGCCTCTTTAGAAGCTGACAGGGAAGATGGTCAGGGTGTACACTGTCTTGGTTAGGGTTTCCATTGCTATGAAGAGACACCATGACCATGGCAACTCTTATAAAGGAAATCATTTAACTGGGGTGGTTTACATTTTCAGAGGTTTAGTCCATTATCATCATGGTGGGACATGGTGGTGTTCAGGCAGACATGGTGCTGAAGAATTACCCTAGTGTCCTACATCTTGATTTGAAGGCCATAGAAAGTAAACTGTTTCACTGGGCATGGCTTGAGCATATATGAGATCTCAAAGCCTGCCTCCACAGTGACATACTTCCTCAGGTAAGACCACATCTACTCCAACAAGGTCACACCTCCTCATAGTGCCACGCCCTTTGGAGGCCATTTTCTTTAAAACCACCACATATATCTTCCTCCTTTGAGCTGGAGGCAGGTCTAAACTCCTTGAGAGGTATCTTTGGCTCCTTACCAATACCCTCCTTGTCCAAATTGAACTACCTCATTGGTTGAATGTACATGCCTTGGGTTTGCAGTAGCCCATGTCCTGGAGCTAGAGAGATGGCTCCATCAATAAAGTACTTACCTCGTAACCATGAGGATCTGAGTTTATATTTCCAGGTACCACATAAAATTCCAGGTATACCAGTATATGACTATAATCCCTGGACTGGGGAGACAGAGATAAAAGGATCTCTGTGGCTTGTTGGCCATCCAGTCTTGCTTAGTCTGTGAGTTCTAGGCTCTGTGCAAGGCTCTGTCTCTAAATACATAAACAAATAGATGGAGAGAGACTGAAGAAGACATGCAACACTAACCTCAAGCTTACACCCACATGCACATACATGCATGTACACCCCACCACACACACAAATGTATAAAATAAACACACACACAGAGTGGGAAAGAGAGAGAGAGAGAGAGAGAGAGAGAGAGAGAGAGAGAGAGAGAGAGCACAAGCATTTTTCCATCAGAACTAAACCAGAGCCTCAAATGTCTTGCTGTTCCAAGTCCCTGCCATTGAAACTTGGGTGTGGCTCAAAGACAGTGCAGTTTGTACTCTACCCTCTTTCTCAGTTGCGGTGTTCACTAATATTCATGTGGACAGCCCTGTCACAGCAGAAACCCTTTAGTTCCTCAGTGGATTCTTTTGGATGCCCTAGCTAGTACACTGCATGCATTTCTCTAGGAGACATGTAGGGTACAGAGATAAATAGCCTCCCTGCCCTGAAGAACAGGATTCTGGAAGGCATGGTGCTGTTTAAAGTGTCCATCAACAGCAGAGCACAAGCATTGACAATTGGAACTGCCCTAGATTCAGGGGAGCAAGGTGTTGGGAGAGTTATGGGGTGGACAACCAGAGCAGGAAAACAAAGTAGAAAACTCTGGGGGCAGGGTTTAGAGGGAATCTATTCACCAAAAGGTGCAGAATAGGTCAGTATTTGAACAACTGGTAAGTTCATATTAGTTTTTATAGCAGCTGACCTGTGCCCCTACTGACTATGGGGTTTCAGTATACTCACACCTCCTGCTCATCCGCTTCTTCATGCACTAGAGAGAGATCACCAGAGCTTTTACGGATAGCCAGGAGAGTTCTGGGACAGCCAGTGTCTCTGGATTGCTGCAGCACAGATCAGGGTTGGGTTCATGAAGCCTGTTCATGTATAAGTCCATCTGTTTAAATCCGTTGGTTATCAAGGGCCCAATGTGCTTAAATAAAAGCTGGGCCAAAGGAGCACTGATGTCCTGTGTCCTGTCTGACAGGCATCTTGTGGCTTTGTTTTCTGTTGAGCACTGATAGGGCCAAGCTTTGTTGTTTAGAGGAGTGGTGTGCATACGGCTTGTGTTTTTGTTCTCATCAAAATATGGTAATGTATCAATATCATAAAGGTCAAGTTATGAAATTATCATGAGGGGATGCCTGAGTAGAACTTAAAAGATTATTTATACCTCACTTGGGAGATTGTTGCTGAGTTGCTGTTCTGGAGCTCTTGGATTTGAGCATCTGCTCATTTTTCTGGGACAGATGTTGTTCATTGCTTGATTCATACTATAGTCATTGTGCCTTGAGTGGGTTGATCTTTTTGATATAGTATATTTCTTGCCTCGTCTCAACATCAACAGGGGATTATCACATTTGCTTAATTTCCCATGTCCATACTATGTGTTACATATACACGAGTGCTACATTATACCACATATACTATTATTATATAAACAAGTGTATGATGATACATGTATATGTATTTAACATATCATATGTATTATACATGTATTAAATATATTTGAAAATATATTGAGGATAGACATTTGCTTATAAACATTTTAACATATGAGCCAAGTACAATAATAACATGTGAAAATGTCATAATTATACCCAGCTCCCAGCCTTCTCATCAGAGAAGCTCCTTTGTTTTGCAGTAGACTTTGGATGATTCAGACTCAAAATTGGCCAAATTATGGAGAATAAATGAGTGTGGACTCTGGCCCTAAGTGGGACATCTATATCACATATCTCTCCTACAGCCCAGGAAGCATTGGAAAAGAAGAGTGGAAAGGAAAGAAGAACTGGGTGTTGGGGAGGAGCACTGAGAAACAGTGTCTTTTGGGCATGACATGACCAGTGCACTCATGAACTCACTCCAGCTGTGGTTACCTCCACATGATTGGTCTGATCAAAATTTTAGCATGGAAATAGGAAGGACATATGAGGTTACATCCCAACCTAAGGAACTAGTGACAGTTAATGGCATGGGGGGGGGGGGGGAGGACCGTCCTTTCCCTCAGTGGTATAGCCACTGATATTTCTGTGCCTTAGGAAATAACTTCCTATTCATGCTAATCAACTAAAAAAACATGGACATAGATGTAGAAGTTGAGCTTGTTGGGAAAAAGGGGGGGAGGAAAAGGATAATAGGGTGTGGAAAGATATAAAATTCATTGCATGCATGTATCAGATTGCCAAAGAATAAATAATCAATCAATTAAAGTATAATTAAAACCAGTTTTGTATGCTAATGATATTAATACAAAATACTTTTATTAACAAATACACATGAAAACATACATATTAAGAAAACAATATTAGTAAAACATAAACCTTACCTTCTGGGAGCATTCCCAACTATTGAGATTATCACACTAAAGAAATGGGATGATTATCTTGAAATTTCATAAATATCAGTTCCATGTGGAGTGTTGAAAGCAGAAGGACTAATAACGAACTTGTCAAGTGGACATTGACTGTAAACTGAGTACCATCATTGGCATTGAGGAATCAAGAAGCAGAAAGAATAGGAAAACAACTGAAGGAGAGAACAGATATTTGGAGAAACAAAGTTAAACGCCACTGACACTTGTAGGCTTGGAAATCAATATAGATGATCTAAGATGATCTAAGTCCTTGGGGTCATAAGAGATTGGCTGCATTAAAATATGTTTGTAGCTGGGTTCCTTGGGTTCAGAGAGAGAGGAGTGATGAGCAAATTGGCATAGAATGGGCTGGCAAAACCAGCCGAGACAGCTGATCTGAACAGGGGAGAGCTCTTGGACCCCAGAGCAACAGTGGGGAGGCCAGCATGGGACTGATCTGGACCCCCAAAATGTGAGTGTCAGCGAGAAGGCCTGGGCAACCTATGGGGCAACCTATGGGGCCCTGAGCTGAGTGTCTATCCCTGGAATACAAACAGTCATCGTGTGCCTATAGCACAAAGAGGGATGCTTTCTCAGCCTGGACTCTTAGGGGAGTGCCTGGACCCTACCCAGAGTGAAATGACAGACTCTAGATATCCGCTATGTGGAAGGATTTGGCAATAGGGTGGGAGGGTGGGGGGGGAAGGGGAGTGCGGGAGGAGGGGAGGGAGAGGGAACTGGGATTGACATGTAAAGCAAGCTATTTAAAATTAAAATAAAAATGATAAAAAAATATGTTTGTAGCAAAGGGAAATTTCCAGTGTGTTAAAAAGAATGTATGTTTTCTGGTCAAAGTTAATAACAATAACATCTCATGTATGCCCTATTCAAATTCCCTCCAATTTCCTCCCAAAGTCATTCTTAGATGTGTTTTCAATGTAGAATCCCATCAAAGTTCCTACACTGCTTTGTTGCATGTTGGAATAACATACTGTTTCCTCCTCTTCTGAATTTCTGATGTTTAGCAGATCCAGGACTGTTAATGGGTAGAATGCCATCTCTGGCTCTGTCATGGCATCCTCCTGATTTGATGCAAGTTGCATATTTTTAGTAAGAAGTATGTCTGTCCCATCAGGGTCATATGTCGTTAGGGTCTCCTGTCAGATTGGTCCCTTGGTTATGGTACCTTCACAGAATGCTGCTTTGCTGTGTGACACTATTCTGCTTCTTAATGACCTTTTGTCCCATGGATTAGTATCGTTGGTTCATCCTTGCCTACATCAGTTATTATGACAGTGTATACAGTGGCTTTTCTATTCACTCATCCTGCATTGGTTAATATTCTTCTCAATAGAATTTCTCTCTTGTAGTATCTCTGTAGATGCATGGAGTCTTTCTAATTATCCTTTTCCTCCCCTAGCAGAGCAGTCAATTACCAACATTGTTCTTTCAGAGCCTAGATTGTCTCTGTTTGACTCATGTGACATGAGCCCATGGCATGTTCCTAGTGGTCTTCCCAGTTGTTCCATCTTGTCTTTTCCTTGGGGGTATTTTTGACTTTTTGTGTCCTGGAATTGCTCCTTGTAGCCCAAACTTTACCAGTTCTGTGAGATCTACTTTGAGTGTGGCCGTTTTTGTTTTGTTTGTTTGTTTTTGTTGTTGTTGCTTTTGCTGTGTATTATTCTTCTGAATTCTTTGTGTCTACTGGGAACAATCAGGAGATGCCATCCACACATCAGCCCTTGACTCAGCAGCCTTCAGCTCACAGAACATAGCAAACTGTGGCTGTGCTAAGCTCTTCCCCAAGCTTGCTGGGATTAGCTTTCCTTGTCAGCTGGAGCTGATGAAAGAACACAGACATGGGCAAAAAGGAGCCCACTTTGGGTGAACAAGTTCTCCTTCGAGGATAAACATAATCCTCTTTATTCCTTAAGCTCTTATGGTATTGAGCATAGAGCTTTATAAGCAGAATGACCCAAGTAGAATTTAATTGTATATGTGATAACTGGGGTTAAGGTACCAGGGGCTCAGTGGCTAAGACACTTTTGGATTGACCATCCTGAAATTTCTAGGACTAAGAAATTTAGCCTTGAGTTCTTTCTGGCAGAGTTTATCATGCCATTTTTATTTAAGATATTCTTAAATATAAGTAGACCTTGTGAACCAATGAAATCAGGCCCCGTGAAGATGACACGGAGTTCCCTAGACACTCAGACCACGTCGTGCTATGAAGCCTGCTTGTCTTCAGTCTGCTGCCTGTGAGGACTTCACCATGACTCTCACATGCAGTTGAATCACCAGAGGTCAGTAGGGGAGATAAAGGGAGGTTGCTGCAGTTTATATAGTGACCTCCTGTCACAGAAGCACTAAAAATGACAACCACGAAGATAACAAAGAGTTCACCCCTTCATCTGCCAAGGTGGCTGGATAATTGTTCCCTTAAAAACCTGCTTCATTTAAAGACTTTCTTTGTGTAGCTCTGAAAGACATTTAGATGATATTGCTATCAACACCATCACTGGCATTTTTAAAATCTACTAAGTTAATAATCTTTACTTCCTGGACTGTCATAAACTAGAAGAGTGTCTGCCTGGGTCATTGAGAGATAAGCCAGACCATGAATAGAGAGCTCCTGGCATAATATCTGTAGTAGGATAAGAGTTCGGAGATACTGGCTAAGAACCTGTTAGCCACGATGGTGTGAGCTTGGATGACTTCACAATGAAACATTTTCTTCCAAAGTCATTAAATATTCCCCTTATTTCAGTCATTTGATATTCCCAGGTTCTCTTCTGTGGTAGATTGAAGGCTATAAATGGACATTCAAAAGAGAACTTGACTGTTATTTCCTTCACTAGAACAGAAGACATTGCCTCAAATACTGCATGTTTCGGTTCTCAAAATCCATCCACATCCATTTGAAATCATTTTGACTTTAAATAGTTTTCTAACCTATGGAGAGATGGGGCCACAAACATGAGTCTTGTCTAAATTATAAACCTGCTTGCATTTATTATGAGCCAACTACTGCCCCAATTAACTCTGCCTCTAATAAAGTTCATTTCCTAGAGGTGTACACTAAGAGATATCATGACCCCACATGCCCTGGCCCATGCACCCTAGGGCTTCCTGGTGCTGTGGTAGGAGTAGCATTGGTCACTGCACTCTCAGAACTCCATAGCTTGATGGTTTAAGAGCTGTATCGATCGGTTAAGTCATAGAAAGTCAAATTATTGATTTAGGAATGTGATTTTCTTGAACTATTTTTATGGAATACCCAATTAAGTAGCTGAATGGAAAATCCATGTGCCTGATAGTTTCCCAAAGAATTTGATGCAATCTGATGTTTGGATTAATATTGTGACACCTGCCATCCTGGGAAATGCCTCAGACTGGTACAGGAAGTTAATCCTGCTGCTGTCTTCAGTTTGCAGTCTTCACCCTGGAAATTGATATTCAAGAATACAGCTTTTCTGTGATGACAGCTCAGAGGTGAATGGAAGGTGGAGGGTTTTTTTTTCATGAGTTGACATCATCTCATCCTTACTCATGCTGATCATTTTTCCACATTCCTAAAATACTTGGCCTTGAGGTCCGAACGGGGTCATCCCACAAAGAGAAGAAATCTAGATCACAATCCCAAGTGCTGACATGTGTGAGCATCCTCAGCCTGACTTAGTCTCCTTCAGTGCCCTTCACCATCCTGACCATTCACACGGGAGAAGAGGCAGCTGCCAGGGTTGTGGGACTGTGTGCTTTCCTGTTGGAATATACATTCTTCTTTCATCCAGAGACTGGGGAGCATGGTGGCATGCTCAGACATTGGGAGAGTTCTGTGAAGAAGGTTATTCACCATGACGAGTTGAATGAGAGGATCAAGAGGAGATTGCGAAGCAGACAGAAGGACCATGTGAGAAGCCATTAGCAGGACATTAGGAGTAAAGGGCATTAGGTGTAAAGGAAGGCAGTGGTGAACAACACTGTGAGAGCTGCTTACATCAGGGACTCAAGAGAAGCTATCTTCTGGACAAGAACCAGCAAAGAGAGTAACCTACCCTCTTTCTCCTCCCACTCTTGGATCTGTCATTCATCTAGTCGCCAAAGAACAAGTGGTCCAGGAAAGGCCTCCTGTGACACAGAGAAGAGGAAAGGATAAGTAGAGAGTGGATCAGGAGGGACAAAGGGGAAATTTACAGCATATTCTGCCCCGTTTCTTTATTTTCTTAAAAAATATACAGTACAAGGCTTGTTTCCTTTGGTTTACAAAAATGATTCTTAGATTTTTGTTTTAAAAAAGGAAAAATAATCCTGCCAATAGTTAAGTACTGTTTAAAGATTCATTGAAGTAAAACTTTGAGCCAGGAAGAGATGTACTCTGTCCCTTCAAGAGGTTTGGTGTTCTCCACGTTAATTTTGTTCATGTTTCTGTATTTCTTTAATTTTATTTTTAATGCTCATTAATATTTAGCTACCAAGTCTTGTGTTGTTTTGCTTTGTCCTGCTTCACACAGTAGGTGAAGCATTTTTAGGTCCCTCTCCTGTTCTAATTGACAGAATGCTGGACTAATGGGAAAGCCATGTGTTTGCCAGATGTTAATATGCTTCTTGTGGACTCTGTCCTTTCTTAGTCTATTAAGGGTCAGTTATTATTGGAACACCTGACAGTTCTCCATCCACTCTCTTTCCAAACAGGTAGCTGAGAGAAAAGACCTATACATAAGTCCCCCAGGTGAAGATGCTTGTACTGAGCATGTAAGATGACATTGATACCTACCACACAGTTTGTTACCTATGAAGACTACAGTGGGATAAAAAAGGAAAACATCAGTGTTTTGCCATTGTGAGGTTTTAAGTAAGAAAAATCACTCATAAATTAGTGTATTTGAATACTTGGTCCCCAAGTGTTTAGAGTGATACTTTTTAGGGAGGTTATAGAACTTTCAGGACATGGGATCTTGTTGGAGAAAGCACATCACTGGTGTCAGATTTGATAGTTGATAGCTTTGCCCCACTTCCTGCTCATTGACTCTACATCTGATAGTTAAGATGTGACAGCTTCCTGGTCTTGCCACTATGCCTGCCTGTTATCATACCTTCCCCCACCATTATAGACTTTAGCCCTCTGAAACTGTTAAACAAAATAAGCTTTCTTCTTGGTCATGGTATTTTATCACAACAACATAAAAAGTCTTGGTGTTAATATAGTTCATTACTTTGGAATTATGTGGAGTCCTCTATTCCGTTATCCCTGAGTGAGTAGAGCTCACTCCAGAAAGATTGTCTTGCTTGTTGAGTTTCTGCTCTATACACAGCAACACATACCTTAGAAATGAGCTGATTTGGATGAATATGTTCCCAACCTCAAGACTTATTGAATTCTCAGCTTACCATCTTTAGTGTTCCAAATGTGTTTCTGTGTTATTTTGTCTACTTTTCTATGATATTTTATACAAGTATATTCATTCATTCATTGAATTGAGTAGTTATTGTAGGTCACTGATTGTGTCTTCTGAGACAGAAGGACAAGAAACAAAGATGGACCCTATATGCATGGAGGTTCTATAGATACTAAAAGATGGTGAGGAAGACAAACAGTGGGCAATGAAATTATCTGTGCAATAAATAGAAAGGATGTTAGAAAAAAAGCACAGATAGTGATGGGGGAATTTAACAAAGACAGAGATTATTTTGGGAAATATGTGGTATGTTTACACTTTAATTCAAGGTAAAACTCTTTGAGAAGGTGGAATCTGAGCAATCAGATAGAGCAAGAAATAGTTTAAGAAACCAGAGAGATATCTAAGTGCTGCATGTTGGAAGAAAGGATATAAGAGCAAGATACCAAAGAGGAAGGAAGCTTGATAAGTGTATGTGAGAAGCATTATAAAGGTTGCTGAAATGAAATATAGGAAGAGGAGATAGGGGAGAAGGCAAGAGAGATGTGCTAACCAGACCGTGTAGTTCACTGGCTGGAATTTACTTTCTGAATGACAATTCACTTATTTCCTCAAGAAGTGACATGGCAAGTCTGGGGTTTCTAACAGGTCAGTCAGAATGTTGTATTGATATAATGTAAAGGGCAAGTGGAAAGTTTTAAAGACTGTTAAAAAGTCATGGCTCACAATTGGTTGGTGACAAGGGAGAACATAAAGAATCATTAAATTTTAGATGCAATTTGAAGACAATGGCATCATCCTGAAAGAATGAATGTGGTGAGAAGTCCATAGAGAAGTCTAAGGTTCTTGATCTGAGCAGGTGCAAAAATAATTGAGAAGGCTGGTATAAAGTAATCTCTGCAAGGAGATCAGGTGTTATGTTCTGGAAATATGTTCTAGAACCACCGTAGGTTGAAACCATGAAAAGGCAGATGATTATGAGACTGTTCATCTGATGTAAGGTCATGACAGGCACCAGGTCAGGGGTCAAGATGGAACAGGAGACTGGGATAGTAAGAGGCTTGTATTTATAGCTCTAGAGAGTCCTATGGGAGAATGTGGGCAGGAGTTGGTCAAGGACTTAGCACACACACCACAGAGATCAGTCAAGGAATCTGAGAAGAGCCAAAAATGTGGTTCTGGAAGCTGGGTCCCAGGATAGAGGGAAGAAGGAAGCAGAGTACCGACTACTTACCTATCAGGTGGCACAAAGGCCATTAATGACATAATGAGAATGTGATGTGGTGAGAACTGATGAGAGCAAAATGTGGACCAGAATAGTTACAGAAGAATATTCCAGGAGAACTGGAAACAGATCAGATAGGTAACTCTTGACAGAAGTTTTGTACAAATTGATGAAGCACAGTTGCACACAGAAGGGTGGATTTTTTTTCCTGATTAGAGAATGTAGAATGTTTGTCCTAATGGAATAATGTTTGTTCCCTTGAATATACTGGCTTTTAGTCTGTATCTTTTTCATAACTGATGTTAATCTTTTATTCTACAAATGTGGCTTCATTTCCATCAATGCAAACAGATAACCATTACTTCTATAGATTACTAGATATGTATAAGTCATTCTATAGCTCATCAAATAAATTTTTATTTATCTTAGTCATCCATTTATTTCATTGTTACAGGTATGAAGATGATCTTATATACACTATTTTTCATGTTTGTTTAACTTGTAGGGAAATGCAATGGGCTGCAAAATCTTTACAAAATAACATCACTCTATCTGAATTCTTATCCCCCTTAAAAGGTTAATTAGCCAGACAGTGGTGGCACATTCCTTTAATCCAAGCATTCAGAGAGGCAGAGAAAGATGCATCTCTTTGAGTTCAGGTCTAACCTGATCTATAGAGTAAGTTCCAGGACAGCCAGAGCTACACAGAGAAACCTTGTCTCAAAAAACCAAAAGCAACAACAACAACAACAAAAGATTAGTTTGTGGTTAAAAGTATGTTTATTGGTCCTGGGTTTGTTGTTGGCTTTATTTGGTCTAATTAATACACAGTGAGTTCGGTGCTGTTATCCATGATAGTTGAAGGCTGTATTTTTTACCTCAGCAGGAGCACAACTGCACCCAGCATCCTTGGACTCTTGGTAATATGACTTATGTGAAATATTTCTTGTTCCAGGGTAGAGGCTTGTGTGGTGCTGGATACCCCGAGAGCTCATATCCAGAGTTTCTTAATGTGGTTTTGAATGCACGGAACCCCTTAACTCTTACCATACACCATTTTACCCCACATTCAATATAATTTGATTTAAAGGCTAACACTATTTTTTGAAATGTGATTATGCGTTAACATAGAGCTTAGTTGTTTTCAATGATATGTCTCTTTGATAGTTCATGTCTCTTTGGCCAAATGATATCTAGGTTGGGTTGGGTTGAAAAGGGTCTTTCAGATGCAGTGTGTGAACATTTTCATGAGATCAATGTGATGGTTTCAGTGAGAATATCACCCAGTAGTTCAGATTCTGAATTAAACACCAAAAAATTTAAGGATAGAAATTAATTGTATGCCTGAAAAACATGAAAGTCCATTATTTTTCTTAAATAAATTGACACAGAGAGAAGCAAGTGGTAGGGAGGGAGAGTTTTAACTTCAGCATATTGGGAAACAGAGCCTGCCAGATGTGGAAGAAGGTGAGGTGCTTGAAAATTCTTAATTTTGCAGCCATCACTGGAAGGGTGAAGTCAGATAAAAATCACAAGTTCAGGTCAAATCTAGGAGGAAGTTCTGATGAGGAAGAAGAAGTTTACATTGTCTTTAAATCTTTCCCCAGATAACAAGAAGAAAAGAAGTAGTAACTGTAGAGAAATTAGATAGTGCTTTCACTAAAATGATCTTGATCAAAGTCAATGTCACCAGCGAAACTAGGTGGCCATGGTATTGTCCAGAGGTGATGTTGCAAGAAGGAAGGATGCATTTTCTCTGTAGTATTCTGGTCAGAAATGCACAGTCTGAATATCATTTTTAGGAAATACCAGATAAAAATCTCATAAGGAACCTCACCATGGAAACAAGGGTTACGTTTTATTCAACACTGTTGGTGTTGGGCTGGTGACAGCTTTTGGGGTAAAGGTGCTTGCTGCCAAGCTTGATGACCAGAGTTTGATCCCTAGGACCTGGATGATAGTAGAGGACCAACTCCCACAAGTTGTCCTCTGACTAACAAGTGCATGTAGGAGTATGCACAGACAACCGCACAGACATACTCACTCTCAAATAGATAAATATTTTAAATTGAAGAACAAATGTCATTGCCTTGCAACATAGAAAGGCTGTGGAGTTGCTCCAGATAACCGTAAACTAAACAGGGGCAGAGGGGACAGTTGCACAATGGGTTGTGGCAAGGCTCTATTGAAAGAAAAGGAAGCTCCAATGGCTGCTATTTGATTAAGTGATAAGACATAGGTATAAACGGTACATTAAATAAATGAAAGGTGTTGAAGAACCTCCTGGGAAAGGTTAGGAATTGTTGACCAAAGAGAGAACTGGGAAGAAAGAATGAAAGTTTTAAGAAGGAATACATTTTTGTGTGTGAATTTGAATGTTGTTGAGCAAATAAAATAGTGCTGATGAGTTTTGCTATTTTTTGGCAGTAAAAACTCATGGATGTGGTTGAACACTGAAAACTGTGTTAATTTATAAAAGTGGGAAGGGAGAAGCACTAATGTGATTATTGTTTATTATTTTGTCATTTTCACTAGTAGCTAATTAACCTTCAGTGCATGTGATCTGATGGTCAGGCACGGGAATATATGAGATCACACTGCCTGAAACCATTTATGGTGAAACAACACACTCAGTGAATTATATTCCTGAAAGCACAAAGAGGCCAAGAGAGTGACTCTAAAGAAGAGTAAACAAAATTGCCTGCCACTAATATTTTCAGTAATGAGTGTCAAGGCAACCCCATGCACTGGAAAACTGACAAATCACATTCTTTCAGTGGGTTCACTGTATGGGATTGGAACTGTATCTGAACAAAAAGGTAGCAAGAGAAATGGGTAGATAGACTTAACCATGAAGAAATCGGATTTTAGAAGTCACACAGGAAATAAGGGAAATGAGTGGCCATGGCCTTCATGGCCATGCTCCATTTATTCTAATGACTTGCTACTGGCTAAGGGGCCTGAGAGCTGGACTGTGGGAATTGCTTTCAGAACCCAGGACGTGTTCTTTTCAGTATTCTCAATGGGGGCCAGATGTCACTGAAGAGCGGCTTGGTTTTTGGAAACAGCTAAACGTTCTAAAAGTAGAACTGGCAATTAAGCAAATGATCAAGCTGAGAAATATCAACACAGTTAAAAAAAAGTACAAGAGTGTTGCAAAGCATAGAAAATATAGAAAGTGTATCCACACAATAAGAAAGTTAAAGAAGTACATTTTTCTGATAACTTATATGCTAATTCCACAAATGATCTCTTTATGCCAATGAAATTAGCTAGGTTTTAAACTGTGAAGTTTAGAGCCAAGATAAATGTGACTGTCTTACTGACATAATTGTCTTAGTTAGGTTCCCTCAGAACTTGCCCAAATTGAGCCAGTAAGGGAAGTGTGAGCCAGCAGGCAATCATGTGGGCAACCTGGGTTTGCTGTTGCTAGGCAACTCTGGAAGTCTCAAGAGAGTATGTCTCAAGAGTGACCCAAGCAAGACCACATGGAAGCTGGGGTGTGTGCTCACTGATCCCTACCTGTCATTTGTCAGGTGTTTGTAGGCACTGCTGTTCTGGCCTGCATGTGGCCCAGGGTACCCTCCAAACCAGGGACCGTGCACTCAAGTTGAGAGTTAGGATAGCCATGGCCTACTCTTGGACACAGAAGAGCAATAGCTGGGTTCTCTATTGATGGGGAATCCATGCCTGCCAGAATGCTCAATGCTTAATAGCTTAGGTAAGGCATGGTCAGGTCTGTATTGTTACAGGGGAGTTCCTGAAGTTATCATTTGACTGATTTTATTGATAGTGACAAGCGGTTTTGTTTACCCTTTAGTTTCACTCTACTGACCAAAATTTAAAAAAACACTAATATAGTTAAAGATGTCAACAAATCACTTGGTGAAGGGAATTCAGAAGTATACTAATACCTGTTTCTGAAGCCTGAATTACCACCAATTAGCTTTTATTATAAATGAGCCCTGGGTGGAATGTTTGACTTACCTCATGCCATCTTTCTTCGTGTCTTTTCTCAGGGCAGGCATTACTAATCAACCAGAGTGCTGTTTTTTATGCACCTATATTTAGCTTCTTCTGTTCTCTTAACACTGAGCTGGGAGGTCATATATTACAAGTATATCATGATGCATCCACTCATTAAGAAACAATTAGTCATCTCTATCTCATAAAAAGGGTGGATGATCCAGATGCTATTGATATTAAGACACTTTTAGTAGACTTTTTATTATTGTTTCCTAACTCCAGGGAATAAGGGCACTGATGTTTTAATCTATTTCTCCTCCCCTGGTCTATCCTGCAGGTTATAGCTTAACAAACTGTATCTGCTTTTATAGAGAAAATGCTGTGGGATTCAGCTAGACCGTCTCATTTATGTGTTTCTGTGGCTGGTTGAGTGGTAGACTAAGACTGTATGGTCTGTAATAGCTGAAATAATGACTGTCTGATTCTTCTTAGGTTAAGCTTTCTGTCTTACATAGACACGTCTTCTGACTTACATACATGGTGACTTTCCCTTCTTCTGGACACTAGAAAGAACTGGGTAGTCTCTGCTTGTCCTGTCACACTGGGAGAGCCAGGAAAGCTTGTTAGTATTGGAACCTCCTACTGGTAGAATGCATATGTACTTACTGTCCAACCATGATGGAAGCTTCAATCCCTGCATAGCATAATTAGTTAATTTTGTAGAAACAGAAATTCCTAAGCATGTGAACTGGGGATAAGTTGGTCTTAGATCCATTTTTTTGAATTAGTCACGTATCATATGACTTTAGTTCACTCAACCTCTCTTAGTTTCTAGTATGACAATATTGAATGTCATTGTGTCTGTGTGGCTATTGAAAGCAGTTTGCTACCAGAATTAAATAAGGAAATGGAACAGAAGAAGTATTTTCTCTAGCACCTAACACCTATTAAAATAATAGGCATGGTAGTATATTTATCTGGAAAGTAGAACAGAACAAATTTGAATCTGCCACATGAATGTGTTGGTGAAAGAGCCTTCATTCATGCACTGGGAATCCTGTTGCAAAGTATCACTACACGTTGTTGCTTCAATTTATTAATATTTGCTATGGTTCATGGGTCCATGGGTCAACTGGGCACTCACACTGAACTGGACAGGATCAGCTGATCTCAATAGAGCATACTCATATGTGTGATCATCTGGGGGAACATCTATGGGTTGGAAGGATTAGAATGGTTTCACGTGTCCAGAGGGTAACTGACTATTGGGTAGGTATCTTATGCCTCCTCTCCCTGCAGTGTCCATCTCAGATTCATTCTGCAGGACTCCTGCAGCCTGACCCAGGAAAAATGGATAGCATCACTTTCAGTGATTTTCATGGTCAAATCAAGTCACCCGACAGCCCAAGTTCTAGAGATGGTACCATCTACCAGTGAGAGGAACAGAAAAATCTGATTACAAAGCGATAAATGAGGAGCAGGCTAACTCTCATTCCATCACATGCAATTGCTCCTGTTTAGATGATTTTAAAAAATAATAAATTAGGGAGGTCACTAATACCATACACCTTTTAATCTTATGAAATATTAATATCAAATATCCAACTATTTTCAGCTACAGATTTAAAATATTATTATAAACTTCACTATAAAAAATGTACAAGTAACACCCATCACACACTGACATTAATCAGACCCAAAGTCCACATCTCAGCAAATAATTAGAATAGGCATTTTGAAGCTTCAGCTACAGCTTGTAGTGTTTTAGGGAGAAGTGAGTACACATTCTTAGCTTTAATAGGAAGACACTGTAAACTAAAGCTGCTTATTAGGAAAATCTTGGCAAAGCCAAGATCTCCCCTGACCTGTCAGTCTTGCTATGAAATGTGATCAAGGAAGCGTCTGGCATGTCCAGATATTAATTTGGGTCTTGCCTCCCACAGTTTGTCTCTCATGAAACAGGGTTACAGACCTTCAGGGCCAGTTTGCTGGCTGCATATCAGTCTTCATTCTTTGAAATTTTCTGGAGCATCATAGCCCTCAGATTCTCTAAGGAAGGAACCTAAGAGACCCTCAGTCTCTAGACTAGAGATTCCACAAGCTATGGATTCTCCCTGAGGCTGCTTGTCAAGTGAGCTTCGGGGCTGTCAGGCTGTCATTTTGGTGCTTGGGATTGGGCCCTCCTGGTGGACTGCCAGCTTGATATCACTGACTATTCAGTGTCAGCCTGTTGTTAGGGCTAAGTGTGAGGAAGCAGGAGGAGTTTTGAGCTTGTCCTCTGGGTTTGTAAACAGTGTATGAACTTGTCTCCTTTATATGCACATATGACCTTGAACTACATGCTGACCTTGAGAGGCTTCAGGTTTATATCAATATAATGGGAGTGATAATGGCCCTCCATATACCAGCTGTGAAAATAGCCTGTGTGCCTCACCATGATACACCTGACTCCTGTGTATGGAGCAAACCCTCACTCCCTGAGAGCCCTTATTACCACTATTGTTTTATAGGTCTATACCAGGCCCCTTGGCAGTCATTAAGTCTAAAATGGGCCTAGTCTGTCCCTTTCAAAGTGTTCTCCTCTGTCTTTTTAAGGCCAGTTCTGGAAGAGCCACTTTGAGTGGAAACATCTATGTGTTGCCATAGTGATGTCATTTTTTATTCACAAGGCATTTTCTGTATTTTGAGGGGGATAACTTCTCCTCAGTGCAGTGATATTTGCCAAGCTTCGAAAGAGCCACAAACTTACTGAATTGTGGAAAGGCATTCTTGGTACTGAGCTCCCAATGAACATGTTTGTAATTACTCTGGATACTTCCAGAGCTTCCTGTTGTAGCTTCCCGGTGTATTACCATGGGAAATGCTTAAGGCTGTAACTGCATGTGGACATGTGAGTTCTGTCTTCATTCTTGTCCAGGAAGCCACATTTTAGCAAAGGGCAGTTAGCTTTTGTCTCCAGGTGTCTATTTGATCTTTCTTCTCTTCTGCTTAGCAATTATGTAGTTGTTCATTCTCCAGAAAGGATAAACAAACACATTGAGTGAAGAATCCATGACAATATTTATTCTTAACTATCAATGAGTCTATATAGCAATCTATAAGAGATCTTTTGAAGAGTCACTTCAGTTACTTAGCTGTTCTAAATTTCTTAAATGTCCTTCTTTGTTTGGAGAAGTAGAAGGAACATATTAGGAAAACTTAACCCAATGTGGGTCCCTGTCAGGAAAGACAGAAATTGTTAAATAACTGTTGGGAGTCTCATTTCACTTTGCTTCCCACATGGTGTTTTAGCAAGGGCCCGCCCTTGTATACCTGCTGTGTAGAAGTGTGTTCTTAACCCAGGGCTGCAGGGTTTGCCAAGACTAGGGGCTGAGGTCCAAGAACCAGGCGGGAACTAGGGGCAAGCACTAAATTCAAGACAGTCTTCTCAAATTTCAAGCCAGGAGCAAGTCACCTGAATGCAGCTCAGAGTTAGTAGCACATTATTTACTGTTTGATGAATCCTGCTTGCCCAGAAGTACATTAGATGGGGGAAGAAGGGGAAGACACAGACCCATTGCATGATCTCTAAAGGATTTCCTTCTAGAAGTTTCTGAAGCAAGAGGTGTGGTATGGCGTGCTCTTTTAGCTGGATCCATTCGCCCTTTTAAGTGCTTCACACTCTGTTCTCTGTCACTGGGTCTTAGGGAATGGGGAGGATCAGAAAGTAGGCTCAGGTCTTTCAGTTTGGGGCGGGGCTGTGGATTGAACTGCTGCCTCACAAAAAGGTATGTTGGCATCCCTCTCTCCTCCCGGAGAACATAGGCTTCCTTGGAAATAGGGCCTTTATAGAAGGAGGTGGCTACATTAAGATGACATCATTAAGACCAAGTAGAACAGGCATGATGGGTGTCCTTATAAGATGAGGACATTTGGACACTATCTTAGTTCGGTTTCTAATGTGATAATGTGGGAAGGATTTGTTTCAGTTTACTGTTGTAGCCTATCCTGAAGGGAAGTCAGGGCATAGTTTCAAACAAATCAAACAAAAATCAGTGCTTGATATCTGGGACTCATTCACAATCCTCTGTGTTCCAAAGGGTCTGCGCAACTCCACTTCTCCAGCTCTGTCACCTGCAGCACATACAGCTTGTCTTACAGACTCAGGCCAGTTCCGTTCTACAGTTACTGCTGTTCTGGGAGGTCATTCCACACTCCTGGCATCTCCAGTATTCTGCACCTTAACCAGCAATCTTCCCTGGGCTCTCTTCGGGGATTCTAACCCTTTCTCATAGTGTCAAGCCTCAGATTCTCTCCATGACATTTTCAGTCCTGGAGTTTCCACCATAACTGAGAGTATATCTTCACCAATAGCCTCTCATATCCTGCACAGTAATTCTCCATGATACCTGCATGCCTTCAGAGGAAGTACCACATGGGAAACTCTAAAACACATTACCGAGTTTGCTATCATGAGACAGCCTTGGTCACAGCTTCTGTGTGATGACTCCAAAGAAATACTTCCCAGAAGATTTCACCTCAATTGTGCTAGTCTCTTTAAATTACCACTTATTTCTCAGTTCCAGCTAACCAGGATATATTATCCCAATTAAGCAAAGATTTTAGTTAAGTGGTTTTGGCCTCCTGTTAACCAGAGCTAAGAATGTGAAGATGCATGCAGACATTTGGGCGAGGTGTCTACAATCCAGGGACATGAAAGGTTGGCAGCAAGTTGCTGGGATCTGGGAAGAAGCTGAAACAGATTGGCCCTCACAGGACTTGGATGGAGCTAGTGCTACCTACTCCTTGATCTTTGGATGTTTGCCTCAAGAACTGTGAGACGATGGGCTTCTGTTGTTGAAGCCACACAGTCTGTACTGCTGAATTGTAGCAGCTGTAGCAAACTCACACAGATGCTCCCTCTGAAAAGCATGAGTGTTCTTTCTCAATAGCTCCACTGTCCTGTTTATATCATCTCATAGCATATGGATAGAGTGTGGTGAGGGGAGAAAAAGTCAGAATTCACTGTCCAGACATTGCCACGTCCCCTTTAAAAAGGCTGGGGATCACCTAGCAATACACTACCACACACCCAGAAATTAGAGCATAGATAGGAGATTTCTGTCTCTAATATTTCCATGTAGACTTTTTGTTTAGAACAAAATTGCTAATATAAAAAGTACCATTGTGTAGTAATCCTTCTTCATGGAATGTCACAATAACACTAGGAAATTTGAGTACATACTATACTGAATGTTTGCCACAGCAAGCGAGTTAGCTCTTCCTGGTCCTTTATTGTGAAAGAACAGAGACTCTGGGCATAAGATGAAAAATAACAGGTGAATGACTGAACCAGAGACTAAATTCAAGACACTTAACTCACTGACTCTATGCTTTCCCCATTACTCTATAGAACAAGCACGCCAAAGCCAGGATGGTGACTGAGACCTATGGTCTTTGTGGGGCGTGAGCATAGGAATTTCTCAGCTCTCTCACACTGAGACCTTCCGATGAATTACTTAAGGTTGGCAGCTGCTTTAAGATCTTTATCTTGTTCAGAGATATCCACAGAGACCTGTGACAGTCACCTGGGGTGTGGTTCCTTATGAGCCAGGCATACAAATCAGGGTTTCTAGAACTAAAGTTCATGAAATAGTATTTTATGAAATATTCAACAGTTATACATGGATCATAGGGGTTTGGGGACTAGTTCTAGTTTGTATCATTCAGAGTACATTCTGGAATCTAGCTATCAAAAAGACTCCATTGTGTTCCCATAAATTTCTTGCTAAAAATTCGAGAGATGTGATCCTTCTAATATAAATATTAGAATGCTACATTTAAAACATTCCAGAGACCAGGATGTAAAGAGAGTAGTCATCACTCCTTCATTCAACAACCGCATGTAACTTCTAGCATTAAATTTAGCAACTTTGCATAATCCCTTAGATAGAAGTCATTTTTCATTCCACACATGCACAGGTTACAGATATTTTCATGTGATCTAGTCAAATTATTTAGTCTTCAAATGAACCTGAAGTCATAGTCCATGTACTCTCCTCAAAGGGCAGGTCTAGGTTCCTAATGCCAGTTGTTATGTTCTTCTTGTTGCTCACTGTGTCTGACCATAGATGTGAATTCTTCACTGCAATTGCCAGTCTGCATTTCTGAGATATCTGTGTCCCGGATTGAGCACTTGTTACAGTGAAGTGTGACAAATGAAGCTGTCTTGGAAAGAGGTAAGCTAGGAACTTGAGAAGCGTGTCTGAGAAGAAACATATCTCAGTTTGCATGTACAGCTTAAGTCAAATGAATCTGAATTTTATTGCACCATGTTCTAGAACAGTATTCTCAAACCCATGGGTGCAGTCCAACACATGTCATATTACATTATCAAAAGTTGGATACCCATGTTCAAGAGTGAATACATAGCCTTCTTTGGAAGGTCACCTTCAGTGCTGAGGAGCACCTAATCTCCATTTTGTAAGTAAATGGCTATCACTTGCTTTCTTTATGGAACCCTTGCCCTATAGTGGTTCATGCCCCGTGGAGCAGGGATTTTGGAGAGGCGGTATGGTGTAATAAAAATGAGCACAATATTTAGGGTTGGAGGCCTGAGACCTGAGTGTTTGATTACCCCTTGGCTACAGGGGATAAACTCCTGAGGCTTTCTGGGCTTCTGTTTTGCATCTCTAATAATATCTGTGTTGGAAGTATTTTTGAAAAGCAAGTGGGGTGATGGTTATTCAATGTTACATTTGTTATAGAGCATTGATTGTTATTCCTGGTGCTATTGGGACATTAGTCTGCTTGAGGGGAAACTGAAAGTGGGGTACCAACTTGGATTTGAACCTACAAGAACAAAGAATTAAGAATCTACATCTGTTTGTGGGTATAATTTTCCTTGGCTAGCCTTTAAACAGTTAAATAATGCAATGCCCTGTATGGTAAGTTAAGCTGATTATCCTTCTGTTCTAGATCTTAACATCCATGCCAGAAAACACTGGCAGTAATGAAGATGACTGGGCTGTTGGCCAATGCAGGTCCATTAATAAATCAATTCTTACATCTTGCCTAGGCACTGTGGGAAACTTGTGTAGAGCCACAGACCTGCACTCAAAATTTGCCCCTTGGTTTCAGTCATGACAAATTTCTTCTGAATTGGCCATACTAATCTTTGGACAGATCTGATGTTTAAAATTGTATTCAATTATGATACCCAATGCATTGGAAGGTTGGGCAATCATAAATTATGCTGTTAATGTTGAATGACACAGGAACATGTTTATAGTAACTATTTTTGTGGAGTGTGGACATATGCATACCAAGTGTTAAGAATGTGTTCCTGTTGGCAAAAGGAAGCTGTTTTTATTTTCATCTTTTTAACTGTTGGTTTTTTGAGAAATGTTAATTCTGCTGGAGAATGTGACTTCATAGGAGATATGACACCCGAGGAGGATCTTGGTGGAACTATAGATGTTGAGAAGGGTGGAAGTGCTTGTGGAGTGAGAGCAGTATGGATCCACTGAAGCCTGTAGTTTGTTCTGAACCGGTGGCATTTAGGGTTTTCCACATTCAAGTTGACAGGTATTAAAATGGTATACATAGCACTTTGGGACCTACATAATCCAAGTCCGAGTTTTTACTTTACCATTTTAACCGGGTGACTTTGGGAGAGTTAACTTACATTATCCATTCTCAGTGTCTCCATTTGTAAAATGCAAGAAGCATCAGGACTAAACATAAGGGGCAATGATTGAATGATTAACATGTGAAGAAATTAAGCTTATACCTAAACATAGGTAGTAGTTAGAACATGTCAGCAATGGTGTAATTCAGTCTGTCATGTCACTTATAGCAGCTATTGTGTTGGGTCCATCAGAAGTATATATCCTCATTTATCTGACAACTGGAGACACTCCAAGGAGGACAAGTGCTCTCTGGGGTTCCTGAAATTGTTCAGGCAGAGGTGAGGATGGCATTACACTGCCATGGTTGCCACCAGGTGAGAACATTCCAAACCTAAGATGAGTTCTGCCTGGAGCAGAGCGAAAGGATGAACAATGCTGAGAGACAACACTGAATGCATTCAGTGAAACATGAAATGGAGAAAGGCCATAAAGAAAAACAGCTTAGGATGTGAATTTACAGGTGTAGCATGCTTAGTAGAAGTCTTAGAGTATAAGTAGTGTGGGCCCAGTCATATTTCCTACAGCTGTGGGGTTGTGTTTCTCATGAATCTCACCTATGACTAATACTGATCTAGAGTATTTTGGTCTCTCTTTTTCCACAGTGTTAATAATAATCTGAGCCAAGAAGGAATCCTGGTAGACTTCAATTCTCAGTGTTGGGGTCTTGGCTAGAGAGAGCAGATGTCTGTGGATCCCTCCTCCTTTGGTGCACAGGCAGGGCCATGGCTAGTTATTAAGGAGCAGTGAACATTGGAAGGCTACAGCAAAGTGTATGGTTGTTCTACTTTTTAAAGTTTAATTGCTTTTTAACTTTTATTAATTTTGGCTACCTCATTATTTTTTAATTTTAATGATACGGTCAAGATATTCACTTCACTGGATTTGGAACCATGATTGTACCTCTAAGCCAGCATTCTTAATGCTAATTTTACACATAAAGATAAACTAAATATGTAGATTCAGAGAAATACCAATCAAAGTTCCTCCAGGTTTATGAATGTTAACAGAGTGACCCTAATATTCATATACAGAGGCAAGAGTTCAGCTATAATCTTCTAATAATAAGTAGAACAGCCAAGGAAAGTGATAATACCTGACTTCAACACTTGCCACAAAGTGACAGAAGTCAAGTCAATGTAGAACTAGAGAAAATAATAGACAAAAAAGATGGGATAAGACACTATCATGATGACTCATATTAGAATCAACTAAGACACCCTCAGTAGGTGTTTGATTAATGAAATGTGGCACATTTATAAAATAGGATCAAGCCACAGAAGACACACCTAACTTTGATGCATGTTGCAAAGTGAAACGTGCCAATCTGAAAATGCACTGTTTGATTCCAAGTGCATGGTATAGGTCAGACTATAGCAAAAGAAGGGGCCAATGATTACCTGGAGTTTTGAAAGTCTGAGAATTGGAGGTGGAGCCCAGAAGAATTTTAGGGAAAGAGAACTGGTCTATATAATACTCTAGTGGTGGACACATGATATTTTGCATCATCAAATCCCAGATATCATATCAAGAATGGAACCTAATACAAACCATGGGCCACAGTTAATTAGCAATGTTGGTAATAACTTATTACAAAAAATACCTCATCAAGGGAAAGGGGGCACATTTGGGAAGATTATGAAATCTGTTCAATTTTTTTGTGAACTCAAATCCTCTCTGAAAATAAAGTCTCGAAACAGATAAATGGAATGAAGTAAATCTGGAAATTGGGAGTTTTAAGTTAATGTTGGTGACTAGTTAACTTTTAAAATATATTAAAATAGATTCTGGGCTGTTCCCACAGCAGTAAGTCCAGTACAAAAGATGAAAGGTTAATGTCAGTGCATCAAAAATCAGATGTATTGGAGAGGGCCATGTGGGGTTGGAGATCAGTCGATTTAAGCTCTATCTCAGACTATCTCTAAAATGCAGTACACTCAATGTACTTTTGCATCTACAAAGTGAGGGTGACCAGGCCCTACCCCTTGGGGTTGTAATAAAGATGAAAGAGGATAAGGTCTGCAACGTGGTTAGACAGCAGGACACATGGTGTTCAAGTTCTACCCACACTTTCTTTGTCTTCAGCCTTCCTGATGCTGAACAGAACATTTCTCCTTGATTCAGCCAAGAGTCATGCCATCTTTGGCTTGTGTTTTGTGGCGGGCTTGCCAATCAATGACAGACAGTTCCTCTGGCAGGTCACAACAAGGTGGTAATTGACCTTGCTTCTCCCAGGACATCTGTTTGGGCTCTGATAGAAGCCAAGGACTCCCCAAAGCAGGATTTTGGTTTCACATTGTGGCAGTCCAAACATTCTTTATGGGCTGGCAAAAAGCGTTTCACACTTCAGATGGGACTCAGGAGGGTGATTCACTTTCTTCAAGGAGGGCTGGGAATTTCCAGATGATTTCAAGTTTCCACCCTGTTCATTTTAAAAATGCCTAGGATAGACTCCCCTCAACACACACAGTCCTATCAGAAAAGTGATCAGGCAAGAACAGAAAGTGAACTGTCACTGTGTTGGACAATACAGATACAAATATTTACACTGTCGCAGAAGGTTCTGCTATGGCACAGAACAGACATAGAATGTTCTGTCCTTTTGCTAGCCAACCCCTTTATCACCTACATGTATCTCTCCTCTGCTGTTAGTGTGGTCACCACCCCAGTTCTGCTGTAAGCACTCCACTGTACCGTTATCTTTTAGCAGGTTATCTGTAACCCTGAGTCTTTGGCTTCTCAGTGACAGACTTACTCCTCTGCTCAGTGTTCAAACTTTTAATAGGATCTCAGGGCATCCAGAGCACATTTCTTCCCTACTCCCCAAGACATGTGCAAGATCACATGGGGAGTAAACATTTGTCTACTTGTTGTTTCAGGAACCAAGTGGTCCTATTCCCACCTCTAGGACTGAGGTCTTCTCAGAGCAGATTCCCTTCCTATCTGTCGACCTTGCCCCAAATCTTCCATCAGAAGGCACACCTCCTCAATATTCCCTCTGCAAAGAACTCTATGATCACCCAAACACAGAAGGTTTTCCTTTGGGGGACTCATCCTAATATTTTAGTTTTCACTCACACACCATGTCCAGTACATCTTCTTTTACATGCAATAAGTGTTTATATTTCCTAATGGAAATATATGGGCCACTAAGGCAGTGGTTCTCAACCTGTGGGTCATGTCCCCAGTAGGGGTTGCTTATCAGGTATCCCGCACATCAGATATTTACATTACAATTAATAATAGTAGCCAGTTTTCAGTTATTAAGTAGCAACCAAAATAATTTTATGATTTGGGGTCACCACAACATGAAGAAGTATATTAAAGGGTCGCAGCATAGGAAGGTTGAGAATCACTGCTCTAAGGGCAGATGCTCTGGTGTCTTTGTCAGTATAATCCCTTGATGGGCAACATATAATTGATGCATGTGAGTGCAGGTTTCTAAGGAAGCCAGCGATGTCAGATACTCTTGAGCAGAAGTTACAGGTGGTCGGTGACGTGATATGGGTGCTGGTAATTGAATTGGAGTCCTCTGCAAGTATAACATTCACTCTTAACTGCTGAGCCAGGTCTCCAACCTCCATAGCAACTTATAAAGTTCTTGCTTCAAGAAACTTGTTTCTAAACCTCCATAGCAACAAGCCAGCAATCCTGCATTGATTCCACCTAGGGAGAGCCATAGAGCCTCTGTCTCATCGCTGGTCTCCCTCTGTCCTTGCTTCATCCCCTCTCTATCTGCATGCCTTAGGTAAACACACACAGGCCAGGTGTCCCCTTGTGCAGGACATGGACTGTGTGTTAAACCCTGTCCTTGCTCACTGAATGCCCTTCGAGTTGTATTACTTAAGTGCATATTTCCCAAGCTTCTTACTGCCTTATCTTGAGCCTTTCTACCTGAGATTTGGGATGTTGGAAAAAATGGGAGGAACAATCTACCAACTGCACAAAGCAGACTAGGAGTTCCAGACTGGGCCTAGTCTTCAACCAAGAACCAGCGAGAGGTAGTATGGAGATGCCCTCTGGGTGGCCTGCTGTGAAGTAACTGGGTTCCTGTCTTGCCCTTTGTGGGCTCCCAATCCCCATTCCACCTTGGCTATTATAACCCTCCTCATCTCAGTAGAGCTACTTGCCTAAAATCTCTAGTCCTGTTTTTGGAAAATCCAAATACAGATTGAATGACATTCAGACAATCTTCATTTCTGATGTCCTGGCTCCTTTAGTGCCATCACCCTGTGATCTTGCATAGCCAGTGTTTTGTCTACATAGTTTATCACTGTGTGGCACATGTCCCTCTTTACTTAGCTGGAACGATTGTCTTGTTCATGTTACAAGACTAATCCCCGTAAATGCCATGTCCGAGTACAGAACCAGGAGGGTGGAGAACAGGCCTCAAGAGCTGTAGACCTTTTTTGAGGTATCCAGGAGCCATGCGGAGAACCGTGCAGAGAGTTTCTTGGCTGCTGTAGTTCTCTCTTAAGCCAGTGGTTATTGAGAGTAACAAGCTCTGCTCTTTGTAGGAATGAATTCACAGCTGGGGGCTATAAATGAAAAGTGGGAAATACTGTTTTAATGTAAAATTTCATTGGTTCTGTAGCTGATTAAAAAGAGAATTTGTATAAAACAGAATTTTTTGGAAGATACCAGTTACTTTGCAAAATTACTTTTCAGCTTAATTCTCTCTAAATTCTCTTTTCTTTCTTGGATCTCTTATCTTTTTATGTTCTTCTTTTTTCTCTTTTTAACTATTATTATTTGTAACACTGTGTTTAGAAAATATTAACTTTTAAAATACACATACACCTAATTTGGCTCAACTATTAGTATTAGAACTTACCAGAAGTTTCTAAACAGAAAAGAGCAAATGTATGACTAATGTGCTATCTCTCCAGCACCACATCTGCTTGCATGTCACTATGTTCCCCATCATGATGATAATGGACTGAACCTCTGAAACTGTAAACTGCCTCTTCATGTTTTCCTTGTAAGAGTTGCCATGGTCATGGTGTCTCTTCACAGCAATGAAAACCCTAACTGAGACAGTCATTTTTTCCTGCTCTCAGATTCTGTGAAATATCTTCCCTGGAATATTTTTTAATTCTTTTTACATCACTAACATATAGACTGGAAACTTGTCTCTGTTAGTTCCTCCCTGTGCACCCCGTAGGCTTCCGGAAATGCCTCCCATTTGATGCCTCATTTATTTCACTTTGCCCAAGTGATTAGTTTAAGGTAGACTGAACATGATAATAACCATAGATTCCATGGGTTTCAAAAGGCACAGAAAGTATGAAATTTATTTTAGCTCTCTGATCCTTTGCAACTCCTGAAGTCAGCAAGCATGACTCCAAAAAAGTATTACCTTCATTATCATCAATGAATCATAAAAGAAATTGTTTCTCAGGTATCTATTTGGTGTATCTCAAGTGGGATTCTCAGTAGTAAACTCTGTGGCAGTGATTCATAGCAAGGGTTTTAAGGGGGACAGAACTCAAGTGAGACCTGGGAGAGGGGGAGGTATACAGTGTTGAGCAGGTATGAAACCAAAAATATGTATGGGGTCTGCCTTGGCCTGGTCTGTTGTAGACAGGATTGATTTTAGCTAAAATCACACCTACACTCTCCCTTAAGGGTGAAGGAATCAACCTGCTATGCATCTGTTGATCAGTTAGTGAATTCCCTGGGAATTGGGGAGGAGGCACAGCCTTCTGGGGGCCATTATGATGAAGGACAGTTATGCAGAGTACTTGTACTTCATTCTCATTACTAAACAACTGGGAGATTGTTGGTGCCAGTTGTTAAGAGATGGGAGGCAGATTCTGGGGGCTGGAATAGGGCAAACTCTCTACCACTAAACATCCTCTCCAGTCTGTTTCCCTGATTTTCAAGTGAGGAACCTGAACCTTGGTGAGATTCAGACATTTCCTAAATCTGGGAAGTACTAAGCAAAAGACTCAAAATTTGAACCCAGACTGCACTTTCTTGTTTCTTTCTCCACAGCACTGACCCAAGCTGCTGCATTGCCTCACACACTCTGGTCCTCTTTCCACCTGTTAATCCCCAGACTGATGAGAAAGACGTTGTATCAGAGTTCTGAAGACTCCAATCCAACTCATTTGCTTTATGTATTCAGTTGTCAGCTCATGAACAAGCTCATAGTCAACCCAAATTGTCCATTTGAAAGGTAGGTTATCTACAGGCAGGGGAATTGGAGATCTGAAGAGGAAAAAGAGACAATTTAATTATAACAATTTAAACAATGATCAGTCTTGAGCCAATCACCATAGAGAAACCTACAGCTCAGCTGTTTTCAATAGGACCCAAGAATGTTATTAAATTATATTCTACAAGTAGCTAAAATTTGTTCACTTTTTTTTCCAGCAGAGTTCCATTGAACACCTTTCATGTATCAGATACTATGCCAAGGATATAAAAACATGGTTCTCGTGCACAGAGTTTCCATCTTTATTACCACTTGGCTCCAACAAGGATAAAAATGAAGTAAGATCTAAGATTGGATGCCTTCTCTGTGTAGGAGGCTTTACCTCATTAACCAATCATAAAAATGCATCATACAATAAGCTCAGGAGTCACTGGAAAATGAAAATCAAAAATACCTTGAGATAGTACTGTATGCTTATGTGAATGGCTCAAATTTAAAAGCTGACAGTACCAAATGTTGGCAAAGATGTGGAGCAACTGGAATGTCTTGTAAATAAAAATATAAAATTTAAAGAAGCCACTTCAGAAAACAGTTTAGTTTCTTCTTATGAGATAAACTTTCACTCACTATGTGATTTACCTATTCTGCCTCTGTAGGAATTAATTTAGTATCATTTGGTGCTTTGGTTACTTTTTCACTAAAGAAATTAATGATGCTGATGGAAACAATTCAAATAGAATCTTTAACAAATGGATTAATCTTTTCTGATTACTGTTTATTTATTCAAGAATATTTATGCACAAGCTTCACTTCTAGCCTCAAAGCAGGGCAATGACAAGAGTCAAGAGACTGTGTACCAGTCCCTAGTCCAAACTTTCATTTGAATTCTTTTTTTACGTTAGTATGCAAAAGTATGGATTTTATTGGGGTATTTCCATACATGTGTGTTGTGTTACTTTGCTCATATTCATCCCATCACACTTTCTTCTTTGTAATTTGCTTCCTCCTGCAAGTAGTTAATGATGATAACCAATGCTATAGGTGATACAATATATTTATTTACCAGAGAGGTTCACTCCTACAAGTAGTCACTCTTCTGCTTTCATGTCATAAATATACAATTTTTTTTGCATAAATATATATTTAAATCCAAGTCATCTGACTTCTTTAGTTACAAGTTTCAAACAGTTTGCTCCAACATCACTGTAAGAACTGAACTAGGACTATTGTATAATATAAATAAATCAAGTTACTTTGTCCAAATTCATGTTGCTTCTTTAAGTCAGGAGTCATGTTTCTGTTGCAGAAGTGTCTGAATGGCTTCAACTTTGCAGGAATAAATCAGTAAGTGGTAGGTGTCATGAAAAGTTGTGTGTAGGTACTTGCCAGCCTGTTGTCTTGGGCAGAAGTTGGTGCCTTGTTCTGTGTGTGCAGAACTCTCCGATCTCCCAATAAGTGGGGCAGCAAGGCACCCTCCATCTCCTCTTCCTGAGAAGCAGTTGTGTAGAGGTTTCCCATGATGTCCCCTTTTATTGTAAGCGATGTGTCTCTTTTCTGTCTTGTAGAGTGTCCCTGGCCAGATTCCTGAGGTCTTTGGCCTAGTTTGATTTTCTGTTGCTGTGCTAAACGTGTCCAAAAGTAACTTGGGAGAGAAAGGGTTTGTTTCAGATTCAGCTTACAGTCCTTTGTAAAGGGAGGTCAAGGGAAGAGCTCAAGGCAGGAACCAGGAGGCAGGAACTGAAGCAGAGACCATAGAGGAACACTGCTTACTTGCTTGTTCTTCTTGGCTTGCTCAGTTTACTCTCGTACACAACACAGGACAACCTGTGATAGTGGTATCACCCACAGAGGGATAGGCCCTCCTTTATCGATTATCAATCAAGAAAATGTCCCATAGATATGTCTACAGGGCAATTGGATGGAGGCAATTCCTCAATTGAGATTCCCTTTCCACATATGTCTAAATGTGTGTCAAGTTGACAGAACCAATCATCACAACCCATTTGCTACACCCCAGGCCTCCAAGCCAGTCAGAGTCAGAACATCCTACATGGCCATAGGGAGACAGCCACATGTGGTTCTCAGAACAGAATTAGGAGTGCTGTCATGCGCTTCAGTTTCTGTTCTGTTTGGAGGCTCCACTTGCTAGTTTAGTTCTTGTGTTGAATTTATGACAGGTCAGACCACTTCACAAGATAGTTCCTGATTAAAATCCAGTAAAACAAGACAGAGAATAAACGAATTAGTAATGACAGCATGTCCAAAAATAACTTGTCTTAATTCATGAGCTCTGTGTGTTAAGAAAAACAAGCGTCACTTCCTGGAATCCAGACTGAGTCTCACTCCTGGCTTCTTTGAACCAGAGCTGTGGGGTCCTTCAGGGACCCTCAGTAGTGCTCACCTGGTCCTTTAGTAATCATGCCCTCCATTTCCAGGGTCTCTGAACCCCTGAACAGGGTTATAAAAATTTTCTTTTTAACCATACAGGCATCAAAAGATGTTTTTATTGAAATCTGATTATCAATACAGTAAATAAAGAGGCACCCAGTGGAAGGATTGATGGATTTCTTTATTGCTGCATTTAGTAGTGAGATCAGGTGGTGGGCCTGATGACATTGTGAATTGCTGATGTGCATGTACGCTATTTGGGGATGTCTGTCATACTGCATTGTACCATACAATGCTCAAATGCTGTTTGTCATTAAGTCATGATAACCATTGATTGTTGCCTCAAGTTTTGTTGATGGACAGAGCCATGTAGGTTCCCCAGTAAGCCCGTGAGAGAATTGCACTACAAGGTAAGTCTTGGCTACATCTGCAATCACTGTTTTTACCAAATGGCCATGGTAATTATTTTGATGCTGAGTTTTGTAGTTGTCAATTCCTATACCTCTTTGTGATGACTTAGTCTTTCCTATTCAGTGACCACCATTAGGGAATCCACTTCTGACACATGTGGCCCTCTAGCTCAGCTGAATTGACAGGGCTATTCTCCATCCTGCTTCTGCATTCATTATGCTTTTATGTTAAAATTTCAGTCCATGTTATATTTAGCATGTTCCTTAGTTTTATATCAATGATATAGATTAGTAATAAAGACTTTGCAAATGTCCACATGGTGTGGCAGGTGATGGAGAAACAAGGGCAGGTTCTGCTCTAAGTTGGAGACAGGCCAGATAGATGTTGCCTTCACAGCCTATGGAGGCTCTGGAGGATCATGGAGCCTCCTAGGTGAGCAACTGAGGGGAGAAAATGATGTTGTTGTTGTTGTTGTAAGTATCTTGCCAAGCACAAACATCAGTGTCAAGCCAAACACAGATGAGGATATTCTAAAAGACAACTGTGTCACTCACTTTTGTCCATTGAAACAGTAGACCCCAAGAAATTAGAACTCCCTCAGGAATCCCACGCTGGA
This sequence comes from Mesocricetus auratus, assembly GCF_017639785.1. Taxonomy (NCBI): domain Eukaryota; kingdom Metazoa; phylum Chordata; class Mammalia; order Rodentia; family Cricetidae; genus Mesocricetus; species Mesocricetus auratus. Next base: position 111,378,837 of record NW_024429189.1, read on the forward strand.
AGAAGAAAAACTTGAGTGAGCCAGAGTCTGGAGGGAGAGGCTTGTCTCTAGGAAAGAGATTTCCAGATTATCAGACCAACCACTTTGCAGGGGAGAATAACCCAGATAATAATGACCTAATGATGGGTGGCCCTACCCCTTATTATGGATCCCATATTATATAATATGCATAACTGTGGTCCTATACTTAAACCTAAACTTTGTGCCAAGACACCAAAGATGAAATTGGTATGGAATGTGTTACTGGATCACTTTGTGTCTCTTCTCAATGTGACTACATTTTGTAAGTCTTTTCTTTTTTCACTATTTGTTTGTATAATTGGTTTATTAAGGATGGTGACCAGACATGGCTTATTAGGGCTATGAGAGCACAGTATCTGACCATTAATAACTGAGGTAATGGATAAATACCCCAGCATTCCCATGTAGATGCCAAGTCCTATCCTGGATAAAAGAACAACCTCAAGCAGAGATCCAACAGTCTATATGCACAGAGAATGGCCTCCAAGGAGTTAAGGATTGTTTGCTGCAGGGAAAGGGATGTAGAAGAATATTTGGCAGATACTAAGGAGAAGGAGTGAGTGAGAATTTACATCTTACCCGAAATGTTTGAATGTCTAGCACATGTGTAACAAGATCCATACATCCCCATATGTGAGCCTCTCCATGAATCAACATTAAAACAACCTCCACATCTGAGCCTGAGGGCTTCAATACCTGTGGATGTTTCAGAGTTTCAAGCTGATAATGTTCCATCATCTCACCATTGAATAGCTCAGCATGTTAGTTCAGATGTCACATCAGCAGCTGAACACAATGTCATATCGTCTCACCAAGAGAGTGACTCAGCATATTAGCTTAGATAACGCATCAGCATCTGAATTGGTGATGCTTTAACATCTCAACATGCTAATGTTTCAACATGCCAGATTCACATTCAACAGAGTGTATCAATGCCTCAGTAGCTAAATCCATCTTGAAATGATGCAACACCAGCCTGAACACATCTTTATTGCAGCACATTATTTATTGATGGTAAGCATCATCTTCATACTCATCCAGTTCCTCAAAACTTTATTGAAATGCTAATTGTTTGAGGGTTCTGCTCTTTTGTAGATGGCAAAGCTGGCCCAGCTCTGTAACAATTCAACAGCACTGAACTTATATGGAAATCAGGATGCTGACTCTCTCAGATGCTTCCAAATCCTTCAAAGACAGCCCTGATACCCATGTACTTTCCTAAAACTGGCATTGAACTTACCCCCATAATCCCTAACAAAATGACTGTAGATAACGAAGTCATGGATTGAGAACAGCTTTGTCAAGTGCCTGTTGAGTGGCAGCTGACTATAATGAAAGATGCTGGAAAGTGAGTGTCCCAGGGAGTATGGGTATGTCCTCTGGGTAAAGGGAGGGGGCTTCCCCGTGCATGATCAGTGAGTGGATCAGGCTTTAGAGTTCACTTGTCAAATCATGTGAATACATACTTGAAATTTGTGCATTTTATTATGTGGTTTTAATTATATTTCAAAAAGCAGGTATCATAAGCATATGATGTATAGTCAGGGAGAAATATGATACTTGCAATTTATTTTTCAAGTTTTATATTGGGAATAGGGGGTACATGTTATGGGACCCAAGTGTGGAGGTCAAAGGACAACCTTGTGGAGTTCCACTTTTAAACGGGTTTCAGGGTTAGAACTCAGGTTTCCAAGATTTCAAAGCAGGCTTCCTTACCAGCTGAGCCATCTCAATGCCCCTGTAATACAAGTTTTAAATGTGTTTTAAAATAATAGCTTTATTGATGCGTACATGGATGAAGATGTGATAAAACAAGTATTTTACAATTTTGTTATAAAATCTAAGAGGTGGTAGGGCTTAGCTAAATGTGAAAATTACTCTAGTAAAATATTCCAGAAAAAAAATTGTAGGCTGAAAAAACTCAGCAAGTCTAACCATTAGGAGTCGCTCTGCCAATGTCACAGACTAATACTGTTACCCAGTTGAACCGTGCTTTCATACTTGATACTCATTAGTACCAGAGGCTATTTTTAGAAATCTTAAAATCTAGTTCATGTGTATTTAAGACACATAAAAATGTAATTACTTTTGGAAGTTTTCCATTAAAAATCTCTGCACTAAAAAAGGAGTTGATTCTTAATTAAAGGTAAGCTTTATATACCTGGAAAATCCCCTTTAACTGAAACCTTGTAGAAATGTCATGTTAATTAGCATTTCTGCTTTGTGGGTAGTCATATCCCCTTAACCTTCACTTGGCTTCATCATTTATATAGCATTTTTATATTATGTATCATTTCAGGGGTTCAGAGAAAGGACCTTTGAGTTAGAGTCATCTTAATTTGAATTCTACCTTGACTGCTTGCTGGGTAAGGACCAAAAAGATCCTTAACTTGTTTGAGCTCAACACTTTCCAGTGACAAGTGGAAATGATGACACTCAAGACAGGTTTGCCTTTGATCCCATCAAGCTAGGAAAGTGAAGCAGGAAGATTAAGAATTCAAATTCAGCCTGGGCTACACAGTGAGGCCCTGTCTCAAAAACCAGAACTATAAATCCCTCAACAAACTTGACATGACCATGGTGAAAGCAATTAACCATTGGAGCTTCACACATGTCACCCAAAGAAACATAGGCTGGAACTGTCACTGCCATTGGTCTGAGGTCACAGAGTAGCACCCATAGAAGTCTCCCTGACTCTGAAAACTCTAGGTGGGCCACCATTTTCATTCTGTGGCTCATTACTCTGATCTTTCAATGGCACCTTCCCTTCCTACATGGAGCCAAAAGCAAATGAAAAGATGGAGATGCAGGCTCAGGAGTGGGCCTGCAGGGCAGCAATAGCCTTTCAAATGCTCATGTGTCCATTCATCGTTCCCTGTCTTCAGTGGAAACCGTAGAATTTCTTACCCACAATCAAAGATAAGCTGTATTTATTACTTACCAGATTGACTCTGCCTTCAACCTGACAATATTTAGATAGCTTTATTCCAGATATCTAAGGTTAAATTTATTTTTCCTTTATAAAAACAACTCTGTGGAGTTCAGGCTGGCACTGAACTCATGTTCCTCCTTCTTCTACTTCCAGAGTGATGGCACTGGAGATGTACAGTGTCATACCTGACCACAATACCTCAGTTCTAGTGAAGGCTTGCACATCTTCTTAGGGTCATCATCAAGAACTGAAAATACACCTTATTTATAGTGTGAAGGCATAAGATAACTGTCCACTAGAGCATCTTACTAGCTTTTTGGGTTTTGAGTGCTCTGTTGATTTGAAAGGGAGAGTCCTGGATTCCAGCCAGCTTGTGTCTGTCTGGGGATGCCCATTCAGGGTGCTTTGTGGCATGTTAGAACTCATGGAAGGAACAAAGTAGACTGGGACCAACCCCAGGAGAGAAGCTGAGGCCAAAGAACACACACCCTCATGTGGCTTATTGTTTTTAGAGCATGCTAGAGAATTACAACAGACTGCTTGGAGCCTTAACAATCGCTTGTTTTGTATTGGATGCTCAAAAAAAAAAAGCAAAGGGCTTTTTTTCTTCTTCTTCTTGTGTTACACATATGCCAGAAAAAATAGTTCCTGGTGAATGAAAACAACTCAAGGGTCAGTTTGTAACTTGAGAAGGCCCATTGGGTCCAGTTTTGAAGATGCCATTTTCTCTGGAATAATGAGGTTTAGTGTCCTGGGGAAGACAGATTCCAGATTAGGTGGGTAGGGTTGAAGGCAAATGGTTTGTGTCTTTAGGGAGAACTCAGCTGAGTCTAAGTTAAGCCTTAAGGTGCAATAAAGGCCTCACCTCCTCTGGCCTATAGGGATGTGGATTCCTGAACAATTTTTGTCCAAATGTTAATGGGGAGCAGATCTCTGGCATGATATGCCAACTCCGATGTCCATACATGGCCCTAGGCTTCCTCAGGGGCAGTTTGCTTTTAAACCATGTGTTGCCTCAGCATCTCCAGGACTGGCCTGCGAAACTCACCCCCGATCCTGGTTTTCTTTGGGCTGTACTGTTACCTGCAGGGCCAAGAACCCACCAATCAATAGCTACAAGGTTGTGCAGCAGCAGAGACCTAAAAAGAAGGGAGAAGCAAACAGCCAAACTTGCAAGAAGTTAACCAGGGCTGCAGTGTACTGCCTCCCTGAAGACCACAAGGCAGGAGATCTCAGGGGATGTGTGGACATAGTGTGTTTAGAATATCACATTCAGCATGGCTTCCTCATGGAGCCTTAGTACTGGGCTAGGTGATGACTGATACTTCCCAAGAAGCCTGTATACTTGGCTCTGAGGACAGATTTGGTCCCACTGATCACTTCAACTTGACTTCCCCTCAAACCAACTTCTAGGAATATTGGGAGTGTTGTAGGAACACTTCTAGAACTTGTTCCCCTTCTAGGAATATTGGCAGTGTGTCTCAGAGAATGACCCTGTGACTCCATCATTAGCTTCCTGTAGGAGCATGTGGGAAATATAGATTCTTAGGACCCATCCAAGTCTACCAAACTGGGAATTCTGGGGGCAGCATGGGAGCCGGAGACTTCATTAGCCCAAAACAGGAGCCTGATCAGCATTCCTAATTCAGATCCCCAGCTGTGGCAAAACCACAATGACTTTTACAGAAAAAACAGATGGCCGGGTAGGAAGGACCTCCATTGTTGGGTGTTCCTTTAGTCTCTACCATTCTGTACTTGATGCTAGCTACAATTAGGTTTCAATAAGGGAAGTCTCTGGGGATGTATGAGGCAAGGATCTTCTGGAATGGTATTTGTAACTTTTTAAATTTCTATGGAGAAACACTTAGTTAATAAATTAGATAATATGGGTCAGTACTCTACTACTTTGTTCACACTTTACATAGGAGGAAGCAACTGTCAAGGTTCAGGTTTGCCTCCAAGGCTGTTTCTGTAATTGCTGATGGTGGGAGGTGGACCTATGACTACTTTCCACCCCTCTGGAAGCCTCCAGTAGCAACATGCATACATTTTCTGGTTTGGAACACTGGCTTGTGAAAAAATGAAAGTGATTTTTTTCTTCCTCACTTTTCTCTGACACGTGGGTTCAGGTATTGTTTATTATCTGGTTTTTCTCCTTGCCTCCAGGCTAGGACTATATTTAAGCCAACTCAAACTTTGCAGGTCTTAAAAATAGCTCTCCCCTTGCTAGCGTCTTTTGGGTTTGGCAGGGGCTTCAGTGGAACAGGAAGTCTGTCTTCCTACCTCTACACCCCTGTGATTATCTCACACCATGCTCCAAGCATTTCCACGCTGTTAGAATACTATGTTAGAATACTATTTGACAAAGCCTTTTCCCTTTGGTGGTTGGCAGTCAATGTGAGTACAGGGTCCTGATTCCCCTGATCCATTGCTGAAGATCCTGATTTTTCAATGACAAAAATAAAAAGATTAACTTCTTTGAAGGCAAGCAGTCCTCTGTACCTATGATGAATGTCAAGTTCATTTTCGAGTCACTGCTCTGAAAGTCAGTCTCATCTCTGGAACTGAGAGTGGCTGTAATGATTTAAATCCTTCCTGCCCGTGGCATAAGTAAGCTGGTAATGATCTCCATAGAGAATTACTCTCATACAGAGAGGAGGCCCCAGGAGAATTTTTAGTCTCCTGTGGTTCCTCCATTTGATTTTTTTTTGTATATTTGTGGGTTCTGGATCCTCCAACAGGTTTCCATTTATTCTTTCCTCTTTTGTTTTTTTACTTATTTATGTACTTGTTTGTTTTTGCAACCTGACCGCTGTTCCCTTCTTCCAGTACCAGTACCTCCATCTCCCTTCTGCTTTCCCATTTACCCTTAAGTTTATCTGAAGCGTTTTCCTGTACTTAAAAACAAAATAAAACAAAATTGCAATAATTAAACCCACCATCCACTGAATAAACACCCCCAATCCATATTTCTCTATTCATGAAAACTTGAAAAATATGAAGCAGATGCATTAGCCCTTGAGCATTTTGGTAGATTTAAAATGACCTGTTTAAAAATCCAGGATAACATAGGGGCTAGTGTTGCAGCACTATATTAAAGTGAGTTTTATCTTGCTGAGAAACAAAGAGTGGGACATCTTCAGACTATTGATGTTCAGCAGATGAAAGAAAGGATCAAAGTCTTCCATCCCCATCTACCTTTCAAAGCTGTCCTGGAACTTACTACCACCCATGGTCATATGGAAACTACATTCTGATAAGTCACTGGGTGGCTCAAACCCAGGCTCCTCTACTTTGGCATATGTACCCTTTGGTTAACTCCAATATCCAATACAGTGCCTTCCAATAACACAAATATTCTTTATCCCATTTAGTGTTAATGCCACTTGCCACTGTGTCTATTGTATATGTGGCACATGAACAGCGTAAAAGACTACATTTTGAAATTTATTGAATTAGTATTGACTTTTTAAATAGTCACAAGTAGCTAGTGTCTACCATGTTGGACAGCTGGAAGGAAGGAAATGACATTAGCTGTGCAGAGCCCATTCCTTTGCAAACTGATGATTCCACTAGACAGAGGTCACAGGAGCAAATTGGCTTCTTAAAGAGCAGTTGTTTCTAAAATCATCTGGAGGCTGGGAGGAGAAATGGCAACCGTATCTTAGACCAATGGAGACAACCAAGGCCTTAAGTTTTCACCCTGGTGAACAGAGCCTCTCCTTGGCTAGGAAAGGGTGGAATGAGTCCATGTCTCCTCGGATGCCCAGGCTTTCGATTGGTTTGCACACTCACTTCCTGTTTTTCCACCCTGCTGAGCCACCCCTCATTTGAGAAGGGACAGAAAAAGGAAAGAGAACTAACTGATGTTACCCTTGTCGATCAGAGTGATGAGATGAGTGGCAGGGAACTTTTTTAAACATCCCAGACAAAGGCTGGAAGATCTTAGATGGTGTCTGGTGTCATTTGCAGTTAGTGTAGGGGTGGTATTTATCTGAGAAAACAGTTCTGTTTGGTAATGTTCCTTGACAACAATTGACTAATTGCTACTGTTGATGTCTGCTGTATTTTTTAATCTATGAGATTCAATGAAGCATCATTACATTTGTTTGTTTGTTTATTTGTTGAGGTACTAAGGACTAAGCCTAAGGCCCCACACATTCTAGGCAAGTGCTCTGCTACAGGGCTATACCTCCAGCAGCACCCCTTTTATTTTATTTTTATCTTGAAGCAGTCTTTCTAAGTTGCCTGGACTTACCTTGAGCTGGTTCTTCATTAGACAGGTTGTGAACTTGTGTTTATTCTCCCTCAGCCTCCTGAGTAGCTGAGATTACACACATGCACCACCAGTCCCTGTTGATAGACAATCATATTTTCCCCATAGAACATATAAACATGGGATTGGAAAGCTAAAATATGCAGTCTTTCTAACATTTTCATTTTTGAGAATATCACCTGAATACTATATTTACACAATTTCCACCCCTCTCTTTTCCCCCTCCAACTCTTCTCATGCCCCCAACTCCACCTCAACATTGTGACTTCTTCTTTGATTATTAATGTTTTGCACACACACACACACACACCACAAATACAACCTGTAACCTTTTCAGTCAATTTAATGTTGCTCATATGTATATGTGCATAGGGACATGCAACATTAGAATAAATGGCAGGAAAATAATTCTCAAAGTGTTAATTATTGGGTGGAGAATAGAGATAGGAGTGAATGTGTATATAAAGATAAACTGATGCATTCGTAGCAATAAGTCAGCCAAACTTGTTAGAGGGATTTGGGATTGCTTTGATCCTGAGAACAATCATGACTGAATAATAATGCAGGATAGTCCAGCAACTTAATGATGACTAATGGGGCAAGGTATAGCCAGAGTGAAAAACAGGACAGACAAAGTCAATAACAGCAAACCAGGGTCAGAAGATCTCATGTTCTTGTATCCATAACATCTTTCTTCCCTTGATCTTGACTTCCCATCACACCTCTTGGCTTGGGACCTTGGAAGGGTTTCAGTCCCTTATAACTTGTTTACCTGGTTCTGGCTTTGAAGCATGCTGTAAGCCCTCTATTTACAGTTTTAGTGGCCCCTCCCACAATATCTACTGGACCCAGCTAAGGTTCTGACATTGAATCTCTTTCCTGGGTCCTCACAGAAGCCATTTCCATTCTCTCCACAGTCCCTAGACCCTGTAGGTTTCACTTTTTTGCATGTAACAAACAGACATGGCAGCCATTTTCTCCAGTATAAGTTGCTATAGCAAATGATGTCTTAATTAAAGACAGGCACTCAAGAACAGTTAAATCTACTCTGAAACAAAAATGAAACCTGTGGTCCTTAGTATACAGGAGAATTTTATAGTTCTGGATGTTAAAAAGGCGGGGGGGGGTTGATTTCAAGTGGCTGTAACTGACCAAATGTGAGATAATTGTAATATAAAAAAAAATAAAGCCATTAACCTGTTATAATCCAGAGCATAAAAACAGAATCTATGAGTGTTCATTAAAAGTATTGGGAGGGAAAGAAGAAATGAGACAATGTGAGTAGAGAAAATGATGGAATTTGAATAATAATCATTTATCAGGCATTATGATGATGCATCATGTGTAGTTTTCTATCACTCTAACAAAACTCTTATATAAAGAGAGGTTTCTGTCCCACCTGGTCCCACAGTCCTTTAGCCCCAAATAAACACACAGAGGCTTATATTAACTATAAACTGTTTGGCTGATAGCTCAGGCTTCTTATTGGCTCGCTCTCTCTTAATTATTAACCTATTTCTATTAATATGTGCATATCCACCTGGTCTTGGCTTACTGGTGATAACCCGGTCTCTTTCATCCTTCACTCTGCCTACTACATTTCTCTATCCCTGTTTGGATTTCCCACCTGGCTAAATTCTGCCTGACCATTGACTGAAACAGCTTTATTCATCAATCAGTAAGAGAAACATGTATTCACAGCATGCAATAGGACACCCACTATTATCTCCTCTTTTCTGTCTAAATAAAAAGGTTTTAATATAGTGAAATTATCTATAACCAAACAGTTATTAAGCAAGTACTATAGTTAATAATATTTAGTCCATTAACATTTGGCAAAATTTAAAGAAAATATTCTATCATATATCCTATCTTTGTGAGTCTAAGTTTTACATGTAATTTATCTTTTATCATAACTAAGGAAAATCATAACCACAACTATCTATCTTCAACTCTGTAGAAAACCTTAGAAGGATAATGTATAAACACTAGAATTGACAGAGACATGTTGCTGCCTAGACAGTCACCCAAAGTTTCTCTGTAATGTTGGGGCAACCCTCTTCAGCCTATAAGCCCAGAATGTCTGGTAGACTTTTTGATGAATTAGGAACCTTGAAGTACCATAGTGTCAAGTTCAGCAGTCACTTTTCTTTGTAACCTGCTTGTCCAGTTTGGATAGTGTGCTGTCAGGCATTTCAGTAGAGAATATTTTCTTGTCCAAAAGGCTATTCCTGCCATTTTAAAGGCAAACTCCATAACTTTTAAAGAGAAAGATTGGTTTTGTTCCACATCTTTTGGTTCTGAGCCCTTGACAGGTTGATTCATTGTTTGAGGCCTCTGGTAGGCATGAAAGACAGCAATGGTGGGGAAGCTTGAGGTAGAACAAACTGTACACTCAGGAAGCAAAATTGAAAAGACTGCCTTCCCAGGTCTCCTTTGAAACACACTTCAAATGTCCTAAAGACCACCCACTAAATCTTATACCTTAATGCCTTGAATGATGCATTTCTCAATAGCACCACCCAAGGGACCAAGACTTCCACACACCAACCCTTGGGAACATTCAAGGCCCAAGAGGCATCTACCAGGTGACAGCTCAGTCAGTGATGGGCTATATAGTGGTAGTGGTTCCATAGACTTATAACAAATTTGAAAGACATTTGCTATTGCTGACATCATAACAGCTTAGTCAAACATTCATGTTTGCAGTGATGAAGATATGGACTCCTGAATTGCCAGGAGTATGAAGGCCCTACACATAGTTACATACAGTGCATACTTGGTGCTAATAAATGATTGCTAATGTCTTTATTTACCACTTCAAACTTACTTTTAAACCATGGTCTTTCTATTTATAAAACAGCATGCCATGTTACATTATTACCATTATATGAACCTAAGATATTATATATGTATATGTCTTTGTAGATGTATGTAGTTATATACCATATATCCTAAGTATTTAATTATGCATTATCTAGGTTTCTTTAAGTGCCTCTGATTCTTGTACAATAAATTAATTAGGCCTTCCTTCCTTCCCTCCCTCCCTCCTTCCCTCCCATCCTTTTTATGCTAGAAAGTAAACTCAGGGTATCATGCATATTAAGCAAGCACCCTACCACTAATCTACACCTCAGCCCTTAAGGATTTGTTTATCAGAACATATTCCTGTCATAAAGCATACAGAACTGTAATTATTTCAAACAAACACTGTAAATGAATCCTAAACCTAGCACTAACAACTTGGTAAACAGAACATTAGCATATTTTCAAAGTGGAACAGTTAGTGATTACAAAGGGAAAACATGGTTGCTTCACAGCCTGGCTAACTCCCACCTTATGTGTTTGTTGTTGACATCTTCAGTGAAGGCAGACATGTGCTGTGTGATGAAGAGTGAGCAATGTACCTGGGACAACCATAGCATCACTTCTGGGCTCTTCTGTCTAACATGTGTAGGCAGAAAATAATCACAAGCTGTCATCAGGCAAGTCCAGACTGAGGCATTCTAATAAATTTCCAGCTTGGAGTCTTCCAAAATGAGGAGGGCATGAAAGGCAACACAAGAGTAGGAAACTGCCCCAGATTAGAGGCAATAGGACAGTTAAGGAGCTAATGGGACAGTTAAGGAGTTAAGTATATGTGTCTGGTAGAACCCTGATCCATAAATTACCATTTTTTCCTATAAAAGTCATTAGTGTTCTAATGAGCGAAATGGGGGAGATCTGAAGAGTAGATAAATAGTAATACCATTCCTGTTCATTCCCATGTTTTGACAAGTTTGTGTTGGTTATAGAAGGGAATGGTCTCATTCCTAGGAAATACACTAAAATGTTTGGACATTAGAAGGAATGGTATCTGACTGACTGGAAGGGACATAAAGAACCCATCTGGGTGGGGAATGCTCTTTAGCTTTATGGGTTGTGGTTTACAAAGAAATCCACATTTGACAAATTTCATTAAACTTTCAGTGCAAAGCTACATGTTTTCCTGTAGGCAAATTATGAATCAATAAAAAATTAAGTCAGAATAAAAATAAGCACTCAAATGATTCCAAAATAGCTTAATGTCTAAGTCATTACAGTGGGTGTGTAAATCTCCCACAGTGTCTACTTCAAAATTTCAGTGAAGTGTCTCATCATTACGTAATACATTTTAAAAATAATTTACTTTTTTTTCTGAAACAGGGTTTCTGTGTGGCTTTGGAGGCTGTCCTGGAACTAGCTCTTGTAGACCAGGCTGATCTCGAACTCACAGAGATCTGCTTCCCTCTGCCTTCTGAGTGCTGGGATTAAGGGCATGCGCCACCACTGCCCCGCCTAAAAATAGTTTACTTTTGTTTTATGTGTTATTTCCCTTTAGTAACTCATGCAGCATCATAAATATTTGCCAATTGATTGGTGATCGTGATTGGCATTATTATATAGTGTGTTGTATTTGAGATCTAGCAGATGGGAAAGACATTTCTTTTGACTGGGAAGAACAAAGGGTGACCCTAAAGGTGACTTTCTGGGAACACTTAACCTCTGTGGAAGGATTTTCTGTCTTGAGAAATGTCCCTGCCATGGTGGAGCAGCAACCAGAAGTTGATGGCAGGTTCCCAGCTCTGTGAGGTGGAAATGGCCAAGCCACTGACAAGGGCTTTCCTTGTAAGGCGTGTCTGTCAGCTTCCTGCCTTGTCAGAATTTGGAGATATTATTTGTGGTTTTTCAAATCACATTCCATGCCAGGGTATTGTAAGTCCTTGGCCTAAAAATCAGTTGGAGTAAGACTATGCAGCTAGCCCAGCTCAGCAGGAGGGAAAGATGTGCGAATATGTCAAGTCTTGGAAGCAAAGAGTAGAAGTCAGGTCAGGGAAGCAGAGACAGGATTTCGCTCTGGCAACATGAGGCTGAACCTTGGCTCACATGCATCTCACACCGAACTAGCACCAGACTCTTGGCATCTTGGAAAGTCACGGTGCTGGTTCTACCCTCCAGCATTTGCTTGGGGCAGGCACGATTCTGACCCTTATTTACAGACAGCAATTCAACTTAAATTATAATGTTCTCTACATGCTCATGATAGGAATGCTTGCTCCCAATCTGCGACAACTCTTTTGAGAGATTCTGGGAACTTGGAGGGAGGTGCAGTCTACCTTTATAATATACTAGGAGGTTAAAGACGCAATTTAGTTGGCAGAGTCCTTGCTAGCATTCAAAAACCTGAGTTGATCCCCAGTACTGCATAAGGTGGATGCTATGTACCTATACTACTGTATGAGGTACGATGTACCTCTAATGCTAGCACTAAAGAGGACTTCAAAGTCATCCTTAGTTACATAGTGACTCCAAGACCAGCCCAGGGTATATGAGACATAAACTTAGAGAGAGAGACAGAGACAGAGAGAGAGAGAGACAGAGACAGAGACAGAGAGACAGAGAGACAGAGAGACAGAGACAGACAGAGAGAGAGAGTGTGTGTGTGTGCTGGAGGTATGAGGTGAGTCCTTAACGGCATCATTCTATCATTCTCTCTGCTTCTAGTCTGCTGTGACTGAACAGCTACTGTCTGCCACATGCTTCCACTGGCACGGTGTTCAGCCTATGCACGTGGAGCCAAGCAATCATAGACTGAGCACCCGAAGACCATGCACCAAAACAATCCTATCTTCTCTCAAGTTGTTTCTGCCAGCTGTTTTGGTCACAGCAATATAGAATCATGAAATGCCTAGGCTCAGGGACAGCAATGCAGTAGAACCTGGACTTACCCCTCTTTCCCAGGGCCTGCCCATTGTGGGTTCTCTCAGCAGATTTGAGATTTGAGGCTAGGTCATCCAAGGGAAGGAAGTTCTAGGAGCCCCTGGGCTGACATGTGCCCTGCTGGGGGATTCTGAAAAAATTATTCATATTTACTTCACTGAGGAGGTGGGAGGCAGGCTGTGCTTTCTGGGGCAACTCTCTTTAGTCCTTGGCCAAAGACTGCAGGTCAGTGGGATAAGGATGCCAATTCCTTGCTCTTCTGCCCTTTACATAGCTGGGCAGAGATGCCAATGCTGAGGGCTGGCAAGCTCTGAAAGAGCAAAGGCAGAGGCACAGCAGCAGTGTACCACAGGGTCCGCCATGCTACATTTTGCATGCTGGACTAAGTGGAGTAGAACAAGAGTCCTGAGCAGAAAATGAACATTCTGGAATGAACTTCATGTTTGTCTTTGGAATAGGTATACACTGATATGTGAAGCAGTGTCTAGGTAGAGTCAAAAAGGTACTTAGAGGGACAGGCATTGTCTGACTAGTTGTGAGACAAGGGTATAACTGAGCCACGTGACTAGCATTAATCACAAATGAATCCCATCCTCCATGACCCATTTATAGGGGAGCCCCCTGCGATGTTTTCCCTTCCTTCCTCCTCCCCTCGTTTCCCCTCCCTTCTCTTCCTTTCCCTTCCTTTCCCTTCCTCCTCCTTTTTCCTGTTCCTGATGGGTAGGAAGATCCAAGCCATGTTGGATCCAATTCTTGAGCCTCTTCATTTCAGTCTTACATGCTCCTAACTCAGAGGAAGACACATAGTAGTTAGGCTGGAGGAGACAGGAAGTGTTGTGAACAAGGAAACCATACTGAGGCACAGGGAGAGAGCAGAGATGCCATTCACCCTAGGAATGTTCTTTGAGAAAAAGCAGGTGGTGGTGGTGGCATGTGTCTGCTCCCTTAGTGCTGTATGGCATAGGTCCTGCATGTTATTCTCTTTGGTTTTAAACCAAAAGGGGAAAACAATGCCAAAACAGAGAAACAAATCAAGACAAGCATCACCTGACCAAAGCTTGGAGAAGCTTCCAGCCTTTCTACCAAGAATCTCCTCTATCTGGAGGGAGAATTCTGGAAGTAAGCTTTTCCCTGAGCTCCACTGGCCTCCTCAGTGGCAAAGCGATGCAGTTAGAACCCAAAGTGGGGCCGATTCCAAAGAGAAACTTGAAAGCGTGCAAGGCAACGCTTTCCCTCCACCTGCTCAGGGCCAAGCCAAGGACACAAAATAACCACTAAATCCTATTGCTCCGGCGGGCAGAAGTTGAGATTTCATCAGATGGCATCAGAGGGCAAATATTTGTGCCTGTCTATGGAAAGTTCTGATTCACCATTTCCTGTGGCAGCCTGGGGCTGGATGAGACCGCAAGGAAAATGAGCTACACAGAGGGTACATGCTTAGGCTGGGTGGAAAGGGTTGAAGGAGGGTAGCACCAGTACATGTACACACCTTAGACTTTGTGATCTTTGGGGGCTCCTTCTATTAAAGGGCTGTTACTCTGGCTTCTCTGGATTCCGTGGTTCAGGGCATGCAAGCTGGCTCCATGCCCTCACCTCATTTCATCTTTCTACGAGGATGCTTTCAGGCCTGGTTTTGGTTTGTTGCTGTTCCTCGGGAGACTCTGACTTAGACGACCCAGTTTCTCCCTTGGCATACCAAAAGGAAAGCAGATCTTTACTGGAATGTTCTGGTTCTGCTGGCCAGTATCAGTCCCACTGCCACCTCCTCTGCAAAGACAGGGCCCTACTGGGGCTGAGCTCATCTTTCACCTGGTTGGGAAACTGAATGGACATTGCTGCTGTGTGAGAAATTAAGCACCATGTTGAATTCTGGTGTCAAAAGTTCAGACAATGAAAGATGAAATGAAGAGTGGAGGTGGAAATGAAAAGGGAGGAGTGGGAGAAATAAAAAATAATTCTCAATTCTTAGAGAAGAATTTGGGCAGGCGAGGCCCTGATAGGGACTCTTGGTTATTACATTCCTGTCTAGTCCTCCACATGACTTTGAAAAATCATTCCAAGTTTCAAGATCTGATCACTTAGTTGGAAGAACAAAAACAATAAGCAATTAATTTTAAAAATTAAAAGAATAAAAGCATATAGTGACATCCAAAAACCCCAAAGAAGGCAAACAGCAATGAGTACCAAAGCCAATGGTCCAGTGAGCAGGCTACCCAACTACCCAAGAGTGCCAGGAGTCTACCTTTCCATCTCCCCCCGGTGCCATGGGAACATCTCAAACTTCTCTATGGGATTGTCTTTCTGTCCTTCATTGGGTGCCACACTCAGTAATTTGGGGGCAAGGGCATCAGTTTTACTTAAGATTTTTCTTTGGGGGGAAATAGTTACTTCTTATACTAAAACTAACATGATATATCATGCTTCTTGGGCAAAATGAGCTTTGATTTTAAAGACACTGTTACGTGGTGACTCTAAACAACAGTTTACACATGTGCTAAAACAATAGAATCCAACCTGTGGCCAGGGCTACCTAAATATAACACTTAAGAGATAATCCTTTTTATTTCTTAGTTCTTAGAGCAGCATGTGTGCCACTTACACCTCTATTATCAAATCCTTCCCATCTTGATGTCTGTTCTAGGTATTAGAGTAGGATGGTGGTTCCCAACTTCTGGTGGGAGGGGGGAAGCAGGTCTTTTGAATAAACTGATTATTGTGGCTGTAAATTTGGACTTAAATTTTCACAGTACTTGAGAACATTCAAGTTACCCTATAGATCTTCAGGCTCCATGTCTTAGGTTAGAAAGGTATTGTCTAGACAGATGTGAGGGGGAAGATAAGATGGAGAAAGACCCTTATCTCCTTCTAGGTGCCATATTTTTGGAAATGGGGAACTTCTGAATGCAGAAGTGTCTGCTGAACTTATTTTCAAACCACACAGTTTGAAGCTGTGTGAGGTGGTGAACGTGGTGTGTATAGAAGGAATACTGTCTATCTAGAAATCCAAGACCCTTCTTGGTCTTAGTCATAGCTTCCTTTAGAATCTCCTTGGATGGGTTTTATTCTCAGCTTAAATGATTATTCATCCATATTATTGGTGCCTACCTATTTGAATCAGATTTTACACCATTTTTTTCCTAAGGAAATATGGACACTTGGATGCTAAAATGTCTTTGCTTAAGGACCTAGTAAGGAAGGGACCTCAGAAGTTATCTACCATGAAACATGGCCATAGAGGATCACAATTTCAAGGCCATCATGGGCTGTATAGTTTCTTGTTCTGGGCTATACAGCTTTTTGTCCTGTGCTAACCTGAGCTACACAGTGAGGTACTTTGTGCACATGCACGTGTGCGCACGTGCATACACGTGTACACACACACACACACACACACACACACACACACACACACCACCTCAGCCTAAAGAAGTATAAAGTGACACTTTAGTTCTGTAGGCTGAGAGCTTTAAAACCAGCAAAATCTCCCATTTACCTGCTTACCTAACCCCAAGACAGGATTCAAATATCACTCTGGAGTGGACTGAAAGAGAGCAGGATGGACTGTTAATCCCCATGCTGCTCAAGTGCCTTGTCTTTCTGGTCACACATGAGTAAACATAACCCTGTTAGAGTGACACATTTTCTCCATGCTGGTACTCTGATAAAGCAGGGTGAATTCACCCGAGATCTTCAAAATGCAGTGTGAGCATGAGCTGGTACTTAGCTCTTTGAAAATTATGCGGAATACCTCCCTACTTTATTCTCAGCCAAGAGTGACTGAGCCTTCTCTTCATGCCATGCATTTAATCTCCCCTAGAGTCCCTGGTGGGCTCCCAGCACCCTGCAGGTTTCAGCAGTTAGCAAAATTACCATGCTTTCTCATTTGCAGAGTGGGTTTAGGACATCATCTCACTTAATTCTGTCCACATTTACATGGAGGACTTGTTACAGGAGATTCTTGGCCTGGATAGGTTCTGTGGCCCTTGTGCCCCAAATAAACACATGGATGCTATATTGATTATAAAATTGTTGGCCAGTGGCTTGGGCTTCTTATTGGCTAGCTCTGTCTTAATTATTAATCCATAACTACTAATCAATGTGTTTCCATGGTTTACCAGAGAATGCCCAGTGCATCCTCTCTTCCTGGTCTCACATGGTGACTCCATCTGCCTACGTTTCCCAGAATTCTCATCGTCTCATAGCCCTGTCTATCTCCTGCCTAGCCAATCAGTGTTTTATTCATCAACCAATTAGAGAAACATATATACAGAAGACATCTTCATCAAGGGTTGGCACAATTTTCTTGATGACATCATAGGTGTGTGTTACAGAAGGTAAGAAATATGGCTGTCTCAGCTCTGTTCAGTGAGCAGACATCAGACTCAAGAGCTACCACTGTCCTGTGGATTTCCTTCAACCATACTCTTCAGGGCAGCAGCAGTCTGATGGCCACCCCATCTTAGTTTCTTTTATAATTCCATGAAGCGACATTATGATGCAAGAGTTTATTGGAGACTTGCTTACTTCTTCAGAGAGTAAGTCCATGATCATCATGGCAGGAAGCATGGCAGCAGGTAGGCAGGAGATGTGACTTTAGGATAGTAGCTGAGAGTTTCCACCCTTATCTTATATTCCTCTCACCACCCAGCCATATCCCTTTCTGTCTTCACCTCCTTAGGCCTGGAATTAAAGGTGTGTCACTCCAAGTGAAAGGCAAGTAGCACCATTGCCTGGCATCTATGGCTAATTAGTGTTGCTGCTGGAATTAAAGGTGTGTGCCACCATTGCCTGACCTCTATGGCTAACTGATGTGGCTAGCTTTGCACTCTGGTCTTCAGGAAAGCTTTGTTAGATCATAAACAAAATATCACCACAGTAAATGCTTCCTGAGGCAGTCATATTGTGACAGAAGGGTAAAGATGTACATACACCCCCTTGGATGAAATGATGCTTCAAATACAAGGAGCTTTCTTTCGGTCTTGTGTTTCCCCAAGGTTTCTTGATGGGTGTTAACATATTTTTATTGTGCTACATGACTGGGGACACGTGCTTTACCGAACCTCTTTCCTTCCCAGTATCATCTCCCCATTTCTGTGTTGGTTACTGTCACCTTGCAAAGTCATTACCTATACTGAAACACCCTTTCAGAGTGTATGACTGGGAGAACTCTCTGAGACTCCAGATCCTTGGACACCATGGCCTGGCTTTTTGCTTCTAAGAGCAAACACTCTTACCAGGCTCTGTGAAGACAGGACAGGGCATGTTCCAGCAGGAGAACAACCTATCTCATTCCTGTGGTGCAAGAGTGTGCGGTGAGTAGATGGAGAGAGAAATCCAGAGGGGTCTGAAGTTAACTTGCAAGCTTACCAGTAAGCCTTTCAGAGGCTACACTCCTTTCCCATAAAGAGAAGTTATCTAACATAGAGGCAGGGTTGGCAAAGACCAGGAACACTATCCACTGTCAGAGCTTCTGGCCTGGGAAGAAGATTGCACCAAGATAGGTTACAGAGTTCATGATGTTGTTGCATTTGTTTGGCAGATAGCCTTGGTATGTGAGGGGAGGAAGCACCATGTCCAGTTCTGTGACAGCCATTGTAAATCATGGGAAGTATGTGTGGCCACCTCCTCATGGAGGCTTGGAAATGAAACTGTGTGTCAAACCAGGCATCAGGGTTGCATTTATTGGCTGGACCTCTGGCTAACAGGATATGAGAGGGACAACTGGGGTGTCCATCATGGGTTGGAGCTCTGCATTCTGTGGGCATGTTTGAAAATCACAGAAGCCCAGCAAAGCACGAATGTTTTCGAGTACCTTTTCTACTTTTCTGCGGAGATCCATAATTTGCCATGTGAGTACTGAACAACTTTTAAAATGAGGCCAGATCTCTGAAGTTATTACCTCTGCCTAGAAAGCACTTTTGAGTGTGTGGAAAGAGATTGAAATGAAAAGAAAATGTTGAATACTGTCTGCCCTTCTTTATTCAGATCTGATAATCAAAACCCAATCAATTTACCCTCCCACAAATGTGTATTTATGAGTATGAAAATGAGTACACACAGCTATATGCAGGTATGTGCAGACAAACACAAGTGGTGAAGTGTGTGTGTGTGTGTGTTCACTTAAGTATACATTATAACATATGCAAGGGTGAGAGGAAGGAATGTCAAGAAACCTTGTGGAGGACATTACTTATTATTTTACTTATAATTCTATTCCCTGTTACTGAAACTGCCAATTTGAGGACACTGTTTTAGGCTCTAAGTGGTCATTTTCAATAAGAAAGGGCAAATGGAGGGCTCTCTGTCTTTCAAGATTGCCCCTTGGTTAGTATTCTGGTGAATATTATTAGAACATAGGATCAACTGAGACCTATAAATGAGACCCCAGAGTCTTCTACAGATTGCCCTCTACCCTGTTCCCCATGTGTTCCCAGAGTAGGCATTCATGGCTTACTGCAGTAGGTTTTCTGGTAGGCTAATTCCAAGTCATTTTCCTCTCTACCATGAGCAAGTCAAGGGAAAAAGATATTCCCTGAGCCAGAGTGTTCCAAGCATTCTGAAAGGTCACTGCCGTTTCTTCTTTGGGAGCTCTTAGCAAGGCAAAAATGCTTGGATGTCAAATCTGTCCCTTTAACACGGCTATGAGCTGACTCCATTTGTTGGAGATAAAACTTCCCTCTTGGTCCAGGAGTGTTCACGGCTGAGTTGGCCATGAGACAGAGGACCCTGTGTTCTAAATTATTTCTGGATGAAAAGTCCTGCAGGCAAGTGGAGATTCAGGGCAAGGATGGCCAGGTGGAGACATCACCAGTGTGCAGTGAATTGTAGAAATGGAGAGATAATTAAATTAAGAGAGGCAGGTGCAAGCATTGAGAAATAACCATGGGTGTTAATTATGCAGTCCAGCCTCGCTGTCCAGTGTTAGCAAAGAAAATGCCACAGGCCTGTCCATCACGTGGCTTGTGAAAAGCTTGGAGAAATACATTCATGGTCTCTAGAGGATTTGCCAGGGCAGCCTACTTGGGATTCTAGTGACACAGGAATTATTTATTAGTGCTGCACATTTCCCTCTGAGCCAAGATGGCCATTTTGGTGTGTGTGTATAGATAGTGTGGGGGATTAACTTCTATCACACAGAAGTTTGAATGGAGTGCAGATGTTGAATGTGTTTTCAATTTAGGCACCTCTGCATGTATTCCTTCTCTTTTTTACTTGAAATGATTTTATGAGCCAGGAGAAATGCTCCCTTGTTCTGAAAAGGTAGATATAGATTGCAGAATGTCTGCACAAGTGTGACACATAACAATCAAAAGGAATGGGTACTAAAAGCTTCAGTAGCACATGGCTGGATTACAAATACAGTCAAGCAAGGGGAGGCCCAATGCCTCAGAATCTACTGTGTGTGGTTCCATTTTGGTGCATCCCATAATAGGTTAAACTAAGCTGTGGTGGGTTGGGAATGTAGCTAATTGCTGGAGTGCTTGCTTAACATGCATGAGGCTATAGGTTTCATTCACAGGAGGACATAAACTGGTGTGAAGGTACTTGTAACCCTAGCATTAGGGCAGGGTAGATTGGGAGGATCAGGAGTTCAAGGCCTTTGTTGGCTACACAGAGTTGGAGGTCAACCTTGGTTGCAGGAGACTGTCTCAAACAGATAAATGAACAATCTAAGCCACAGTGATAGGTGTCCAAACTTCACCAGGTACACAGGAATGTCACAAGGTGGTGGAAATGATCTCCGTTTTCCTGGATGAGGGTGATGTGGATTTAAAGATTTTAAAAATTTGTGTAATGTGCCCTTTGAAGTCTTTATACTTTCTTCCTGGTTAACAATGCGACTCTGAAAGGAATGTGAACACCCTTTGGGGTTTTGACCTTACATTGGTTTTGGATCCTGGTCATCTTATGTCAACACAAACTGAGGATTAAGTCTTAGTGGCCCAGAGTTTCCCTGCTCTGAGTTATTCTAGAAAATCTTTCATTAAAGTAAAGCAATATCAGAAACTGTGGATGGCAAACTACAGCCTTTGCCCAGATTCATTCACCTGCATTTTTCTATGTAAAGTCGTCTTGGGGCATAGCCATATCCACCTGTTTCTGTGTCTTTACTGTCATTGCTCTCTTGTCCCAGTGGCAGGTAGGTAGCCTGGCCTGAGCCCCACTGGACCACAAATCTGAAGGGTTTACTCTCTGCCCTTTTATATTGTGAATGCAGGAGTGAAGAACCATTTCTGTTTGGAAGTTCTCACTTCACTGTTTGTGGGTGGAGATTTCTGATAGAGTATGTGCCTAAGGAAAAGAACTTTCTAGAAAATATAGGATAGGGCAGCTAAGGAGTGTGCACACTTTTTGAAATCAGTTGTTCAGCCCATAGAGTTTGCTGGACACACATGGTACCAAGGCCCTGCACTGCTTGGCTTACATAAAGTCTAAATAAAAGTTTTCTGGCTCATCTTTGTTAGAAGAGGAGAAATAGAACTGGCCTGGAAGCTATTCGAGACCAAAGCTAGACTCCCTTTATAAGCTCAGAACTATTGGCTGGGAATTACCCCTTCACAAAGAATAAAGCCAAACTAATTGATGGCGATGAAGGTGATGTAGTCTGGTTAAGCATTGTCAACACAGTTGGCAGTGTTTGTTCAGTAAATGAAGGAACAAATTGAACCAATGATAAAAGCTCCGGTTTGAATTTGGGGCTAAATGAGTCATTTAGCTGAAGATCTTCTATAGATTACTTCCTGTAATAAGACTTAAACCCTCCCTTCTCTCCTTGACCTTCTACCCCACGAGTGCTCATGTCAAGGCAGGGAGTCCCTGCAGGACTTGGTAATGAGACACACAAGTCCCAACGTTCCAACTTTCTTCATTTGGCAAGTATTTAGTTTCTTCATCTCTTGGCTTTCTCCTTAAAGGGTTTGATCTTATGCAGGAAGGATCAATAGCTTTTGCAATGAAAAAGGCAAAAGTTGGTAAGTAGTACCCAAAGATACCCTTACTCTCAAACAAAACAAAATATCATATGGGGGAGCTGACGATGAGCTGGCATCTTTACACACACCTTTCAGAGCCTTGATTTTTTTTATATGGCTGTTCTGGAACTGCTTCAAGTTACAATGGCTGTGAGCAGGTAAGTTGTCCCTCCCTGAGACACGACAGGAACAGGATGAAGCCTCACAGTTGTGTTCAGTGCAACACAAGGATTGCTGATTTGATCATCTGGTTGGATATTTTATCTGTTCCATCTGCTTACAATTCCTGGGACATCTGACCCAGCACTCAAAGCTTCTACTGCCCAAGGAACAACCCCACATGTTCATGGGCCCCTTTTAGTGTGGGAGATGAAGTGGGAAAGTCTTTGGCATTATGTGGCAGTCATTATCTTTCTGGGTGTGATGTTGAATCCACAAACAATGAGGAGCCAGTTTCTGCTTTTCTAAGGTGAAGTGACTTGGTAAGTCCCAGTTCAGCAGTTGTTGGTGAACCTGAACTGGAGTGTGTTGCTATTTGTGTTGGTGAAGGTATCTCTGTGGGTCCTTGGGTAGGAATTGGGGTAACCCACAGTTACCTTTGTCTTCTGGGAGACATTCAGGAACTGCCAAGATGCTCCACAGTCCACAATGCTCTCTGCTTCTACTACAAATAGTGTAAGAAATAATTAAATCCCCACAAAAGCTCCCCATCATCCCTTAGGCCACCGAACCTGACAACAATAACAACAACAACCATAATTAGATCCCCCTTTATACCTTCAGCTCTGGATTTGGGACTGAGAGAGAATATGATTTTTTAATACTTGTTTCAAATATGTATGAAGTATTTTATAGGTATTTTCATAGAATTGCTAATAAGCCTATGACTAAGAATGCAGTATTTCCATCTCAATCTGCTGAATATTTTCTGTGCATTTGTTCATTCGTCTATTAGGTCATGAGCTCATTTTATGAAGCATATCTCCATATGTGAAGTTTGCTACTTATTGCAGGGAAGTAACAGGAAGCATAAACAAACATATTCCTTACAGCTTAGTAAAGAAAGCAGATGATTATATAATAATGTGCAAATCTGTGCTTGCAAGTTTATAAAAACATTGAAAAGATGTGGATTGATTAACGGATCTGGGGAAGAGGAAAGATCTTTTAAATGAAAATGACACCGAGGCTGGAATCTACAGAAATCCTTCCTGTCAAAGCTGAGCAATGACCATGTCACACCCAAGTCCTCTGGATAAAACATAAAAGAAGTGTCGCTAGGTTGTCTTTTGAAAAGATGAATAAGTTGCTTAATCTCAATTGTTATGATGATTACGAAAAATAATTCACTTTCTTTTACAGTTCAGACTATTGTGTTCTGGTCTTTAGTCCTTTCCCCGCACTCAGATCATGCCCTATGTAACATCAGGCTTCTAGATTATGCATTTCCACCCTTACTCTCCCACCGCGTTTGCAGCCCTGGGAAGCAGGCAATTGGAAAAGTCATAGCATATTCACGTGTAGTGAGTCATAAACTGCTGACAATTTTACCAAGATGTTGACATACTAAGAATGCTTCCTGGTTCCCAGCCAAGAACTGACACGTGGCAGATGCGCACATGGATGTCAGGAGCAATGTTCATGGCAGAGAACACCATCCCTAGAATGGAGAGCAGATGCTGTTAATGCTACTGGAGGGACATTTCAGCTACGGATGTGTTCCTTTCAAATTCTGCTTCAGTGTGTCAACTCTGACGCTTACTTCTGTTCCATGCTTAAGAGCATTCCTGCCTCTCCAGTCACCATGAGGCTGGATAAATGCAGAATTTTGTGAGTCTTGAATTTTATCTAGAAGGAGATGCAATGGTACTGTGACTCATTATCGCTCTTGAGGTGACTCTTCTGGGGACATTTACCCAGTGAATGAATGGCTTCAGTCCTAACCTGTGCTGAGGTAGATGGGGGAAAGCAGAAATCAAAGCATTATGGACAAGGACAGAAGAGTGAAAGCAGGTATCAATCACTCTATCAGAGTTACTTACTACTCCACCTGGAAAGGAGTCTACTTTTGCTAATAAAAGTTGGTGGTTATTACAGCAGATTCCCTGGACACATAGCAGCCACAGTAGAGCAAGTCCTGAGAGCCTTCATATACATGTTCTCATAGCTCCTTACACTCTGTTCCTCTTCCCCTTTCAAGGCAACACCAGAGGTTCCAGAATACATTGAAACACGTATGACCAAATTGCATCAACATGAAGAGAGGGAGACAGCAGGTCTGAGGTGCATCTTCTTTCGTTTCCTAGAAAGTGATTTGTGAAGCACACACAGCCTGTGAGTGCTAGGGAACATGGTGCACCCTTGCTGGGGGTGAAGCAGCAGTGTGCTCTGGTCTTGCCATGTATTCACTCCAGTCTAGTCTAACTGCCTGGTGTCTCTATGGTAAAGCCTACAAAATTATGAGCATTCAACTCTGTACAATTGCCACTGACTCGGCTGCCAAAACATATTTTCTGTCTGTTTCTGACAGAGACTCTATATGAATATTAGAATAAGTATGCTCTCTTTGCAAAGTGACTCCAGCCTGATTCTTAAAGCACAGGTGGTCAAGTCACCAAAACTGATTGGAATGAATTGATTTATCCTTTCTAGTGGTCCTGATCAACACTTGCCCCAGAGACTAGGCTATAAATGGGAGGTAAGCATAATGATATGTATATTTCTCTGTGCTGCCTGACTAAGCCAGTCCATTTTCTATAGATATCACTTCAGACAGTGCTGTTCCATTGTGGGTCTTGGGAGATTCCATCTCAACCCTGCGCATCAAGAAGAGGGATCTGGTAGTTTTGTGGATGCTCTTGAGTTGCCAGAAAAGATTGGGATGGGGCCGGGTTCCTCTTCTCTGATTTTACATTTTTCATTAGAAATTAAGTCTTTTACTGCTTTCTCTTTAGGCAAGAGTTGAAAACCTCATTTATCTTGTTCAATGATATAACTAAATGATACCTTATGCATAATAGTCCATGCACATTTGCTAATGCTCCATGTTCACCCACTGTCAGGCTTTGGGTTGTCATGTTGCATGTTTGTTTTGTTTGACATGTTCATTGTTCTGGGCTTCACTACAGCAAAATTTGGTATATTTGCATGACTGGCCCGTGTACCAACTGGCTCTGTAGATGGAAATCTGGGCGACTATTTCTGTTTTGACCTGTTTCATCTGACACCACTTGTTTCACCTCCCAAAGCTGATGCTTTACTCAGCCATCAATTTCTGGCTGCATATGAACTCAGTGCTTACCTAGGGAATATTTCACTTTCAGTTTCTTCCCCTTTGGATTCAACTAAGGGTTCTACTGGGATTTGGATGGTATCCTTGTCCATTTATGGAATTGCCTTACACCAACAGCAAGTTTAGTATGCATGGATTTCTTTATATTACACACTACTTTTTAAAAAGTATGCTTAGTCAGGGTCTTTTTATGTAGCACAGGCTATGATTTCAGACTTATGTCACCACGAATGGCTCAACTGTTTTTAATTTTTAAGGTTACTCCATACTGTACTCCCCAGTGGCTAGACTAACCTACATGCATGCTGTGTTCAGGAATGTCCACTTCTCTGTGTCTTTTCTAACACTTATATCCTGTCTTCAGGTAATAAGTACTCTAATGGGTATAAGAGGAAATTCATTTGAATTTCTCCAATAATTAGCTTTTCTTATATACTTTTTAGCCATTTGTCTTCTCTTCAGGAATGTATATTTAGGGTTCTTGTCCATCTTTAAGTCAGGTTATTTTGTTATTGAATTTCTTAAATTCCTTACATGCTTTCAGTATTAACTCCTTATGCAGATATTGTCCTTTATTCTATGCTTCTTCACAATGTTGATTGTTTCTTTTTTTGCACTGATAGTTTTAGTTTGAAGTAATCTGTGTGTCTACCACTTTTGTTGTTTATATTTTAGAGGTTATTGCCAAAAATTAATTGCCTAGACCAATATCAAGGAACTTTCCCCCATATATGCTTCTGATAACTATAGTTTTACATCTGAGTATTACATTTTCATCTGACTTTGAAAGTGGTACATGATGATGATCCAATCTGAATCTTCACCATATAAATGATGGAACATCATTTATTGGAAAGACTCCCCTTTCTCTCTTCTATGCTTTTGACAACTACATTGAAGTTCAATTAACTGTACATGCCAGCATTTATTTCTGGATCTAATGTCTTCTAATAGTCTGTTTTTATCTCAGTACCTAGTTCTGATTACTGGCTTCTTTGGTATATATTGAAATTAGGTAGTGTGATACCTCTAGCTTTCATGTTATTGTTCATGATAGTTTTAGGATTTTTAATTGTTTCATGCTAATTTAAGGGTTGATATTTTTCCTATTTCTCTGAAAAATTCCACTGTAATTTTGATAATAATTTCATCAGATTGTTTAATTGTTTTGGCTAGTATGGACATTTCAACAAAATCAATTCTTATAAGAAATTGGGAATATATTTCTGTTTACCCAATTCTGTTTAGTGTTGTAGTTTTCACATATTTGTGTATTTTCCATTTTTCTTGTTTTGTATTTCAAGATTTGCTTTGGTTGAAAAAGATTCTTGATATTATTTTACTCTCTTTGAATTTAAGACCTTTGTGTCCTAGAATATGATCTTTTTTATATGTATGCTCAAAATAAATCTACATTTTAATCTGGGTATAATGGTATATGCCTTTAATCTCAGTACTCAAGAAGCACAGACAGGCAGATCTCTGATGTTCAAGGACAGCCTAATCTAAAAACTTTGGTTCCAGGACAGTCGGGGCTACACAGATAGATGATAGATAGATAGATGGACAGACAGACAGATGTGTATTCTGCTGTTGGAGTGTTATATATGTGTGTATATATATATATATATATATATTAGGTGATTTGGTCTGTTGCATTGTTTGAGCTTGTGTACACAGTTTGCTTTCTCTTGCTGTTTTCAAAATTATTTTTGTTGTGGCCTTTTGAGAATCTTATAACCTGTGTCAGGAACCATGTCTTTATATTTAATCTTCTTGGGATTCTTTGCGCTTTATGTATTTAAATGGGCTTTCCTTTTACAGATTTTAGAAACTTTCTTTGCTGTTTCTTTACACAAAATTTCAGTCACTCTGTCTTTCTCTAAGCCTTCTGGAACTTAAAGAATGCTCATACTGGTTTGCTTGATAGTGTCTGTTGGTTCTCATAGGCTTTTCAAAATCCCTTTTCATTCTGTTTTCTTTTTGTTTTTCTTATTGTGAAATTTTAAACAACCCATATTCCAGTCACTAATTCTAGCTTTTGCTTGATCAATTCAGCTGCTAAAACCCCCTATAGAACTTTTTAGTTCAGTCATTGTAATTTGTACTGTCTTAGTGTGTGTGTGTGTGTGTGTGTGTGTGTGTGTGTGTGTGTGTTTTATAGGAACACTGTATTTTTTATCTAAATAACTTTTTTTCATTTATTTTACATGCCAACCAGTTTCTCCTCCCTCTTCTCCTTCTGTTTTCCCTTTCCCATCTCTTCCCCTCCCCACCCACTCCCCATCCATTTCCATTCAGAAAGAGACAGACTCCCATAGGCTTGCACAAAGCATGGAACACCAAATAGAGCCAGGACTGAGTCTTCCCCTTATGGCAAAGTGAGGCCAGGTAATCCAGCATGGGTAACAGATTAGCAAAATCCAGCTAAGCACCACTGAGGGGTCCTGCTCTCCCTGTTGGAAGCCTTACTAAGAGACCAAGCTACATGATTGTCATATACATGCAGAGGGTTTAGGTTGTTCCCATTCATGTTCCCTGACTGTTGGTTCAGTGTTCATGAGTTCCCAGGAGCTCAGGTCAGATGTCTCTGTGGATTTGTGACTCCCCAGGCTGGTACAATCCCTCCTCCCTTTCTTCAGCAAGACTCTCGGAGATCTGGGTAGTCTTGTCTGTGGGTCTTTGCCTCTGCTTCCATCAGTTACTGGATAGAGGATCTCTGATGATAATTAGGGAAGTTACCAATCTGCTTACAGTATATGGCCAGTTCAGCCACCTTCTCCATCATTGCTAGGAGTCTTAGTTGGGTTCATCCTTGTGGATTCCTGGGGGCTTCCCTGCCATCAGGTTTCTCCCTAACCCCAAAATAGCCCCCTCCATTAACACATCTCTTTTGTTACTCTCCCACTCCATTCTGTCTCCAACCAGTCTCTTACACTCAGCCTGCCCAACTCCCACCCCCAATTTACACAGATCTTTTCTACTTCCTCTTCCCAGGGAAATCCATGCATCCCTCTTTGGGTCCTTCTTGTTATTTAGCCTCTCTGGGGCTGTGGATTGTAGGTTGATTATCATATACATTACTCCTAATAACTACCTATGAGTGAATATATACCATGTTTGTCTTTCTGGGTCTGGGTTATCTCACTCAGAATGATTTTTTTCTAGTTACATCCATTTGTCTGCACCACTGAGTAGTACTCCATTGTATAAATGTACCGCATTTTCTTATTCTTCAGTTGAGGGGCATGTAGGTTGTTTCCAGATTCTGAGTATTATGAATAATGCTGCTATGAACATAGTTGAGCAAGTGTCCTTGTGTATCCTTTGGGTATATGCTTAAAACTGGTATAGCTGGATCTTGAAGTAGATTGATTTCCAATTTTCTAAGAAACCAACATACTGATTTGCATATAACTTTTACTTTCGGTGTTTCTCTTGGTTCTTTTATTTCTCAAGATTCTTTGTTGAACTTACCATTTTCTTTGTGTTTTATTTTACTTTTTAGTTTTACTTTTATATATTTTTGATATAGTCTCCCATTTTTGTTTTATTTTGTTGTTGTCTTGAGATATAGCAGATATAGCAAGTTGTAGGCCAGCCAGGGTCACATAGTAAGATCTCTGATCTCCATGCCATGTATTGATACTGGAACATTAGAAGAAACCAGTTCCTACCCTAATCTTTTTTCGAGACAAGGTTTCTCTGTATTGCTTTGGAGGTCATCCTGGAACTTGCTCTGTAAACCAGGCTGGCCTCAAACTCACAGAGATCGGCCTGCCTCTGCCTCCCAAGTGCTGGGATTAAAGGCATGTCCCACCAATGCCCAGCTCCTATCCTAATCTTTACAAATAAGGTAAGCCATTTACCAATCAACTGGTTTAAATATTCTGGAGCTGGGCATGATGACACACACTTTTAATTCCAGCACTTAGGCAGCTGAAGCAGGAAGATCTCTGTGAGTCCAAGGTGAACCTGATCTGCATAGTGGGTTCTAGGACAGCCAGGGCTATAGAAAGACCCTCTCAATAATAATAATAAACATAACTGTAGTATGAGTTCGAACTGGTCTTAATGTTAAAAACTCAGAGTCAGATATTAGGGTTAAAGCTGAAGGTCAGAGAAGCAAAGCAGCCAGCCACTAGTTAATTCTTAACTCTACCAATGCTCAGACCAAAGGGGTGATCCTGTGCTCAGATTGTATCTTCAGACTGCTTAGACTGCATCCTTCTTCAGACTGCATCTCTCTCTTGTCTCCTCCTGCCTTATATTCCTCTTCCTGCCCAGCCACATCACTCCTGTCTCTCCCTCCTTAGTGCTGGGATTAAAGGTGTGTCACTCCAAGTGCTAGGATCACCTTTGTGTGAGCTCTGTTTCATGTAGCCCAGGGTGGCCTTGAGCTAACAGAGATCCTTCTGCCTCTGTCTCCTGAGTGCTGGGATTAAAGGTGTGTACCACCAATGGCTGGCATCTATGGCTAACTAATGTGGCTAGCTTTGCACTGTGATCTTCAGGCAAGCTTTACTTGTTAGATCATAAACAAAATATCACCGCAAATAATAATAATAATAGTAATAAATAAAGATTCTGGGAAGACCATTTGACAGGGTTATAGAAAGCTTCCTTTTTTTCTGAAATCATTGGGTATGCCAAGCATGGAAGACAGGCCTATATTAGTAGCCTGGAGTCTGAGAATATAGAGACTGGGCCTAAAGCCAGATTTACTGAATCCATTGCAGCTGGGAGGCCAGACTAGATATTAGAGGCATGGGGAATGATCTAGAACTTTATCTGCAGTGGATATTGAGGTTCATTTGTAGTGCCATAGGAGTGTGGGTGGAGTTTGTGGAAGCCTGGAGGCCCTCTATTGGTGAAACTCATCTACAACTCTACAGTGGGTGATATTGAAGACTGACTTTGTAGGAGCTGACCCAGTAGTGGGGCTGGTTTGGATACTTGAATCTTTTAGTGAATAGGGATTAGCCATTGGTAGAACATGTTTGAAGCTTAAGACTTGCAAAGCCATCCTAGAGCCTGGTTATATGGGGACTGGCCTACTGCCGGTGTCTACAGCAAAGTGAAATGCTTGATATAGTCTTCTTACCCCGTATTGAGATGATCACTACCTTACACTGCTTGGGTTTTGGTGGAGGTTAACTCAGCCAAATTGAACCTATCTTTCTAATCTTGGTAAGTGAGTCTGTCTTATTCTGCACTGTGGTTGATATAATCTTTCATCTATATTTCTCAGCTCTCACAAGGCTATTTTTCTTCCCATAATCGTGTTCAGATTGTTGTTTCTGTGAGGGGATCAGCATTGCTAGTGTGATTACACTGCTCTACTGATGACATGCCCCAGTGTCTCATAGATTTATTTGTTAATTTTCTCTATCTCCCATTACATGCTATGGGACAAATCTAGGAATTTATTTTGTTTATTGTTTAATTTCTAGTCAAAGGTGGAGTCTGAAAATTTCATCAATAGAAAAAACTGCACTTAATTATAATTTGTCCTACACATCTTTCTCTTTGAGCTCTTATTACATGCTCTAAGTTCTTTAACCTCTGCTATAAAATGACAGGCTTCCTTTTCTGTCATTATTTTGTTATGAGAATTTTCAGTTAAACTGAGAGTACTTCATCAGTATTCATGCAGCTACTACCTAGGTCTTATACTATTGAAATTTACTAGGCTTGCCTCATTGCCCATTTCTCCGTTTATGTAAATTGCAGAATATCCTTTAAATTAAAAGTAGGAGTAGGAATGAAATTAGGAAGCTTCAAACCTTGCCAAGTTCACCCCAATATGATTGACCTAATCTGAGGACTGTAACCCCTGCAGCCAACCTCAGAAAGACCGTCTATCTGAGAAGGGGATAGTAAATGTGCCCGGTGATTCTCCTGGGATCTCCCTTTGCCTGCCTTTGTAACTAATGAGAAATGGTAACCACTAGGGTCATGCATCACTGGATGGGCTTCTCCCCCAGGCCTGAGCACTGCATATTTGCTTGGAGAAGTTCTACCTTCATAAAACTGTCATATACATGCAGGAGAGGATGCGTTCATGGTATATTGTTGTCACTGTTCACCTGACATATAACCCCAGGCTGTCTTGTTTAACTGTTCTGAGGGAAAGTCCCCCTCCCCTTTCCAAGACTTTGCATCCTAGGTCAGACTCCAAACACGTTTTCTTTTTAGATCACACACTAGCTTTAAGCTATAGTGAACATATTAGTCAGGGGTCTCCAGAGGAACTGAATCAATAAAGTATATACAACTATAAGAGGGGATTTATTAGGCTGCCTCTTGTGATTAAAGGCTGAAGCATCTTTTAATGGGTGCCTGTAAGCAGGAAAGCCTGGTAAGCCAGGAGCTACTCAGTGCAAGAAGCTGGGAATCTCAAAACGAAATAAACCAAAGATGCAGCTTCAGTAAGAGGCTGAAGGCCTAGGAGCCCCTCAAAGAGTTGCTGGTACAAACCCAGGCTCAGAGGCTGATGCATCTGGAATCTGCAGTACACAGGTAACGCTATACCAGCACAGTTCAGATTTGTTTAGCAGGGCCAGTACACACACGAGCTTCCCTCTTCTACTGCTTTGTGCCGCCTTGGCCCGGAGCCTATTGGGTAGTGCTGCCCACACTCATGGAAGAGCTTTCACACTCAGTTTACTAACCTGCACACAAATCTTCTCTGGAAGCACTTTCACAAGCACACCCCAAGCATGTCCTAGACAGCTCTTGATCCCTTTAATGTTGACAACCAGCAGAAACCACCACGATGAGGCTCCTTAGTGACTAAAGGATTGGAGAAGGATCACTGGTAAGTCAACAAGTGTGAGTCTAGACCTGTGTTACTGAAGAATGCTTTGGGAAAGGTATTGTTGAATGTCAAGAAGACCTTTCCAGGCTCTGTGACTAGAGGCATGTCTCAGAAAATTACAGAAGTCTTTATTTTGTTACTGGGTTTGCTGTGTTGTGTCTTCTACTCCATTCTCCAAGACCTACATCTGAGGCTAAGTGGGAAGACATCCTGAGAACTTCAGCATCTGCTGTATGGATCATGGGTCATCTGGCATGTAGTGGCATTGTGATGCTAAAGCATGGAGAAGGGAATAGATGCTTTAGCCACTGGTGAGTGTGTACAGTCTGTCTCTCTTGGAACATTTGAACTCAGTGAGTCCAGGGCTGGGGTGTCTTACCATTGATATGTATGGAGCCCTAACTCAGAGAAGTTACATAACAAATATCATTACAAAGGAAAGGTCCAAAGAAATTAGATGTCTAGAGGTCATAAAGGGAATTAATATCAATGTTTCAACAGTTTCCCTAGGTTAAGCTGGGGCCTTTAGAAGATAAATAAGCAACAGACACACCTAGTGGCCTCTAGTATCAGGTCTTTAAGTTACCTGAATGTTGGGCAAATAGAAAGGTGGCCACAGAGTGAACACAATAGCTTACAAGGCTTTGGTTTGCCATAAGTGCCCTCAAAGCATTTAACACTGAAATTCCATCATTTTCCATTACCTTTTCTTGAGAGTAGAGGCTGTATGAACCCTTCCCCCTCCCTTGATGTACAAGGTTTTGGAAAGGACTTTAAGGAATGATGAGAAACATTCAAACAAGGTACCCAGTTTTTCAAGCATGACTCTGAGTGTGTCTCTGTGACTTTTCTGATCAAAAGCTGTCTTAATGAAGCCGCATCCAAAAATCCCTGGTACTCCCAGTTATGATCGTGTGGAATGTTCTCAGGGCTACTGAAATTGGTGGTCATCTCTGTCTTCTGGGGCAAAGACCCCCTTTGAATTGTCCTTGAATGCAACCTGAACCATTTGTCCTTAATGTACAGGGGTGCCATGCATCTTCATTTCAAGTGACAAATGTGAGTGTGGCATCATGGTAGAATGCCTGCCTCGTGTACATAAAGCCCTGTGCCACCAAGAAAAAATGAATATTCCAATGTATGAATGTTCAATCTCCAATACCACAAAGAAAAAATATGTAACTTTAACATGTGAATGTGCCCTGAAGATAAATCATCAGAGAAACACTGCCACTGTGACATATGACCTCATAATAGTAATTAAGTAGACAACCCCTGTCAAGGGAAGAAGTATTTGCCATCTAAAGGGAAGATCTCTTCCTCTATTACCCAGGCTATGTGGATCTTTTAATCAGAACCAAACTATGCCACACTTCCTGTTTATCTGTTATTTTTTATTGCATTAGTTGTATTTGAACAATCTTGATTGTTAAGTGAATTTTCATTTAATTCTAAGAATTATACATGGTCCCTGCCCAGTGCTTATAAGAAATGTATAATAAGAAAATATAAAAAGACCGTCAATATCCAAAGTTAGCATACTCAATGGTGAAGAATTAAAAGTTGATTTTTGTCTAAAGCAAGGAACATCATCAGGATACAATTTGTATTCAGCGCAGCCTTAAAAGGCCTGGTAGAGCAATCAGACATTCTTTTTTAAAACCAAATTTGGATGCAGTGATAAAATTTTTCTGTGAAAAACATGATCCTATATTTTAAAAATGAAGATTACATATATAAACAAATATAATCAACACACAAAGATCAATTCTATAAACCATTAATATCTAATATGAAAAGGAATCTAGGAAAGCAATTAAATTTAAATATTATCCAAGTTATTGCTGAGGGAAATTTTATAAGGCATAAATAGAATACTGCTAAGATGATAGCCCTATTCAAAGTAGTGTTTCGATTTCATGCAGTCTCTATTAAAATCATAATATTTTTTCCATAAATAGAAAAACATATCCTAAAATTCATGTAGAATCTTAAAAGCATCCCAGATAGCTATAACAATTATGACAAAGTGAAGGTTTTACACTGACTGGTTTCAAAATGTGCCAAAGCCAGAGGGGTCCAGAGAACATGGCAGGGCTGTAAAGACTGACATATGCTCAGTGGAACCAAACAGGAAGTCCAGATACAGTGTCACACATATACGGAAATGGTTTCCAACAGAGTGCCAAGGCCATTCAAAAGGAAAAGGACAATAGTCAACAAATAATGTCAGGGGAAACTTGTGTACACACAATAGAATGAAATCTTTGCACCATTTAAAAAAAGACTGGCTCAAAATTGATCAGGGGCCAGGATTCAAGGTCTAAAACTATAGAGAGGAACTCTGTATGGTGGTGCATGCCTGTAATTCTGGGTCTCTGTAGGCAGAAGTAAGAGAATTATAAGCTAAAGGCTTGACTGGGCTACTTAAGGATGTCCTGTCTCGACTTTGGAGATCCCCCATAGAGGGCCTCAACCTCCCTGGGGAGGGGAGAAGGAAGGGGGTGAAGGATTGGGGTGCCTGGGGGGGCTGGGGGAAGGGGAGGAGGGGAAGGAGAGGAAGCTGGAATTGACATGTGAAGTAAGCTTGTTTCTAAGTTAAATTTTAAAAAAGGGAGGGGGGGAGGATGTCCAGTCTCAAAGCAACAAACCAACAGCAACAAACACAAAGTATAAGACTTTTAAAATAAAACACAAGAGAAAGTTTAATACTAGATTACTGAATTTAGCAGTGAATACTCAGACATAAGGCCAAACTATAGGCAATCGAAGTCAAAAAAGATAAATTGAATCCTAGCAAAGTTAAAAGCCTCCATTAATAACATTACAGCTAGAGTAAAAAGAGAATGGAAGAAAATATTTCAAATTTATCTGATAGAAAGCTTAAATCTAGAATATGGAAAGCACTTCTAAAATACACAGTTTATAAACAACCCATAAGAATTCAATATAAAGAGGGTGAAGGCCTTAGATTGACATTTCTCTAAAGATGATCTACATAAACGGATGCTTAATGTCAAAAGTTTCTGAGAAAACTCTGATCAGTCAATCATCCCATACTAGGGTCATGGTGGCTGATCTATCACAAAGAAAAGAAAAAATGAAAATGAAAATTACTGGGAAGTCTGTAAGTAACTTGGAACATATGTAATGGAGTAAGAGGTGCACAATGATGTTTTCACTGCTGAAATTTCTCTAAAATCCAAAATGAAATTGCCATATTATCCAGCAACTATACTTCTAGGCATATTCCCAAAGAATGGAAAGCAGGGACTCTAGCTGATTCCTGTATTCTCACATCAGTAGTGACAGTTTTCACACTAGCCAGAGGTAGAGGCAGCCAATGTGTCCACTGATGGGTGAATTAACACATTTAGCATCTGTATACAAGAAGGTTCTGATACATGCATCCAGTTGTGATACATAAGCCAGTTGTGAAAAGGAAAACATTATATGATTTCTCTTATGTGGCTCTGCTCATAGGGACAGGAAAATGAACACTGGCTGCCAGGAGCGCAAAGGAAGAATCATGAAGAAATACAAGTCTATGGACCTAGAGTTTCAGTTCTGAGAGATGGAAATTTCCGGAAATGTATTGTGCAATGTGAATCAAGTTAACCCAACTGAAGTCTACACATACAAATATTTATGATGGGAAATTTTATGTAATGTATTTTACCACATCTTTTAAATCAGCCATTATCTATTTAGTAGTAGATATGTAGCAAAATACATGGTATAAACTCTCTTAGATTTCTCCTTCCTATGTATATGTGCTTGCAAGTATTCACATAGGCACATGTATGAACACATATGCACATACACAGACACGCTAGCACAATGCTGATTGCTGGTTTTATAGTTTTGGAGGCACAGGGAATGGTCTAGATTATGTGACCTGGGATCTGCTTACACCATCAAACAATTGCAGAGAAACTTAGTTTCAACACAGTGACTAAAGGATAAAAACGGAGAACTAGCAGATCAGAACAGGTTTATTTGACATAGAAGGAGGTATCTGTGTTATGTTAATATACGAGTGGGAGTTCTACAGATGGAGAAAGGGAGTCACATTCCAAGAAGTAGAAAATATGTGGAAAGGATGCAGAAGTATCAAAGTTGTGATGCGTTTGGAGAACATTTAAAAAAAATGGAGCATTGAACATGGTAAGGGGTGGTGAGGCATGTGCTTATAGTTTGGGGTGGCAATTTGGGGTCTACCTATTCAAAAAATATGTCCCACGTACTAACCTCCCAAATGATATGCTGGTTGTAAAGAGTGAGGATGGTGTTTGGGTGGCAATGGCAGCCTTAATGATCATAAGAAATCAGTATTCACTGAAGAAGTTATACAGTGAGCCCTGAAGATAACTGTTTGTAGCTCTGAAAAGGCTTGGCTCTTGAAGGGATTATATTTCCTACACATGTGAAAACTGACTATTAGTAATATATTCATCTTGCTTTTTAAATAGCCTAAGTAGTGAGGTCACAGAAGCTACCATTCCTTACTACTCAGGACAGATCTGTCCAGGAGAAAGAATGCAAGACATGCAATGTGTGTATACATTTTCTTTCTTGTAAAAAATAGATATATTTATTATTTCTTTATTTATTTTACATCCCAGCTGCAGTTGCCACTCCCTCCTCTCCTCCCAGTCTCTTTTCCTTACCTCCCCCTCTGTTCTGACCCTCAGTCCCTCCTCCTTCATTTCTGTTCAGGAAAGGGAAGGTCTCCCATGGATCAACAAAACATGGCATATCAAGTTGCAGTAAGGAAGACTAAGCACTTCCCCATGTATAAAGACTGCTCAAGGCAACTTAGTAGGATCCCAAAAGCCAGTAAAAGAGAGATAGCTCCTGTTCCCGCTGTTAGGAATTCCCTAAGAGGACCAAGCTATGTAACTAACAAAATGCAGACCCACAGCCAAACATTATATATTTTCTTTTGTTTGTTTATTCATTTGTTTTGTTTCTTGCTTTTTTTAATTTTTTACTTAAAAACAGACTTGTTTCACATTTCAGTCCCAATTCCCTCTCCCTCCACTCCTCCCCCACTACCCACCAACCCCCCCAAGCCCCCATCCCAATCCCCACTCCACTCCATGGAGGGTGAGGCCCTCCATAGGGGATCTCCAAAGTCTGTCATATCATCCAGGGCAGGGCCTAGGCACTCTCCCATGTGTCCAGGAGGAGAGAGCATCCCTCACTGTGGAATTGGGCTCCCAAAGTTCATTCGTATGCCAGGGATAAATACTGATCTACTACCTGGGGTCCCATAGATTGCCAAGGCCTCCTCACTGACACCCAAATTTAGGGGGTCTGAATCAGTCCCATGCTGGGCCTCTCAGCCATCAGTCAGGGGTCCATGAGCTCCCACTTGTTCAGGTCAGCTGCTTCTGTGGACTTCACCAACCAGGTCTTGACCCCTTTGCCCATCACTCCTCCCTCTCTGCAACTGGGTTCCAGGAGTTCAGTTCAGTGTTTAGCTGTGAGTCTCTGCCTCTACTTCCATCAGGCTCTAGGATGGCATTTAAGGTAGTCATCATTCTCATTATTGAGGAAGGGCTTTTAAGAAAACCTCTCCACTGTTGCTTAGATTGTCAGTTGGTGTCATTCTTGTAGATCTCTGGAAATCTCACTGGTGCCAGATCTCTCCTCAAACCTATAATGACTCCATCTATTATGGTATCTCTCATCCTGCTCTATATTCTTCCCCTGACTCAAACTTCCTGCTCCTGCATGTGCTCCTCTCCCCTCCTCCCTCTCTCTTTCTCCCTGGTCCCTCTCCCCTCCCCCCATGCTCCCAATTCTTTTAGGATATCCTGTCCCATTCTTCTCTGAGGTACCATGCATATCTCTCCTAGGGTCCTCCTGTTTCTCAGATTCTCTGGCAGTGGGATTATAGGCTGGCAATCCCCTGCTCCATGTCTAAAATCCATATATAAGTGAGTATATACCATGTTTGTCTTTTTGTGACTGGGTTACCTCATTCAGAATGGTTTCTTCTACTGTCATCCATTTGCCTGTAAATTTCAAGATTCCATTGTATTTTTTTCCACCAAGTAGTACTCCATTGTGTAAATGCAAAAGATTTTCTCTACCACTTTTCAGTTGAGGGGCATCTAAGTTGCTTACAGGTTCTGGCTATTACAAATTATGCTGCTATGAACATAGTTGAACAGATGTCCTTATTGTGTGAATATGCATCTTTTGGGTATATGCCTAAGAGTGGAATTGCTGAATCTGTGGTAGACTGATTTCTATTTTCCTGAGGAATTTCCATACTGATCTCCAAAGTGGGTGTACAATTTGGCACTCCCACCAGGGTTTCTGCAATTTTTGTTGTTGTTGAATTCTAACTTTAACCCATGGTGATCTGATAGAATACTGGGGGTTATTCCAATTTTTTTTGTACCTGTTGAGGTTTGCTATGTTGTTGAGTAAGTGGTCGATTTTAGAGAAGGTTCCATGAGGTGCTGAGAAGAAGGTATATTCTTTTGTGTTTGGATGGGATGTCCTATAGCAATTGTGTCATAACTTCTATTAGTTCCTTTGTTTGTTTAAGTTTCTGTCTGGTGGTCCTGTCTAGTGGTGATAGGGGGGGTGTTGAAGTCTTCCACTGTATGAGAGCTTATGTGTGCTTTGAGTTTTAGTAATGTCTTTTACTAACGTGGGTGCCTTTGTATTTGGGGCATACATGTTCAGATTTGAGACTTCTTCCTGATAGATTTTTCCTGTGATGAATATGAAATGACCTTCTTCATCTCTTTTGACTGATTTCAGTTGAAGTCTAAGTTGTTAGATACTTGAATGGCTACACCAGCTTGTTTCTTGGGTCCATTTGATTGGAAAGTCTTATCCCAACCCTTTACTCTGAGGTAATGTGTCTTTGAAGTTGAAGTGTGTTTCTTGTATGCAGCACAAGGATGGATTCTGTCTTCGTGTGCATTCTGTTAGCCTATGTCTTTTTATGGGCAAAGTATGACCATTAATATTGAGGGAAATTAGGGACCATTGAGAGTTAGGACTTGTTTGTTTTTGTTTTGTTGTTGTTGGTGTTATTGTTTGTGGATTTACCATGCTTTTTCTTTTGACTTTTGGTAAAGTGAGATTATCTATTGCCTATGTTTTTGTGAGTGGAGTTAACTTGATTAGGCTGTAGTTTTACTTCCAGTACTTTCTGTAGGGCTGGATTAATGAATATATATTGTTTAAATCTTGGTTTTGTTGTGGAATATATTGTTTTCCCCATCTATAGTGACTGAAAGCTTTGCTGTGTATAGTAGTCTGGGCTGGCATCTGTGGTCTCTTAGTGTGTGTAGAACATCTATCCAGGACCTTCTTGTTTTCAGACTTTCCATGAAGAAGTCAGGTGTGATTCTGATAGGTTTGCCTGTATATGTTACTTGACCTTTTTCCTTCCTGCTCTTAATATTCTTTCTTTATTCTATATGTTTGGTGTTTTCATTATTATGCTGTGGGGACTTTTATTGTGGTCCACTCTATTTGGTGTTCTGTAGGCTTCTTGTGCTTTCATTGGCATGTCTTTCTTTAGGTTAGGAAAGTTTTCTTCTACGATTTTGTTAAATATGTTTTCTGCACCTTTGAGTTGGCTTTCTTCACCTTCTTCTATACCTATTATTCTTAGATTTGGCCTTTCCACTGTGTCCCATATTTCCTGGATATTTTGTGTTAGGGATTTGTTGGATTTAAGATTTTCTTTGGTTGATGAATCTATTTCTCCTAGTGTATCTTCAACGCTTGAGATTCTCTTTCATCTCTTGTATTATGTTGGTTATGCTTGCATCTGTAGTTCTGATCATTTACCCACCTTTTCTAGCATTCCTTCAGACTGTTTTTTTTTAATTGTCTGTATTTCAGCTTTCAAACCTTGCATTGTTTGAATTTTTGGTTTGTCTTTTCTTCCACTTCTTTAAAGTAATCTCATTTCCTCTCTTTGGGTCTGTATCATCTTCATGAAGTTGTTTTTAAGGTCATTTTTTTCTGCTGCATCTGTGTTGGGATGTTCAGGTCTTGCCTGTGTAGGGTCCCTAGACTCTGGTGGCATCATATTGGTTTTTCGGTTGTTTAATGTGTTCTTATATTGTCGTCTTCCCATCCGTTCTCCCAGTGGGTACAGGTGGGGTCTTTTTCTTTCCTGGTGGATGCAGGTCCAAGGTTCTCTTCCTTTGGGTTCAAGCAGGTCCAATACTCAGATGGGTCTCATGGTGGGTGCAGGCGGGTCTGAGGCACACCCTCTCCCGGTGTTTGGGAGCTGGATTAGGACTGTGCAGACTTGAGGTTGCTTGGCAAGTGGGTGGGGGAGGAAGAATCGACTTGCCTGCAGTCCTCAGAGTGGGCAAGAGGAAGGAAGTAGGATCCAAGGCAGGGTCTGGGGCTCAAGTCTGCTCTGAGTGGGGGTGGGAATAGCCCAGCAATCTCAGCAGGCTTGCAGTTGCTTAGTCTGCAGGGAGGGAGACATTATACATTTTCTAATAAACTGCCTTGAATAAAATAAAAATCAACATATGAAGTGACCTAAACAGAATATTTGATTTCTTCCACTATTAAAATTGTTTCATTTTAACATGAAAGTAATATGAATTTTATTAGTGATGTTTTAAGTCCTCTTTTGATCTCTGGTTCTTAAACTCCAGTGTGTGTTTTTCACATCCAGCTATCTCAAGACACACTGCCAGTGGCTGCTTTCACATCATTAATACAGTTTGCTGCAGATGCTTTAAGACACTCTTAAGAGCCATGCATTGTGCACAACTTTGGTTGGAATAAAACATGGTCAGCCTTTCCTCATGGGTACAACTCTAATTACTTCCCTGCCTCTTAGGAAGAGTTAAGATGAGGGATTATAATCTTATCTGACCCCTTGGTTTTCCAGGATCTTTTATGGTGCCTAAAAATCATTCAGTCTTGTTAAATGTAAGTGTTGTCAGGAAGGAAATTGTTGGGGACTTGCATGCAGGCTCTTAACACATCTGCTTGCCAACCTTGACAATGAATTCTTTTTTCTTTTGCATTTTCATTCTGGTCAATAGAACTGAATTCCCCTACAGAATATATACACCTGGTTAATTATTAATACAGGTGGGACTGAATTTAGAAGATAGTGGACTGAAGAGTACAAGAGAAAGTGACCATTAATGTGACTACATGGTAGACTTTAGAAGCATATACACATTCATAAGACATGCTAGTAAACACTTGCATCTTTCTATACATTTCAACCCAACCTATGGAATCAACTCTTTAGGTCTCAATTTGAGCACAACTGAGATGTACCTTTCAATTTTCCCTCCTCCGACATCTGGCCTATTTTTAATCTTTGGATTTAGAAAATTTAAACTGTACATTTCCTTTTTCTCATTACTCAAACTTCGCCTATATGCTGTATGCTATTATTCTTTCAAAATAAGATTTGTTTTCATCATAACCAGTTAGATTTTTGCCAACAGTATGATATAAGCTCTGAGGTGCCATATCAAAGCCAAACCCTCCAATCAAGATAACAGACTAATTGGAAAGCACAGAATTTGGAAAACAAACTAGACATGAGCCTATGAGTTTTGCAGGGTTTACAAGCATTGAGGGAAAATAAAATCCTAAAACCAGTTTTTTAGGCAAGCATTTGTTGTTTTCAAAAAGCTTTTTTCCCCATGCCTTGCTGCTTTTTACCTTAAAAAATGTTATTCTTTCAAGTGGCTATCAAGGGAAATAGTATGGCTTTTCTTTAGAATAAAAATTAAGATGATAAAGGAGGCAAGATAGAGATTGTAAAGTCAAAGGTTGGCAAACAAAGCTGGGCTGTTTCATCTGTTATGTAAGTTGGAAGCTTCCAGTAAATAACCTACTTTGGATCCATCACCATGTTATTGAAAGGGCTCAGAAGTCTGGAACAGAGATAGAATATTGCAGCTTTGCTCCCTGGGAATGCAGGGCAGCAAAGGAAAGTGAAATCACAGAAGGAAGTGAGATGCTAACAGGAAGTAAGAATCATGGTTGCTCTCCCCAAGGAGCAAGGGAAAGATCCATGTGTTTTGGGGATGGGGACTACACCAGATTCCTTATATTTTGATTTATTAAATTCTAGGTGTTGCATGATTCTTCTGTCTTGGCCTCTTTCAAGACTTTGTTTTATTTATTTTGATGTTTGGAGCCTTCTCAGTCCTCCCCCAATAATCATTTTCTTTTGGCTTATGATGAAATATATAAAACTTATTGTTTATTTGCCTCCTGGTTTAATTTATCTTAAAGAAACTGACTCCTTTATTCTTTAAAAAAGGTCTGTTTGGATTTTTATTTGGGTTGTCTTGAATATATAAATAGGTTTAGAGAGAACATACAGCAACCTAATTCTGAGCCTTCTGACACTAAGTATGGCACAGCTCTCCCCTGCGTAGGTGTTTAGCATCTCTCAGCAATCTTTTGTAATTTTCAGTATACAGATTTTGTATACCTTTTATCAGAGTTATCCCTCATTATAAAGTTTTAGTGCTAAACATACTGCTTTTAAATTATTTTCTTTTAGTTTTGATATTTTAATTTTATTTTGGTTGTTTGTTGATAGGATAAAGGCACAATAGATTTTGTATATATATTTTTTATTCTGAAAACTTGTAAAACTCATGTTACTTCTAATAGATTTTCATTCACTGCATTAGGTTTTCTAAACAGAGGATACAATGTCTGTAAACAATAAGTGTTGTTTTTTTTTACTTTGTCCTTCTAACTATATTTATTATTCTATTTTCTGTATTATATATATATCCTGCATATTATTCCAATTTTCTTTTTTTTCTTGCCTACTCCACTAGCTTTAGTAGAAAGAATAGATAACCTTGTCTATGCTTTTTGAGAAATGGGTACAGTCTTATCTCTAATAAGATATGAGCTGTAGGAATTTTTGTAGATACCATTCATCAAGTGAGGGAGTTCCACAGTATTCCTAGATTATTGAGAATATTTTTTGTTGAAAATGAATATTGATTTCATCAGGTATTTTTATTAGTCTAGTAAAACAATTGTGTAGTTTTGTTTATTTATAGTTTGCTAATATTGTCTAAGAGCTAGATATATGGCAAATGCTTAGACCTCTGCCTTGGCTTTCAACTTCCAGTCCTATTTCACAGCACTGGAGTGAGAATGTTTAGGCTGATGGATGTGAAGCTCTTAGAACATTCCAGTCACATAGCACATGTCCTCCTCTTTTAGGTCTGAGGTCCAAAAAAGACAATGACCTTAATTGCTTTTCCAGAGATTGTCACACAGTTGCCTGAAGTCCATAGAGGTGCCACAGAGAACTTTAGTTTCTGTCATCTCTCAGCGTATTCTCCACACTGAAAACAGACTGCATCTCAAGTTTTCCTGAAGTGGCAGAGGAACCCAAACATTCAAACAAGTGAGTTATAGGTCAAGAAGCTTGTTGTATCTGCTAGGTAAGAGATGCCATAGGACAGCCATTTGGGTAGCTGATGGAAACTAATCCAAAACCTGAGCTGTGAATCTTCAAAGCTAAGAATCTTCAGAACCTTGGAAATCATCTACTTTTGTCCCTTCATTAGGCAATGGGAAGGTGAAGTGTCTTTTTCCAAGGATTCCCAGTACAGGTAGATTAGGAACCTGTTTGAGGGTATCATAGTGCAATCAGGGCCCTGGCCAGAGCCTCTTACCCTTACCATTTCAGGGTGTCACTATCCATGTCCTGGATCACAGAAGTTGCATTTTTTTCATTCACATGTATTAACTGTATATATTTATGGAGTACAATTTGCTATTTCCATCCATGCATATACGACTGACCTCCTCTGAGGGCTTTCTGTGACTAATAAAGCACACTATACCTTTTCAGTGGGTGTGAGAAAATACCACCAGGTCCAGGAATTACCCTCCATGAATGCCTCTGGGGGTTGGTATGCACCCCAGTTCCCTTCTGAGTCACATGGAGTTAGGCCCTTCATGTGCGTAGCAGGAGCTAGTTTCCTGACAAACCTTTTATTGATTACCTTCACTTTACTTTTTTGCCCTCCTGTTTCCTGGAAGTATTTCTTAGTCTCAGCCCCCATAGCACATTGTTTGCCTATAA
Organism: Mesocricetus auratus; assembly: GCF_017639785.1. NCBI lineage: Eukaryota > Metazoa > Chordata > Mammalia > Rodentia > Cricetidae > Mesocricetus > Mesocricetus auratus. The sequence continues at coordinate 111,422,986 of NW_024429189.1, forward strand.
ATCTTTGTCTTGGTGTCTGCTTCTGAGAAAACTGAATCTAAGACAGAGGCTACATGGGAACAAGTTACAACCCTTAGGAACAGCATAAATCCCTTTTTAATGTACTGTTATGAAAGAGGAAAGAAAGAATTACTGCTCTAAAACTCTAATCTAAAGATTAGACAGAAGACTTGAAAGAAATGATCACAAAATAGTCAAATCCATGATGATCTCAGCCAGAGTAGGCAGCAAATGAAAAAGGCTCAGTCCAGGAAAGCATATTTGCGAGGTTTTTCTCTCTTCAGCTATCCCCTATCACCATCATGTGTCTATAAGAGATGCATGTACATGCAAGAGCCTTGGCTCAACTACCAAAAGTGTGGCTTCCAAAAGAACCCATTCAGGGGCCTTAGAACCTACTCAGTTGGTTGAGAGATTCCCTGTCATGCAGGAAGCCCTAGGTTGATCTTCAGTATTGCATAAAACCAGGCATGGCCGGGCAGTGGTGGCGCACACCTTTAATCCCAGCACTCGGGAGGCAGAGGCAGGCGGATCTCTGTGAGTTCAAGGCCAGGCTGGACCAACAGCCTCCAAAACAATACAGAGAAACCCTGTCTCGTAAAAACAAAAAAACAAAACAAAAACAAAAACCAGGCATGATGATGAATACCTGCCACCCTTTGCCATCACACTCAGGAGGTGGTGGCAAAAGGAAGAGAAGTTCAAGGCTGACCTAGGTTACATGTCATCCTGTCTCAAAAATTTACAAAAAGGAACTAATCATGATCTCAGAAGGATAGGCATGTCGAGAAGTCAACCAAACATCCACTGTGGACTCCACATAGTCAACACACCTGGAAAAAGAGACTGCATCCTCAAAAAGAAGTCAGATGAGGCAGCCTAGTGATGGAAAGGCAGTAGTGAGAGGACTTACCTTGACTGCAAGCTTTTGTCAGCAAAGAACATGAAAATGACAGTGACCAATAGGACATTTAAATATGTTGGGCAGAAGGAAACCTCAGAGAACTTGGTTTGTTTGGAAAATGAACAATTTAAAAATCTATTTCTACCTTTTTAGAAAAAATGATCAATGGCGACTATTTGGTTGTAAAAATGTTGCAATTACGGTGTTTGAAAGGAGAAAACTTCAAATTTGGAGTGATGTGGATGACTCAAAACATGGAATAGCAGAGCTGAGGAGGCCCATAACAGTGTCCATGTGTCTTGGTAGAAATGATCTACGTAGTGTGGACAGGATGGTAATATCTACGGCCATGGGTGACTCTTGAGCACCAACAAAAATAAGGACAAGTGTGAATGCACTGAATTTTTATTTTATTTATTTTAATCAATGTAAGTTCACTTAATACATGTGACTTGAAGACTCTCAAATTATCAACCCCCTAGAATGCATCCCAGGGACATTTGAGATGCTTCAAAGGAGCCATTGAACTGATATTGTGAGATATATATGACAAAGAGTGAGCTCTGTTAAAGAGCTAGCATTGTTTTTTATCCTTTCTAAAATAAATGAGTCACTAGAAACTGTAGATTTCTCTGACTTCATAAGATGTGTGGGAAGGAGTCCTCATAGCAATCTTGTGCAACATATATGCAATATATTGTATTCCCCCATCTCTCAACACCTGTGTTTGTCCATGTGTGTGGTCCTAGGGAATTACATATGCTGCTCTTTACCCACACTCCACTATTGAGTTATACCTTCAGCCTTTTATTTTGTCTTTTACTTTTAATTTTGAGGTAGAGGTCTCATAAAGTATCCAATTTTGGTCCCACGCCCACCATATAGTCCCAGTCAATTTTAACTTATGATCTCTCTGTTCAGCCTCCTGAGTGGCTGGGATTACAGGCCTCTGCCAGCATACCTGTTATTTTGTAATTCATTCATGTATTTCTTCAGGAAATAGTCATTACAACATGAATTCAGCTTTGAGGACACAGACAGAGTCTGCTTCTTCATACTCAGGAAGATGAGGAGATGATCATTTAGCAAAAGGAACAGATGTCAGACAAATAATTACATTGATTTACTTAATTATGACTATGCAAGTACCATCATTAAAGGGCAGAGTACTGTGAGAACCAGTAACAGGGCTCAAACTCACCTGAAGGTGGCAGGTGGCCTTCCTGAGGAAGTGACTGTGAGTAGAAATTAGTCTGGCAGAAATGCAGCAGTGAGTGGGCAGGAAGAAACATCCCAGATTGAGGGAGCAGCATGGATACTAGCCCTGGGGAAGCAAAGATACTGTCTTATTTTTGGAGCTATAAGACTAACGATGTAAGAAGGTGGTCCAAACTCTTACCATACAAGCATGAGGACTGGAGATTTTTTGGATCCTCAGGACCAAAGTAGATACTGAATGGAAGCTCCCACATAATCCCCAAGTTCAGGAGATGAGCACAGAGATCCCTGGGGAAAACTGACCAGTGAGAGAGAAACAGACAGAGAAAGATGAGGATACAGAGACAGACAGACCAAGGGAAGGGGGCACATGAACTGCCACATATGTAAACATGCATATATGCATTCAACACAGAGAGAGAGAGAGAGAGAATAAACCTAAGATATTATCTTTACTCATATAATAGAGCCTATAGACAAGATACCTCAGTAATTTTTCCAGTCTTTTATTATTAGCAGTGGGATTTCATAGTTAAGTAACTGCCACAGCACAGTGGATGAGGCAGGTGTGCTCGGCTTTCCTATGCATCCCTAAGGGGAAGGGGTCCCAGCATGCTTTGGGTCTGAACATCAAGTAAGGTATAAGATGCTACTGGAGAGAGTCTTCATTTCACATGTGAGGAACCTGGAGTGCAAAGCACATACAGGAAATGGCCAAAATTGCACATCTCACCCAAAGAAAAGCAAATCAGCACTATAACATTATTGCAGAAGGAAAGCTCCAGCTCTCAATTCAGAGTTCAGTTTTGCCAATCAGCTATTTCTGGAACCACAAGCACATGCCAGGTATGGTTCTGGAAGCTGGGAACATATCATTTAACACAGGAAACCATAATTTCTTCTGAGGCTCAATTTTATGAGCTCACACTCATGTTGACTGTTGAGCTAGATGAGCCGATTGACATTTTAATTTTAGAACTCCTTAAGTTCTTATGAGAGGAGTATGGATTTAAAAAAACTTTTCTATAGTTTGCTTTATCCAGTTGTCAAGGTCATATAAGTAAGTGGGGAAATGATTAAGGAGTCACTGAGTGTTAAGTACTTGGTGAATACAGCTTGAACTATATTACCAAAAGAAAAGTCACCCGTGTCTTGGAGGTGTGGTGGTTTCATAGTATTCTTTCCATTCCTTCCAACAGCCTCCTTCTTTATACATTTGTGAATCATGTCCTCTTGTTAATATTTCAAGCATACATTTCAGTTGCTCACTTGAGATTATCTCCTTCTTTGCACACCAGACTTCACCTGGGCCTTGTCATGACAGAAGCAGTGAAGGTCACCTGCACAGGAGATGGGCTCTATGCAGCTGAATGGCTTTTCTTTCACCAGGCGTGAAAGAAAAGTGATCTTGGTTTCTCCTAAGTGGTGACTCAGTTTTATTTAATTTTTTAGGCCTTAATCTTGGGGCTACAGAGATGGCTCTGTGATTAAGAATGTTTAGTGCTCTTGCAGAGTATCTGAGTTTGGCTCCTAAACCCACAAGGAAGCTAACAACCACCTGTAAATTCAACTCTGTAGGATCTGATGTCCTCTTCTGGCCTGTGGGGGCAACAGGCACACATGTGTTACACATACATACATACATACATACATACATACATACATACATACATATCACTAGTACACATAAAATAAAAGATAAAATAAAAAAGAACCTTAATCTCTTCCTATGAAATTCTTAGAGTGTGTAGAACAGATGATAGTAAAGGCATCCTTCCCCAGGGACCACAAATTGGCATACATAATGTGACTGAGAGTCTTCTACACATAGAGTGGTTTCTAGCCAGAAGTCAGGAATCACATTTGTGTATGTCACCAACCTCAATGTGTCTATAGTCTTGATTCCAAGATCCAGTGTATTTCTCCATGGTCTGTGGTCGTGGAGTTTCTGGCATCCTCCATGAATGATGGCTCCAAAAAAAAGTTACCTTCATTCAATTGGTGTAACTGCAATGAGACATTTGAACCTTGATAGGGAATGTCCTTCTGTATTCTGTGAATATGTTTCTCTTATTGGCTGATGAATAAAGCTGTTTTGGTCAATGGACAGGCAGGATGTAGCCAGACAGGAAGTATAGGCAGGTCTCCAGAGTGAGTCTTGAGGGAGACACCATGTAGCTACCAGGGAGGTAGAATGCCCAGGCATTCTCTGGTAAGTCACGACCATGGGGAAATATATAGATTAATAGAAATGGGTTAATAGTAAAGAGAGAGCTAGCCAATAAGAAGCCTGAGCCATCAGCCAACAAGTTTATAGTTAACATAAGCCTCTGTGTAATTATTTGGGACTAAACGGCTGTGGGATCAGGCAGGACAGAAACCTCCTTCCATAGAACCCACTCTTCCCATGTCTTCCAGCAACTTTTTAGGAAAACCAGATCACACACATGCCACCTCCAGTCAACCTCTTTGCCTTTATTCCCTCTGCAAAGTAAAACTTAACAGTTAGAAGCAAAAAATCAAATCTATGTCTTAGAAAACAAAATGCTGATTGTCTTCCTATTTGCTTCAGGCACATTTTCATTTTGAGGCAGAGAATGGAGAAATAGACAAAACGCCACTGGTGACCCATCTGAAGCTAAACAGGCAGAGAAACTGCTTGGCTATAATCTCACAGAAACAGAATTGGTTATGCCCTTAAAGTTGCTATATCCTCTGACTTTCCATTGACTATCACCCTGACACAAATCACCTAATTCGCAGTGTGTCAGTAGCATTGTTTCCAATCAGTTTAAGACAAAAAATGACAAACTGGGAAGTCTTTGAGGAACTGTAATTTTATCTCTAATCAAATTAGGTTCTACTTATCAGAAGGCACAGTTCCAAGCTAATGGGGTGTGCATACTGGGTTAGAATAATATGAAGGTGTGGATTAAGTTTTTAGTAGAGGCAACTTTGTGTAAAATAATGAAGTGGCTTTAACACACGGATTTGGAAATGCATTCAGGTTTGTTCAGTGAATGATTTCCTGTGCTGAGGATTATATTAATAAAGACTCTGTCAGCAAATGGATTTCAAAAGGGAACTTCTGAAAATCTGATTTTGAATTACTTCATGGGACCTGCTAAAATCTTGTGTCTATTCTTCCTTGCTTATGTGATTCCCTTGAAAAGTCCTTCAAATTCAGTCTGAGGCTTTTCTAACTTTGAGAACACTGGGGTGCTCAACCAAAAGGTATTTTAGCAGAATGCCTAGTATTCTTATATATGTATTATTATTTGTATGGGGAGAGTGGAGAGACAGAGGAAGAGAGGTAGAGAGCGAGGGAAGGAGGATGGGAGGGAGGGAGGGAGAGAGAGGGGGTATAGAGAGAACTTTACTGTTGGTACCAAATCATGGCCCATCTGGAAGACTTCTTCTTCAAAATTCTACGTAAGTATTCTTGTACTTGTGTGTGAGAGCAATTGGGAAACCACAGATTAGTAAAGTTGTTTTAGAATCGAGGAACTTGGAGTTGGATTTTACAGCTCTTCTGCCTCTCCCTTCCCTTAATATCTATGCAAAGACTAAAAAATTGACTTTTCAAGCTTCATCTGGAGAGTCAGTTCAGCTCAATTAAAAAATGCTTATTAAAAATCATGCCAACTCTACCTACAGCCAAACAACATCTGATCAGAAGCTAAGCAGGGTTGTACCTGGGTAGTATTTAGATGGGAAAACCTTGTTGGTGCATTTTGAAGTAACAGAATTTGACTCTTTGAAAAAATTTTAGTAGCAAGGTATGAAAAAATTGTAACAAAGGGCAGTGATATGAGTATGGCTAAACCATAAGAGAAGGAAAAGTATTTAAATGTAAGGACCTGAGGGTTAAGCAGTGGTCACAATCTTCTTATCCTCAGTGTCAAAGTAAGCCCTGCAGTCTACCAGCGGAATGAGGCAGGGCTCAGCAGTTTGCATCCAAATGCACACATAAAGTTCATCACTTTCTGTCTCTGTGTATATTATAGAAGTACCCTGCATCTATGACAAGGTACCAAGTCACAAAGATACCAGTACAAGCCCTGGAAAGTAAGGGAGTGATCCAGTAAGGGATAGCAGCTGGCAAATTTGTGGTATTCACTTGCCCTTCTCCCAAGACTAATGGCATCAGACATCAAAGATCAATCATGGTACTCTTTTCCTGCTGACTATCATGGCAAGGTCAACCAGACAGTCCTTACCAACCAGTGAGTGGCCATTAGTGGGATACTTTTATTAGCCAGGGTTTTGTCACTATGGCAAATACCTGAGAGAGTTTTTAAAATGTATATTTTATTTTGTCTTATGTGTTCATTCCGTGGTTGTTTGCCTCTGCAATGCCTATTACTGATAGCGACTGGTTTTGGGAATTTGATCAGGCAAGTGGAAGTAAGTGAATCTGATAACAGAGGAATGATGGAGGCTCCCAAAAAACAGCATCATCCTTTTTTTTTTTTTTTTTTTGGTTTTTATGGGACAGGGTTTCTCTGTGTTGTTTCGGGGGCTATCGGTCCAGCCCAGCCTCAAACTCACAGAGATCCACCTGCCTCTGCCTCCCGAGTGCTGGGATTAAAGGCGTGCGCCACCACCGCCCGGCCATCCTTTCTTTTTTAGAACCCTTAGTATAAAGGTAGGCCATGCTGGGGGGAAGCTTGTTGAGTAGCACTTAAAAGTGGAAAGCTCAAGACTTAGAAAGAGATAGGAAGGTTTGAGGGGTGGGCAATTAAAATAATGGGGCGAGAAATTTCTAGAGTTGGAAATGACCTTGAGATGGAAAGTATTTGTCATTTTCAGCTGTTCTGTTTTCCAAAGCTGTGTCCTCATTTCTGTCTCTCTCCTGGGAGTTGAGGAAGGGACAGGCTATGCCCTGATGGAGCCTGCTCCAGCTGCTCCAGGCATTGAGGGAGGCCACCTGGCAGGGTGGAGATGGCTTTCATGTCCGAATCAGAGAAAGGGAAAGAACAACAAAGCTCCCCTGGCTTCAGAGAACTGCAGGAAAGATGCAACAGATGAAGAGCTTCAAGGAAAATGAACGAACCACACAAATGTCTATTTTAAGAGATTTTTACTTTAGATTACTCTCAGGCATAAAACGAAAAACAATTCCTTAAGATCAACAATAATGATGATCACTGTCATTATGTGCTAGGTTTCCCTTTTGTGACACAAAAAAATATGTTTTTCATTTTATTGATGAGTCTTCTGTATTTGGGGAATGATATAATGGCAAGGATGCGTTTCTTTTTAAAATTTATTATCAATGTGTAAATAACTATATAAAACTGGATTTCATTATGACATGTTCATACCCTCCATTGTTCCCTCATACAGCCTCCTTCCTAGTGTCCCCTTTATTTTCAAACCATTCTCCCTCTACTCGTATTTGGCTTATTTGTTTGTTTGGTTTGGTTTGGTTTTTGATATGGTTTCTCTGTAGCTTTGGAGCCTGCCTTGCAACTCCTTCTATTTACCAGGCTGGCCTTGAACTCACAGAGATCTGCCTGCCTCTGCCTCCTGAGTGCTGGGATTAAAGGCATACACCACCATGGCCCAGCTACTTTCATTTCTTGTTAATAAACATTTAGGGTGTAAGAGAAAATATGGAACACTCATCTTTCTGTGTCTGTTTAATTTCATTTAACATGGTGATTTCAGTTCTGTCATATTCCTGAAAATAACATAATTCCTTTATTTATTGCCAAATTAAACTCCATTGTATGTATACATATGTGTACACATATTCATACATATATATACCAGGAATGTTATATAGATAATGGTTCCATTCTTTGGCCATTACATTGGTGCCATAGTAAGCATTAGTGTGCAAGCATCTCTATGGAAGCTGACTTGAATTTATTTGAATATACACAGAAGTGGAATAGCCAGATCATCTGGTAGTTCTATTTGTCATTGTGTTGTAGAACCTTCATATTGATTTTAATAGTGTCTACGTTAAGTTATTTTCCCCACAGTAGAAGTTTTCTTTCTCCCCAGCATCTTTGCCAGTATTGGTTTTTGTATTCTTATCTAACTAGAGTAAGGTGGGATTTCAGCATAGTTTTCAATTGCATTTTCAATTTCAATTGCTGATGGCTGGGGATGTTGTGAACATTACTTCATGTATCTATTATCTGTCTGTGCTTGCTTTGAGAACTGTCTGTTGAGTTCCTTTTCCCACTTAAAAGTAGATCCCATCACTGTATCTGTACTCTATGCTCACCTACACATTGTTATAGACGTGGCAAAGGGTGTCAGTGAAAGAAAAGTCCTGACACATTTTTTCACTCTCATGGGAATTAGGGTATACCAAGAATAAAGGCTGCTGTCAATTCCACATTTGCATATAGGAGTAAACTTTCAACCAGTACTTCCTTTGAACATTATGTAACACTTAAAAAAATAACTACTGCTTGCAAAGCCACTCCTAAGAATGGGAGAGATGACCAGATGTCCAGAATTTTGAAGACCTTTTATATTATACTTTTGTCTAATTATAAAATAAATACATGCTGACTGAACAAAGAATACAAAACACTGTAAATATAAGAAAAATAATAATTTTATTGCTTAGGCATACCATTAGCATTTGGTACATTTATTATAATTTTCATAATTTTCATGATTCTTTTTGTGTGCATATCTATATGTATACGTGTGTGTGTGTGTGCGTGTATTTATGTGTGTGCACAGGCCTGTAGAGGTCAATGTCAGGATGCCTTCCTCAATTGTTCTCCGCCTTATATTTTGAAGCAGAGTCTCTTCCTGAGCCTGGAACTCACTGATCCAGCTAGCCTGGTTATTCAGTGGGTAACTATGAACCTCCTGTCCCTGCATACCCAGTACTACTATTCCAAGTCCACTTCCCCACACCCAGGTTTTTTCTTGGTTACTGGGATCCGAATTCAAGTCTTTATTCTTGTGCTTATGTAAGCATTCTACTCACTGAGCCATTTCCCCATCTTTGCTCATGATTCTTTATACCCACGTTTTATAGACTGCATCTTTATAGGCATGTTTTTATTGACAGCATCATATTTTGCCACTCACATGAGATTAGTGTGTACAGTAACTGCCACATTTTTATATTAGCATTTCTTTGGATTTGCTAATCTTAATGTAAGTATTGTTCTGATTATAACCTTGTGTCAAAATTAGTGGTTCCATTTTTGTCTGTGTCATCAGGAAAGATTCCTAGAAGCAAAATACTGGGCAAAGAGTGATGGTTTCAAGATTAAAGAAATTCTCTAAGCATAAAATACATCCTGACAACGTGGCAAACAAAATATAGAACATTTCCCCAAGGAAATGGGACTTGCCTTTGCTATGGTTTTTGTCTGACCAGGAATTCACATGAGTAAAAGGTTGATTCTTAGAGTAGAGAAAGTGGGAAATACTGTGGACCCTTAAGATGGGAGGACCTTGGACCCTGGGAGTGTATCTTAGATGGCTACTGTTATGGATGGTTCTTCCTTCTAGCCTGTTCCCACAGCCACATCAGCCCCAACAAACACACAAGACTTATATTAATTATAAATGTTGGCCAATGACTAAGGCTTCTTATTGGCTAGTTCTGTCTTAATTATTAACCTTTAACTACTAATCTATGTATTTCTACATGGTCTTCTCTTACTCATGTCCTCTCTTGCCGGGTTCACATAATAACTCCTCTCTGCCTACACCTCCCAGAATTCTCCTCATCTACTAGACCCACCTATCTTGCTGCCCTATTGGCCAACAGTGTTTTATTCATCAACCAATAGGATAGACATATACAGAAGGACAACCCCATCAGGATACTTTTGTGAAAACCTTGAGATCAGCCAGGAGGCTTATTATAAAAGGAGACAGCCTTGAACAACCAGTTCTCACTGCTTCCTAGACCTCCCTGTGATCTCTCCCCATGCATGTTCCTACTGCTTGCCTTTGGGCATGATCTTTGTCAGGGTTTCCACACATGCTCTACCATGCCCAGGTTTGCCCCAGTCCTAAGAACATTTCCTGGTACATAATAGGTGTTCAGCAAATCCTTAAAACAAATAAATGAAGTAATCCAGAACACCATGAGTTTCCAGTGTCTCAAAGTAGCACCAGAAACATTTACTCACAGATCCACCCATTTCTCCTGCAAATGTTTATCAAATAGTACCCTATGCAAAATATCAACTATAAAATGGCAACAGCACACAACAAATGTTAACTAATGATTTGAGCAAAGGTCCTAATGAAATACAGTCTTTGAACTTGCCACATTAATGAGTCTACATTTGATAGTGAAAGAGAGGTGGGAGATAGTTCTGAAAACATTCTTGTCATTTTGAATGGAGTCTCAAGAAAAGCTGCATAGTTTTTTCCAGGCATTCATCAGTGCCTCAGCACGACCACTTGACTTCTGATTTGACTCCTGAGTACCTCCCTGACCAGTGGACATGTCTCTGTCTGATGTTCAAGGCAACCATGACTTCTTCACTGGCTCATGTGGAGAAAGTCTATTGAGGCCCTGGTACAGTATGATAGGAGTGACATGAGTCTTAGACACACTCGTGCTTCAGGATGCTCCTATCCCCATCTCTTCCATGGGTGATTAGTCTACCCTGAATATCCCAAATTGAGCCCACCCACTGTGGATCTGGAAATGCCTTTTCCTTAGCTTTCTGTTTCAGTAGAAAGTGTGGGGGAAACAATGGCTCTATGCATTGATGCCTCTTATTTCTCCAGTTACAAGTGTTTAGAATCCTACAATAGCCTCATAGTTGGCAGGACAATGAAGTCAGTATTTGGACCTGAAGATTATATTTAGACATTGCTTTGAACATCACCTAGCAGATTGATAATCCATCATTTTGATTCTGGGATTGGGATCTTTTAAACATCCGGAAGCAGCAAGAAGTGAGTTGGATTTCTTAAGCAACTGAAAGTACTGGCAGTCAGTGTTTGTCTGTGTTTGTCAATGTATGAGTCAAGCAAGGCTAACTTGGGACTAATTGGAGGAAAACAAATAGGGAGTAGCAGGGTATCACTTATGAAGAGTCCTATGTGCTTCCTTTTCAAAGACCTGACCACTCCTCTGTCGGTTTGACTAATTGTGGGTTATGCTTTGAGCGTGCAAGCATCTCACTGAAACATCCTCTAGCGCTTGATCTCCAGGGGCTGCACTTTGTAAATTAGGATATGGGGACTTCAAATTTCCTTGGCTGCTTCCAAAATAGTTAAGTGGTTTTTGTGTTCTTCTCAGAACTTTCCATGGGATAAGAAAGTCACAGTGTGAACTTAAGAAAGGCTCCTAAGTAGCCCCCTCCCAACTCTGTAACCCAGCACTTATCCTTCATGTCTTTTAACAACACTTTAAGCCCTTCTTACACAGCAGTCTAGGTTTGCACTAGGCAAACTTCCAACCCCAGGAACTCTTAAGAATTTCATGCGTTTGACCTGTGAATTTACCTCCTGCCATTTTTATTCATACTTGTCAAATGCATCTTTGTTTAAAATCTGATGAAATTAGGTCTTAATGAAATTATACAGACAGAGGGAGGGGTGGGGATAAGGGGCAAAAGGTGCTATTGTTGTACTGAGACAGAGCCAAAGACTCCTGGAGAAAACCCTTCTGTAGAGTAGGGCTGCGGAAGGTGGTGGAGAAGAATGTGTTTGTTCAGTCCCCCTTGTGGGTGAAATGTCAGATTGAACATGAAGAGGAAGAGAAAGAACAATAAAATCTAAAAGCAGAGCGTGTCCTGATAAAATACTCCCAGGCTCTCCCACAGTGCATCCTCGTCAAACATGGTGCAGAACAGGAGGGAATGCATTGTCCTCTCATGATCCGCACTCCCCCATACATTTCCATATGCGAATAACAACTCCATTTGCCAGTTGCTCCCTGATTGGCTTCCAGTTCCCCTCACCAATGCCCGGACTTTTGCCAGCTGATACTGTTTTGTAGACATCCATCTCTTTGATGTGTCTCTGTTGAACATGCTGCAGTGTTTTCAGGACAAATATGATAATAGTAATCAGGACTGGAAACTCAGAAACGAGATGGGCCAGAGCATCCAAACTTGCTACTGAAATGTGGCATCTTTCTGGGAATGCTCTAATTAGTAGCCACCTGGGACATTCTCGCCATCTGGTTAGTGCCGGAAGTAATGTTCCCTTTGCCTCCCTTTGTTCTAAATCATCAAGAATGGGCCTAGAATTCTCCCAGAACTGACCTGGAGCTGAAGGTGGTTACAAAAGTGAGAATACAGTTGGTTTTGTGGTTTATTGTGTTTCATGAGACTTTTTAAATCAAACCAAGGTACACTGAACACTTGCTGCATAAACAATTGGCCTCAGATGGTGCGATTCTTTGTTTCTATGATGGGAGTGTGGTGAGAGAATCGAGGAAAAATGATGGAAAAGTTGGAATGGTTTCCCACATCCTATAATAAGGAAAATGCTAGATTCAAGGAGCACCTTATAAGGAGTCCATCTGGGAAGACGCCTCAAATTAAGCATTCTAATCTCTATTGCAGACATGCAGTAATCAGTAATTCCCTTTTCACTTGAGGCTCAACCCCACTTTGTAATACTGACTATCTCAACTATCCAACACGCACCTGAGATCACCAACTCATAGAAAAAAGGTGCATTTGGGCTCACAGTTTCAAAGGTTTCAGTGCATAATTAACTAGACATGTCTTTGCCTTGCAATGAGGCAGCACACCACACCAGAGCAAAACTGCTCACCTCAGCACTAGGAAGCTGAGAGCAAGGACAGGGTCCTACAGTCCCCTATAAGAGCACATCCCCAATAGCCTAAAGAACCCCCCAATCAGGTTCCACCTCCTAAAGGATAAACTACCTTCCAGTCTACCCTGGGGATGAAGCACATGGGTTCTGAGGGGCACACAAGATCCAACTATAATCTGGAGGACCACAATTGCAGCTTCCTGTTTGAGGCAGTTAAACATAAGGAAAAACAAATGACTTGCTGTTGTTCTATTTGAGTTCCCAAGAAGACTATTCTAGGAGAGATCTGCGATGGAATTGCTAAAAGTAAATGCATCGAATGAAAGCATAATGGAAATGATTACTAGGTGTGGCTTCGTTACAAGTTAGCATTTTATCTGTAGTACTGGAAGACAGGATTAGCAGGAATGCTTTGGGAAAGATTTGAAGAAAACATAACAGCATAAAATATGAATATTCCTAATAGATTCATACAAATCAGTAAGAAAAACACTAAGACCCCAAATATAAATCCAGACAAAGGGCAACAAATCTTTAAGGAATAAATGCAAATGGAAAAATCAACACAGCATAGAAGCTCCAGTCTGACTGGTTTTGAAAAGTGCAGGTTGAAATGGCAGAGGGACTCATGTGCTTTATTGACTTAACAAAGTCTTAAAAGTGGTGCTCTAGAAGAAGGTACAGGGAGGTAGAGTGTGCTACTCAGACACTCAGAAGATCTGAAAAACAACACACACCCAATATGTATCAAGATCCAGGAATCTGGTTTCTTGAATAGTCCACCAGGCAGAGATCTCATTTATCCACCAGATGCTCATGAGAGGTGCGTGATTTATTTAAATGGACCAAAGTGCACCAAGTGATAGGTCAACAACTATGGCTCATGCAGCCCACCGACTGTACGGCTATTAAATACAATAATGGGTACAGAGTTCTTCCTGACATGGAAAACTCAGTGGAAAACCAGGAAAACACCACAGTCAACTGTTTAATAGTTTCTAATGGAGAGGAACTGGTAAAGGATTCTCTAAATCCTCATATCAGTTATCTCAGGGCAACAAGAACACAGGGAGTTACTGTTTGCTTCTCAAACATTTTATCTCAGATTTCTCAGAAGCCACATCCTTTCTCCTTAAAACAGAAAAAGAACAATGACCTCTGCTAGAGGCCCTTTCCCAGATCAATGGCTTCTTGGTTTAGCATTATCTTATATATTCCACAGACAGATAAATGACACAGCACATCATAACATTTTTCCATTTCTTCTTTGGGTGCTAGAGAGCTAAGATTAAATATATTACCTCTATCAAAATAAATGATTATTTGGGCTTAAGTCCCCTCTTCTCTGTGTCACTTTATGTATTTCATATTTATTCTTATAGACTAATCATGTCTATCTTTAGCTAAGATCACACCTGTGATAAGCTGGAAAAACATTCTTTCCAAAGATATACTTCCTAACATCATATTCTATGTCAAATTAATGTTAGCTATATGCCAGATGGTGGGATTAATATAATCCTAGAATGATTTGGGAGTATAGCTCAGTGGTGGAGAGCTTGTCACACATATTCAAGGCACAGGTTCAATTACCAGTACACATATATGATATGCAACACACACAACCTACCTAGATTATTGTGTTTGGCATCAAATGCATTAACACATTTCCTTAGAAGAAGCAGACCCAAGTTGGGCTGATGTACAGACACAAGGTCATGGAAGGTTGGAAACAGATGCTTCATAAACCAAGAATACCCAAAGCCTAGGGAAGAGAAGATAGATTCTCCCCTCCTGGCTCCTGAAATGTAAGAGGATTCTCATCTGTTGTTTGTGAGGAGGTGAGATAGTGATCTTAGGAAGCTGACTCAGTGCCCCATGCCCTAGTGGGGTGAGATCATTTCTACCCATTTCTATGAAGGCAACCACAGCCATCTGCACATGTTCCTATATCAGTGAGAGGATTTGTACAGGGTTTTCTAAAATAAGAGCCATGTCTGGAAAGGACAACAGAAAGTGTTCTAATTACATTAACATGAACTCTAGAAGGTTTGTACATCCATTTTGGAAGATACTTGGAACTTTATTCAAACATCTAGAGGTTCCCTTTTACAATCTTTTCACATGAGATGCTGAGAACTAATGCTGAGGCAACTCCTTCCTTGTCACCATTTTACCAAGTGAACCCCAGGAGATGGAATGGCTAGCTCATTTGCCCACTTGGCCTCTGCTGAGAGCTAGAAGAACATTCAGTATGAACAAGACCATCCTATGTAATTATGAAATGTTCCATTGGAGCAGAGGGAAGAAGGTCATTTCACTCATGGAAGAGAAATTCTAATTTCGCTTGTGCCCTGAAGTATCTGCCATGGGTGACATCTGCCAACACAGCATCTAGTCAGGATGGAAGGATTCAGAGGTGTCACAGTTCCTGTGTCTGCCATGGTGGAATTCACCAGAAAGATGAACTGTTTGCATAGCAATGATTCTGAACTAAGACAGATATTTGTGTGAGGCAAATAAATGCCAATTTTGACAAATTTAAAACAAGTAGTTGTTTGGTTTTGGCACAGAAAACTTTCTGGGGTCAAGAAGCCATTACATTTCTCAGCTAAGCCTGGAAGTCCCAGTGGTTCCTGGGCACATCCCTTACTTCAACATACTTGCCAGACAGTTCTTTTTTCTTGTGCAGATTCTTACCTAAACTATGATAGGACAGTGACAACTGTGGTCCCTTTTGCCTTCAGTTGAGATATGTGTATCATACATATGTGCTCCAGAAATCAAGACTGTGACAAATGAATCCTGGGTCAGATGAAAAAAAGCTATGACCAAAATCATCTTAGAGGAGGAAGAGTTTATTTCTGCTTATAATTCAAGATCACAGTCTGTCATTGAGGGGAGGCAAGAGAGGACCAAAAGGCAGGAATTGAAGGCAATGTTAACACCAACCAAGAAACTCATTTCACAGCCAAAGAAAGCACAGCGGGAACCATGGAGAATGTTGTTGGCTGGCTGCTAGGTGGACTTATGCTCAGATGGCTTTCTTATACACTTCAGGTTCACCAGCCTAGGGATTGTACCTTCTACAGTGGGTTGGGTGCTCCTGTACCAATTCACAATCAAGACAATGCTCCACTGTCAGGACCACATGCCAATCTTATCTAGGCAAAGGCTCTCCTTTCAGATGACTCTACACTGTGTGTGCTGACAGTTAAAGCTAACTAGAATAGCACCCAAAACTCCATTTGATCTTTCTTAAAGCACATTCCAGTTATTTGTGAGCTCATCTTACTCTCCTTGAGTCCTCAAGGCAAATAGTGTGTTACACTTTAGAAGACAGCTCCAGCCATGTTGTAAGTTTTCATTGTATTGCTCACCAGCATCTGAATTCATTTCTATCAAGTTGAGGTACTTACCTACTGTAGTCACCCTGGTAAAAGACTTAGTTACCAATATACAAAATCACATAAAAGGCCAGTGCTGGGGTTCTAGCTCCTCAGTGTATGGACACCTGACCTTGGCCAATCAGACAGATATACCCACCTACACTTGCAAGGGCAGGAGAAAGAGGGAAGGACTGGTTCTGGTAGCAGGTGCTCCACGTCTCCAGATTCAGTAGGTAGCACTGACATGTCATGCCCTCTCTTTAAGCTGTGATATTAATGCTAAGTTGGTTGCAGTGGGCCACTGGCAGGCAGGTTCAGTAGTATGGTTGTGATTATACTCTAATTGCTGAACTGGCATTTATCCATGTTTTTCTAAGCCTTGGTTTTCATTGTCATGTCACCTCTGTGAAAAGAACAATATCTACTCAGCTTCAAAGATGTCGAGGGGATAGAAGCGTGACACCTCACCAGTGGGCTACATACAGTTGGACTCCTACTTTTGCAAGATGCATGGGGGCGGGGAGAGGAGGAACAGCTATAAGTAAACTGATTAATTTCAGAAAGCATTTGAAGGCTCATAAAACAGGACAAAGATGTGGGTAAAGATGAGAACAGGAAAGTCGGTTGACTTTTCGTTAAGAACAATGACAGATTTTGAGCTTCTTCCTGCCATATTTTGTAACCAGAAACCCAATCCACCCTAAACTCAGTGGATCTGTGAAGATGCCTCCTTTGATATGACCCAGAAACTTTCTGACTCAGGTATGAGACAGGGTGAGGGAGTAGGGCAAGGCATGCCACTTACAAAAGTGAAAGTGAATTGTTTTCATTATGCATGGTAAGACCCCACTATGATACCCTGAAGTGGAAGCCAGACAAGATATAAAATTAGAGAATCCTGTGGGTAGAAACTTATCTGCTCAAGAGAAGAGGCACATGTAACATTGGCCTTCTAAGTTCCCAGAAAGACTGCTGGACCCTTGTTTGACCTCTCTTCAATGAAGTCTTCTAAGAGACAGACTCTTCTCCCATAGGACTTTAGCTCATCCCCTAAACATAAGTGATCCACAAAGAACCATCAGGAATTTGAAGGGAAGAAACAGAAACAAGACAGAAATTTGTAAGAAACATAGATGGTTACACACAGGAAAATCAAGAAAAATGATAAAAGAGAACAGAAAAGGGAGGGGAGGAGGAGAAAATAGTAAGTGCTGATCTTGGGTTTAATAGAAGTTACTTCATCATGTAACAAAAACAGCATGCTATAAAAAAAGGAATAAGCAGAAAATGCAATAGAACCCTGGGGGAGGGGGTAGACAGAAAAATTAAAAGCTCCCGTGGCACAGTAGCAACATAAAGATGCAATCTCTCAGAAAGTAGAATCAAACATCAATGAGAACTTAGCATATTGGTTTAAGAAACTTAACATCCAGATAAGTGTTTCCTAAACAAAACATAAAAGGGAAGAAATCATCAAATAAAAATAAAATATCCTGCTCATGGCCATGGGTTGTTTACTCTGAAAGGTTCTTAAGTGTCTATCATAATGGCTTTTAAGAGACCCTCATGTACAGACTATTCCACCTAAAAGGAACCAGAAGTCACTGAGAAAATGGTTGGTTTGAGGGACAATACAAGAAGTATTCAAGGTGGAACACTGTGTCAAAGGAAACAAGAAAATACTCACTGAAGTCTAAGTTGGCAAGCACTTGGGAGCCTGTTTGGAGTAATTCCCACTAACCAGAGTGTAATGACTCCAACATCCCATAAAATAATGACTGCAGTGCACCAGGTGTGTTTCAAACCAGGAGTCTGCAATGAGTCTTCAAAACAGGAAAGGCCATTGGCTTGGAAGATGCTAGAAATCCAACTCATTATTTTGAAAGCTAATACATAATAAGAAAGAATCAAGATTTTTTATTTTGTTCCTGTAAAACTGTAACTGTGGTTACCAAACAGTTGATGGTAACTTTTCTTTATATCTGTATTCCAGCTAAGAAACAAGCAAGAATGAAAACAAAGAAGAGTTTTCCCATGTTGTATCTCCCAGTGAAATGAAGGATCCAGGCCAAGCCTGCTGATGCTGCTAACACCATGGTGGCAGTTGGACATTTTGTGCCTCCTGATGAAAGCACACCACCACCTGGGAAGGCCTTTTGCCAAATGTCCTCTCCTGCTGTCACAAAGCAGCAATAAAAACCCAATTTTCCTGTTTGGATATTTAAGAAAGGACAGACTACTTTAGGGTGGGTCCCAGTTTATGATGTGCGCAGGGACTAGGGAACTGGTGTAGTCTTTGGGAAGTGATTGACATAATATGTAACAGGTGCCTTCAGGAGAAAATTCCTGAATCTCTCCACAGAAGGATGTTAGAAGTTGGGGTCAGCTGTCCTTCTATCAAATAGGTCAGTTCTTCTGTCCTTCAAATCACTTTAGGGCAATGGTCCTCAACCTTCCTAATGTTGTGACCTTTTAACAGTTCCCCACATTGTAGTGATCCCCACCTGTATGATTATTTTGTTACTACTTCATAACTCTAATTTTGCTACTGTAATGAATCATAATGTAAAAATCTGATATGCTGGGTATCTGATGTATGACCCCTGTGACTTCCAAAGGGATCACAACCCACAGGTTGAGAACCATTGCCTTAGTGGGGAGGCTGTAACGGAGCTTGGGAATGGACATAGAGTTTGCCAGGTTGGATCTTCCCAATAACTGCTCTCTACTGCCTCTTCCATGGTAGAGAGTGGCAATGTGCATACCTCACTCAGTTTAGATTATTGAATTGTTGAAAGTGGAGGTTAATAGGCTACAACATTAATTCCAGGGCTTATGATGCTTATTTCAGTTTCCTTCTTACTGAATGCTTTCTTATACAGAGGCAAGGAATCAGGAGTTACTCCAATTGCTTAAGTCATTCTTGGTGTGCTACTGAGCATGCTCACTGAGTAGGAATCATGTGTTGCAGGAATAAACTTTCTGTAAGCAAGTCAAGGTCTCCTATACCCACCCAGTGCATGGCATGGCTCAGAGATGGACCACACCAATATAGCCCCAATTCTAAGCATGTAACTGCTATACTAAATCACTCTGGGGGATGCTTTTATAAAACTCACCTTTGGAACTTGGGGAAAGAGCAGCTGGAAAATCCAGGAAGCATTTGCTTAGATTGATCATGTATCAGATATGATACATATATCATGTATCAGAAAAGCAAGGATTCGGGTGGATAGGGCCAGAGTATTCCAGGAAGAAATGGGACTCTTGTGCTCAATGTGCGCGCAGGGGTCTGGGCTCTGGGGCTGCCCTCCAGAGTTCAGCATCCTTTGCAGCCAACTCTTAATCAGATCTAATCCTGTCCCTGTCCCTGTGCCTGTCCCTGTCCCTGTCCCTGTCCAGGCAGCTTTGGTGAAAATGCTGACAGTAATCACAAACCCTGCTGCACAATTAGGTCACCAGGAGACTTTGAAAAACACTGATGCCTCTGTACCCAACCCAGAGTGAGGAGGATAACTGGTCTGCAGTGAGTCCTGGCATGGAGCTTTAAAATGGCCCCAGATGACCTAATGAACATCCACACGCCCCTAAGAAAGTTTGAAATGCTTAAGCAGGGAGTCCCTATTGTAAGCAAGTATTATTTTAGCAATCAAGAAGGAATTCTCACTTCCCATAGAGCCCCAAGGAAGTGGGAAGAAAATGAGACTCCATAGAGGGGAATGTGAACAAGTGCTTTTGCCTACAGATCTAAGACAGAATAATTGTCACTGTGTCATTGAATAGTGATAGATCACCATTGTCGTCTCCTACACATAAAAGCCTGCTTACCAACCACCTCACTTCAAAACCTCTGACTTCAGTCTCCACATTTTTTAAAATGGGTGTATTTGCAAATGAACCATGGACATAGTATACATAGGCAGTTACACCAGAGGCTTTTACTCCACATTCAGCTAGACTGGCCAAGAGTAGTTCTGAATCAGGAGCTACAAGGAAGCTACTTTGACAGATAAGGGAATGCTCTATTTCTTCTGCTGTATGCAGGTCAGCCAGACTCCATGTGAAAGAAACATTTGAGAAACCAAACATCTCTCTTCCTCCAGCTTTTCCTGCCTATCCCATGCAGCCCCAAACCACAGAAACTGCAAGCCAGCAGCCAGCAACAATGCCAAGTGATAAAGAGCCTCCAAGGCTGAAAAGAGATGCTGTGGTCAATAGGACAGAAAAAATGTAGCTGGACACTTTCAGTTTGCTTTCTTTCCAGAATAAAGAGCAAAGGAAGAACCCCTTCCACCAGATATTTTAATGGGGCTGAGCAGCAGAAGGGTGGCACAGTTGTGTCCCCAGCTCCAAGTGTTTCATTTCTGTTTGAACCTGGGCAGTGAATGATATTGGTCTGTAAGAGCTAAGCTGCTACTATTAACAACAGCGTCATTCAGAGATTACCCATGGCAGATACCAAGAGAAACAGAAGCCCGCTATCTAGGGAGAGCAGCATGTTTTAGTGGCATCCCTGGTAGGTAGTTTCTGTAGATTTTTAGGGGGCAGGGGTTTCCCAGTAGGCAGCTAGGACTCAGTCCCTCTGGGGACCTCCAGGAGACTGTGATGAACACAATTTAGAATTATCCCATCCTGGGCCAGAGAAGCAGGAATCTCTTTCCCCACATCATTTGAGGGTCAGTGCTGGGATGATGCTGAACAGAATGGCCAGACATTGTGTGTAGGCAGGGCCAAGTGTCCATAGGTGATTGGGTGATTGGCAGATGAGTCAAGGTCTCCCACTTACAGTCAAAAAGTGTAACATTAATAATAAGAGACCCAGAGAAAGATATTGGGGTTCAAGATGAAAGATGAGAGAAGCAAAGCAGCCAGCCACTAACTCTTACCTCTACCTCAGATGGAAATAGGTGATCCTGTCTCCATGAATCCTCAGAGGACAATGCTGTCTCCACCAAGCCTCATAGTGCAATCCTCAACTGCCATCTCTCCTCAATATGGCTGGAGACTAAATCTCTGAGACTGAATACTCAATGCCCTGCTCCTATCTTGTATACCTCTGTAGAGCTGGGATTAAAGGTGTGGGATCCCAAGTGCTGAGATCTCCTTTGTGTGAGCTTTTTCTCTTTTAGACTAATTCACTCTAATGTAATCCTGAATGGCCTTGAACTCACAGAGATCCATCTGCCTTTGTCTCCTGAGCCCTGGGATTAAAGGTATGTGCCACCACTGTCTGGCCTCTATGGCTAAATAGCATGGCTGCTGGGATTAAAGATGTGTATCACCACTGCTGGCTCTATGGCTAGCTATGCTTTTTGATTTCCAGTTGCTTTGTTAGATCATAAACAATATATCACAATAAGAAAGTGACAAGACGCAGAGCAGAAGAAGATTAACGTAGCTCTGATGCCAGGCATGCTATTGCTACTTGAATTGCTCTCTGGGCTCTTTCCTAAAGGTTATATCTGGAATCTAAGGAAAGAGGCAAGTGGATCCCAGCTAGACTTGCCTAGATTAAATAGGATCATGTTTCCAGAAAGCAGGCCTTTTGGTGGCCAGGGATGAAAATGTACTAGTAGTACAGTCACAAATGAAAGCCACTTCTACCTGGAGATCTTACTGGTTACAGAAGGAGGACAATACTGAGTTGTGCACAGTTCATTTCAAAACACAACCTAGAACCTGATATATAAAAAAGCAGGTACCTGAGCCTTGAGTGGGGAGAGGAGTATATTGTTGTGACTCACAGAAAAGGCATTAGTCCTATAGAGACTCTTGTCTAAGGTGAGTTTAAATTAAAAGGAAGACATTTCAATGGTGAATGGAAGTAACTGAGGTGCAAGGGAAATAGGAATACAAGCATGGCAGGTTGAGAAACAGCAGCCAACTGGGTGTGGCTGGAACAAAAGGTACAATGGGAATGACACTGAGTTGGGAGTTACCCCGGCAGAAAGGGCTATGTAAAAGGGAGCATGTCCTTCCCATTGTATCACAATGAGAGATTCACGATGCCTGTTTTGTCACCAAGTTGCTGTGCTAAGTGGTTCACTTAACTGTGTTGCCATAGTTTCTCCACTTTAAAGATTCATGTGAACCTTCCTAATTAATGGTAATTCTACAATACTTTCATTCCATTTGCTGCCTGAAATTCTTCTATAAAGAAAATCTCCCACTGCATCCCTTCAAATCATCATTGAAGACTCATGGGCTCATCTTTTATTCCATACATTATACTCTAATTCATGGGCTTTGTTATGCTTCTTGGTGCTCAGATTGCCCTGGATTGGGCCAATGGTAGCCCTTCAAGACAGCTCCTGTACCCCTATTTGACTGTAAGTCCTCACAGGCCTTCTGCCTTGCTTTGTACATTCCTGATCTGGTATTGGAGTTGACTTCTCGGAGGAACACAATGTCATCGCTGAAAATTGACATTGGAAACTAAGGTCCAGGTATCTATTGTCCCCATGGCTGCAGAAATGAACTCACTTCAGGACATCTGAGTGGAGAGTCTTAGGGATATCTGCTTTTTAAAAACTGACAAATTTATATCATTAACAAAGTTAAAGGTTGTTCCCTCCTCTCTCTCATTTTGATTCTAAAGTATTAATGTATGAATATATGTACTTGTTCCCTCTGTCCTACAATATGCACAAAGTCTTCCCAGATAACTCTGCAGGTATATCTCTAGCCACAGTGGCTTAATATAAAAACGTAAGAATTCTTTGCATCTCTTCCTTTCTAGAGTATGGCCTACTTACTATAGGCAAATGTTCAGAACATTTAATTATGAATTGATGAAATGTTTTATATGTATCTGTGGTTAAAATATGAACAATTAAATTCATTTGTTTATAACTTGAGGGATTTATCTTAATTTTATTATTTGGAAATAAAATATATTTCTAAAGTTAATACTACATAAAATTATGCCCCTAACCTGTCTCCTAGAGATGAGAATTTGGGTTATTTCCAATAATATTCTATCATACATAATGCTGTGGTTAATTATTTCAATTTGTGCTTATACATCTTCTGGATAACGTCCTGAAAATGTGACTGTTGTGTTGAAAGATTAAGCCATATGCACTTCTGTGGGCTGTTGTCACATTCCCTTCCATACAGGTCAGGCCACTTGGGTTTTCACTGCTTCTGTGACAGAATGGTTTTGAGAAGAAATGAGGTCAAAAATAGGGGGATGGGTTAGGCGGGCCTGCTGTAGTCCAAGTGGTTTCCAGGCTCCTGGTGATAGGACTAAAGAGGGAGGAGAGGAGATGGATTAGAAGCTATGATGTTGATTAAATGTGGGCTAAAGGAGAGGAAAAGAGCAGAAAGTTAGAGGAAAACCCAGGATTTCTAGGTAAAAAGGACAAGAGATGAATGTCTGTCTGTCCATGTCTCTGAGTGCTTGTGCAATTATTTGTTTATATTTGTTAAGTATGTCCTAGTCTACATGCATGTATACATAAGTTCTGGTGTATGTCTTGTCCACATTCATGGGCATGTGTTATAGTGTGATATTTGCACACATGTGTCCATACAGGTACTAGAATCAGGTCAGTCTGGGGAACAGGCTCTCATAAGCCTGCATACCAAATAGAGTAGGCTGGCACCAAGGAGACCCTCCATGAAGAGGGCACTAAAGACAGTGATCATGGATGATATTAATAAATAAACCACAGTGTATCCCCAGGCTGCAGGCACAAATAACAGTGCACTGTGGTTACTTTGCTCAGATGAACAAGGATACTTCTTAATTTAAGTTTAGGAGCATTTCATCTGAAGAAACATCTAGAGGACTTGGAGCAATAAAGCTAACTCTTACTTCTGCTACCTTATGATTGGCTTGCAACAGCAATTTTCACTCCACTGAAATGCATCCCTTCTTTTTCTTGTTTGTTTGCTGCTGGAATAGTGAGCTCTGGTATTTATTTGGCACTCCGCTAATACTGTTTGTCAAGTGGCTATCAGAAACTCTGACTTCCTAAAAGTAGCCATCTGACTAGGGTCCAGCAAATAAAGAAATGAGAGATAATTTTGGACCAAATGTGAGTTATCAAAGTCCAAAAACATAGATTCAAGTCACCCTGAATTAACATGTTGTTTTGTGGAAGAGGTTACATTAGCTTTTACAGTGGGAACAAGCAACCCTAAGTCAGCACACTTACCAATTCCCATTGTGAACATTAGGTGGGCCAGCTGTAGCCATGAGGGGCTTTCTTCCATGACTGACAGGTTGATAGAGCTTGATATCTACTAGACTTCGTGATCTATTCTGTAAAGTTTATGCCAAGGGTGCTAGGGCAGATAGGAAAGTTAATGTAATGTATTAAGGGATTAAGATAGACTGAGATAATGTGGGTTATGACTTGCATGCAACATTCCATCTCTCCAGAATCTCAATGTTTTAGTCAGCCAAGTCCAACCACTCTGCAGACTGTTGAACATAGATGTGTCATCTTCAGAGAACTTGATTTACAAGGTTACCCCTAGCCAGGGCTGAGAAATTCCCAATTTGAAAACAGGATGTGGAAGACCTTTGACTCCTAGATGGTAGTGTCTTACTGCTGGCATTTGTATATAGATACTCCTTCTCCTCAAAATTGTAGATCTGATAGTACAGATGACTAAGCTAAAATTTCAACACTCCTCTGAATTCTTTCCTCAAGTTGGTAGGGGTGGCATGAGCCATCCATAGTCTTTATCTTGGAGACAGAGGTAAGGAAGCCTTAGCCTGGAGTTTTGAGTTCTGACCCATTCTATAGACCATCATCTATGAGTTATAAGGGCAACTTGGAACCTACTTGTATATATCTCCTTATCTCTTTTTATCTTTTTATTTAAATTAGAAACAAGCTTGCTTCACATGTTTATCCTAGCTCCTTCATCCTCCCCTCCTCCCCAGCCTCCCACCAACCTCCCCACCCAATGACAACTCCAATCCCCAGGGAGGGTGAGGCCCTCCATGGGGGATCTCCAAAGTCTGTCATATCATCCAGGGCAGGGTCTAAGCCCTCCCCGATGTGTCCACTGAACTATCAAGTATTCTTCTCAAGTGATAGCTATGAGAAAGCTTTGTTCATTCAATGCAGTCTTCAAATTAGTGTATTATATCCTCACTGAACTGTGGGGAGATTTTAGATATAATCAGACAAGGTACTAAGCATCATTATTCCCCTCAGCGATATTGACCATGTGGTGCTTCCCTCCCATCTAGAAGATCTTCTCTCTAGTGTTTTCTTCATCTCCATCTACCACCAGGAATTTTAAAGGGAAATACATTTTTGGTTTTAAATTTTATTATACATATTTGTTTGTTTGTTTGTTAATGGAGGCAAGTACATGTCATGACCCATGGGTAGAGGTCAGAGGACAGCTTGCAGAAGTGGTCCTCCTCTTCCAACATGTGAGCTGAGGGACTGAACTCAAGTTGTCAGGCTTGACTGACATCTTTACCCACCGAGACATCTTCTGGGCCTGCAAATACACTGTTTCACCAGAAATCTGAAATTACTGCCCCACTGATAAGCTGCAATTGTTATCAGAAACTTTCATTTCTCCGGCGATTACTGAGTGCAGGAAGGAATGTGGAAACATTGACAGAAGCAAGCACCTCCACTGTCCCCCACTGTTCTCACCTTTGTCTCTATTAAGTTGACCCATAGAAAGCAGTCAATATTTGATCCCTTTTGAAATACAAACATGGCAGTTTCCTGTGCTCAACCTGACAACTTCCAAGAAAAGAGAATTTAATCTTGACCCAGGGTCATCCAAGGCAGTATTTGCAGTGTTGTGACCTTCATGTTATTGGTGGAAATGCTAGAGAAGAAAGCCATATAGAATGTCATGTAAATTAAATGCCCTGGTAGAGCTCACTGCACCATCCCTATAGCTGTTTCCCTGGGCTTTGTTCCCTCTTGAAGGTAATTCAGACTAGGAAAGTGGCATGTTCATGGGCAGGACTGTGGGTATTATATTGGAATTTGCTGTGTCATTTTAGTATTTGGCTTCCTTTACTTGACAGTGAGGGTCTCAAAGTATTACCTCTGACTCTGATGGTCTGCTAAATAAATAATGCCACTGACCTTCAGTCCTACATATGCTTCATCAGAAGGCATTGCAGATCCATGGTCATTGGTCATCAGCTATCCAGTCAGCCACTCTTTAATTTTTACTGTCTCATATAAAGCATCTTCCATGAACCTGGTTACAAATTCATCAAACTATGTCACCCTAAAGCACAGAGAATTTCCTCACAGCAAATCTCTCGCTTTTAATCTAGAGCTTCAGGAACACCTGTGTATAAAGCTGAGGTGGGCAGATAGTGATTAAATGGGGTAAAAGACAGGGAGAAAGCCACCAACCAGCTGCCTAGGGGGCATTGTACAAGGATGCAGTGGGAGCTGAAGACTTGGTGGAAGCAAGCAGAAGGGGCCTGTGTGGTCTCGCTTCACCACTCATCACTCTGAGTCCTGTCAGCTAAGCTGCAGCCATGGCTGAGGTAGAGCCCACCCTTTGACTGGGGTCTCTGCTGGCAGTAGCTATCCAGACGTGGCCAAAGGCATCTTGGTTGCACTGGTGGCTCACAGAATAGAGCAAGCAAGACTGAAGCTGGAGTAATCAAGAATCTCCCCTCTCAGCATTGTGTGTCACTGCAACCAGACCAGGGGCTGATGCCAAAAGAAGGGTGGTGGAGGAAGGAGGGATGTTCGCAGTGAGGGAGACTAAGGGAGGATTTGCAGAAGGAGGAAATAGAGGGAACCAAAGTAACACAGAAGGAGAGGCCATTCTCTCAACTCATTTGGGTGGAAAGTAAGACCTAAACCTGTGCTGAAGGATTTTTTTTGTAGCCTTCAGGGAGAACAATAATGGGAAAAGTAGTGCATAAAAACACAGCTGATCCATGTTTGCAGCTCTTCTCCCCTGAGATGCCTCTGCCTCGGGTGGTGACCACACAGTACACACACACAGGCATACACACACGTGTTTGTATATACATGCAAGCCACTCACAGTGTCTATATGCTCAGATGTGTACACAGTGCTTTCACATATGTACACACACAGAGATGCACATGCACACCTAGGCACACATGTACACACACGCACCACACACACACACACACACACACACACTGCAGGTGGGAGGCATTGTTCCACACCATTCCATGCCTCCTGATTTGAGTCTGATCAGTAGCGAAGTCTCCACGCGGTTATACCCTTTACTCCTGCCTACCCTCAGAACCCCAGGCCAGCCAGTAGTCTTTGCTAGGAATAAATGGAGCAGTTACTACTAGCTTTGGGGGCAGGCCCATATTGTCAACTTCCTGCAATTGGTGAACATTTCAGCTGATTGATTGGCCAGCAGAAATGGGGTGCTGAGGACATCAGATGTGTCTTTTGCTTGGTCTTTACTTGACATTGCAACGCCATCCATTCTGCAAGCTTGGGTCCTCTAAGAAGCAGATACAAATACAAGATGAAATATGCAAGGGTCTTGTTAGGGAACTGCCTGTAAAGAGCAGCGGGAAGCTGAGGAAGAGAGAAGTGGCAAGCCACTGTTTTGACTGATTTGGAAGGAAAGAGGGAGCAGGAGGCAATGTTGGTCTTCTGGAAGCATCCTTTAGTATGGAAGTGCTGTTCAGCAAAATCACCAGGAAATCACTGAGCTCTCCTTAAGGACTGCACACTAAAGTATGGGCTAGAAATGCCCAGCCGTGGAGTTATGGACTTCTTGGCCCTTAGTCCATGGGTGAGATCTGTGTCTCCTGTAAGGTGAGATGCTGGAGCCTCCATGCTTTGATTCCCTTGAAGCTGCCATGGAAACTGAGGATCAAGAAGATGCTTCCTGTCTGCAGCAGTGGGCCCAGTCAGTGTTAGACCAGAAATAGGAAATCATCATTTCACTCAAGAACAGGTTTTAAACATAAAAAATAAAAATGCAGTCAAATAATTATTTGCTCACAAGATGTATGATCTGTCTGGATTGAAAAATATTTCTCTCTATGTCCATCTGGGAAACATGTGGCATTCTTCTGTCTACACTGAGGACTGTGGGATCTAAGCAGTGACAGGGAGCTGTCTGAGGGGAGTCACACTGAAGTCCCTGCTTCTCCTGGTATTTGGATGAGTTGAACAAAAGCCATGCAGTTTTGGGAGGGAATGGTGCAGCTACTGAGGTCACAGAAATGCCAAAGATGTTTGCACTCACTGTCTTTATCAAAAGCCAAAACCTAAGATAGGTATTCTGAGAACCCTTACTCTACATCATTTTCACAAGATAAAACTGATATGTGCATGTGTTCTTGGCAATCATCCTACTAAACAATGGAAATTTGAAAGCCCCGATTCACCAAAGGAAAGATCCCTGGATAGTTCCAAAGCATTACGTTGCTTTTCCTCTGCACATCTTTCAATTGGCCTGTTGAGCTTATTCTCAGTGTCCGTATACATTTAAGGATCCCATAGAGAATATCACCCTGGTGTCAGTTTCCACAGCCACCTCACCTTTCCCAAGCTCCGAGACATGCATAATAAAATTAGCAACAAAAGCCAACAAGGAAAGCCAGAGGACTTCCTTCCTAAACTGGGTTGTCTTCTCTTACAAGATAGAAAGCATGGGATGGTGTGCCACAGAGAGCTGCTCAGCTGTGTGACCTTGACTGGAAAGACTGCTTTGCCTTCTCTTCATAGCCAGAGACATTATTTAACATGTGTTCACTGGAGCCTCTTAAAACACTGCTCTAAATTCACTGCTGTAAAGTGTGAAAAGGAAAAATTCATGTGACTGTTTAGCATTCCCCACGATCCTTCTGTGGATGATGGCAGTTGTAATTGCCCACATCTTATGTAACTTACAAGGCAGTGGCATAACGCCATTCTTCAGGTAGTTTCAATTAAGGGCCAGATGTTTTCTTTGATTCGTACAGCTATCTCTCTAGGAAATTGCCTCCTTCAAGACTTAATGGAGTCTGTCTCCTCTTTCCGATCTATCACCTAGAACATTTCAGGTTCTATGTGGGGCAATAGCACCTGCATTTTTTTCAGCAGCCTGATGATAGATGACCAAACCTTGTGCATAAAACATTTATATTTTAGTTTCAGAGTTTGGGAATTGAAACTAGGTCAAATGACCGAATGCTCTTCCACAAACTAATGAGCTTACAAAATCCACAGATCCTCAGGAATCATACTTGTGGTGGTTTTAATGAAGGCTCCATAGGGAAAATACACAAAGATTTTTCATTTGAATCAGGCAACAACTAAACATGGGTCACTTTAATAGTCTACATTATGCAGACTATTAAACTTTTATCTGTGTGGCTTTGATTCTTCGGATTCTTTCTTCAGTCACAATGGTTGGTGGCCCTCTTTGAGAAGGAATATAAAGGTGAAGCCACAAAAATGTTTCTGCTGACCTGGGGGTGAGCATGATATGGAGTCTGGTCAGTGTGCTGGTTCATGTTTTCTCAACTTGACATGGGGTTGCCTGGGAAGGAGACACTTCAATTGAGGTAGTGCCTCCAATAATGGTCTTCGGGAAGTCTCTGGACATTTTCTTGATTAATGATTGATGTGAGAGGGATCATCCTGCTGTGTGTAGTACCACCCCAAGGCAGGTGGTGGTGAATTGTGTAAGAAAGCACACGGAGTAGGCCGTGGGAAGCAAGTCAGTAAGCAGTGTCCCTCTCTGGTCTCCATTTCAGTTCTAGGCCTGCCTGAGTTCTACATTGGCTTCCATTTATGATGGAATAAAATATAATCTGAAATAATACCCCCCATGCTGCTTTTGCTCATGGTGTTTATCACAGCAATAGAAATCTTTACTAGAGTGGTGAGTGACTCAGATGACAATTTTGTCTTGAAGCACATGGTGTTAATAGGAAATCCAAGGCATGGCAAGGCAGCAAATAATAGGATGACCACCACTGGACAGTTGGTTACCCAGTTCCAAGAAGAGGGCACGTGTCATTCAGGACTACACAGGGAAGAACCAAACAGGCCAGCTGGCAGAACAGCAAGTTGGGAAAAGCCTTTCCTGTGGTTTACATGGGAAAAAAAGTTGAGGCAGAGAGGGCAGGTGAAGGGTTGTAGTTTAAATGACTCTTGTAACTCTGGGACATAGGACTATACACTAGGATTTTGGTATTTAGTTCAGGTTGTTAGTAGTCCAAGATGAAATGTGAAAATCCAGGCAGAAAGTGGTTGGTCTGTGGACTCTGGATTGGTTGGTTTGTAATTTTGTATTTAGCTTCTGGGCAAATGGTTTATTGTCATTAGGTGTTGCTGACTCTGAGACTGACAGCCCCTCCCAGAGTCAATGAATACTCTTATATCAAAGCATCCAAATGCAGAAACTGAAAGACAGAAATCCCTATACATGTTCTTCTTTCTGGGCAGTGAAATTAAGGAATCTTTCTTCTCCCATAGAAGCCTATGAACCTGGAGACCATTGGCCCCTTCTGGTCACTCCATAGTGAGGGCCTGGACTGCTTTATAGGGAGAATAAGTCAGCTGAGCAAAGTATGAGGCAGAAGGCCTGGGACTGACCACAGAATAGAAAGCAATTAGAGAGTATGACTTAGGTGACCTCAGCCCCCAAATCTTTATACTGTAGGAGTAACATTTCCAGTGCTGGATATGATGGAGAACTTTGTAGAAGCTTGGTCTTTGCTGTGACAAATGACATTTTGAGGACAGCTGTTCATAGTACCTATAGTATAGTGTGGGAGCTCCAATTCTCTGTTGTTCCACGTGCTATAGTGAACTACACAGGTGTTTCTGGGTGTTTATTTATTCTTGGCTAATTATAGTGTAAAAGGGACTTTACAGTCTTATCTAAAAGAATTTACAGTTAAAACTCTCTTTTAATTTATCCTAGAAAAAACAATGAGTCTAACCTAATGCCTAATTAGAAAATTATGTATGCAGGTAGAAGAAAATGCCAACTGTGCATTGGAAATCTACGTTCCTTCTTGTCAATGGCACACTGTAATTCCATCTCCTACCCCTAGAACATACCAAAGAACACACAGTTATCCTGGAAGTAGCCAATGGAGTTGTCTTTCCTGCATGTTGCTTACAGGAGCTAGGCAGCATCCTTCAATGGTGCATTTTCATTACTTGCTCCAATGAGTCCAGCCTTGGATTTTTTTCAAAACCTTGACTAAATGCTACCATCTCTCTTTTGCGATAGCACACTAATTTGCTTTCTGTTGTGATAAAAATGCTGACCATTAACAATTTGAGAGGAAAGGGTTTATTTTAGCTTATATGTTATAGTCCACCATAAATGGGAGCCACGGTAGGAATCTAATGCAGGAGCTTAAGGAAGAAACTAATGGAGGAGCCCGACTTCCTAGCTTGCCCCAGAGCTCACATTTAGCTACCTTTCTTATACAGCCCAGGTCTGCCTGCCTAAGGATGGTACTGCCACCAGTCTTAAGGGTCAACCTACATCCATAGCAATCACGAAAATGTTCCCATAGACAGGCTCACATGCCAACCTGATAGCGGCAATTCCTCAACTGAGGTTCCCTCTTCCCAAGTATATTAAGTTGGCTACTTAAAACAGCCATCACAGATGGTCTGCGATGGAGAGTAACATGCAAAGCCATTATTGCAGCTGTCTGCATTTTTCAACATAATATTCCATGCACTTCCAGCCAGTCAATGAGATCACAGTTGTTTTCCCTAAAAGGCTCTGGCATGGGTACATCCGGTGTGATCCTCAGTTCAGGACCGAACCAGTAGCCCTGATTTGGAGGGAAGAAAGTCAGCAGAGTTGTGCATGTCCCCAGAATCTGGGTACCTAGCCCTCAGCTATGAGGAAAGTGCTTGTCTTCCCATTTACAAAAGGCATCTGATTGAGTTAGAGTGAAATTACTTTTGAGTAATGGAACTTTCAAATGAGGCTTTGGGCCTGGAGAGATGGCTCAGTGGTTAAGAATGCTTGCTGCTCTTCATGGGAACCTCAGTTTAGTTCCCAGCACTCACATCAGACAACTACCTAAAACTCCAACTTCAGGAGATGTGATGCCCTCTTCTGCCCTCAGTGGGCACCTAAACTCACATGACATCCCTGAAAATGAAACTTGCTGCTTTCACTTGAGTGCCCTCTGAACTGTGCAGCTGTTATATGAACTATCGTCCTCTAGATGTGGCATCCTAATCACTTCTTGCTGCTGTTGTGTTAATGACCCATGTCCCATGTTGAACAGTGCATAATGTTGCTGGGCAGCCCTCCGGGTCTGAAGATCAGGCCTCACTCATCCTCAGTATGTTCCTTTACTTACAGCCCGGCACTGAAAAAACATGGCACCAAAGTTTTCTTCCTTGACTCCCCAAACTAAATACAGCAAACAAACAAGCAGAGAAACAAAACAAAAGGCCCAACAGCTATATTTGGACAAAGTCCTTTGAACAAGAGATGTGTTTGTAACATATTTGGAATGATTATTTGATACTGATTTTATTGTCACATGTAAGTGACTCCTTAAGGTTCCCATTCATGGTTATTAGTAATAAACAAAATTTACATTTAGCAGCCCAAACTTGTTCCTTCCCAGTGTTTTGTACTCCCAAGTGTTTTGTACTCTTTCATTTCTCCATAGATTGTGTCCACGTGATGGCAGAACACTTCAATTTCATATGTTCAGGAGGCCTTTGAACAACTAAGAATAGAGTCCCTCAATGACCTAAGTCGTTCAACAAGACCAAAGAGGCCTATTCTAACGGACATCCTGGCTCACCACATTCCTGATTTTGCATATAGACAACTTTATGAGGCTGGGAGATGCTAGTATCTGGCTTTCTGATTGTGCAGGGTGTTTTGGTTCCATATGGGAAGTATGTAATCATTAAGGTTAATGATTATTTCCATTTTCAAATATAGAGGAGAGATTCAAACAGAATCTCAATCATTTGTTTTGCTGCTGAAACACAACATTCTAAGAATCCTTGAGTATTAGAACCACCATATAACTCACTTTTCCCCTATCTTAGTGAATTTATTTAAAAGCTTGGAGATATTAAAAGCCAAACTATGGACAAAACCACACTCAATGTATGTCATTTAAAGCTGATCCCCTACTTATCCCTCTATTATATCTACCTACACCTAGTTATCAAATAGTCTGTGCAGTGTTTCTTAAGATAGGAAAGTTCTAGTCTATATTCTCAGAAGGAGTAGGGAGATATGATGGAGACAGAGAAGCAAACATATATAAAACTATCTCTTCCATCTCTCGCTATTATCCAAAGACTAGCAAAAAAGCAATTTGAAGTGGCATGTCTATCATCAGGAAGTCATTACCAAGCCCCTCAGTGGGTTCCCATGAAAGCAAACTGCTTTAGCATCATTGAGACAAGAGAAAGATGGTTGTCAGAATTGCCATGCCCATATCTTTCTAAGAAGGAGATACTTACTTTGAATAACCCAGAAATAGTTCATAGAGGAAAAGCTGTACTGAGTTACTCTTATGCCAAGACCAGAGTCAGCCCAGAGTCAAGGAGCCATGTCATCAGAGGAAGGAGGATGGTGGGGCTAGTGGCCAGGGATCAACAAGGCATCTGAGAGGATGGAGATCCTTTCAGAATGTTGAGAAATGCATGGCTTGTGTTCTCCTTGGTGTGACTAGTGGGTATTTAGGTAGATAGATTTAAAGTTTCCTAAGTGAGAAGCAGGCTGCTGAAGACTATTCAGTCATCGTGCTTCCCCAAAAGCTCTGAAACACTGCCTGGGTCAGGCCAGTTTTGAAACTTTGGATAGAGACATTCTTCAGCCAGGATATCTCACTAAACTAGGTATGAGACTGGGCTCTTTATGAGGCTGTCACTTCCTTGCAAAGAAGTAGCACATTTTTAGTTTAAACTCTGAAAGCAATAAATATTGTGGCCTTAAGTTTCCCTATCTTCCTTGGTACATCTCTGGTCTGGAGGTGATTGACAGCTAGCACCCCAATGCATGCACAAAGCATCACATTTTGATCTGGGTCTATTACCCTGTGTCCAGGTCAGGAGTCCACAGCAGTGGAGGCAGAAGTTTGCACAGACCCAACTCACATAGCCTTGCCAACCAGAACATACTTCCTCTCACTTCATAAAGTAAAACACATGCATGCAAAAATGAATGCACATGTGTGCATGTGTGTGTGTGTGTGTGTGTACTTGCTAGCTCATTTCTTTTATCAGTGACTAATACTCCATTGTGTTGTTATAATACAGTGTGTTTATCTCTTCACCTCCAGAAGAACACTTTGGTCACAAGTTTTGGCAAACCAGAATAAGCTGCTGTACATATTCGTGTGCAAGTTTCATATGAGCTCAAGTTTTGGACTCATTTGGCTCAATATCAAGGAACACACACCTCCTGGAACCTGCAGCAGGATTATGTTTAGTTTTGTGATTAACTGCAAACTTTCAAAATAGCTGCACTATGTTGCAGCCCCATGAGCAGATGACTGGCAGGCCTTCTGCTTGTCCTCACTAGTATTGGGGGCTGTCTGAGTTTGAATCTCCACCATTCTAATATGCATGTAGGCATTGTTGTTGTTTTTTATCTTATTTTTATTGTTTGAAATGTGGAGTGCCATTTTATGTGCTTATAAGCCATCAGGGTATCCTCCATCAAAAAGTGTCTTTTCAGATGATTTCGATAATTTTTAAAACTCTATTATTTCCTTATTGTTGAGTTTTAAGAATTCTTTGTACATTTCACTACCAAATCTTTTGT
Organism: Mesocricetus auratus; assembly: GCF_017639785.1. NCBI lineage: Eukaryota > Metazoa > Chordata > Mammalia > Rodentia > Cricetidae > Mesocricetus > Mesocricetus auratus. The sequence continues at coordinate 111,457,966 of NW_024429189.1, forward strand.
TGAATATTTGTTCTGCAAGTGTTTTCTCTTTGTCTGTGCTTTGTTTGTCTGTGCTCTGAGTATCTTTTGTAGAGCAGGTTTTGGGCTCATGAATGTTTAACTTGGTACTTTGATTTCCTTTTCTGTTAAGCCATGAAGCTCATCCTCTAGACTCTTCCCTCATGTTAGAGGTTCTTGACTTTGCATTTACATTCATTCTGTGGTACATTCTAGGTCAACTTTGTGAAAGATGTGATGTCAGTGTTCATAGTCATTTTTCTTTTTCACATTTGGATACTTAGTCTTCCCAATACCACTTATTGAAAAGCCTTGTTTCCTCCATTGAACCATCTTTGACACTTTGTCAAGGTTGGCTTACTGTTTTTGTGGGGATGTAGTGTTGAACACCCTATTCTGTTGTGCTGACCTTTGAGTCTTTCTTCATCAGTGGTGCATTGTTGTGGTCTGTGGTAAGCCTTGTGGTAAGTACTGAATTTGAGTAGTGTGAGAACCCTGCCTTGTTCTTCCCCAGCATTCTACTGAATAGGCTGTGTTTTTGCCTTATGAGTCCAGGAATCATTTTGTTCATACTTAAAGAATTACTTGCTGTGATTTTGATTGGCATTGCATTGCATTCACATATCTAATGTGGAAGAGCTGACATATTAGTAATATTTACCCTTCCTCCATGAAGATCACATATCTGCCCTCCCCTTCTGTATTTTTCTTTTTATTTATTCTGTGTATTTTACATCATGTATCATGATCCCTTTCATTTCTCTATCCCTTCATATCTACCCTTCACCCCAGAAAATGCTCCCAAATAAAACAAAATTTATGAGAAAAAAAAGAAAAAACTAAAAATGGGGAAAAATTAATAATCTCATCATGAAAGCTGCAGTGTGACATAGTGAGCCACATTGTAGATTCCTTTGTCCATAATCTTTACTTGCAAGGGTTCATTGCAAACAGTCACTGGTCTGATTAGAGGCCTCTGGTTTCTACAATACTATCAATGCTGGGCCCTCACTAGGACTCTAAAGCTGCAGGATCTCCACAATACAGGACAACAGGGCAATAACAGGATACCCTTCTGCATTTTTTTGATTATTGGTTTCTGTTCAAGCTCATATCTTTCTATTCTTACCTGGAATAACTGAGTTGAGACCTTTTTTTTTCCTGGGGTGTGTATGAGTGTGTGTGTATATGTGTGTGTGTGTGTGAGAGAGAGAGAGAGTGAGATTTATATATTTTTGTATGCTATTAAGGAAATTTGTTTAAAATTACCTATTATTAATTTATTAGGGTGGGAACATGACAGGACATGCAAGGTCAGTAGGTCAGTAGACAACATGTAGGAGTCCATTCTTTCTTTCCACCTAGGGATTTAATTAAAGCCATTAGGCTCAGTGGTAAGCACTTTTACTCTCTGATCCGTTTATCATTCCTGAGATAATTTAACATACTCTTTGTTACCATTAACCAGAGCTGACCTCGTCAATAACCTCATATTTGTTTTGTTGCTTTATAAGAAACTCTGACATAGTACTATATGTAATGTAGGATTGTCCTTTGCCATGGTCAGTTCTCATAACTTCTGCCCTTATCCTTCATAACTATCATGTGCTTGCTCACATCCCAGCTACAAATACTGACTTAATGGCCACCTTAATTATTCCTCTATTAACAGTATGGACTTCATGTGTTGGGGAAGTCTTTTGTCAATAAAGCACTGTTGAGCCAATAGGAATCTAGATGGGTGGGACTAGGAGTCCAGGAGGATTCTGGGAAGGAGAAACACAAGAGAGTTCGAGATGTAACCGCCATGGGGTAGGAAGCCCGGAACTATTCTCCGGTAAGAGAAATACTTAGATTAACAATTATGGGGTAATTACTTAAGTCAGAGCTAGCCAGTAAGAAACAAGCAAGGCCAACAGCTTCACAATTAATACAGCCTCCTGTGTGTTTATTTGGGACTGATGCAGATCTAGAACCAGGCGGGCGGGAAGTTTTCTCACAAAGAAAAAGCTTCTCATTACATTCATGAATCCAGAAAGGAGAAAACTCAATGTGTTGAAGCAGAGTAGAAACAAAATTCATAGGTCCGATCCAGAATCTGAGTTAGAATGCATAGATATGAATGTATTCACAGGTTTTGCTCTTTGAGATGTCTGGAAAGCAAACCCTGGATCAAGGATTCACATTGTGTAGGTTATGTGACAGTGTAGGTCAAGGAGAGGGACTATGAAACAAGGAAAAGAACATGTGGAAAGACCACATTACCAACTTGAAAATGTAGATGACGGGAGCTTAATTCTTCTGAGAAATGAAGCCCTGACATTTCTGGACATTGACCAAGTCTCAAAGCCAGAATGGGCCCTTCGGAGAGAAGTGCAGTGCAGGCAAGCAGACTTTGGGTAACTGTGTTCTGATGGCCAAGGGAAGGGAATGCGGCATGTCTACAAACAACATTGGCTGAAACTTCCTACAAAACGCTCCTTTTCTGGAGTTGTACTTCCTTAGTTGGTATACAAAAGAAAAAAGGAAAATGGCACCTCTACTGACCATGTGCTGTGTGCCAGGTCCTGGGATCTCATTCCATCTTTGCAAGCCCTCAGAGGACTTAACTGTTACCTTCATCCCCTTTGTCTGGGTGTTCAGCATTTATCTCTGACATGTACAAGGCTAGCACCAGAACACTGATTAACCTGTCCAAGCTCTGAGTTTCAGAATGTGGTTTCAATGAGTTATGCTAAAGAACATCTAAGAAGAAAGAACTACAATGGCAAAGAATGCATGCACTTAGCCAACTTTTGGAGGGTAGAATATAATGAGTTCTGGGAGACTTTTTAATTAAACATTGAAAGTACAAGAGGTTGAAAAGCAAGCTGCTTCAATGGGAAAAGCTAATATTTACAGATAAAAATGTGAAAGTCTGGAAACCCAGGTCTCTTATTAGGTGTAATATAATTACTGAGCCTCTGTTTCCTAGCAATAAGGTGTTTAGGCAGGTCTCAGGCTTGCTCACAGACTGAAGCCATTATCAGGGGACATGCATAGAATCGTGTATTCCAGGAAATCACTCTGGAAAGGAAGCCATTGCTTTCACTTCAAGGATTTAGGTAACAGTAAATGTCAGAAGAGGGAAGTCTTCTTCAGGTGACCTTCATTTAAAAAGACCAGAGGCCTCATTCAGCTTTCCTGCCAGCCCACTGTGGGACTTAGAGCAAGTCCACAGAACTCTCCATATCTAAAGTGATTTTGTTTGTTTGTTAGGTCCTATTAGAATCTGTTCATTTCTTATGGCAGACAGGTGAACAAATAATCAAGGAAGCCTTTGCCAAAAGATTTTGCATGAGTTCACAGTGTTTATTGTTGCCCACATTCATCACTAGCTCATGCCACGTCTGCCAAGTTTGGTGGTTCCCTGTGATTCCCAGCAGCTCCTAACTGATTAGCATCAAGTCTCTGAAACTATAAAAGCCTACTGCTGGATACTATAAACCTAGAAGGAAGGACAAACAAAAAGTATCTTGTTGACCCATGATGATCATAAATCGTGTAATAGAACTTAGTAGTTTATCAAAATAAAAGACTACTTATCACTTTTGCAAAATTCCAAGACTGTGAAGTATTCAACCAGTACCAATACACATAGTGACTCAGAAGCCCAACAGCCTAGTACCTTCAGCTTGCCATTTCTAGAACCTCAAGGCCTCTCCTATGCTTAGCAGAAAGGGAAAGGAAAAAAGCAGATGGATGGGACGACAAGAAGGCTGGCAGCTGCCAAGGGCCTGCTGTGTCATCCATGACTGAAGGGAGAAGAGCAAGTGAGGATAACAGGGAAGGGAGGGAATGGGGTAGGGAGGAAAGAAGACAGAGGGGAAGTAGAGAGAGACAGAGACAGAGAGGAAGTGAAGCTTTCTTAAATACCCCCTAACACTGTTACATTGGGATCAAGTTTCTAACGTGTTTTTCGGGGATATACTCAAGCCGTAGCATTGTGCAAACCAGCTTAGCTCAGTCCTGGCACCTATTAATATTTCAGAGAGTCCAGGCCTTAGAGCCATTTTTTTCCTTTTCTATTCATAAAGAAATGGAAATCCACACTTCCTGGTCAGGGAAGTGCAATCAAGTAGCAGTTACTCAGCATCCTTTGGGGTGCAGCTCTGAGTTGAATACATTATAGGGACCCTGCCTATATGTTTAAGGGTCCCTGAGAATGACTTTGGAGATCAGGACTCACGCAATTTATCAGGTAAATGATGACTAGAAAAGAGGGAGCAGGCAGTAGAGTGGGGTGGGGAGAAGCTCCAACCAAAGATGCCATGGTGAATAAGTTCTGGCTTAGGACAGGAGGAACTGTGGCTAGCACTGAGCAGAATGCCCTATTATGTTCTGTCTCTACCACCCCCTGCTGCTGATGGCTGAAAACCAACTCTTTGCATTTTAGGGGCTAGGCAACTTTGCTAGGAGGTAGCCAAGAGGCTTACAGGCTGAAAGTTATAGCCAGTGCTGATTGAGAGAGTCCACTCAGGATTATGGGAAGTCTCCTCCTATTTCTATTGCTAGTTATAGCTGTGCTGCGTGATGCAGTGGCCAGGTGGTTGGTGCATACTGAAGAGCTCACATACTTGAACTAATCCTCTGGTTTTTGCCACAACAAATGAAAAGTTTCATAGCAACTCCCTGCAGCAGAGACATTTGGTGTTGGCTGCAAATGCACATCAGGGTGGGAGAGTCTCAAGGTCATTGGGGAGATGACCTTTTGAGCTGTTGATAAATAACAGTGGTTTGGTAGCCTCTATCCCTCTGTGATGATGTTTTCTTCCTTCTTCCTAGCGCAACTGTATTGGGTGTGAACCACACAATTCTTGTCATGCAGCTCGCATCGGGCCCTAGACTGTGAAAAAGCAATCAGCTTTGTCTCTGCTTGCCCCCCAGAAATATTTGAATGGGCTTCCTGCCTCGATTGAGTGAAAGATGGAAGTGTCTTGCCAGAGCCTCCCTCTTTCCTTGCTTGCTTTTCTAGATGCCTCTGTCCATCCACACATCATAAGACAGGATTCTCTCTGAGGCTGTTTTCAGATGTTCAGACCATAGCTCATCACAGGGCAAGAGCATAAGTCCAAAGAGGCCCAGCTCCACTCCTGGGAAGCATTGCGTGTGAAAGATAAGATGCCTAAGGCTTATCCCGACCATGCACTGGGGCTGCTGCAGCCACAGACTCACATCTGAAGAGCCCTGGGGAAGAGATGGTGTGCTTTGTAAAGAAAAGAATTCAAATTTCCCCAGGGGCAGGGGCCATTTATCAAAGGCTCACATTGAAACCTACTTTCTGGCCATCAGCTTCTAGCTCCTAGCAATATTTCTGTCCCGGTTGTCATACTTCATCATCGGCAAAATTTTAAAAGTAGAAAGAAGGTGGCTAATGTGTGTGTGTGAGAGAGAGAGAGAGTGTGAGAGAGAGAGAGAGAGAGAGAGAGAGAGAGAGAGAGAGAGAGAGAGAGAGAGAGGAGAGAGAGTGTGTGTGCAATGGGAGGGAATGGATATGACTGAGAGAAGCGATGCTCTGCATAGCCCTGGGTTTGGTTAAGAGGCTAAGTGGGGCTGAGGAACAAGCAGAAGAAAGCAGACATCCTTCTGGAGAGGGGCCCCGTGAGTCACTTACTCTTTGACCTTCCACAGAGCATTATATAGGGTAAGATCTGTTTGCCCACACACCTTCTTCTGGCCCTTGGGGGAAGAGACTCTGTTGGGCACGAGGGACATCTAGTTAGTTACTGAAGTCTTTTGGAAACCTAATCAAGTTCTGGAGGACATTGAATCTTGATCCCAAATGAAAAGCTTCCCCGTACCCAAAGAGACTGAGTGCCTGGGACAGAGGTGGTCAGGGTTCTGGGATGACGGATACATGCTTGATAAGTCTGCTCAACAGGCCCCTGTTGGCATAGCTCTATGCTGTCATTCTCCAGGGTGTGCTTCCGTGCTCAGTATTCAGGACTCCTGCACATTCTCACTCCCATCCAAGCTGACTCTCCTTCCTCAGGTCACCTGCAGGCTCTGCCAACTGATAAAGTAAGGGGACACCAGAAGAAGGCTGAGAATGTTCACAAGCTACCCTGTATGACTTTGAAAATATATCTATACCTATCCCTCATCCCTCAAGGCTTCATTTATTGCAAGTATTTATTTGAAAAAAATCACTAACAACACTGACAAAAGCCATTTTTCTATTTTACAAACTGCTATCTCCAGGTATCTCCAATATTTTTAGGTAATTGTCACCAAACTTTAGAGAGTAAGCCATCTGGACACCATAGAATTAGTATATGTATCACTTCAGTTCAGGAGGTATAGATGCTGTGGTTGAGATGCATGCCCAAAATGAATATGTTAGAAGCAAGTCTGATGTATATGAATAGTAGCAGTTCATTGTGGAAAGAGGGACTACACAGTTGGTCTTGTTTACCTTCCACCAATCTGTGGAGTTCCATGTCATCAAACTAATGAGAAAGTAGACAGATCCTTATATTCCTCAACATATAAACCTGATCCTTATAGAAGTTTCATTAAGGGCATCTTTGGCAATGATTACTTATTTTAAATGGTTTGCAAGTGGATAACTCCAGATAATGAGACAGATAGCCTTGTTCTTGATTTCAACTTAGAATTTGCAGAATCTAGTTGTGGCCAGACACATGACATGCAGCAGATAGGAATGCTACTGATAAGTTAGTAGCTGTTTGAAAACTGCTTCAAAATGTCTCAGAGAGGAGTCCTCTATAATAGCATATCTACACTTGACCCCAGCAAGCTCCACATTTTTTACAAGTGATAGAGAATTAGAAAAGTCAAGCCATGAAGAACTCCAGTGAAGACATAAAATGCATAATTATCAGATTTGCAAAAGGCCAAAGGGTTGTAGGATTATCCACGAAGTATAATGAAAAACAAACATTCTAGGCTCTCTTTCCAGCCTGCAGGTGAATGGGAGGAAATTTAATTGGGATATGTATCAGCTCCCATAAGTAAATTCTTCAAGCCAACTGTGCAAATGCAGGGTAGGTGAACTCTGGCTAAAGATCACATTCTCCAGAAAATGAAAAATAGCCATGGGCAACCCTCAGTGTTGGTTTAGGGCATAGTTGGTATTAGTGTGATCACATATGACTTTCTTCCTCCCTGCCTTGCCTCCCACCTCCTGATTGGAGTTTCCTGGAATCACCCTCAAATATGCTCCCTTTCTCAGAGTTAGCTTCTGGGGGAGGGACGGTACCCATATGCAGATAGGGGACTACACAATTAAAGCTACTTTATTGGGAGAATTAAATTGCAAGTGTCTTGATAATATATAGTTGGTTCCTTATGGGGTTTGTCTTAGGTACTAACTGAATCCAGGAGGTACAGGCATTTATGTCAAGCATTTTTGCATTTTGGGTGACCTGTGTATTTTTAGTATGTGATGAAGTAAAGCAGTTACATCCTACACAGTTAATTCTCTAGGCTGCCAGGAGTGAGACCTCTTGTGTGAATAATCCCTCTGCATCAATAAAAAAGTTTTCTTAACCTTGTAGGTTCATCATTTAGAAAACTTCAGTTGGGCCCCCCAGTTAGGTAGCCTTTGAAGGAGGGTCTATGGAAAAGAGAAGATAGAGGCTTGAAAATATTCTTCCAGCAGAAACTTGGGTTCACAAGTCCGGAACATCTTCCCAAGTTGATACCCAGGTTTACAAAGCACCATAGCTCCAACCCAGTCTTACCAACCCAGGTGTGCAAAAGCTATAGATAGAAAAGCATTATATAAGTATAGAGTTAATACAACCTAGATTTCTAGAACAATCAAGAAAACTAATGTATCAATGACTTCCAATCCCTACTTTGGTCTTCTTGCAGCCACTTAACCCTAAATCTTGCCATCACTGACTCCACTTGTATAGCTGCCACTCTCAATAATTAAGGAGCAGCAGTCACTCCTGAGGTCCTTTCCCTGGGAACTTTTAGCTATGGAGTTGATACCCTTGCTCTCCTCCAGATGAGATGCAAACCAGGCCAGTATCCCAGGCCAGGGAATGACAGTATTAAAAGAACTATAAGTTGAGGCATGGTGCCCTGAGGAGATAGCTGAAGATTTGAGGGTAATAGAGCTTGCCTGGCCTCACATTCCAGCTTAGGGACCTGGTAAGAGCTGAACTTTAAAAAGTTTTTCCCTTTATACCACCCCACTATTAACATCTTCGAGGCTAAAAAACAGTATTAACTTTTTCACTAACGTTCTCCTATTCGGTAGAACCAGCCTTCTAAATTGTAAAAAAAAACAATCCATATTTTCTTTCATATAATTCACAAAATATTCTCCTTTGGAGTTTTCAGAAAGTAGCGCATAAGTAATTTTATCTTTGAACTTGTATTATGCAAAAACATATGTTGCTGGAAAATGGCCCAGTCTTTCTCCTTCATTCTGAAGTTAAGGCCCAAGGAGGTCAAGTGATTTACCCAGGTCACGTAGTAGAAGTGACACCAGAACCCCATCATGACTAATCCTTTCTGTCACATCTACACTAATAATAAAAGACTGTTGAGTTGGCATATCTGAGATCATCACATTAGGGTTTCCCTAAAGGCCCTGGGCCAGATGTTGGTAAGCCATACATTATTCATTTCCCTTGGTGCAGACACTTTTCGATATGCCCTCTTGCAGTGTTTCTTTATATAGCATCAGGCAGTTAATGAAGGAGCCATATCTGGCATGTGTCCCATCTTTATTAATTCCAAGACAAAGCTCTAATATTTAAGCCCCAATGCCATTGGTAGAGAGGTTTATGGCAAAGGATCAGTATTATTGTCTTTTGTATCTGTGACTACAAGGTGCCTACCTGAGTACTGTGGAGTGTTATTTACCCAGGTCAAAGTGATCTGTATTAGCTTTCTCATTGTTCTGACCAAATACCTGGGAGCACAGTTTAAAGGAAGGAGTTACTTATTTTGATTCATGGTTTAAGAGGACTCATTCCATTTCAGCTGACCCAGTGTGGTGTGATTGACAGAATATCATGATGGCAGGAGTGTGTCCTAGTGGAGGTTCTCATCTCGCAATGGACCAGGAAGCAGAGAGAATAAAACAAACAAGGGCAAGGGACATCCCCCAATGACATACTTCTTCTAACAAAGCACTACCTTCTGAAGTTTCTTGAAGCTCCCCAACTAGAACCACCAGCTACACACTAAATAACATGAGCTTTGGCAGCAGGGTGAGATTTCATATCCAAATTACAACATTATCTAAGGCTTCAAATCATCCAGTCAGTTATGTGCAAGTGTTTCCTAACCAGACCAGAATATGAGATTTGTTCATTTACAGAGGATCTCTGAGGCATGGCTGGCTGCAGAAGGACAGGTTTAGAAGAGTATGTGGGTGCTTCTACATTCTGTTACTGCACATCCATGAATATAATAAAACAGTCAGAAATTGGAGTGGTGGTGTAGGAGTGTAGTCATCACTTGCTAGGAGGAGGAAGGAAGACCAGTTGTCTGGGGCCAGTCTGAACTACATGGTGGAACATTGTGTCAATCACCAAGAAACATAGAAATGAACATCAAGACTGGGATAAAGAGTAAGGCATCTAGGATATCCAAGGAGACATGCTCCCCTCTCTGGGGTGTAGTGCATGGGTGACATGATGCTGAGAGTGACTCATGAAAGCAGAGGCAGATGCCCACAGACAAACACTGAACTGAACTCCTGGAGAATAGATGGCACTTTATATGTTGTGCTGTTGTTGCCCCACCCACCCACCTTGTCCTAGTGTTGGCTCCGAAGACAAATTTTTGTTTCAGGGAATTCATAGCTCAATGTTTGTTCTAGAGGCTAATGTGACAGAAACCTCTGCCCATCCGAGTAGAGACACACAGCCTTCTCTGCTCTCTAAGCTGTCTCAAGATTCCAGCAGCAGTGAACCCTTGACTGCCTGGCAGATGAGGCACATCAAAGTCAGTAGGCAACGTGTTTGATGAGTACTCCAGGATGTAATGTGTGTGATGTCTCCACAGCAACACAGTGAGTTAGCTGTGGAGTCACAGCGTGCACCTCAGTAGCTCCTTGACTTGCTGTGACTGCAATGGAGCATGTTCGGCGCACACTTTATTATTATTTCTTTATTTAAGTTAGAAACAAGCTTACTTCACATGTTAATCCCAGCTCCTTCTCCCTCCCCCCCAGAAACCTCCCCAACATCCTACTTCAATACCCCTTCCCTCCCCAGGAAAGATGAGGCCCTCCATGGGGGATCTCCAAAGTCTGTCATATCATCCAGGGCAGGGGCTAAGCTCTCTCCAGGTTGAGACAGCATCTCTCCATGATGAATGGGCTTCCCAAGTCCATTTGTACACCAGGGATAAATACTGATCTACTACCTGAGGCCCCATAGATTGCCAAGGCCTCCTCACTGACACCCACATTCAGAGGGTCAATCCCATGCTGGCCTCTCAGCCATCAGTCTGGGGTCCATGAGCTCCCTCTTGTTCATGTCAGCTGTCTCTGTGGGTTTCACCAGCCTGGTCTTGACCCCTTTGCTTTCACTCTTCCCTCTCTACAAGTGGGTTCCAGGAGTTCAGTTCAGTGTTTAGCTGTGGGTGTCTGCCTCTGCTTCCATCACCCACTGGATGAAGGCTCTAGGATAGCATATAAGGTAGTCATCAATCTCATTATAGGGGAACAGCATTTAAGGTAGCTTCTCCACTATTGCTTAGATTGCCAGCTGGTGTCCTCCTTGTAGATCTCTGGAAATCTCACTGGTGCCAGATCTCTCCTCAAACATATAATGACACTATTATGATACCTCTCATCCTGCTCTCCTCTATCCTTTCCCAGACTCAACCTTCCTGCTCCCCCATGTCCTTCTCTCCACTCCTCTTCTCCCTCTCTCTTTCTCCCTGCTCCCTCTCCCCTCCCACCATGCTCAGCTAATATCAAACTAAATAGAGAGAAACTTACGGTGATTCCTCTAAAATCAGGAACAAAATAAAGTTGTCCAGTCTCTCCATATCTCTTCAATATTGTGCTTGAAGCTCTTGCTAGGGCAATAAGATAACAAAAGGAGATCAAGGGGACACAATTTGGAAAGGAAGAAGTCAAATTTTCACTATTTGTAGATGATAGTCTACATAAGTGATCTGAAGAATTCTACCATGGATCTCCTACAGCTGATAAACGCCTTCAGCAAAGTGGCAGGATAAAAGGTTAACTCAAAAAAATCAGTAACCCTACTATATAGAGACAATAAATATGCTGAGAAAGAAACCAGAGAAACGTAACCCTTAACAAAGCCACAAACAACATAAAATATCTTGGAGCAATTCTAACCAAACAGGTGAAAGACCTGTATGGCAAGAACTTTGAGGCTTTAAAGACGATACCAGAAAATGGAAAGATCTCCCATGTTATTGGATAGGTAGGATCAACATAGTAAAAATGGCAATCTTACCAAAAGTAATCTACAGATTCAATGTAATCCCTATCAAAACCCCAGCACAATACTTCACAGACATGGAAAGAACAATTCTCAACTTTATAAGGAAAAATAAGAGACCCAGGATAGTCAAAACAACCTTGTACAATAAAGGAACTTCTGGAGGCATCACCATCCCTGACTTCAAGCTCTACTATAGAGCTATAGTACTGAAAACAGCTTGGTATTGGCACAAAAATATACAGGTAGACCAATGGAATTGAATTGAAGACCCTGATGTTAACCCACACACCTATGAACACCTGATCTTTGACAAAGAAGCTAAAACTATACAATGGAAAAAAGAAAGCATCTTCACACTTTATTTTGATGCTGGTCCCTTGGTGTGCTAATTAGGGATCATTGTATTCTCTTCAGCATTGAAGAACAGATTGCAAAGCCTTCTGCTATAGGCCTGCCATTGTTCCTTTACTTACTTCCTCTTCTCAGCAAGTCTCTTAATGATTCAATAATGTTAAAATGAGGAAATAGCTGACAAATGCCCAGGTCTCCTCCTGCTGTGGAATGTGAGGAATTTCCTGGTGTATAGTCTGGGAAGTGTGAGATTCTGAGCTAAGCCCTAATCCAGAGCAGAACTGATGGTTCTTGTTTTAAAGATTGGAATTAATTTCTGGGCCTGGAGAGAAACTGAAGGATGCCCTCTCATATCACTCTTGAGGTTTTCAGGTCGTGGATGAGAAGGTGACACACATGGGGACGCCTTGAGTGAACATCCAGCCCTTCTGAACACTGTCCTTAACTCACTGTGTTTGCTGCATTCAGAAGCTAATCAGCTCTCAAGGGAGTATCTTGGCATGCTAAGTCAAGTTTATTCCATGGTCTCCAGAAGGTCCCATACATGCCAGTTGTCACCTACTTTGAGTTTAAATTCTGTTCCAATAGAGATATAGATCTGATAGAGAGAGAGAGAGAGAGAGAGAGAGAGAGAGAGAGAGAGAGAGAGAGAGAGAGGATCAACTTCTCATGAGATATCAGTCTGTTGAAGTTCAAGTACCTTACATTAAATTGTGTATTATTTATATTGTTCATTTATGCATTTTATATATATTATACTTTAAGTCACCTCTAAATTATTTATAATTCCTAACACAATATAAGTACTATATAAATCACTACTATGTTATATTATTTAGGGGCTAGTGATAAGGAAGAATACTTTATAGATATTCAGAACAGATGCATTTTTTTCTTACTGTTCTTGATCAATAGTTGGTTCAATCCATCCATGAATATGGAAGCCATGTGTAAGAAGGGATGACTTTATGAACACACTTTACATATACTTAGACATATACATATGTACATACACATTTATATATATATATACACACATACATGTATACATTACATATACTTAAACACATGTTTTGTGGAGTGTGTGATATACATACATTGAGAAGTTCTTATTTGCCAGATATTTGCTGTGTACGTTGCTTATACTAATTTACTTATTCTTAGCAGCAATATTCAGAAGCAAGTTGTATAAATTATTATAAGTCAGATAAATGTTGTTGGCTGGTCCTGGATTTAAATCCAGGTGTTCTGACGAAGTGTCTTAAGTCTTAATTGCTGGAGTGGTCATTCTCAAACTTGAGCACCATGAGATTCCCCTGGAGAGGTGCTAAACTGTATTTGTCAACTTTTCTTAGCTGTAGTAATACGAGGGATAAACAGGCTAAGGGAGGAAGGATGTATATTGGCTCACAGCTTCAGAGGTTTCTGCCCATCATGACAGGAGGGCATGGTGGAACCATGTTACACTAGCAGCAGTCTTGAACATGTCCTGTTTCTCTTTAGTTTTGATTGACTTTCACGCTGTTTTGTGGAAACCTAGACCTGCAACTCAACTGGTGTGACTTCATTTATGCAGATCTGTGACTGAATTCAAGGGTTAGTTAAAATCTAGGGATGGGAATAATTCTTGGAACAAAAATGTCAATGTCCTTTACCGTGTAGCATGAAGAAAAGCTCAATCTAAAGAATGGCACTTTGGGCTGTTTGCTGTTGTTCTGACAGATGACCACAGACTGGGTAAAGTGTGAATGATCAAAATTGCATTTTCTAGAAAGATGGGATGCCCAAGAGCATAATACCGTCACCTAGTGAGGGCCTTTATGCTGTATCGTGACAGCAAGGCACATGGGCATGCATAGGCTCTGGTTTCCACAAAGCCACTAACCACATCATGAGGCCCCAACTTCCACTGTCTTCTAACCCTAATTACCTCCTAGAGGTTCTGCCATTAACATAAGAATTCAAGGAACAAGTTTGCAACCCATAATTTAAAACAAAACAAAACCACTAAGCATACTTAATCCTGTACATCAAGTATCATACAAAAGACAAAACATTTGTGAAAGATGTGATAATCTCTTAGGGCTTGTTTATGAATATATATGTAACGTGTGAGCTTTTACCATAGCAAATGAAGTAATGGAAATGGAGTGTCGTTACTTCTGTGTGAGTTTGGATTAAACCCTTGACATTTAGGTTTAGGTACAGATATTTAGGAGCTGAATCAAGTAAGACAAGGCAGCCAGTGAATGTCAGTTTATGAGAGGCAACTGAAATGAATCCCACTTGGCAAACAAGGTTGGGGACTAGGAGACAGAGCAGAACACACCTCACTTATCCCACTGAGGGGTGAGGAAATAGGATATTTTCCCACCACCTACAGCCCTTCCAGTTGGTATGTGTGCAACAGAGGTAGTCACTTACATGGAGAGACACTTGATGCACTGTGGATGGTCTCAGATGTAGGGTAATATTACATACATGTCTGCTTTTGTCCCCAAGAACCTAAAGATAAAGATGCTGTCAGCACTGTCTTTTCTCTTTATTTTCAAGAGTAGAAAGGACGGACATAGATCTTTGTTGTGTCTTGAGAACTGAAGCCCACAGTCTCCTCTAGCCTTTGGATGCAGCTAACCTCCAACCTCCAGGGTACCCAAGGCTTTCTGTTTTGTCATATTTATTTAAGTGTGCTAGGCATATAGACAGAGCCCCAGTAACCAATGTCACCAATGGAAGCCCAGAGCAGCTGCAGTAGGAATTGTGGGAGACTGAGAAAGAGAAAGGTGACTGTTGACAGATGATCAGAGATAAGGGCATCTGGGGAGCCATGTCACTTGATAACTCAGTTTTGTCAACAGGGAGGCAAATCCAGAGTAGGAGAGAAGAGCAGGGTTCTTCACCCCAACACACAACTTTTGGAGTAGGAATTGCTGTTTACATCTTGTAGCCCTGGGTCTAAGACACACCCGAGTCTCCAGAATATGTTTTGTCATCACAAAATATTCAACTTGCTCTTAGGACTAAGAAAAGTAGATAGAGGAAGGAACACAAGGGGAGTGGATGGGAGGAGAGAAAAGAGGGGAAACTGGGGTTGGGATGTAAAATAAATGAAAACATTTAAATAATAAAAAAGAAAGTTTGTGGAACTGTTTATCTGAAGTGGGTTATCCAAAGGCTTCTGTGTAAGATAGTTGTTCAACTAGCAGTATACTATGAGCCCTTTGACCTTCTCAAAAGAAAAGTACCCTATGACTTTTAATAATTTACTGGTGCTCCATCTTTCCCTAGGCTCCTCTTCTGAGGTGCTAAGGGGACTCCTAGATTTTCCTTATCCTATACACAGTGCATCCGTACTACTCCAGTTTTCCTTACGACACATTTCTGGAAGAGGAAGAGTATTTTCCAGATGTGCTAATGCCACTAACTTGTCTTAACACAACCCTGCAGATACATAAAAAGTATCAATAAGAGGCTTTCATTAGTGAGACAGAATGGAGGTATAGACCATCTGAGTCACTTGGGTGGACTCAGTCTGGACACAGACATTGAAAGCCTATGGTACAACACTGATCAACATTACATAAAACCTAGGACTTGACAAACCAAGAGCTCGTCCACACTGAATGTTCAGGTAGATAAGCTCAGAAGAAAATGTGGTTTGTAGAGGCAATTGGCATGCGGACTAAGGGCTACGAAAAGAGAGAAGGTTCTAAGGGGCTCCAGTTTGCTAGTTTGAGGTCTTGTGAGGGGAAAGCACAGCATGGACTATACTCCCCATGTCAGCTTTGCAGAGCCTTTCCCAGAAGCTTGAAGGAAACCTAGCTAAGGAAAAGGGATACAGCCCTGACACTTTCCCCACCCACTATTAAAAAAAATAGAAAGGTGTTCACACCCAACATTCCCAGCCCTGAATGCCCACTTCTGGCCTGAGAAACATCAAGAATGAAATCTCCCTGTGCTGTCACTGAAGCCTCAGGGAAGTTAATGGATTTTATTGACCTGTAAAAAGGTCAATAGAACCTGTAAAAAGGTGCCATGAGAAGTTTTTCATCATAGGGGCTGACAGGGCCTGTCTGGCCTCCGGAATGACCCTAGCAGGCAGCTGGAAGCAGGAGGGGGCTTTTCAGTGTCATCACAGAGCTAGAGGAGTAAGGGTTTGGCTCTGCTTCTCCTGCCACACAGCTATTGCTCCGTGGCTTGCCTGTGATTTGCTTTCCCTGCTCTCTGTTCTTGAGGTCCTCAACTCAAATACATACATGCTTGTACACATAGCTGCATGTATATAAACATATGCACAGTAATGCATGGTGTGTGTGTGTGTCTGTGTGTGTGTCTGTGTCTGTGTCTGTGTGTCTGTGTCTGTGTGTCTGGCTAGCTGGCTGGCCAGCTGGCTCTCTGCTCTCTGTCTGTCTATCTGTCTGTCTTCCAGCCTCTTCA
Organism: Mesocricetus auratus; assembly: GCF_017639785.1. Taxonomy (NCBI): domain Eukaryota; kingdom Metazoa; phylum Chordata; class Mammalia; order Rodentia; family Cricetidae; genus Mesocricetus; species Mesocricetus auratus. The sequence continues at coordinate 111,474,204 of NW_024429189.1, forward strand.
TGCACTCACAGACTAGAGTGTCTAAAAAAGGAAAGACTACGCCTCTATGTGTGATTACTCACTTTCTCTCTGATTTTCCAACCTGGGTCTGATCATGAGTGATCTTTGTTACTGCTTAATATTGTTACAATTACCACAAATTGTAACCCATCCTGTGTATACAGATCATTTATCTCAGGAATTAAAGCTCCTTTTTTTTATAGCAAGCCTTCAAATATATTGGTGTTGTGAGAAATAGGAAAGCATATACTCTCTATAAAAATGAAGCCATGAAGCCCTCTATATGCATGATGGCCCCTTTTCCAGGAAGTCACAAATTACATATAACACTTGGTCTTCCTACTACTTCTGTAGGACTAGCCACTGTTTCCCATGAGTCCTTGAGTGAGGCATTTCAGTTCTTCGTCAGTGCTGTCCACTAGAACTTTCTATGATGATAGGAGTACTCTGGTCCTGATTAGCTCATAGGACAGCAGTATCTACCTGTAACTCTCCAGCACTTGAAGTGTGGCTAGTACAGCTGAGAGTAAGGTTTTAAATTTTACTGATTTCACTCCTTTAAATTTCAATAACATGCAAATTGACCTTGACTGTTAACATACCTACCAAGAAGGACCCTCAATACTGAGGATTTGTTTCCATCAGATTGGCCTGTGGGCATGTCTGTGGGGAATTTTCTTGGTCACTAATTCATGTAAGAGGGCCAGCCCACTGTGGGCAATGCCTGGGCAGAAGGGCTTGAGTTGTATAAGAAAAGTGGCACACGCCTTTAATCCCAGCACTAGTGAGTTCAAGGCCAAGTTCCAGGAAAGGCTCCAAAGAGACATAGAGAAACACTGTCTCAAAAAAAAAAAAAAAAAAAAAAAAAAGAAAGAAAGAAAGTGGTTGAATGTGGGCCTGGAAGTAAGCCTGTAAATAGTCTTCCTGGTCTCTGCTTCAGTTCCTGACTTGTCTTTCCTCAATGATGAGCTTTTAATAAACTATATGATAAAATACACCCTTCTTCCCTAATTGTCTTTGTTCGATGTTTTATCACAGCAACAGAAAGCAAACTCAAACAGATGGTAACATGTGGCCAGTGGCTACTATGGTGAACAGAGCACAAGCCTGGGAAAGCACATAATGAGGCAACATTTCTGTGTGTGTATGCATATGAATGCATGCACAGGTACATAGTTTGTGTGTGTGTGTGTGTGTGTGTGTGTGTGTGTGTGTGTGTGTGTGTGTGTGTAGGCTGCATGGCAAGTTAGGATGTTGTGTTCCTCAGAAATGGCCCACAGGGTTTTTCATCGGCCTGATTTTCATGGAGTAGGCCTGCATAGCTGTCCAATGAACAGGAGGCAACATCTCATGAAGTGGACTAACCACATTTCCTCTGCTCCTTTTACTTCCATAATTTCATTGTTGGAGTGATTGGATACCCGAGGGGCCTCAATCCTGAGAGCATCATGGCTCATGATTATGGAAGCTTACATGGAGCCCTGTCCTCTGAGACTACTCATTTGAGGATAGAGTCTCCCCTAAAGTTCTAGGGTTTTTTTTCACATTAAAACACACAAAGAGATAGTTACCAAAGTTCTTCCCTCATGGCTTGCTGGGACACACATTTGTTTGGTGAAATTCAGCCAATGGGCTATGAAATTTAGTTAAGACATCCCTCAAATGATGTACCTGTTAGGTAACTTGTGTGTGTGCATATGTGTGTGTGTGTGTGTGTGTGTGTGTGTGTGTGTGTGTGTGAGATAGAGAGAGAGAGAGAGAGAGAGACAGAGAGAGACAGAGAGAGAGAGAGTTGGGGGAACTCATGCATGAGTTTGAGGTCTTCCCAAGAAATGGGACATCTTATCTCTGCAGGCCAACTTGTGGTGTGCTCTAAGCAGAAAATGAAATTGGCATGGCTCAGCATGTTTCCCTTTTGTCACGGATGTCAGAAATTGCACACGCGAAGTCACTGCCTACTTGCTCATCTTGGGGTGTAATAGAATCTAGAATTTATTGCTCCTTCCTCTGGGCCTGATGCCTTAGAGTCAGTGGCAAACTTTAAAAATAACACAGAGAAGCCCAGGCTGCATCCTGGGACAAGTAAACTGAAGTTGGTAGGTGTACTTAAGAACTGACCGTTTTTTTTCAGCACTCTCATGACCCCACACTTCAAATGGTCGTGTTCCCCTTAACCAGTTTCATTTGGTTTTGTTTTCCTTATGAGAATCCCAAGGTCCCTTTTTTTTTTTTTCCATTGGTCTACCTGTCAATTTTTGTGCCAAAACCAAGCGGTTTTCAGGACTATAGATTTGTAACAGAGCTTGAAGTAAGGTATGGTCATGCCTCCTGAAGTTCTTTTATTGTATAGGGATGTTTTGACTCTCCTGGGTCTTTTGTTTTTCTATATGAAGTTGATTATTGTTCTTTCTTTTTTTTAATTTTATTTTCCAGTTTAAATTTAGATAAGAATCAAGGTTTCTTCACAAGTCAGTTCCAGGTCCCTCTCCCATTCCCTCCCTTCCTCCCGTGCCCTCCCCCCCCGTTATCCCCTCATTTCTCCAGGGAGGGTGAGGCCCTCCATGGGGGTGTCCATAGTGTGTCATTTCATATAGGGCAGGGCCTAGACCCTTCCCCAAGAGTTCAGGGTGAGAGTGCACCTCACATTGTTCTATTGGAGTCCAAAGTCCGTGTGTATACTTGGGATGGGTACTGATCTGCTGCCCAAGGTTCAATAGATTCCCTAGGCCTCTTCACTGACACCCAGATTCAGGGGGTCCTGATCAGTCCCATGCTGGCTTCCCAGGCTAATGCCTGGGATTCAAGAGTTAACCTTTGTCTGGTCAGCTGTTTCTGGGGGTTAGACCAGCCCAGTCTTAATCCCTTTGATCATCAGTCCTCCCTCTCTGTTACTGGCTTTCTTGAGTTCAGCTCAGTACTTAACCAAGGGAGTCTGCCTCTTCTTCGATCAGCCACTAAATAAAGTTTCTGTTTCCCAGACTCTCTGGCCATAGGATTGTAGGCTGGCACTCCCCAGATCTATGTCTAAAATCCATATATGAGAGAGTACATGCCATGTTTCTCTTTTTGTGACTGGGTTACCTCACTCAGGATGGTTTCTTCTAGTGTCATCCATTTGCCTGCGAATCTCATGATTCCATTATTTTTTTCTGCTGAATAGTACTCCATTGTGTAGATGTACCACATTTTCTCTATCCACTCTTCAGGTTGAGGGACATCTAGGTTGCTTCCACGTTCTGGCAATTACAAATAAAGCTGCTATGAACATAGTGGAACAGGCATGCTTTGTTGTATGAATGGGCATCTTTTGGATATATGCCTAAGAGTGGAGTTGCTGGGTCTTGTGGTAGGTTTATTCCCATTTTTCTGAGGAATCTCCACACTGATTTCCAAAGTGGCTGAACCAGTTGGCACTCCCACCAGCAATGGAGGAGTGTCCCCCTTTCACCACATCCTCTCCAGCATAAATTGTCATTGGTGTTTTTGATTTTAGCCATTCTGACAGGGGTGAGATGGTATCTGAGAGTTGTTTTGATTTGCATTTCCCAGATGGCTAAGGATGTTGAGCACTTTCTCAAGTGCCTCTCAGCCATTTTAGACTCCTCTATTGAAAATTCTCTATTTAGTTCTGCAGCCCACTTTTTAATAGGGTCCTTTGGTGTTTTGGAGACTTGCTTCTTGAGTTCTTTGTAAATTTTGGAGATCAACCCTCTGTCGGATGTGGGATTAGTGAATATTTTTTCCCATTCTGTGGGCTGCCTTTTTGTCTTGCTGACTGTGTCCTTTGCCTTACAGAAGCTTCTCAGTTTCAGTAGGTCCCATTTATTAATTGTTGATCTTACTGCCTGTGCTACTGGTGTTATGTTCAGGAAGCTGTCTCCTGTACCAAGGTCCCTTTTAAAGTAGACTGAGTCTAAATCTTAAATACAATTCTATACTTCGTTCATGAAAGTACAAGCACATCTTTATCATATGTGGAAGTTTGAATCTTTGAAAGTTCAGGAGCCCAAATAATAAATCCAAACCTAGTTTCTATACAGTGTCAAATGATATTATTATTTCATTTCAATACTCTCCACCCCTGCACCATCCCTACACCTTCCTTGAACCAGAAGTTTGGTTCAGTAAAACACACCAAAGAGAAAAGGACAATGAAGAAGAGTGGTCTGAAACACCTTCCTCTGACTGCTGTGCAGTGCAAGTGGTGTGTGGCAGTTTGGTGTTTGCGTGGAAGAACAAAGCATGGTCCCTGTGCCGAGGGAGCCTCTCTCATGCCTCCAGAATATTTCCCTGGTCAAACGTCCCTCAAAAGGTAATAAAATATGTGCATGCGTTGATTAGGAACAAATGTCAAAGTACCCAGTATGATGGAAGTCTCGATTTCCATGGCTCTGATAAATCGCAGCATGCTCTCATGAATCTTTAATGGCTGGCCTATATTTAGGGGCTTTCAGTTTCTGAGGGCGATGAAAGGTTCTGCAGAGATACTGTTCTCCCAGTGCCTAGCTTCTGCCAGGGCTGGTACCTATTTAAAGCACATCTTGTCTTTTTGAACATGGGCAGATTATGCTGACAAGAAACTTTCCTAGACCTGAAATCAAATGACAAGAACTCCGACCTCAAAAGTGTTCATTAATTTCATTCAAAATATGATATGGATTGTCTGCTGTGTGTCAGGCTTTGTGCTGGGCATGTTGAAGAAAAAACATAGAGCCCCCGACCTCTGAGTTTGCACTCTAGTTGGAAGAGACAGTCGGTAGATACAAAAACAAATCATCAGGGTAATTACAGACTGTGGTAATTGCAGTGAAAGAAATAAGCAGGGTGGCATGGTGTGTTTTTAAGCAGGGAAGTGACATGAGCTGATTTGCATTTTGAAAGATCACTCTGGCTGCTGGATGGGAAAAAATGGATTGTAGAGGCCAAAGGTGAAAGCCAGGGCACCAATTAAAAAGCCACTTCAGTGGTCCAGGGACCAACTATATTGACAGAGGAGGTGGAAGGCAAAGAACAGATTTACAATGTGGTGTGTGTGTGTGTGTGTGTGTGTGTGTGTGTGTGTGTCTGTATGTGTATGTGTGTGTGTGTGTCTATATGTGTGTATATGTGTGTTTGTGTATTACTGGAGATCAAAACCCAGCCCCTTTGTATGCTAAGCAAGCCTGTTAACACTGAGCTATATATCTCTGCTGTCCAATGGAATTTTGAGTCAAAGAGAGAAAATTTGATGATAACAGAACAGAATTGCCAGAAACAAAGAGACAAGAACAGCTGAGCTATGGCTTAATGACTTAGTGGACTGTATTCTTTTGAGCCAGGGAGGAACAGAATCTGGTAGAAGGGCAGGTTTCAGGGGTTATATGGAGCATACTATCACTTGAATGATCTAAGTATGAAGTGCAGATGTGCCTAGTGAGAGTTTTGGTTACAGGTCAAGCATGAGGATTCTTACTTAGGTGACAGAAAATGATGAATGGCATTGAAAGCCTCGAATTATCCTAGGAAGGCAGCCCTACTGGACGGTGAATCCTCTGGACCTTTGCACAGGTACCATCAAGGATGACCAAAATTGTGTGGTGAAAGGAGCACATCCTAGAAGCTGACATGAGAGCTCCACTAGCTCATAAAGGAGAAAGAAGAGAATAGAGAATACAGGTTTGTACTTTGACCTCCACACACATGCTATGCCATGCACACACCCACATACATCAAACATATGCAACAGTAATAGATTTTTTAAATTGTAACTGAATGGGTATGACCAATTTATTTTCCAGCCCCAAATTTCAACCTCATCATGTAAAAATAAATCAACAGTTGAAAATCAAAAATTCACAAATAAAGCCAGACCTATAATCCTAGTTACACGTGAGACTGAGGTAGGATTCTAGGATTGCCTGAGTTACAGAGTGACCACACAGACAGCCTGTACATTGTAGCAAGACCCTGTCTCAAAATAAAAGGAAAATAAATAAAGGGTGATGATAGAGCTCAGTGGAAAAAGGCTTGCCTATCAGCTATGAGCATCGGGGTTCTAAGCCCAGTACCAATTAGTTATTTGTATGATTAAATTAATGGTATGTAAATCTCTGCCCAACAGAGAAATTTTTGCTTTACAAGGGAATTTACTGTGTAGTTCTTTAAATACTGAGTTCTCCTGTATTTTAAAAATTGAGTATTTTAAAACTACTCAGTTTTTGCTGAAACATAATTTACCGTTTTGTTTTTATTCCTGTTAGATATACATTGTGTGTATGTGTGTGTGCATGTGTGTGTGTGTGTGTGTGTGTGTGTGTGAGAGAGAGAGAGAGAGAGAGAGAGAGAGAGAGAGAGAGAGAGAGAGTGAGTGAGTGAGTGAGTTCATGGCACATGGACTCAGTGTGAACCCTCAGAAGTAAGTGAGTCAGATAGCCTGGTGTAGGCAGTGGTGAACAGCCAGATGATCTATTTTGATCGAGGTGGAGAGTGATATCCAAGGCTATCTTCTGTCATCCATGTGCCTAGGGCTATGGGAGACAATTCATGATCCTATGAATTCCATGCTGGGTTCTCACAAAATATTACCATCTCCTAAGTACCTGGGGATAAAGCTTTCCTAGCCTGACTAGTTCAAGAACTACAGGATTTCCTACTAGAAGAAGATGACTGTGACTGGATCGCCCCTCCTATTGCTCACTGCCCCTTTCCAGTCACATATGTTTATATCCATGGACATCCAGGCTTACCAGACCTCCAGCAAGGGGTCCCTGTCAGTTTCTTCTCGTATGTCTTTGCAGCGCTGGAGTCAGTGGTAAGGAAAGCTGCTTGTAAAGACCCCACATGGGGTTAAGTAGGATGCAAGGAATCTTTAGCCATTTGAACAGAACACTTGTTGGCTGCCATCACTAGATGGTGGCTTGGGGGACACTGAGCAAGGCTGGATCTGGCCCCAGAGTTGGTCCTCTGTCTTCTGCCTGTCTTTCGGAGCCCCAGAAATCTGACTTTGCTATTTTTAAAACCTGTCCAACTCGGTGCACACTCACTGCTATTCTGCAACTGTAGATCTGATATCAGAGATGTCTACCCAGTGACTAGTGGGCGGGTAGCACATACACATGGATACACTGGAACAAGGGATGATTCAGGCCACTCCAAAAAAGTAGGTTTAGCCCCTATGAATTGTTTACCTTGGAAATCTTCTATTTAGTATTGGTCACAGATAACTGAAACTGTAGACAGTGTGGACAAGGGCCAGCTTTTGCCTATTTGTAATAGTTATACATTCAGTAGAATATGAAACTTATATGTATATGAGTCTTCAGGATTCTAAAGCATGTACTCCTTACTCGGGAGAATAATTTATTCTGGAGAATAATATGTAATAGATTTTGTATGTTTCATTTACACATGTTTTTTTAAATGAAGCTTGGGGTTTATAGAATTGGCTCAGGTAGGGCAGAGCCCTAGGCTCCCAGTTCCCAACCATCCACACTGTCACTGCAGCAATAGTAATAATAATAGCATGTGTCATGATAACATAGCAGTAACTGCTGTCATTGGAAATACTTATGCAACTGTGTTCACTCCCTTCTGTGGCTTTCTCTTTCATGCCATGCAACCCACTGCATGCAACGGTGCAGTTAACTTTCCCATTTCTGAAGTCACTTGAGTAAATCGCTCACCCACATCACAGGGCTGCTGAGCAGCCACTATCTCAACCCTGGCGGCTGAACTACAGATGTGAAAATTTCTTATCTGTCTCCAGACAGCATCTGTCTCTCTGACCAGTCTCTCCCAAGGGAACTCCTGTCACCTATAATGGCAGTGTGATAGCTTCCTTGCAGGTGCTGAACAAGGTCTCAAGTTTGTGCCCCTCCCAGGGTAGGAGGAATTGGACTAGCTCTGGCCTTTGAACTCATAGCTACTCACTGTCCTTTGCAATCAGATCAGTCCTTAATTTGGTGGTTTAGTCTGCAGGAACTTCTAATTAAAAGATGGATTTTGTAATGAGCTTTTATTAATTCAGCAATCTGTCTGGATGCTGAATTGTCATTTTTCCTAATAGAGAAAATTGGTTTGGTTTATTTTCCTGAACAGTGGAAGTCATTCAACTTAATTAAACTGTCTGAGGAGATTTTCTACTTGTCTTACTCTACATGGGCCAGGAGGGAGCTCCCTTCGTGAGGCCTCAGTGATAACTGGAGATTGACTTTCCTTCTGAAGCCAGTGTGGATCTGGTGTCAGCTATTAATATAATCTCTACAGCCCAAATCATGGAAAAATCGGGGGTCTCCTCCGGGTGTGGGGGTACTTGCCTGTAATTCCAGCACTCCAGTGGAGGAAACAGGGTTGCTAGTTCAAAGCTACCTAGGGAGGCCCTGTTTTAAAGCAGGATGATGCCTATGTTACATGGCTTCCGGTTATCAGAAAGGTTCCCCTGCACCCCTGTGTCCCTACACCCCTGCACCCCTGCATCTCATATACACAGAAGAGTAGAGACTGTCTCAGATTCAGCAACACAAAATGACAGCACAGTCAGAATTTAAAATTCTTGGAACCACCTTAGAAGGACAATTACTAAAGTTTTCACACTGTCAAAGAGAATACTAATCATATTTGGTAGTACATTAAAGAATCAACCCTTGCCAGCAGGTAGAGATTTTTGTCAAGGATGCAAAGCTTAAATAATAATAATTATAGTAATAATAATATATCAAGCAGTGGAAAACAGCATAGAAATGGGACTCCAGAGAAAAACACCTAGATACTTTCCTAGAGGAAACCGTGATTTTAAAAAAGCGTTTGCCTGTTTGTGGTATATATAGTATTTCTGGGTCATAAACTATCGTATTATGGAAAGATTGAGGTAATAAAATGGCTGTCACCCACACACACTCACATATTGTGGTCAGAGAATTTAAAATCTATCAGCAAACCATCTCAGCAGTTTTCAAGCTCATGGTGTATTAACTATCACAATTTATTATCATTTGTTATATAATACATATTATAGTATATTATTTTATTCTTACTACTATTATTATTATCTATAGATAGCCACCATGTTGTAGAATAGTCACAGAACTTATCCTTCTGCTTAACTGAACATTATGTCCTTTAATCAATGGCCTATGCAGCTCCCTCACCAACTACCATTGTGTTCTCTGCTTCTGTGAGTTCAACGTTTGCAAAATACTTGAGGCTTCAGGGCAACTCACTTACAGCAGGAAGAACTCCACAGATGACCAGAAGATAAATATGTGTGCCCTGTAAAAGTCACAGACATCACAGAAAATGGCTATATTACACTTTTCTTTTTCTTAATTGTCTAAATGTTCTACTATGTAGCACTGTACATATGATCACATTTATTTGCAGATAACATGACAATAGAACTAGTCATCATAAGCACACATTGATAATCTCTTGAAAAATATAAGTTTCAAATAATCAAAGAAAAACTAAACATGCAGAACCAGCAGCTTCCAAAATTTAAAAGTGAATATACTGAATTTTATTTGTATATAATAAAATAGAAAAATTGGCTTTAACCACATACCACCTATAAAAGGAGAAACTTCTAACATATATCTAAATATACATTTAGGTGTTTTAATGAACAAGACTTATTTTTAAGTCATATTTCCAATTTAATTAAAAACTCAGAAGTTGTTGGATTTACCAATATACTAAAAACATTTGCATGAAGAACATTTTGCTCTACTCTATACTGAAATGTCTTTATATGTTATTTAAATTCCAGCATTAAGTCAGGCAGAAGAATGGAACAAAATAAATTGTCAAAAACTGGCTCAAGGAGCCATTTCTGTAGTCAAAGAAACAGGCTGGACCAAGGCAGCAGAAAGGATTATTTACCCATGAGCCTGGGAAAATACAAAAATTACTTGGGAAAGCTCAGCTTTCATCTCCTCACCACGTTACTCTCTCTGTTCCCTCAGACTCACATAGTCTGTAACCAGCCACTTTCTTGCTGGTTTTGCAGCTCATTTTGTAAATGCACCCAAAGGTTCATTCTGATGAGTAGTCAGTATTCATACAAGATGCTGGTAATTAATATATATATATATTTTAGAGAGAGAGAGAAAGAAAAGAGAGAAGTCTGGGTTAGCCTTAGGTGAAAATCCTGGAATTGATTAAATTAAAAAATATGAGTTACCCTGATGACCTTATTTAGCAAGTGGCATTTTGTCCATACAAAGTAATATAAAATCTAGACCTAAGTGCAAAATGCAAGATAACATGGAAGAATGTCTGAGTGGCCTTGGATTGTCAGTGACATAATATTGAAAACAACCTTGAAGAGGAAAAATAATGGTCAGCTGAACTTCATTAAAATTAAAACATTTTGCCTATGAAAGATAATATTAAGAGGCTCTAAAAAGCAAGTCACAGAGTGGGAGAAAAATCTGTACAAATCACATCCCTAATGAAGGATGAGCACTAAAAAAGTAAAGACATGCACAACATATTCTTGAAGGCTGACGTGACTGATGATTGCCTCAGAGGAGGAGGAAAAACTACGGAGTTTGGTATGTACAGAGTCCATATGTATTAAAACCATATTACCAAGTTTGTGATATTTACACCTCGTGGGCTTATTGGAATGTGACCCATTCATAAGTCAAGAGACACTGACATAATCGCCGTGCATACTATCTGTACTCTTTAGCACAAAACCATTTAGACTTGATGCAAAGAGGAGTTAAATTTACTAATATGGGGCTTGGGGTGAGAGAATGTGCCTGTGCAAATGGACATGCATCTCTATAGTGAAACAGAACATACAGGTCCCTAGACATAGATTTCCCTGCCTTGCAGACCTTCAAGAATCTCATCCATGCTGCCAGCCGGGAGTCCTTGATCATTCTCATTTATTCCCATCTGTCATCTTGATTATTTCTAGGGATTTCATTTGGGGATGTGATCTGAATCCAGAGACTGCCATCAGCACCAGGAGCCTGGGGCAGGGGTGTGTGCAGCCTTGTATTCCTGCTTTGGTCCTGTCCCAGCTGTTCTGAAATTGATAAACAGCACAGCCCCTCTCTTCCCCTGAGAGAAATGAAGTGCAGACTCAGGGCCTCATTGATTTCCCAGGACACCCGATGCCACTTTAGGACTCCATTTTTATTTCAGAAGTGGCCTTCTGACCTGACTCAGTTCTGTAAATCAGCTGGCAAAATGCCGTGCTGCTGCTGCTCTCAGTGTGATCCCTCATGCTATAGTTTTCCACTTTTATCTAACAAGGAGAATATCCTTGAGAATTCAGACATATCCCCTTCTTTGAATGGGAGAGATTTTCTGAACTCTGACGTCAGAGATAGCTTTTTTTTAAAGGCTTACAAAGGCACAGGTCTGGATCCATTGTGGCTTGACTAGTCTAGTTCAGAAAGATGCAGCATTTCCTCTAGCTAAATGCCTCTGTGACCTGTGTTTTTCTTAGCCCCTGGGCAGTAAGAGTGGACACGTCACAGTAGAATCTGAACTGATTCTGCTCCAGTGGTTTTCATAGGGTTCCTCACTTTTTTAACCACACTCGGGTACTAAGCCTCTCAAGAGCTTTTATGCTATGAAAAGAAAAAAATCATACATGCCCCTCTGTTTCCAATAGACAACTTTAGGGTTATCAATCCGCTCAAATCTGTAATGCTTGTTCACTTTTCTGTAATCATCATACAGCTACAGCTCTGTTTCCTGTAGTTTTAGTTACCCATGGTCAAATATAAAATTTGAGATAATAGTAATTCATTTTAAACTGTACTCTGAATATCATGACGTAATCTTATGCTATAATACTGTCCTACCTGGGATGTGAAATAATACTTTTGTCCAGGATAACTATGCAGTGTATGTTACCCTCCTGCTAGACATCCGGCCACCAGACTAACTGCTGCAAGAACATAGCTTTTGTGTTTAAATAACCCTTATTCTACTTGAAAATGACCCTAAGGCACAAGAACAATTATGATGGCAATTCAGATATGCCAAACAGAAACTATAACATACCTCCTTTAGACACAATACTTGAGACGGACATCCCAATAATATAACCTATATAATATAGTCTTGTTATAATCATTCTATTTTCTTGCCAGTTATCTTATGCTTCACTGTAACTATGTGATTTATTTGTATTCAAACTTTATCATAGAAATACATGTAGAGGAGAAAACAGTGGGGTTCAGTGTATGCATCATTTTAGACACCCATGGGGGTCTTATGATCCCCTGAAGATAAGCAGAGGCTACTGTGTACCATTTGGAACTGCAAAGCCAGAATATTGAAGACAAGAGTTGTCTCAAAGCCATGTCTCATAAACCCAGCCCTGTCTCTGGCACAATCACTTGTCATCAGTGAATTCCAGTGGGTTGGATAAATAGCTAGAGGCCTTGCTGGCCCCATACTAGTTGTCTTTGGGAAGCAAAACACTGTCTGTGTTCTAGCTGATAACTTTGTCCCTTCTCTAGGGAAAAAACAAAAGCAAAATAAAACACTCTTAGCATGCCTCGGGTCTCTAGAGTGGTGTAGAATTCTCCAAGTTTCTAAGAGACCACAGGCCAGGTTCAGTGACTGGTCCCTTCCGAGTGGAAAGCTGGAAGAGGTCAGAGACTCATAGCATGTGTCACTGTAGACTTCCACTAATTGTAGGCATATATACATGCGGTTTTTCCCTTCCTTTAGTAGTGTCAGTGCTGTCATCAGGAGCATCTGAGGTTCAGCAAATCCACAGGTTGACTATTGCGACCAGCATCCTTCCCTTCACCCATTCTGTATGTGCATTTGCTGTTTGCTTTGAAGTTGCTGTGCATCCACATTCCTGGGATGAGGCAGCTTCTTTCAAGGTTCTCTTGACATCTCCACCGGGGCTTCATAGACTTTGCATTCTTCTTGCAGATCTGGAATGGAAGGAAACATATGTTGCCCTTTCCTTACATAGTCTTCAATTGGTTTCCCCAAAGAGCAGACCGTGAGCAGAGAATTACATGCTGTGGCTTATTTGGGAAGTGATTCAGGAAATTTTGGTGGGTGAGTGGAGAGGAAAGAAAAATCTAGATGTGGTATGTTAACAAGCAGGTTGCTTTCATGGTTAATTAGCACTCAGTCCCCCTAAAGAACTCAAGGAGATCGAGCACAAGAAGTAGATTGTAGGTTTTGTTTTCTAGTTCCTAACCCAGCTGTCATTGGGCTACATCTAGGGATATTAACTCCCAGTTCTTCTGATTTGTTCCATTACCCTCAAGATAAGAGAAAACCTAGAAAATTCTATGACTAGTATGGACACCTTGGGTATATGGTCAGGACCTTGTCAGTCTTGGCTATCTACAGGGTTAAAAGAATCATAAAAGAAAATTCTAAGAGAATTTAACTCAACATTTGTTCACATAGGAGACAGAGGCAAACTCACTGATTTCAGTTCTTTGTGCTGTGAATAGGCACTTCTGTGAGGTGCACTTTATTACAGTTGTGAAACATTAGGAGATGTACATAATATGCTTAATATGGGACCTGGCTAAGAACATACAAAAATATTTGAGTTATTGACAGCATTATTTTCCTACTTGCCTTTCAGATAAAAAATCTGTTCAGGATAGTGTGATATGCAGTAGACTATTGCATCCTAGGTAGCAAAGGGCATGGTTATCTGTAATGAAGATGAGTGAGCTAAACCAGCCCACTCCACTCTCTGGGATCATTCAGAAAAGTGCAGGGGCTCTCACTGAGAATTCTATGAGACAGTTGTACACAGGAAAAAGGCTTGTATTTTACAGTACTCTTAGAACTTCAAAAACCCACCTTTGTCAAGCTTACCTTCAGAACTATGCTAGCATCACAGCACAAGCAGTATCCCAAATTTCAGCTTTTGTTTTAAAGGGAAAGGTGTTCAATTTGAGGTACACCATTGAAGTAACTAATTAAGAACCATAATGTCTTACTTCCTGCCTGATAAATGGTTCTGGGCCTTTGTCAGACAAGTAATGCATTTTGCACCAGAGACACTGTTCTAAGAAGAATCTCTAGAACATTCTGTATATTCTGTATGTCTATCATCATATTCAGTTGAAACAGCCATTCTGTGTTGACCTTATAAAAAGAAAGATGTATGAAAGGATTGCTTTCTTATTTCAGTCCCTTTAGTAACTGAACTTCAGGTCAGTTCTGGGTTCCTCAGTTGTATATCTGTATTTCTGGCAGATTCATCCTTCTTTACTCTTTTGTCCTCCAGAAAGTATCAAAGAGCACAACTAACCTTAGTCATGAAATACAATTCCAGTAGAATTCTATATGTGCATAATGATCATTCTGTTTAATATAGGAACCCTAGAATCTTGAATAACAACATTATATATGTTCACTCTTGCAGCTGCTCATTATATGGTTAAACTTATAAAAAATTTTGTAGCTGTGTATTCACTGAAGAGACCATCATTTATTAAGTACATTTAGAATATTGTGATGAAAGCTTGGGAATAAAATATGCATGAGAAATCACCCCTACCTGTGAGGAGTGCCCAAACAAAAAACAAAAGCAGATGTTTTGAAGAGGGTAGTATGTTGCTATTTGGGGGAATTTGGGTATACCAAGTATACAGAATAAGATAGTAAAAATAACTTAAATTTATTGGGAAATTACTACCTGCTAGATACCAAGTATAGCACTTACATTCTTAATACTTTGTTTTATACAACTTTGTGAAGTCTATGAGACTATAGTCACAGACTTTAGGAGTAAGTCAAGTTATAGCTGCCCAAATGATGCTCAACTGGTAAGTGGCAAAGCCTGAATGGAGCTCTAGGAGGCCTGACTTTAGACCTAACTAAAATTCCATCAGGGAAAAGTCTGACATGGATGCAGATGAAAAGCTTGGGGCAGAAATCAAGTCTAAGCCACAAAGCATTCAGGAGTAAGAACATTCACAGTGGTGATTATTTTTCACCTGGGTACCAGAAGAAATAATGATTTCAGCCATCCTTAGAAAGGACACAGGACAAGTACCTGGTAGGTTGCTCTTATAAACGAAAGAACAGAGTGAGTCTGCCTAGGAATGTATGGAGTGAAATATTGGTGGGATGATGCCCTAGGGAACTCTATGGAAAAATCAGAAAAAAATGGGCCAGCATTTCCTTTAATACAGGCATCATTCACAAAGCATTACTTGAGGAACCCTTCCCACCCATGCCCTTCTTCTCTATATACTGGGGACCCATGTGTGCCTCTGGCCCTAGATTCTCCTTGATCTCTAGACCCAATCATTTCCATGGGCATTTCATTCTGATAAACCATAGGATCTTCAATCTCTACATACCCAAATTTACCCCTTGACCCATCCCTCAGACATGGTCCTCCTTCCTAGATCCCACTTACTGTTCACATACCTTCTCCAATGGAGTACTAAACAGTTCCTCCCCTCATCTTCACTGTACCCGAGACCATGTTGTTCCATTCCCCTCCAGTATTCTCTATACAACAGAGATCCTTCTATAAACTTAACTGGATTGTGCATCCTCTTATTAAAGTAAATAAAGGGTTTCCCATATTTGTAACAGTAAAGGCCTATATGTCTACCCTGGCTCTTTCATCCCACCTGGCTCCAGGTCCCTATCCTGCCCATTGAAGCTTTCTGGCATCTCCTCCCCACTCCTCTCCCTTCCCTATTTTCCTTAGCCCTCATCTGGCTCTCCTTCTTCAATTATGTTAGCCTCCTTCTTTCAACTGCTCTAGGCATATCCTATCCTCTTCCTGAACAAGTCTGTTTCTACTCATCACCTACTCCATCTCTATACCATTTACCTCCCAACTAGACCAAGGGAATCAAGGCTTCCTTGGACAGGCTCTAAGAGTCCTCAGAGTGACTTTCCATTCATTAAAGAAATTAAATCTACAGTTCCTCCTCATTGCATAGTAAGCTCTCTGGATCCACAGTGTCTAGCAATTGGTAGGTACAATGCTAGTCTTCACACTTGCTCTCTGAATGAAAGAATGAAGAAGTAATGCAAGCCAGGTAAAGTGTCATCCCCTAGGGAATAATCATGCCTTGTTTGATAATTACCCTTATATCTGTAACCTGTGACACAGTATAGAAATGGCCTCAAATGTGAGGACGCTGATGACTCTGATATTTCCCTCAGCTATCCCTCAGGTGTTCCCCTGTTTTTATGAAATCTTAGACATTTTAGGAAAGTCAAGAAGAAATAGAGGCCTAGCCATCCATATCTTTTTGCCACTCTGCCTGAATTCAATTCCAGGACTTCTGGTTCACTGGGAAAACTAGTTTAAGCAGATAGAAAGGTGTGAAGCTATAAACATGTGTCATGACATGGTCATGATCTTGTCCTCTCAGTGATGGCACAGCCAGCACAGCCTTCTGGAAGACTTTGATTGTCAACATACCTTCTGTCTCTACTCCAGAAGTCAAGGCTCTATACCAACAAATAGCCTAATGAATCCTCCCATCCGTAATCAATAATGACTGAAGCCTGGTGAATTAGGGTCCAACCTCAGTTCTGATGCATTGACCAAGTTTTACTCTGACAGTGGACCAATCCCAGGAGGCAGCTGCACTTGGTCACTGATAATTCTCCTCCTACCCATCCCATGGAAACTGACATTTAGACAATAGGTCCTTGGCAGATTTCTCTAAACAGTGAAAGGGAGACTTAATTTTTTTACTTTGCAACTGAAACAAATGGAAAATACTTTTGGCAACTGCCAGCTAAGGATCTTGGACACAGAATTGGACTTTCACATTCCAGTGGCTTGTGGGGTTGTGTATGTAGACTTTAACCAAGCTTTGAAATTTAGGTTTTAGAATGGCTTGGAAGATCGTAAGCATAAGGGGCATTTTATCAGCTGTACCAGCTGTTTTTCTCAACCCATGTTAAGCGATGTTTTTGCCTCCCTTTCGGAGGACACCAGAGGGACTGCGATTAGGAGCAGGAGAAAAGCTGACAGCTCTACACAGGCAGGAGGCTCAACCAGGTGCCCTCAAAGACTAGTCTTTGCAGCCCATGCATCAGGAGCTTTGCAAGACCAGCAAATGGTGGAGGCTAAGTTATTTCCACAATAATGGGACTGGTTTTTGGCTCTACTAGGGTAATATTGGAAGGTAAAGTCCCAGACTATCGGAGGGAACTGAATTTTCCTTAAGGGAAAAGTTCTATGCTAGATTTGAATATTCAAAAGAGGCTTCCTGGGAACTGAGGTCAGATAGTGTTTAAGATTCATCCAGAAATAATATGTTGTTAACACATGCTAAAAAATTAATCATAGAGTTATCATTTAGCACACAATTTCCAGTTTGGGTTATATGTCCAAATGAATTGAAAGCAGGGTCTTGAGAAGATATTTGCTTGCCTGTGTTTATAAAAACTTTATTTACAATAGCCAAAAGATAGAAACAAGCCAGGTGTAGTAATGTCAGGACTTGGGAAGCTGAAGTCTGGGAGATTGTGAAGCAAGTCTGGGCAATAATACAGTGAGTTTAAGATAAGCCAATGATATATAGTGAGACCTTGCCTCAAAAACATAAACATCAGAGAACATCAAAAAAAGAAGAAGAAGGATATAAAGGCCTTACAGACCAATGAATGATTAAGAAAATATGCTATATCCACTTAAGGGATATTGTTTACCCTTAAAAAAAGAATTACGTCCTGCCACGGAATCTGACAGAGGGACCTGGAGGCAGAACAAAGCATCCAGCATTGCCTGCCATTCCTGTCTTGCCCCTCAGCCTTCCAGGACACAGAAGAGGATAGAGTCTTGAGCATATACCCAGCAGGAGAGGGAGAGACCCCTCCTGTATCCACTGGAAGAAGAGATGGGAAGGCGACAGTATAAGAACACAGTCAACAACAGAAAGACTTATATGACACCACCAGAGTATAGGGATTCTACACCAAGACCTGAACATCCCAATGCAGATGAAACAGAAGAAAATGACCCTGAAAACAACTTCATAAAAATGATAGAGACCCTTAAAGAGGATATGAGAAAAATCCTTTAAAGAAATGGAAGAGAAAACAAACCAAAAAATGCAAGAAATCAACAAATCTATTAAAGAAAGCAAGGAAAGCCAAGAAAAAACAATCAAACAGATGAAACAATTAAACAGTTCAAGACCTGAAAACTGAAATAGAGACAATAAAGACAACACAAACTGAGGGAATTCTAGAAATAGAAAAGCTGAGTAAACAATTAGGAACTACAAGCATAACCAACTAACTACAAGAGATGGAAGACAGAATCTCAGGCACTGAAGATAAACTAGAGGAAATAGATTCATTGAACAAAGAAAATCTTAAATCCAACAAATCCTTAACACAAAATATCCGTGAAATATGGGACACCATGAAAAGACCAAATCTATGGATAATAGGTATAGAAGAAGGCGAAGAAGCACAGTTCAAAGGTGCAGAAAACATATTTAACAAAATCATAGAAGAAAACTTTCCCATCCTGAAGAAGGACATGTCAATGAAAGTACAAGCAGCTTACCGAATACCAAACAGACTGTACCAACAAAAAAAGTCCCCTTGCCACATAATAATCAAAACACCAAACATACAGAATAAAGAAAAAATATTAAGAGCAGTTAAGGAAAAAGGCAAAGTAACATATAAAGGTAGGCCTATCAGAATCACACCTGACTTCTCCATGGAAATTCTGAAAGTCAGAGGTGCTGGATAGATATTCTACAAACACTAAGAGACCACAGATGCCAGCCCAGACTACTATAACCAGCAGAACTCTCAGTCACTGTAGATGGAAAAACAAAGATATTCTATGACAAAACCAGATTCACACAATACATATCCACAAATCCAGCCCTACAGAAAGTTTTTAAGGAAAACTCCAAGCCAGATTAAGTAACTACACTCAAAAACATTAGAAATAGATAATCCCACTTTACCAAAATCCAGAAAAAGGGGGAAAATTCACACACAATACCACCACCAAAATCAAATCCAAAACAAACATGAATCAACAATAAATGGTCATTAATATCCCTCAATATCAATGGTCTCAACTCACATATAAAAAGACACAGGCTAACAGAATGGATACAAAAAACAGAATCGATCCTTCTGCTGTATACAAGAAATACACCTCAACTTCAAGACAGACATTACCTCAGAATAAATGGCTAGGAAAAGATTTTCAAATCAAATGACATTAGGAAGCAAGTTAGTATAGCTATCCTAATATCCAACAAATTAGACTTCATACTAAAGTTAATGAAAAGAGATGAAAAAGGATATTTCATATTCATCATAGGAAAAATCCATCATGATTAAGTCTCAATTCTGAATATTTATGCACCAAATACAAAGGCACCCACATTCGTAAAAGAGACATTACTAAAACTCAAATCACACATTAAACCCAACACACTTGTAGTGGTAGACTTCAACACCCCACTCTCACCACTGGATAGGACTATCAGAAAGAAACTTAACAAAGAAACAGAGGAACCAACAGAAGTGATAGCCCAATTGGGTTTAACAGACATCTATAGAACATTCCTCCAAATGCAAAATAATATGCCTTCTTCTCAGTGCCACATGGAACCTTCTTTAAAATCGACCATTTATTCAGCAATAAAGCAAACCTTAACACATACAAAATAATTGGAATAACACCCGTATCTTTTTGAACCACTATGGCTTACAATTAGAATTCAACAACAACAGGAACTGCAGAAATCCTACAAATTCATGGAAATTGAACAGTGCTCAACTGCATCACTCCTGGGTAAAGGAAGAAATAAAGAAATCACAGACTTCCTAGAATTCAAGGAAAATGAAGGCCAACATACCCAAACCTATGGGACACTCTGGAAGCTGTTGTAAGAGAAAACTTCATAGCAGTAAGTGCCCACATGAGAAACTGGAGAATAGGCACACTAGAGAATTAACAGAACAACTGAAAGCTCTAGAACAAAAAGAAGCAAATTCACCCAAGAGGAGTAGATGCAAGGAAATAATCAAATTGAGAGCTGAAATCAATGAAGTTAAAACAAAGGAAACAATACAAAGAATCAAGGTAACATAGAGTTGATTCTTTGAGAAAATCTGTAAGATAGACAAACCTTTATCTATTTAACCAAAAGGCAGAGAGAAGATATGTAAATTAACAAAATCAGAAATGAAAAGGGAGACATAACAATGGACACTGAGGAAATCCACAGAATCATCACGTCCTACTTTGAAAACCTGTACTCCACAAAACTGGAAAATTTAAAGGAAATGGATAAATTTCTGAATAGATATACCAAAATTAAATCAAGAACAGATAAACAATTTAAATAGACTTATAACCCCTAAGGAAATAGAAAAAAAAAGCCCAGAACCAGATGGTTTCAGTGCAGAATTCGACCAGAAATTCAAAGAAGAGATAATACTAGCACTCCTCAAATTGTTACACACAATAGAAGCAGAAGGTTCATTGCCAAACCCTTTTTATGAGGCTACAATTATCTTGGTACCCAAACCACACAAAGATACAATTAAGATAGAGAAGTACATACCAACCCCCCTCATGAACATTGATGCAAAAACACTCAATCAAGTACTGGAAAATTGAATCCAAGAACATATCAGAAAAATTATCCACCTTGATCAAGTAGGCTTCATCCCAGAGATGCAGGAATAGTTCAACATATGATAGTCTATCAATGTAATCCACATAAACAAACTAAAAAAGAAAAATCACATGATCATCTCCCTAGATGCTGAACAAACATTCAACAAAATTAAATACCCATTCATGATAAAAGTCTTGGCGAGATCAGGGATAACAGGAACATACCTAAACATAATAAAGGCAATTTACAGCAAACCAACAGCCAACATCAAACTAAATGGAGAGAAACTCAAGGTTATTCCTCTAAAATGAGAAACAAGACAAGATTGTCCACTCTCTCCATATCTCTTCAATATTGTACTTGAAGTTCTTGCTAGAGCAATAAGACAACAAAAGTAGATCAAGGGGACACAAATTGGAAAGGAAGAAGTCAAACTTTCACTACTTGCAGATGATATGATAATCTACACAAGTGACCCAAAGAATTCTTCCAGGGAACTCCTACAGCTGATAAACACCTTCAGCAAAATGACAGGATACAAGATTAACTAAAAAAAATCAGTAGCCCTACTATATATAAACAATTAAAGGACTGAAAAAGAAATCAGAGAAACCTTACCTTTTATAATAGTTACAAACAACATAAAATATCATGGGGTAACTCTAACCAAACAGGTGAAAGACCTATATGACAAGAACACTGACTCTTTAAAGAAAGAAATTAAAGAAGATACCAGAAAATGGAAAGATCTTCCATGCTCTTGAATAGGTAGGATCAACATAGTAAAAATGGCAATCTTAGCAAAAGCAATGTACGGATTCAGTGCAATATCCATCAAAATCCCAGCACAATTTTTCAAAGACATTTAAATAACAGTACTCAACTTTATGTAGAAAAACAAAAATTCTAGGATAGCCCAAACAACCCTGTACAATAAAGGAACTTCTGGAGGCATCACCATCCCTGACTTCAAGCTCTACTATAGAGCAATAGTAATGAAAGCAGCTTGATATTGGCACAAAAACAGACAGGTTGACCAATGGAATCAAATCAAAGACCCTGATATTAACCCACACACCTATGAACACCTGATTTCTGACAAATAAGCTAAAACTATACAAAAGAAAAAAAACATTTTCAACAATTGGTGCTGGTATAACTGGACATGTAGAAGACTGCAGATAGATCCATGTCTTTCGCCATGTACAAAACTTAAGTCCGAATGGATCAAAGACTTCAACATAATGCAGCCATACTGAACCTCTTAGAAGACAAAGTGGGAGGTACACTTGAAGGAATTATCACAGGATACCACTTCCTAAAGATAACACCAGTAGTAGAGATACTAAGATTGACAATTAATAAATGGGACCTCCTAAAACTGAGAAGCCTCTGTAAGGCAAAAGACACAGTCAACAATACAAAACAGCTGCACACAGATTGGGAAAATATCTTCACCAACCTCATATCTGACAGAGGGCTGATTTCCAAAATGTACAAAGAACTCAAGAAGCTAGTCACCAAAACACTAAATAATCCAATTAAAAAGTGGGATATAGAACTAAACAGAATTCTCAATAGAGGAATCTAAAATGCAGAAAGACACATAAGTACTCAACATCCATCAGTGAAATGCAAATCAAAACAATTATGAGATACCATCTTACACCCATCAGAATGGCTAAAATAAAAAACACCAAAGACAGTTTATGCTGCAGAGGATGTGGAGAAAGGGGCACGCTTCTCTATTGCTGTTGGGAGTGCAAACTTGTACAGCCACTTTGGAAATCAGTATGATGGTTTCTCCAGAAAATGGGAACCAAACTACCTCAAGATCCAGCAATTCCACTATTAGGCATATGTACAAAAGATGCACATTCATACAGCAAGGACATCTGTTCAACCATGTTATTAGCAGCATTTTGTGTAATAGCCAGAACCTGGAAGCAACCTAGATGTCCCTCAGTCAAAGTATGGATACAGTAAATATGGTAAATTTATACAATGGAGTACTACTCAGCAGAAAAATAAACAATGGAATCTTGAAATTTGCAGGCAAATGGATGGAATTAGAAGAAACGATCCTAAGTGAGGTAACCCAGTCACAGAAAGACAAATATGATATGTACTCACTCATATATGAATATTAGACATAGAGCAAAGGATTACCACCCCTACAATCCACACTGCCAGAGAAGCTAGAAAACAGGGAGGCCAGTAAGAGAGACATACATGGTCCCCCAGTGAAGTGGAAAGGGACAAGAGCCCCTGAACAAATCCAGAGCATGGGGGAAAGGGGAAAGAGAGAGTAGGAAGACAAGGGGAGAAGAGGAGGGGGAAGGAGAGCATGAGAGATCAGGAAGACTGAGTGGGGAGATGAATAGAGGAGAGCAAGAAAAGAGAAAAATTAATAGAGGGAGCCACTATAGGTTTAAAAAATCTGGCCCTAGAGAATTGTATAGAGATCCACAAGGATGACACCAACTAGGAATCTAAGCAATAGTGGAGAGGCTACCTTAAATGCCCTTCCACTATAATGAGATTGATAACTACCTTAAATGCCATTTTAGAGTCTTCATCCAGTAGCTGATAGAAGCAGAAGCAGAGATTTATAGCTAAGCACTGAGCCAAACTCCTAGAACCCAGTTTCAGAGAGGGAGGAGTAATGAACAAAGAAGTCAAGACCACACTGGGAAACCCCACAGAAACAGCTGACCTGAGCAAGTGAGAGCTCATGGACCCCATTCTGACAGCTGGACAACCAACAAAAGGCTCCCTGAATGTGGGTGACAGCTACGAGTACTGAGCATTCTTTGGGGCCTCTGATAGTGGAACCAGGTTTTATCCCTAGTGCACGAACAGACTTCAGGAAGACATTTCCCATGGAAGGTTACTCTCTTAGCCTAGATACACATGGGAGGGCCTAGGTCCTGCCCCAAATGACTTGACAGATTTTGATGATCCCTCATGGAAGGCCTCACACTCCCAGGGGAGTGGATGGGGAATGAGATGAGGGAGGCAGTGGGAGGCATAGGGAACTGGGATTGATATGCAAAATAAGAGTGTTTCTAATTTAAATAATTTTTTTAAAGTAAAGAATTTCTGGCCCATGATGTAATATGGAACAATTCTGCAATCCTGCTAAGCAAAAGGTCCAGTCACTAAAAGATACTGTACGATTCCATTCACATGAGGTTTCTAGACTATTAATATTCATGAGAAAGAATAGAATGGTGGTTTCCTAGGCTGAGGAAGGGAAGTTCAGAGTTATTGTGTTATAGATGCGGAGTAACAGTTGCCCCAAATCTTCTAGATATTAGTGATGTGAATATGCCTAACATTATTGAACTTTATACTTAGACATTCCTGTTAGGATGAAATTTTTATGTTACTTATATTGTGTCATAACTGAGAAGAAATAATTAAAACCCAACCTTTAAAAATATTATACTGGATGTACACTCTGCAACCCCAGCACACAGGAATCTAAAGCAGGAAGATCATGAGTTTGATGACAGCTTGGGCCATAGAGTAAGATTCTGCCTCAAAAGAAGAAATGTTAAAGCATATTGAAAGAAACTCGCTCTTATCTGTTAGGAATGAAAGTGCAGGCTCTAGCTACTGACACTGTTGTTCTTCTATCCATGGTCAGGTTTACAAAGATATTCTATATGTTGGCAACAGTCTTGGGTCAGACACCAGGCATTGATGGTGGGCATTAAAAGATGAGGAGAAGTAATTTGGATGGTCAAAAAGGACACACCTAACCCAAAACACCAAAACCGAAAACACTGTAAGTTTGAAACAGTTAGTGCTCTCATGACACTCTAAGTGAAAAATTCTATACCTGACCTCATGTAGCATTTTTCAGTCCAAACACAGATGTATTAAAAAGAGTTTTAAAATTACCTTCAGGCAGAGTGTATAAAGCATATGCCAAGCCTAAATCAATTTCATAATTATACTTGAGTCCTGTGCCTTGATACCTCACTGTCCAAAATATGAATTCCTTCTGGCCCCAAGCAGTTTGGAGAAGGATCACTTCTATAACATGATGTTTTGATGCAAATATCCAAAATATACATTGCTTCTCCCCATCAGTTCCCATGCTGACATTCTTGTCCCAGTATACAAGGAGTTATGCACAGGATAATCAGACAACTCAATTTCTAGAGCAAGTAACTAGCAGTAGGCTGGATGTCCACCATGTAGACATTGTTAAATGAGTCATCTTATGTCCAGTAAACGAATGAGGCAGATGGACATACAGGCACATGTAGAGATTTCCAAGATATATCAAGGAAAAGTAGCATCAGCAGATCACTGTGTTTAATTAGCTACCATTTTTGTAAAAAGAGAGGCAGTTATTATGCCCAAGTACCTGATACGCATAAGAATGTTCCAGGACTCTCAGGACATAGCAACTTGCTTATATCTGGACTAGGATGAGGTGACTGGGAGGCTTAATTTGCTCTTAACTGTCCAGGGTTGCTTTTCTAAAACACAAATTACTTATTCTATGTAAATGCATACATGCATAAAGTGCCTACTGCTTTTTAGAAGTTGGCTGTGATGCTAAAAATTCCAGCCCTTCAGGCTAGAGGGACCTCAGATCACAGCCCTAGGATTAAACCATTCAACTTCATCCACTTCTAGAAAACACTTTCTGTATCTGTCTTCCATACATTGATTGTTAGAACTCCAACCCAGAGGGAAAGAGTGTCCTCTCTCTCCAAAAAAAAAAAGTCTCTCTAAGTGGCAAAAAGCCCTCTCTGTGAAGGTGGAAAAACATTTGTTGTCTTTCATCATAATCCTTCAAAGCCAATGACTAACTTTGAGGGTGACCCCAGGTCTTGAGCCATTTAGGACCTTGGATGCTGCTGTTTGTGAATGTTTTTAACCTTCTAGGAGTCTGGCATAGGCAGGTACAGAAATGTGTGGTTAGAGGTTGTTTATAGTCCATGGGCAGGTGGAGGGAGGTATAGCTCAATCTTCAAGCACTGCCCGGGCTCATGTACTACCTCACCTCACTGCATCCTTAGCCTTAGTGTGTCCTTGTTGACCAGGGAAGTGATTCTTCCCACAGGCATGTCACTAATTGAGGAAACATAATTTATAAGGCCTAAAAACAAACATTATTATAATAAATTGGGTACTGAAATTGTTCTGAAAAACAGATGAACATTTGCCAAAGGCTAAGAGCTGACTACCTGAGAATTTGGAGTGTGACAATGTTCTGTATCCTGAGCTTAAAGGAGAACCTCGGTCATACCTCATATTATTGAATATACATTTTTAAAAGTAAATGAAAGTTTCCAAAAGTCAGTATCTGTCTACTCCAGAAATCAACCAGCAAATAATGCTGTAAATATGTGGGTAATCTAGGTTTATAACCCTAAGCTTTCACTTCAGAAACATGGTGCCAAATTCTACCCAGAGTGTCCCTTTTTATCATCACAGTTTGGGGTTTATATTATTCTCCCTTTGTCTTTGCCTAACACTATCAAAAGCAGCACTTCATGGAAGTTTTTTGTCTGTTTTTCTTATGCACTCCTTATCTACCCAATGGCTTCATCATGGGGACCAAACACCTAAGAAATGAAAGGGTGAGGTGGGTGTGGGATGTGGCTGAAGAAGAAACTCACTGTCTGCCACGCACACTGGCCTTTGTAGAACTGTTAATGGTGTGGTGCTCCGTAGGAAGCCAGGGAACAGACATACATCAGCCCTTGATGTCTCTGTGGTCCATTTGTGACTATATCAGGAAGTCTTGACTGATGGAAAAATGGTTAAATATACTGACAAAGGAGGTCAGTCAAGCATGAGATTAGGTGAGAGTTTCAATTTCATGAACAGTTATCAAAATCCATAACCAAAGTTCTATCCTCTATTAAATGGGAATCATAATACCACCTTCACAGGGGAGTTTGGAAGACCTGGTAAGTAAATGTGAAACACCATTTCCTTGTGACATTTCCCTGTCTTTTACAGAACCAATTGCTCAGGACACAGGAAATACAAAAATAACTCCTCTTTAATTAAACTAATGTTCTATCATATAATAATGAGTTGAGGCTAGAGGCACCAGTGCCAAAGGGAATTGGTTCCTCCTTTTTCTTTTCTTTTTCCATTTTGATGGTAGGAACCACCACCATGGTTCCCCATATGTTAGGCAAGAGTTCTACTGCCAAGCTTCAGCTTTGCCTAGACCTAGGCTTCCTTCTAAAAATATAAGATGATGCTCTGTTTTCTCAGCACCTTTGTTGTCTTCCTGTCACAGTCTGTGGTTTTCATATGTCATGTTCTTTTTCCTTACCATGCTTTGCCGAAACCTCACTAGTTTTCTTACTTCTGAAATGGTGCTCCCAAATACTGATGATCACAGTGATAATACCAACATTTTATAATTCTAAAGCAAAACATCTTTTGCCTCTTTAGATAAGTAAAGTGGCTACCTCTAAGGGAAAACCCATGTTTCATGTGTCATTCTTAGATTCATATATGTTGAGGGACCCAAAAGTCTTTGAGGTACTAAATCTCAGGGTATTATTCCATATTATAAGGACATAATAGCACCATACTCTATGTCATGTAGAAATTCAGTTTGAGTCCATTAAAGTCCATCTACCTAGGCAACTGCTGTGGAGCATGAAGAGACAAAGGTCTGTGCACCATACCAGTACCCAGTGGACTCACAAGGGATGACAAGCTGTTTCATTCAGAAATATTTGCTGATTTCCAAGGTACTGATACCACAGGAAGTCATCAAAATGTGCTGTCAAACTTCTTAAGATCTCACTGCTGCTTCTAATAACATATTGTTACATTCCTTTTCCTCCATTTGTATTTTCCCCTATGAAACTATATCTGTGGAATGTCTCTTTCAAATCTGAGCCAAATTGGGACACATGGTGTTGTCTTTGTGAGCATATTCCAAGCAGAGTTGGACATTACACCCTATTTCCAAAGACCATTGGTAATGGTCAAGGGGGACTTCCTTATACAAAACAAGAATTGCATCTGCATGCCCTGTGTAATGTGAAACTTACAAATACCCTGGCATCTGTTCCATGGTCACTCTGTAGTCATGGGACAGTTGAATCAGGTTATTTCTTTGGGTCAAATGAAGCTGGAGTGTGTGTGCTTAGAGCACCAACTTGAATGTCTCATCCCTTCTTGCTCTTTGCTCACCTCCAAGGACCACATCTCCATTCTGACTAGAATACTTGAAGTCTGAGAAGTTCAGAAGAAAATCCATCTATTACAAAATTAAAGACAACTAGGGATGTGCTTTCTTAGCAAACCTTATGTCAGGAGCTCTATTTTTCTCCCCCAGGAGGACAAAAGATAGATCTAAAATCTGCCTTCTGTTAGGAAGGGAGAATGGGAAGCCAGCTCTACCAAGCCTAACAGTGTCCTGAAGGTGAACACATCTGGGCCTCTTAGCTCAGCTCCCTTTTACATGTGCCAGCAGAAGATGGTCTTTTCCTAGAATCTACATCTCTGATGTTCCTAAGGATAAGTGCACTTGAGAAATTGACCTGGTTGCTTTTTAGCCTCATTACCAGTGAGCACAAGTAATTTGTTGGAGCTATGCTTGCTGAGATCAATACCAGTACATGCGAACCTATGCCTCCTAGATGCTTTTTCCCTTCTTTGCATTCAAGAAAGGAATATGTAAGCCAATCTTAGACTTTCTGGGGAGGGTACGTGGCCTGATATAGTCTGTACATTTATAACTACTGCATGCAATTTCCTGATACAAAAGGGTGTCATCCTCTGATGAGATGGAGAATCAGTAGATTCTCAGGCCCACTCACAGGGAACAGTAGACAAAATGGGGCCACTTTCCTACATGGATTACCCTGTTCTCCAATACTTGACAAAAATCAACTGAAAAGAAAGAAAGGTTTGTTTTTGACTTGTAACTTCAGAGGTATCAATATATGATGGCTTCCTTCATCATTTGCAGGGCTATGTTGAGGAAGCATATGATGGTAGAAGAACATACTAAAGCAAAGCTTGTTCTCAGGATAGCTAAGAAGCAGAGAGAGGAAGAGAAAGAGGCCAGGACTCCTATGTCCCCTTGAAGGACCTGTCCCCATGATCTAACTGCCTTCACTAGGCTCCTGCCCCAAAAAGTCCCGCCACTTCCTCATAGCACCACATGTTGAGCAAGGCTTGAACACCTGAGTCTTAAGGGAAGCATAACAGATCTAGCACCCCAGCATGAATTGTTTTTCAACGTATGGGGATCTTCACACTTCAGAATCCTGACTTAAGACCACATGTTTTAATGACAGGAGTTACATTTTGTTTGATGATATATTATTTTCTTTTCATTACCACTGTAGAATAAAGTAGAACATGACTCGAGAAAATGAATACCACAGCCATACATTTGATGCTCAGTCGCTGATCTGCATTACTAAGCACCTGTAATTTGAGAGATGCTATTCTAAACATATGCTTATTTCTCTCTCTTAATGGATGTTTCCCAGTTTTCACTTTCAAACGAGCTTAGGGCATTTAGAATGTTCCAGGATGCCATCTGCTAGAAGCCACAATTCTCTGGCTCCAAGGTACTTATCATTGAGGTTTTACCTGCTTTTGGGGCTTCAGTGTGACCTGAAGATCTCTAGGTCCTGAACTGCCAGCAAATATGGAAGTAAATTCATGTTGTGTGCAGAGAAGCCTCATTTAGAGTGTCCTTTAGAGTGTGTGGTCCACTAATTGATGTCTCCTGTGCTAACATCTGGCTGACATCTCTCTGGAGTAGTCTGTGACTTTTACCATACTAGTAACAGAACTGAATGTTCCTTGTTTTCTTTCTGAATCTATCACTAGGTTTAGAGTTGTGTGTAAGTCTGTGTGTGTGTGTGTATGCGTGCACGCTTGCGTGCACACGTGCGTGTGGTGGGTAGGTTGTGGGCATGTGTCTATGTCTTCCATAATTGCTTACCACCCTGGATATAAATCTGCAGAGCCTGTGTTTCCAACTATAGCTATCCTCAGACTGGTCACATGAACTGTTTCTAGTCCACCAAGCTAACCTCCACAGTCACATTTCTACCCATCTGTCACTCTCAACAATAGGTCTAGGGAAACTAATATGCAGCTTAAGGGTAGCCCCTCCATAAACACAGCCCATATTCCCATGTGAACTGAGATTGTAGGTAGCACCAGCTAAATTCCCCCAACAGAGAAACTCTTCTTAGACCTGTCAGAAATCAGGTAGTTGAAACGTTTCCACCACCACCTCCACCACCCCCGAGCCACTCCTTCAACAAAACCTGAGAGATAGACCATATCTCCAGAGTGCAATCTGCTTTTTTGTTGTCAAACCAGTTGGCTTTTGGGGCGGAAAAATACCCAGATGCCCCTTCCTCATGTTATCATGTATAGAACCAACAACCTTTGGAGACTGCTGTATAATTGTATAAGTGTAATTGTATTTGAGATGCTGCAAAGACTTGATGTGGACAGCTGCTAAAAGACTATAATTAGGTCTCTGGGACTGATAGATGTTGTTCTGTTAAGTTGGGGGTGCTGAGGTGACTGTGTTATCAAACACACTAATAACATTGTTCCTCAGTTGGTTGCTCCCAATCTAGATCCCAGAAGATGCAGGACTATATGTGTGCTTTTCAGGATGACAGGGGTCTGTCCCTGGGGAATTGTTTCTAGACTTTACTCTTTGCCTTTTCTCAATGATTTTGCAAATATATATTAAACTGATATGAAAGACTAGCTTTGGGGAAGCCCGTTATGTGTACCCTATCCTCCTTTTGACAATTTCTGCCAGTATGGCCTTTAAAATTGAATTAATAGCTTAAAATACTACTTTAATTGTATAAGTGGATGTAGTTCTATTTTATATGTGTAAACAGTGTGTAATGATCAATTGTGCATTGTTAAACTGTTCAACCCCTTAAATTTTTGCTTAATAAATTATACATATACACATATATGTAATAATTATATTTATTTTTAAGATGCAACATGTTAGCATGTTTCAGTACATGATAAAATGTATGCTATCCAAATCACAAAACAGAAAGTTCTCCATTCATATTTTGAAACATGAAACATTAATAAAACTCAGTTTGTCTTTTCCCCCTTTTGCTACACATCAGTGACTCAGTTGTATCAATAATTATTTGAAGCATGTGGTCTCATCCTTGGTGAGAATCTTCACTTCCATATTTTCAGGTCAATGCCAGGGATATCTGCAGCTGTCTTTCCCCAAAGCCTTCACCCAGCCCTTAGGTGGCTTGCAGGCAGTTAAAACATGGGGGTTGTTATGGGCTATTAGCTCTTCCATGCCCTTTGCATGTGTGTTTCTTGTCCTGATTTCTTTTGGTGACTGTGTTTTCCTGCATGTTGATTTCCCCTTGTTAGTTATTGAGTCTATATTGAACTTACACAAAAGTGGCTCTTTCCATGCACTTTCTCTCATATACCTGCCTCTGTTGCTCCCTGTGGTCCCGAGTTAGTAAAACAGAAGTACCCGTTGTATTCTATGCCCTTTGATGTATTAATGATCTCCAGGGACAAAAGATGGCCAGTCTTTGTTCTTGATGACAAAAGGTAGCCTAATAGGGACTGAGCCTCTGGTTATCCTCAACTTCTCCAGGATGTTATTTTCAAGTGTCTGGCTTGAACCTGTATAGGTCATGTGCATGCTGCCACATTCTCTGTGAGTTCATATGTGCACCAGTCCTGTTGTGTCTGAAACTCACTGTTGCCTTGGTGTCATCTATCTTCTCTGACTCTTTAATCTTTCTGCCTGCTCTTCTGCATAGCTTCTGAGCCCTGAGGGTAGGGGTTTGATAAAAACATGCTATTTCAGACTGTATGTTCCAAAATCTCTCATTCTCTGCACTTTGTCTCAGTGTTTATTCCCATCTACTGCAGAAAAAAGCGTCTCTGATGATGACTGAGTGAGACACTCATCTATGGGTATAGCAGAATATCACAAGGAGTCATTTTATTGCTATGTTCCTTTAGCAGAATAATAGTATTGGATTTTCCCTTGATTCCATGACCTATCTAGTCTCAGATTCTTGGCCACCCAAGGATTGCCAATCATGGGTTCCACTCAGAGTGGGCCTTAAATCCAGTCAGAGAGTAGTTGGTTAACCCTACAATATTTGTGCCACGACTGTACCAATATACCATGCAGGTTACTGTTGTAGATCACAGGATTTGTAGCTGGCTTTGTGGTTACCTTTCTTCTCTTGTAAAGCACAAAGTACCTTCCAGTACCATGAACAGCAGTCAGTAGGAGTGAAAGCTCCAATTAGGCACTAGCTTCACTTATCTGTGTTCAGTGAGATTTGTAAGTGTTGTCTTCCGAAACAGGACCTTACCATCTTTGTGGAGAGCAACCAATAGCCTTGGCAATAGCCTGCCAAACATGCATATTTTGTTGAGGTGCGGGGGTGGGGGGCGGGGAGAGGTCAGTTTGGTTCTGGTCTGGGAGCTATGTGGTCTTGGTCAACTTATTTACCTTCTTTCTGTTTTTAAATGTAATTAATGTATTTATTTTATATCCAGACACCCTAACCTTCCCTCCCTCTTCTCCCACTCCCTCTTCCCACCTCCCCCCAAACCCACCCTCCGTATTCACTCAGAAAGGGGCTGGTCTCCCCTGGGCATCATCAAAGCATGGCTTATAAAACTGCTTAAAGATCAAGTATCTCCCATATATACTGGGCTGGGCAAGAATATCCAGCATGAGGAAGAGGTTCCCAAGAGCCAACCAAAGCACCAGGAACAGCCCCTGCTCCCATTGCCAGGAGTTCCACAAAACAACAAGCTACACAACTGTTTCATATATGCAGAGGGCCTAGGTCAGCCCCATGCAGCCTCACTGGTTGTTGGTTCAGACTTTGTGAGTTCCCATGAGACAAGCTAGTCATTTCTGTAGGTTTTCCTGTGATGTCCCAGACTCCTACGATTCTTCTTCCCTCTCCTCAGCAGGAATCCCTGGGCTCTGCCCAATGTTTAGCCATGGTAATTTTTTCAGGAAATTTCTACATCTTTCAATATGACAGTTCTATGTATCTGCCAGAGTTTTTGAAGAATGGATTAAGGCAACAAATACCTGGCTAGGCACCAAGCTCTGCCTATGAAACCTACTCAGCACATGGGTTGCCTTAAGGTCACTCATGTTTCCCATTCCAAAAGCAGAGAATTCTGAGAAGTTGATAGTATGGTACAAATATACCTCTACCCCTTCATTCATTATGGAAAAGTGACCCATTAATACTGAAGCCAGGGTTCCTGATTCCATATGGGCATCATAGTCATAGACTCTCTAGAAAATTATATACTTAATGTTTATTAAATTCATTTTAAAATTCATTTAAAATTAAATTTATTATATATCTCCAGTAAATAAAAATAAACATTTTATTATAATACTTAAGCACCATCATAAAGCTATCTACATTTTTGAAGAGTTTGTTCTCATATAGCCTCACATTATGTCATGTAGGTACATAGAGCATTGATTTAGCATCCTACCAAGCTACGTCTACTTTATATTTCTTAAAACTATTATCCATTCCCAAATGTAATTATGTGACTTGCACAGCCCTGTAGTTTATGAAGCAATTAAGAGTATGCTATTTCTTTTTATTGTATTTTAGTTTTTGAAATTTTCAAATATGTATGCAATGTGTCTTAGTCATCTCCATCCCCCACTGCCCTCCTTCAGTGCCTCCTGGTCCACTCTCAACTATTTCTAATCTTTCCAATAGCATCTCCTATTTCTGACTGCCAATGTCTGAATTGAGGCATAGAATTATTTCTGACCTTGAGGCTGCCTGGGGCTTCTGATGGTAGCTCTTTGAATTAAATGGATTGGTTCTGACTTCGTTGCCATGGTGACAGAAAGCTGCACAAGCTGACCAGGTGACCAGCTGGATGGCAAAGCCTTCCAGGTGTGAGACATTTCTTTTTCAGCCATCCCAGTTACTGTCCACCCTATCCCCCTGAGCTGATCACACAAGGGATAATACTCATTCAGATTGTACCCGTGGCATCTTAGTTGGGAGAGGGGGTGCCCAAAGCCTATGATCTAATGTGCATACTTAAAAGGTGCATATAGTGTGATGATATATGAAAGAAAAAGTGTAAAAATGATAAGCAAACGGTCAATACCACCCCTTTAATCACAGACAACTGGACCACTCTGTGTAGCATAGGCACTGTAAAACTTCTGTGGGAGAGTAAACCAACAACTAAAACCTCACTATAACAATAACCAGGCATTGTCTCCTCAGGCTAGCACTGATTGTCTTCTTTCTGCACTCTTAGAGCCATCTTAAGGATGAAGGAATGGAATGGATAGAAATGGGGTGCACTGATATAATATAAGGAGGTAAGGAATGAAGTGAGTCAGAGCATGTTATGCAGGAAAAAATGATGGATCGCTAGGGTGGTGGGTCAGAATCTGAGTTGGGATGCAGCTAGACTACATATACAGACAGATCAGCAACAAATCTCTCAGGCCAACTGTCAATGTATTCACTGTTCCTCCCCCAAAAGGAAGATGGCTTAGTGTTCCACACCCAGAAACACCAGAGACAAAATGGACTTTCTAAGTGTGTGCCACAAATTATTGACCACTCCATTCCTCATCTCTTTGGGAAGTTCTGTCCTAAATATGTTTGCTGTATATTGTGTCTTTTGGGGCCCCTAACTTAGCTTGTTGCATTCCAGATTAAAATAGACAGACCTCCTCCTTGTCAGGACCTAGCAGGCTCCCTAGGGCCTTAGTGTATAGACTTGCATGAAGAAAAAATGTCCGTAGCTGACTTTTACTGAGCATGTCTATGGGGAGTCAACCTTGCATGTGATCAGCAGAGATTCTCTGGGTATTAGCTGAATGTCTATATCCCAAAGTTGCCTATCTGTGGCCTCAGCCCAACTGTCAGTCATACTCAAGGTAAAAAAAACATTTTCAGTTCTTAAAAGAAAAAAAAGAGAGGACAAAATTTCCCTCAAAAAGTCAAGTTGGGGATCCTTCATGGGGCTCCTTCCTCAGAACAATGAACCCATAGTAAGAAAGATCAGTCTGAAAGAGATAAAAACCAGCAAACAAACAAACTAACAAATAACCATCAGCAGTCTTACCCAGACATGAACTATAGCAGCAACTGGCTTGGCAAGATATGTACTCTGGTGCAATAGTGGCACAAATATTATGAGACTAACCAACCACTGTCTGGTTGGATTTAAAGCCAAACTCAACAAGACAGAACCCATGCCAGGTATCATTTTCTGGGTCAATAACCCATGGCTGGCTAGATTATAGGCCCTAGGGGGAAATCTAATGCCATTATTAGATAATTATTATATTATTATAAAAGGGCCTAATAATCAACTTGCACAAACTCTTATCTTTATAAGCATATATTGGTGCATCCCTCAACCCATGTAAGAAAATCGTTTTGCAGTAGATAGTGATTAATATGTAGACTCACAACTGTGCAGTGTACTAAACTAAGAGACTATGGGGTAATCAGTAATAACTGGGACATCTACAAAATTCTTGTTTCTTAACGACAAATCCAATTCCTGATCTGTGCCGTCAGTTCTAGAATACAGCCTGGATGGCAGCTATTCTCAGCCTGGGAATTTAGATTGGAACAGAAAGAGCTGGAACTACTGGACCAATTTTGGGTCACAGTTATTTGGAAGGATTTTGGAGGCAAAACTTGCTCCAGTTACCCCTAAGTAGCCATTTCTAACACAATTTACATTTCATTCTACATTCCTTTGGAGGCTTACAACAATTGTCAACCAAAGGGGTTATCTCAGGTTGGGTTCAAAAAGACCAGGAAGGGGACTGTCACCACAGAGCTGTCCAACCTCAATGCAAGAACTGGCCTTTTTACCCTTGCATTAGCCACACATTGGCTGCAACACCCTCTTGGAGCAAGCATTTAATATTGCAGGCGTTTCTGGCTGAAGTAGAACTTGTTAGCTAAAGGCAATTAACTGAAGAAAAGTGTGCATGGGCTATTAGCAGACAGCATGCCAGCACTGGGTGGCAGGGCATCAGTCAGTGAAGTGCTTCTAGGAAGGTGCCAGCAACCTCTCCTGAAAGATTAAAGAGTCATATTGTTGTCTTACTGTATTTGGACAAGTTATGTGAGCTCTTGCCACTTTACGTAAAAGCGTCATTCACTCTTCTATGAGAGCTCTCTTTACTTTCCAAGACATACACAATACCAGGTCTTAGACATGTTTTATAGAGGGATGAGGAATACAGAACATTGCCAGCATGGATGTAGCCACTCAGCTATTCAGTCAGGCTTATTAAAATATGAGGGCATAAAAAGAGCTGATTCCAATCATTTTATGGCAGGACAGTTTCCCTTGGGAAAGCAAGACTGGCCAGAATGTGTGTGGTCCATACCTTTTATGTGGAAGACATTTGGAAGACTTCCCTCACTTGGACATGCCTAGTCTTGCTCCTGACCATTCTCTTGAGCACCACACCTTTTCTCTGCCACTTGCCTTTCTGGTATTTGGAAACAGTCATCATAAATTACAAATTTCCCATTGCCAAACTCAAGTTGCCAAGTTCTTTCATCCCATGTGGTTCTAATATCCAAAGACATCCCCTGCCTTCTTCCAGATTGGGACTGGGTATCCTAATTGTCACCTGAGTGGAGTGTACCTGCTTCCAAATCACAAAACCATAACCACTTGGATTTGAAATTCCCAGTAAAAACAAGGTTTGAGACAAAGGATTTGATGAGCGAACATGGAAATACATGGAACGTGTTCAAGATGAATGAAGTGCTGCGAGAAGACAATTCCATAGCTGCCTCTCAATTCAGGCTAGCTAGACATGCCTCTGGGACACCCCTGGCTTCCTTCTGCTGGCACAGGCAATGGAAACTTTGGCCACGGGTAGTTTCTGTGGCTTCTCCACTCCATGCCTCATCCACAAGACTCCCTCCTTCTCACTGACAATTTCCTAAAGCAAGTCCAGTCTAGCATCCATCCACCCTAAATACCAGCCAGCCCCTTTTAGTACAGCAAAGACCATGTGGTGGTGGTGGTGGTGGTGGTGGTGGTGTGTGCGTGTGTGTGTGTGTGTGTGTGTGTGTGTGTGTGTGTGTGTGGAACTTCTTGTTTGCAGGGAAAGCATTGAGTTCTACATCCACTTCCCCAGCCTACTCTCATGAGGTTTGTATCCTGATCTTTGTAGTGATTTAGCACAGAATTCCTCTGTGCTGACCAAGGAAATGTTGGAGGAAGAAGCAGTATCGATGTGCTTTCTGGGTTAGCCTGCAAATAAGCATTGGTGAGAAAGTGATGTTGAAATTGAAGCCTGGTGTAATGAATAAGAAATCAGCATGGGACAGGGAATGAGGGCACTACACCAAACAGCACTTTGTGGCAGGGACTCTCAGTTCCGGGGAGCCCAGAGTATAGACCGCTGTACTTGAGCTGGAATGATCATTTGGGAAAGTGACAGAGCACTTCAGTACCTGCTCTTGTCTGTACCAGCGGCTTTCAGAGATTTTAGGGAGAACAGCTGCACCATGCCAACTTTCCCCCAGCATCATAACCTGGGTCTGTTGTAAACTGGGGTCTTTCATAAGCCCTGATTCCAACCTTTCCTGCCTTGCCTAAGCAGATAGTGAGAAGCCGGCATCCCATGACCCTGAAGTGTCCACATAATAGCATGAGGTCCTAAGCACAGAAAGTGTCATGCTAAAGGTGCCAGCATGCTTTTCATCAAAGGCATGTCAGACAATGGGGATTCGCAGTCAACTCCTTGCTTATTTATGCTCAGCCCAGGACAAATGACGAGATGAAGAGAATATTCCCAGCACGTAAAGTAGAGAAAAAGTCCCAAACCAGTTCTTTCTAGAGTGGTAGGGGATAGGACTCTCCCATCTCAATACCAGATACTAGAGGAGATAAGGAAATTCACTAAAACAGTCACAAACGTAGCTCAGCTGGTGAAGGGCTTGCCGAGCAAACACAGAGCCCTGGGTTCAAGCTGTAGCACTGTGTCTAACACACTGTAATTGCAGCACTCAGAAATATCAGAAGCTAAGGGTCATCCTGATTACACGGAGTTTGAGAATAGCCAGTATGATATGAAATCCATAAGAAAAGGAAGGAGAAGGAAGAAAAGGAGAAAGGACAGTAGGACAGACACACATGCTCAGGATCTGTAGTGACGATCAATACCCCGAATCTACATGCCATAGGGATGTGTCTTCCTAGCTGAGACTTCATAGAAGGCTAATCAGGACATTGACCAAATCTTGTGTTGGATTTCACATTAGATTTTAATGAAATTTAATGCCACTGTACATGTCCCTTCAGTTCTAGGTAAAGACTTTTCTTTGAGAAAAAAACACAAAGGCTGTGGGATTGGCACAGGCATTTACTTTATTCTTTGAGCCTGAAGAGTTGCAAACTCAGGCATGTCCAATGTGGATTATGAAGATGCTACTACAATGGGACCAAAGGGGGTACCTGGATTAGAAGACCTGTCCCTGGAAGCATACATGTTGTGTAAGGTGGGCCTCAATTTCCTAGACAGTTCTTAAGGGCATTTTGAGAGTCAGGAAGATCCTGGACAGGGAAAAATGGCACAGGGATGCATAAACAAGTGTCCTGCTTCCACTGGAAAGTCTCTTTTTGTTCACATTACAGAGCATCTGCCACAGAGGACTCAGGGTAGCCTGTTCCCTCTTGCCTCCACCCTCTCCTCTCTACTTTCCTCTGTACCTGGCTAGCCCCCTCTGGGCCATGTAAGCTTATCCTGTCTACAAGGTTCCACTCAAATCTGTCTCATTTCATGAGGTCTTTATCTACTGACCTGGCTTAGGGTCACGTCTTTCTTCCTGACTTCACAAACCACATGCTGATCCGTATTACTAGCAATTGATTAGCTATAAAAGCAGTCATAGATAAGGTTATCTTTTCAAATGAGGCTAATTGCAGCTTCCCAACTACTCACTACACTAACTCTCTTCTAGAATCTTGCTCCTCTCTAACCACACACTTAGAAAGATAGATCATTCCACTTCCCCTTAACACCATGCAGACCTTAGTAACTTCCCTGATGAACAGAAGACAATAGCTGTGCTTTGTGGCTTCCCAGGTTAGGTTACTAAAGGCCACAGGACTTTCTCATAACTCTGTCTTGGAAGATAAATACATGATAAATACATAGCTGTAAGCTATTGGGTAAGATGCGCCCATGCAGGAAAGACCACATAGAAAGCCCATAGGGAGATAGAGAGGGAGGCCTAAAATCTTTAGCTGTGCTAGTCTCCAGGAATTAGGGCCTCTCCAGACCAGGTGTCAGAGAGGTACTAAGAGCTTGAGGTTCCATGGATGTCCAAATCCAGTGTGATTGCAGTGGGGTGACTAGGAGCTACTGACGGAGCTCAGTCAACCACTACAAATGTTAAGAACAAATATGGATATGCCAGTGTTTCCTTAGGCTGTTATGTTGGTACTACAATGAAGTACCAA
The DNA here is from genome assembly GCF_017639785.1 of Mesocricetus auratus. Taxonomy (NCBI): domain Eukaryota; kingdom Metazoa; phylum Chordata; class Mammalia; order Rodentia; family Cricetidae; genus Mesocricetus; species Mesocricetus auratus. The sequence goes on from NW_024429189.1 coordinate 111,513,314, forward strand.
CCTTGATATCTCATAAACAGAAATTGTTTTTCAGTTTGGAAAGCTAGATGTCTGAAATGAAGGTGTCAGAACAGAGGGTTCTTCTTCTGGGTAGATGTCTTCCTTGTAGTTAGGACAGAGGATAAGACTACTCTTTCATGATGTTTATAAGGTCCCTAATCCTTCTCAAGCAATTGCTTCCAAGTATCCCACATCACAATGCCTTCTCATTAGTAATTAAAAATATTCAGGCCATTAAATTTGCATATTTACATGAAGACACATGTATATATGCATATGAAAATCTATACATTCAGGTACAAAGCCCCTGTGTACATACACAATACACACTTTATGTACACATATGTGTGCATATGCATTCATGATTCTGAGCATTGGCTTCCTTCTATCCTGGCATCCTTCAATTTATATTCCTTGTGTATGTGCACATACACTTGGCTCTGTCTTCCCCAGATGATCTATTGACTCCAGGAGTCCAAAAATGTGTTATGCACTCCCTTGCTATCGTCTGACAGCCTTAGAAAGACATGGCTAATGTAGCAGCTATACTCTGAGTATTTAAGTTCAATGGACAGGGAACATGTGCACATCTAGGTCCCTACAGAGCTGATTACAGCATGTTACTGGAGTCATAAAGAAACCGGACTCATTTTGATCTTTGAGTCTCTCTCAGAGCAACTCTGTGTCTTTGGAAAGAGCTGTTGACTTGAAATTACTGAGAATAAGGCTCCTGATTCACTTCTGTGCCATAGATTTAGGGAAATATAAGCTGCTCCTCATTCTCCATCCCCAATACAGATTCCAGTTCCAGGATACAGGAAACTATTGGGCCAGGCCCTGCTTCCTCCATCCTGGCATTCCACAAGCTCTGCTATTTCCATCATCAGATGAAAAGAAGCCCGATTGTCACATAGAAGATACAAGCTTTTTATGCAGATATATTTGATTCTGTGATGATATTCATCTGAAATATGAAGGAAATGTAAACATTAGGCTCTCTCACAGAATGTTATTTGTGTTTAAAAAGTAACTTCAAGCCTGGGTGTGGTGACACATGCCTTTGATTCCAGAACTTGGGATTTAGAGGAAGGTGAATCTTTCTGAGTTCTAGACCAGCCTGGTTTGCAAAATAGGTTCTAGAACAGGTAGGGCTTCATAGAAAGGCAGAGCCTAGCTTTTTTTTTTCAATTTTAAATAGCTTGTTTTACATGTCAATCCCAGTTCCCTCTCCCTCCCCTCCTCCCGCACTCCCCTTCCCCCCCTCCCTCCCACACTATTGCCAAATCCTTCCCCATAGGGGATATCTAGAGTCTGTCATTTTACTCTTGGTAGGGTCCAGGCACTCCCCTAAGAGTCCAGGCTGAGAGAGCATCTCTCTTTGTGCTATAGGCGCACGAAGACAGTTTGTATACCAGGGATAGACACTGATCCACAGCTCAGGGCCCCATAGGTTGCCCAAGCCTTCTCGCTGACACTCACATTTGGGGGGGTCCAGATCAGTCCCATGCTGGCCTCCCCACTGTCGCTCTGGGGTCCAAGAGCTCTCCCCTGTTCAGTTCAGCTGTCTCTGCTGGTTTTGCCAGCCCATTCTTTGCCAATTTGCTTATCACTCCTCTCTCTTTGTCACTGGGTTCCTTGGGTTCAGTTCAGTGATTAATTGTGTGTTTGCCTCTGCTTCCATCAGTCACAGGATGAAGGCTCCCGGATGGTTATAGACATCAAGTTCATTATCAGGGATGGGCATTCGAGGTAGTCCCTCCACTATTGCTTAGCTTGCCAATTGGTGTTATCCCTTTAGATCACTCGAGGTCACTCTGGTGCCTGATCTGTCTTCGAACGGCCTTTTGGCTAAGATCAAGTGCAGAGCCTAACTTTTAAGAAATAGTGCTTCCAACAGTGACAGGATTGTGTTTTGAAATAATAATTACGTAAAGTTTCTCAATAAAACTAGATGAAATGCCCTGAAACTAAATGTTCTTGAGAACTTTTCAGAAATAATGATACTAAATTATTTTCCAGCCTTCCAAAGTCATGTGTTGTTTTACTCTACCTGCTTCATGAACATAAACAGACCAGCATGACACATGATGACAGTGTCATGACTCAAACTGAAATGTCCCCTACAAGTTCATGTCTTGAATGCTTCCCATCCCCAGCTTGTGGTGTCCTCTATTGAAGGATTCAGAACCTCATGGAGTTAGGGCCTAGGATTTTAAACAGATCACTGTGGGTGGGCATCTGAAGGTTTCACCAGCCCCTAGTCCTGGACTGTTCTCCATGCCTCCTAGGCTACTAGTCTGTACAGAGTCCCATCACAATACTTTTCCCAGCACAAGGGACTGAGGCACTCTGAATCCATATACAAAATAAATATATCACTCTCTAAGTTGTTTCAATTTGGCATTTTGTGACAGCTGTAAAAGGTAACTAATGCATGCTGCATTCCAACATCTTCAAAAATATACAACAATGGTTCTTTTACAGGAGAATTAAATTTCTTGGATCGACCTTACTGAATTGGGCCAGAGACACATCCTGGCTCATGGTGTCCATATGTACATTAGCATATGACCTCTGTGACAGCATAACCTAGGTTATTACATCCCAGAGGTTATGAAGCTGCTATGACCTTGACATGATTTTTTTCTCAAAATATTGGTGTTGGTTGCTTTAAATATTTCTTTCAATCTGTCTTAAACCGAAGTCAATTCTACAAGGAAATATAACCACCAAAAAAAGACACAAAGACAGCTAGTGGCACAAACTCCTAAGTTCTGAGGGGATCTAGAGGTTAGTGTTGTGGGAGATGGTCTGACACAAAGATGATTAGAAACCTTTCCCTCCCACCTGGTGCTGCCATTTCCTCTTTCCTTTCAACAAAAAACAAATGGTAGTATGTATTATCTATGTCTCAACTAAATCAAGAATGTAGCAGAATTTTCCTTTAAAAAATTGAAACTCCTTTATGTGCCTTATGTAATGGCTGGACTTTGGCACTTGCATCCTGTCTCTGTTTCCTTTGTGTAAGTCTTTGCAGATTTGTCTGGACTTGAAAAGCATTTATTAAACACCTGCCTTCCATTGCTGTGAATTTCAATTTGCCAACCTCACGTGGGACATCAAAATATGACACTTAGAGGAAACATAAAAGAAAGCCTCCAGATTCTAAAAGAACTCAACTCCATTTTCATAGCTATAGATGGTGGCCAACGTTGTTTTGTCTCTAAGCCTTGGGGCACTGTCTGTCAAAGACATCAGAATTTCCACAGTTATTTGTTGGGGTATCTTGACCCTGAAATATTTATAGCCAAGGGTTTTGGAGTGCTGTAGTATCTCCTCCTGTAACTGCTCCCCCCACCCAAAAAAAAAACAAATCTTGATTCTGTCTACTCCTCAGTTTAGCTGTATAATTCAGTATGAAACTGGGTTATCTCCCAGACCACCCATCCTATCTTGACAGCCCAACCATCAACATCATTTCTCCTATGCCTCTACAACTTTACTTAGTATTGGGCTGTACAGTTAGTTGCGCCAAGCAGCATTAGTTCCATAAAATTGTTGGAATCTTATGCGTATTGGTGTTGATTTGACTTGCAGCAGGTAATGATGAAAAATTCACTCTGGGCTTCTGACTTGCTGTCTGTTGTTATAGAATGGATAGCAGCAGATCAAGTCTCCTATATGAGCTATTATAAACATTGGACAAAATACTGAAATGGTCAGTATTTAAATTATCTGGATGGTGAACAAAGAAAGCAGGGGTAATAAGAAGCCTGAAAGAAAGGAGTCATGTTAGGTTGCAATATCAGTTGGCTTTCCCCCTTAGTAGGTTCTCCACTAAGTGTGGTATGTGGGGTACCAAGCTCAAGCAAAAATCAGTCTTCTTGCTGAGTCAGGACATCAGAGATTACAGTTTGGAGCTCCCAGAACTATTGTCAATTAAGGGAAATGTCAGAGAGGGGGAGTCACAAAAATGTTTTAGAATAAGCATATTTTCCTTATGCATAGACCCCTGAACTGCCTAGGAAATTTCTAAGCATCCTGGGGAAGTTCCAAGCAGTCAGGGACGGTGGAGGGAGAGGACAGAAGCAACATTTGAAAGACTGACTGACTGGGCAGAGTAATAAGTTCCAGGAGAACTGCTTAGTGCTTAGCTGTGGGTGTCTGCTTCTACTTCCATCAGCTACTGGATGAAGGCTTTAGGATGGTATTTAAGGTAGGCATCAATCTCATTATAGGGGAAGGGCATTTAAGGTAGCCTCTCCACTATTGCTTAGATTCTTAGTTGGGATCATCCTTGTGGATCTCTCGACATTGAGGGAGGAGGGATAAGAAAAGGGATCAAGACCTTGCTGGATAAACTCACAGAAACAGCTGACCTGACCAAGTGAGAGCACATGCATCCCAGTTGCAAAGCTGGAGAACCAGCATTGGACCCAACCAAGCCCTCTGAATGTGGTGCCAGTTAGGAGGCTTGGGCCGTTTATGGGACCCCTGACAGTGGGACCAGTATTTGTCCTTCATGCACAAATGTGCTTTGGGAGCCCATTCCCCATGTAAGGATATTCTCTCAGTCCTAGACCCTCCCCTAAATGATGTGACAGACTTTGATGATCCCCCATGTAAGGCTTCACCCTCCCTGGGGAGTGGATGGGGGTGGGATAGAGGGCATGGGAGGTTGGGAGGGAGAGGGAACTAGGATTGATATATAAAATAAGATTGTTTCTAAATTAAATAAATAAGGAAATATTTTTTAAAAAGAGTGATAAGCTAAATTCTCAAGTTAAGTCACTTAATGACTTAAACCAGTAGTTCTCAACCTTCCTAATGCTGTGACCCTTTAATACAGTTCCCCATGTGGTAATGACCCCAACCATAATGTTATTTTATTGCTACTTTATAACTATAATTTAGCTGATTTTATGACTGTAATATAAATATCTGATATGAAGATGGTCTTAGGTGACCCTTCTGAAAGGGTTGTTCAATCCCCAAAGGGGCCATGACCCACAGGTTGAGAACTGCTGGCTTGGACTTTCCTTCAAAATTTTACAATGACCATATCCCAAGACCAAGAGCACAGTTGAATCAGGTTTGTTAGTATAAAGTACCACAAGATATGACTCTTCCAGAACTTCCACCAAAGCCTGTAATCCTGAAACTACCACAAGAGCCAGTGCTCTTGTAATCATAATCCAACTTCCTTTTAGAACAAAATTATGCACTCTTCAATGGAAGATAACAGAACCTAAAATCCCCTCAATACATCACCTGTGAAGTCATATACACAGCCAAAACTTACTAGCCATCCATCAAATAGATTCTTAACCCTCCCATTTTGATATTGTCTATCCCACACTGTAATTGGACATAGCCTTCCCAAAGCATTTCCTTTGTCATTGGTTCCTACTCTTTGTGCCTATGCAACCTAACCAGAAACACAAACTTGTAGTCAAAGCAAAAGTCACTTGGTCTGTTTCATTCAAAGTAACCATATACTGTTGCCAGAGCCCAGTGGTGACCCAAGGAATTGGAAAACAATGATGAAAGAGTACTTTTAGCTTGGGTTAATTACTATCTTCACTTAGTATCCAATCATATTTAGTAACAGATGTTTTCTAACAGATAGATGCATGGTATTTGGAATATATACTTTGAACACATAACCTTATCTAACAAAAACATATCTCAAATTCAAATCTGTTCTGAGAAGAATTGTATATGTGACTGGTGGATTGAGTGTTTTGATCCACAACTGTATGCAAGTGATCAAGAGATATATAAGAGCTGATATATATGGGGGAAGATGATCTCCTATAGGCAACAGCTACATTTTCCCATGAAGGAACAGGCCAGAGGATGCCAAGGACAAAATTATGGTGAAAGCACAGCTTAATTCACTGATATTTTGTCTTCCTCTAACTGGATATGGGTTTTCTTAGACATTTCCTTTATTATCATGAATTTCAAACAACTATTTATGGGTATTAATAACCTACTCTGTATGGTTGAATATGTTTGGTGTCTCTAGGGACCACATCCAAATACCTTTAGGCTTTTCTTTCCTTTTAAGTAAATTGTGTTCTTTTAAAAAGTGCAGATCAAAAAGAGTGGTGGGAAACAACTGTTATCAGGACTAATGGCAGCCAGTCATTCCTGCATTTTAGGGCTCTGTCTGCACACCTTCAATGTAAAAGGGCACTCATGTCCTCTTTGCCATTCTCATAACCATAGCAGATACTGTTAATGAATTGGGACTATCACATGTGTTCAGCCAGTCACTACTAGTCAACTGATGGCAATAGCTGAGTCCTGTTTTCTATCCCTAAAACAACATGGAGAAACAAAAAGGGAGAACTTTGAAAGGAAACAGGGAAACCTTTGTGATTATCACCAAATTTTTTGGTTCTTAGTTCCCCATCTGTAGACCGATAGAAAACTAAAGGTTACTCTTAGCTCTGAGATTTGGTGATTTAACATTTAAAAATGTCACTGGTTTGAAACCTCCAGTCACTTGACCTACGCACTTCATCCTCTATAAATTAAATGCTTAAAGAGGAAAATGTTAAATGTGGGTTCCTGCAGAGAAGTATTACATTCTACAAGAACTAATTTAAGCATGTTTTTCTTTAAAAATAAGTTATTCAACCACCTCCTTTCCAACAGTGCTGAGGGACTGAGCAAGCTTTCTAACCATAGTGGACCTGTTTAAAGAACCATTAAGTAGGTTTATGGGTACATCAACTTCTTGGTCTGAGTGTCTTTAGATCACCAAACTTAAGAATGGCAGGGACACAGAACTCATACTGGACCCTGGGGTCATCCATGCAAACATTGTCTTTGACTTTGGCACCAAGGAACATTTTGAGGAACCATGAACCCCAAGAAAGAGACACTGTTCAGAATTCCACAGAGATGTTTACCTCTGTTATTTTATTTCCTTTAACGAGAATTCTTTATGGACACAGAATTGATAGTCCCACATGATCAACAAAATGCAAGCTGTCACCTGCAAATAGGCCTCCTTTCTGCTACCATGTTTGTGATCTTTGAATGGTACATTATTCATGATATCACTGTATTTTCTGTGGTAGCTGCTGGCTCAGAGATACAAGCAACCCTAATGTTGTTTTTAATATTATTTATAAAAATATGTTTCTTGTTCATCAAATTAGATTTCATTGCACTGCCCAGCCAAATGTCTACGTAACAAATGATCAAAGTTCTTTGGTTCCAAAGAATGTCTGTTCCCTTCCAGGAGAAAAGTTTGTGGTATGGTTATTTAAAGTCTTCTGCCAATGTGGACATGAAAAGAAGAACTCTGAAGTAGAAACCAAGCTTGTCATATGTGTTAAGTCAACTTCAGCACCATGAAAGAAATGACTAAAGATGGTTTCCAAGCCTGCAGTTAGTGATTTGATTCTGGAATGGAGGCTGAATTGTGTATATCCATGAACACATAGAATAAGTCCAATGAAAACTGCTCAAGAGACTAGTCACTTGAACACAAAAAAATGAGTCCCTCGATGGAAAAGTGAATTGTAAAAGTGCAAAACTCCTAGATCTTCTTGTTTCATCTGGACCTTCCTGAGGTCAACCCAGGTACAAATGCATTGTTTGGTAGGTGAACCTAGGTAGATGAATCTGCAAGTAACATCATGGATAAAGAAAGGAAGGCAGTCAGCTCAAGCAAGCCAGTCAAGCTAGTGACCAACAGTAGCTGCTTCTTCCTGTTGAGAACTCTATGTGAGTCACACCTAACTTGTTATGAAATGTGGAGGACAGGGGTGCATCCTGCTTTCATCAGACTTTGACTGAAGACTTGCTTTAGAAGAAGGAAACCCTTGTTGCCTGGCATTGCATTTAACTCAGATGTGGAGCAAGACCTCAGGCAAAGAGATATGAGTGCTGCTGACTTGCATGAAAGTGGTAGGTGCCAGGGTGTGGACACTAACGTCTTAGAAAATACCCAGTTGTCCTTATTGCTCTCTCTAATATTATTCAATTAAAAGGGACCTATTATTTGTTAAGTGCTTACCCAATTCTATGTGTTGCATATTTCATAAGCATCTTCATAATTAATCTTCATAATAACCACATAAATTAATATTGTGTTCATTATCTTGCTATGCATTTTAAGAAACTAAGACCCAAAGAGATTAAGACATTTCCCCAAGGCTGCACACCTCAAATTTGGGGAAGAATGAATTCTAATTAGGCATTTATATAACCCTTGTCAGCTGTGGTAATCAGATGTCATATCACAATGTAGATAGATAATCATAGACAAACAGACAGGTAGGATTTTGCTACATAGCCCAGGTTAGATTGAAACTTGTAATCCCTCTGCTGCTTGTTTCTGAGTTCTAGGATCTTTTAAACATTTAACTGATTGATCTTTACCCAGTTTGATGGGCAGTGTGTGTCATTTGATAGCTAGATTCGCTCTCCATTGTGGCTCTTCTCTGACCAGGTGTTCATTTCTCTTCACAGAAATGCTTTTTTCATTCAAAACTGATCTGCATCTGTTTTTAATAAACTCAAAAAACAAACAAACCACACACTGATGTTAATCATACCTAAGGTGTCTCAACAAACATCCGTACAGAATAATAACCATTCAGAACTGAAGTCATGAAGCTTTACATTGGATTTTACACTTTTTCTATCAAATATATTTCTACACACTTAACCATCACCAAAAGCAAAAGAAAAATCATGACAGTATTAAAACTAGAGAAAGATTAGTTTTGTGTCCTCCTTAATAATGCATGCATACCCCTGGCTTTCAGTCTTTCCTCATCCCCTTATGTTGAGCCTTTCTTGCTCTTTTCTGCATGTTATACTATACACACAGGTATGTTTGTTTACATATATGCATATATTATTGACTAGATTGACATATATTGGAGTGTGTCACCTTGTTTGATGTGAAGCATTGTAAATCCACCTGTTGTTGAATGTTTTGTTCTTTTGGCTTTTGGGGGGGCCCACCACCTACGTCCCAAATAAATCACACATGGAGTCTTATTATTGCTTATGAATTCCTGACCTTAGCTTGACTTGTTTCTTGCCAGCTTTTCTTAACATAAATTAACCCATTTACCTTTGACCTTGGGGCTTTTATCTTCCTTTATTCCATAATACCTTACTTTCACTCTTACTCCATGGCTTGGTGGCTGGCCCCTGATGTTCTCTTCTTGGTTATCCTTCTATTTGTACCCTCTGCCTGCTAACCCCACCTATCCTTGCTCCTGCCTCACTATCAGCCATTCAGCTATTTATTCTCTCTATCAGGTGTTTTAAACAGGCAAAAAATCACAGCTTCTCATAGTTAAACAAATGCAGCATAAACAAAAGTCACACATGTTTACATCATTAAACAAATGTTCTACAGCATAAACAAAAGTAGCATACCTTAAAATAATATGCTACCACATCTACCCATTTTGATTTTTTGAAGGAAGGAATTATATATATTTGTGTTTTAAAAGGCTACTTTGGTCCTTAAATTCAGGACACTGAAATTGCCAGGTGGAGTTCATAGACTTGATCACACCCTTTCTCTCATCTTGGCCTTGTCTCCACCCAACTTCAGTGATAAGGACTTTGAATAATTTGCTTCTTCATAATTATGTTTCTTCAGGATGCTAACTGGAAACTTATTTGCATGCTATCAATTTCTTATTAACTTAGTCAAAACAATTAAGAGATAGTACTTAGAACCAAACACAAATCCAAGAGGTCTTAGAATAATCTGTAGTCCTTTAATATTCAATATTACCCTTTGCCTGAATCTTCCCTCTTGTGTTCATCCCTGAAGTTTGCATAATCTGAGGATAAGAAAATGGAGTTATGAGGAGATGGTTCAGTCACAGAAGTACTTGCTCTGCATGTGCAAGGACCCAAGTTAGATTCCCTAAAACCCACATAAAAAGTCTAGATGCAATAGTGTGCACTTACAATCCCAGCTTTGAGGAGGCAGGAGCAGTTGATCCCTGGGGCTCAGTGCCCAGCCAGCCAAGCCTACTTGACAAATTTCAGGTCATCAAGATACTCATTCTCAATCCAAACCAACCAAAAAAAAAAAACAAAACAAAACAAAACAAATGTAGCTGACCTCTGAGAAATAACACCCAAAGTTATTCTCTGGGCTCCACAAGCTTACAAGTGCACATGCACCCTCCTCCCATGTGAATACAAAAAGAAATACATCAAACTGTCTCTAATACAATCCCAGAGACTAAACATTCAGAAAATTAATTTGTGCATATATGGGTTGAGCACATCCAATCCAAACATCAAATCTGAATGCTTTTAAGCAGTGATGTGATGTGGAAAATTTCCCACTATGAAATTTTGTTTCACATATCAGTTTAAAATACTTTATAAAATTTGTTCCATGATGTATGTCTAAGGTGCTCAGGAAGTGTAAGTCAATTTTGTGTTTTGATTGGGGTCCTAACACCAAGATATCTGATTATACATAGGAGAGTATTCCAAAGTCCAAAATAATATAAAACCCCCAGGGCCCCTGAGCATTTCAGATCAAGGACATTCAGCTTGCGTGTCCTTGCTCATGGGTTCTCTGGTGAATTATTTTGTTCAGGGACCCTTGATTATGAACAGTGTGTTGGTTTGTAAAGTGAACATTTGCAAAGTACTGGGGATACTTCTTAGAATAAATATTCTGCAATCTATCCATCTTCCCAAGTCTAGTAAAGAAGATAAGAAGACAGATGAGTTTTCCTGCCAGCTTAGATCTTACCAGAAATGTCACAGGATGCTGAGACCTTTATTAGTCCCATGTTGCTCACAACAGGTTAGGGTGTTCTGGGTAACAAGAATTTCCAAAAATCTCAGTGAGGACAAAAAAAACCATGCATCAGGAGGAATGGGGGACTCTGATGTGCCACAAGAGGATCCAGTTGAATAGAAGATTCACCCTTCTGTGGTTTCAGGATCTCCAAGGCTAGAGAATGCAAGCTGGTGAGTTGAGCACTGCCTTTCATAGCCACAAACAACTTGTATTGTGCTCTGATTCCACTAGCCAGACTAGTTTCCTGGTCCCTCCCACCCTTGAAGGGATTGTAGAAGGGCCCCTTTCCAAGTCTTGGGAAGCAGAAAGAAAAGGGATATTTATGAACAGTTCTAATGGACAGTGGTGTTGGGATGGAGTTGTTGAGAGTTTTACTGAAATGTCCCTTCCAACAACATTTCCCAGTTAGTAATTCCCAGTTAGTCCTGTGTTTATACAAAAGCCACCTCCTGGGAAAAGGGCCCTCTATGTTTATTCACACTTAAATTCACTTGACATTTAGTTCATTTTCATGGATCCTTGCCTGGTGGGTGTTGGCAATAGAATGAGAAATGGCAGGGTTCCTGTCCCCAGGGAGCTCACAGTGTCCCTGAAGTAAAGATATACATTTATAAGCTAGAAGTACAATGTGGCTGGAAAATCATTTAATCGATGCTGCCATGGTACAATGGGGCTACAGAAAGTCAGAGGAGTCTTTGTGGGAAGCCAAGTAAATACCACACCTGGAAGAGTTCAGAATGTTCCAGCCAGGAAAAGTGGGAGTAGTAGGTTTTACTGTGTTGTGGAGGGAGAATCATTAAGGCAGACAAAAGTGTCTGACAGTGTAAAGTCACCCATCATTGTATGGAAAAGCAAGTCAGCATTCAGGCCCCCACTTTGGTGGGTAATCAATGGGATTGAACTAGGCATTGTGTCATATGAAAATTGTTCATGAGAGTTTGATGTTCCAATCAGTGAAGAAGCCAAAATTGTTTGCCCAGACATGGTAAAGAATCTATCTTCTTGTGGGACTTTGCCTGGAAAGTGTTTCTATTCATCCCCAGAAAGAGAAGACAACAACAGAATAAAGAAACAATTGTGTCCAAAAACATCTTGATGAACCTATGAGTTTATTGGAGTTACTGCAAGAATATGACTATCACCTGGGTAGCTGCATCACCAAAAGCCCTATCTGAGCATGGATTCCAACCTGCATAGCTTGCAGAGCCTCTTCTCCCCCAGCATTTATCTGCTGTTAATGTAACCTTTGGGAGGTCTGTGTCCATCCTAGACTGTTTCTTGATCAATATGTGACAAAGTTGTCTAAAGACAATGTTCATGTCCAAACTAATTTTTGTCTTTCAAACAAAACAGAACATGTCCTTTGCAATCCTCCATTTAGATTTATCACTATTCAACCTCATGAATTTGCCCAGGAGACAGACAGGAGGACACTGATTGCTGTTACCTTGGAAAGAGGGATCCACTCCATCCAGGGCTTTCTGGTTTCCATGGGAACAGCACTGATGTTGTTGCTGGCCACCAGACTGGCAAGACATACTGGAAAAAGAAAATTGCAGGGAAGAAAGAAAGGAGCTAGAATAGAAGAAAGTTATATAGGGGGAAACTCTCAGCTGGATGAGACTACATCCCTACATAAGTAGAAGTTTTTAGCATGCCAGATGTACCATGGAGTCCCCATAACCTTAACATAGTACTTACATGTACATCTCCCATGGATGAACCACAATCCTTGGAAGCATATGAGAAGGCAAGCTAGAATTAGTAATAGGTGGACTTCTATACCAAAAAGAGAGATTAATGCCCCTTCTACTTCATGGTATACCAGAAACTTGTTATTTTGTTAAGAATAGGCTAGATAGACCCAGGAAATCTGATGGAAGGTATTTCACACACATTGCTCATACTTGTCACAGAAATTATACAAAGATAACACCAATGTATCTATCTGCTGATGAAGAAGATCTGGTTCTGTGGAACATGGATAGGATAGAACCCTAGTCTCCATTCCAAACTGTAGACCCTTATGCAAACTATAGCCATCTGTCTGTCATGTTCCCACAGGCAGTGGGCATCCTACTCCATCCACAAGAAAGGTTTTAAGTTCTTTTGTATTTGGCATGAGAAGTATACCATCACAGGATGGCTAGCACCAGACATCAACTCTCAGGGTCTCTGGAGGACCTGCACTGATCTCCTATTTACAGATAAGGGAATTGAGGTCAAAGACTACTGGCAGAGACTTCCAGCTGAATATGCCCCTCTGCCTCCATATGTTCCTTGCAGAAAACTGCAGCTGCTTTGTAAACACCATTTCCCACACACATACATGAAAGGCACATGAATAGTTTCCCTGTTCTATGTGGGAGGATCTCACTGACTGTTGGCTACTCGTTCCTGAACCATCTGGTCAACGGGGCAAAGCTGACCTCTCTCCCTGTACCATGACCAGCAGCTTCTCTCTTCATATTTCTGTGTCTGCCTCACTGAAGATAGACACCTGCTGTGTGTTCTACATCATACAGTGTGCTTGGACCAGAGGGAGCAGTGAAGAGGCCCCTTGGAGGCCACCATCCCAGTGATCAGTAAGCAAACAAACAGAGGGTAGTATTGGGGACTTCCCCAAAAAAACACTGTGTGGTGGGCCTCTGGTGATAGTGCCTTTCCTTGTTCATTGTGTGCAGCCAGGCTCATCTGACGGTGACTTTGCACCTTCAATGTGGTCGAATTGAACCTTTAATATAAGGGCTTGTTAAATTCTAGCTGACTGAGGTAGAAGTCCTAGTATGTGGACTCCACTGTACTGGATTCAGTATGAACCTCTCAATAGCAGATTAATTTGACTTTAAGCTCAGTCAAAGATTCTTCCTTCTGTCCCTGTCCTCTGTTCTTTACTGTTGTAGACCAAAACCAATATGTGTGTATAAATGCTTGGCTCTGTGTGTCTGAACCTTTATATCAGTACGGATACATTGAACATCCTCTTTTCTAGTTTTTATGCAAATAAACTTTGAGATATGGCACAGGCTGTATATCAATGTTTGTGTCCCCCTCCTAGATTCATGTGTGATGGTGCTTAGAGGTGAAATCTTTGGAAGATAATTAAGACGAGATGAGTCATATGATAGGATATTCAAGATGGAATTGGTAGCCCATATAAAAGGAAGAGAACCTAGCATGATGATTCATACTTGTAATCATACAAGGAAGGCTAAAAGAGGAGAAGAAACAAGTTCAAGGCTAATTCAGACTACATGGTATGTCCAAAGCCAGCTCAGCTTCATAGTAATACCATCTTAAAACCAAGGGCTGAGATCTAGACCAGTAGTGTGTGTGTCTAGCATGTGCTGGTTTTACTTTTAGTAGTGCAGAAAATACATAACCAAGACCATTCCTGTTTACTCCAATCAGGCATGCAAAGATACAGTCAATACAGGAGAATCTCTGTACTCTGGGAAGAGGCCCTCCCAAGAACTTGATCATGCTGGCTCCTTGATTCCATCCTTTAGAATTCCAAGAAACAAGTATCTCTCATTTGAGCCATCTAGCCTATGGCATTCTTTTGACTTAGACTGCAGCAGGCATTGGGCAGGGCCACACCAATATGTAGATGGCTTCTGTATGTACCACCTGTGACTTTGCCTAAGGCCTTCGTTTTGACCCTGGAAAATGGTCAAGTCAAGAATGTTGAGGGAATCAGTGCCTTCAGACCAAGCACTGAACAAACTCTCAGCTCCCAGCTACACTTACTCCGCCATTGGCAACTCAAGAATGTTCTACCTGATTTGTGTACAAATTGGTACCTGAAACTGTAGAACACAACCTTGCATTCTTTGCAAAATGTACAAGAGTAATCTTGAGACTACCATCATAATGTCATCATCAGCCCAATGTGTGTTTGCAGAGAAGAGCTATGATAGAAAATGGTCAGCTTGTATGTGATTGATGTCAGATGAAGCATCGTAGGAGAATACTAACCTGGTTGTTCTTTGGCATCACTACTGACCATCAAAAATGTTTTCTTATGGATAATCTTGAAAGAATTTGATTGACTCACTTTGCACTCCCCACCCTTCTCCACCTCACACCCACTACTTCTTCTCACCATAGAGAATTTCCATATGTCTTCTCATAACCAATCAGATCTTCTGAAGGAAAAGACAAATCTTTAAACAATAGCCAGGAGCTTGCATGTAGTAATAGATCAGAGATCAGGCTCAGGATATTACCATGATACCAGTTCCTAGAGGGGAGGAACCTATGAATAGCAAAAGAAGAAAGATACTGAACTCAGAGCTAATAGCTTCCTCCTAGGGACCCTGGAGAGCATCCTTCATGGTACCCAAACCAACAAAGGTACTGCAACCCAGACTCATGGAAGGAAGATGTTGGAATTGAGGCAGTTCAGTATAATAGTTGGCAGCATTGTAGGACCCATTTCTATATTGTAGCTTTACTGTGGCCCACAAGGTGTAATCTTCCAGTGCCCTTTTGTTTTTAATTAATCAGGAGAATTCATTGTGGCATGTTTAAAAGAGTGTCATTATAGAAACATACTTGGAGTATCCAGGACTTTCTTGTCATTCCTAACCTCGCCATTTCATCATCTTAAGAATAGGATACAAGTAGCAAGTATGACTAACTAGCAGCCTACAGACAAGCCTATAAAAAGTAAAACAACTTCATTTATGTGTTTATTGTATGTGTCTGATCTCACATGTACCTTGATCTTTTGCTGTGTGTGAGTGTGTGTGTGTGTGTGTGTGTGTGTGTACCACATATTGATAGCCCAGAATCTAACTAACATTCAGCATTCAGAATTCAAAGTATAATTTCACTGAATGTGTGAAGCTTTATCAGCTATAAATTTTGAAATGATTCATACATCACAGATAATTAATATATCTTACCTATGTAGTTACTATAAGGAAGATAATGAGATAATGGAATATTGCAAGTAAGTAATCAGTACTTTTAGCTCTTCTCATTGCTATACTTTAGAAGGTGAGGCTTACTCCCTGTACACATGTGTACAGATGTATTCTCTGGTACAAATATCCAGGGACACAGGATGTCTTGCCCTGATACTATCTTGGAAACAGAAAACTGAATATTTGGAAGAAGTGACCATTGACTTGTGTTTCAGACAGATCCCCCAGCTAGTGAGCCACAATCCTGAGATACTTACTGTGAGAGTTCTGGAGTTGCCCAGCAGGACTGGGCCCTGGCATTCTCTATGGTCTCCTTTGGTTATCCTCCCTTCCTGGACTCATGGCCTTCTTCATTTACTATGTACACTTCAGTCACTTCCCAGATAAGCTACATACCCCTAAATCCTTGTCTCTCACTCTGCTTTGGGGAGAATGCATGACAAGATGAGTGGCAAACTTATGTCCATGATACCTGGCATACAATCCCTGCCCTATGGTGATGATTGCCTTGACTGCTCACCAGAGAAACAGTAGGAGACATCATCAAGCTCTGGAGGAGATGCTTTCATTGGCTGATGATGTCTGCCAAAGATTGGATGTGGGCAGGCATGGTATCTTCTGCCTCCTGAGTTACAGTCTCATGGCAAACGTAGGTCAAGGCAGAAAGAAGAACAGAGTTCCAGAGCAGGATGGAGATGCTGGAGTGCTCCAAGCCAGGAGAGGGTGAGGGAAAGGGAAACTAGGAAGTGAAGTGCAGCTTTGATCTTCCCCTTCACCAGCCAGTGAGATGAAACCTGCATGCCCGGCTCAGAAAAACCCTTTTTACTGCATGCAACAAAGTTTAAGATAAATGAAAATGTGTTATAATATTATAAGACAAGTTTGTAATGCTAATTCCATGCTTCTCATTTAACTTTTGTTTTTTAGACAAGGTCCCCCCATGTAATGCCAGCTGGTCTAGAACTCATTATGTAGACCAGACTAACCTCGAACTCACAGATATCTGCCTGCATTTGCTGAGATGATTATAGGGTGTGTGCTGACACACTCTGCTTCCTTGCTTAAGGTCACAAGTAATATTCTGCAGACTGCCATAGCACAAGAAAGAGCTGCCCAAATTAATGAAGCAGAGTGGAATGCACCCTCCACACTTATGCATTCTGTACACAGATCAACCAACTACAGTTGAAAATAGGTGTTTTTGTTGTTCCTGTGTGCAGTCCCTAAACATCGCAGCGTGACAACTATTTACATACTTTTTTACATTGTAGGAAAAGTTATGAGTCATCTAGTGATGATATGCAAATACCGTGTCATTTTCCAGGAGGGACTTGAACATGCCCAGACACAGTGTCCTCGGAATCCTAGATTCAATCACGCATAGACATCAAAGGACAACTCTAGATGAAAATTTGTATTGGCAGCTGGCGCTGAGGTTATGCTAACACTACCGCAGTTGGTCACTTCTTGTTTGGAGTAAATACTATATTCTAGTTAGAGGTTTGCGAACTTCCAGTCTTTTAGTTTGTTTTGTTTTGTTCTTAGGCAAGTTCTTAGACCCAGAATCAAAAGGACTCTACAGTCAGGGCTGGAGGTGCTGGCCTTGATCAGCTGTGCTCAAAGGGTCGTCTGTACTGAGCTGCTTCTCTCTCTGTTCTCTAGCCCTGCATGAATTCCCCAGGGACATCTTCTCCAATGAAGACCGACGACAAGGAGCGGTGGTCCTCCATGTGCTCTGTGTAAGTAGTCTCTCTTGTCCCTTTGCCTGAAGGACTTGAAGGACAGAAGTAGGTCGACAGCGGAAATGCCCACAGAGGCTCCACTCCCTCCCGCCTATCTGCCTGGTATTAGATCATTTCCAACCGTCCCATATCTTAAAGACTGGCTGGCAGACATTTGTCTGTAATCTTCCATTTTAGTGCCTGAGAGTGATCTCTCAAGTCACGGTTTTTTGTTTCCCAGTCTGCCTAATCCTATCAGTAATCACACAGCACCCGTTAGAGGAAAGATGGAGCCGTTTTGTAACGAGCTGATCCATGTGTCACGTTTCCACTTACAATGCTTTATTTTTTTCCTCTATATAGTCTGTCATACCATTTTTTTTCATTGCCTATCAGCATCCCACATGGGCCCTATGAGAACTTGGGACTTGGTTTTGTACCTGGCTCCATTTTCACACTCATTCTTCATGGGGACAGTGTTTGCTCAGTCAGCAGATTAAATATAACAACAGCCAGTGTATCTCCCTTAATAGTGATCAACTGTAGCCTGTGCCTTCCTCTGGTTTTGTAATTCCCATCATTGTTCCACATCATCCTCTAAAGATACAGTGAATCTAAGGTCTTTGCATCACCTTGTTCCCATTTGGAGAGTTTTGGTGTGTGTGTGTGTGTGTGTGTGTGTGTGTGTGTGTGTGTGTGTGTGTAAGTGACTGCAGAACAAGAAAACTCCAGCTGAAGTCCAGATTAGGCATGCTACTGCCTCAAAACACTTTCACTGCCATTGACTTTGTTTTCATTTCTATGAAATAAGCATCCTAAACTTAGTGAATCCTGTTCACATCTATTGTTCTTGGGTTCTGTGCATTAACCATTCAGAAAAAGCATGGAGAGGATGCCTTTCCATGAGGGTGGGACAATGTAACTTGGGCTGCATGGTACACTTCCAGGGTGTTCGTTCACTCTAAGGTCTGGGGCCTGGCCTTTGCTGAGCTCCTCTGGGCCCGTCAATCAAGAATCATTCACATGGTCTCTACAATGCAGTAGCCTTCAGGAGGTGGATTTCCATGTGGAAGCTGTGTACTCTAGCATGGGAATGGTTTTGACAAGCAAGGAAGAAGAGTCATAGTCTTTAGAATTTGGCCTCAAAAGCCAAACTGTGTCATTTCTGTTTGTTTTAGTCACAAGCCCACAATGGTCCAAAAGGAGGATTCAGCAACTAATTCTCAGTCTACACCTGGAGGTGATCGGTAGGGCATGCCCTGGCTTCTGGAGTCACACCTGACATGGGTTTGAGTCCCTAACATCTTTGCTGTGTACATGGTTTCTGACAAGATCGCTTCTCTAGATGCATGAGTCACTGAGCTGAACCCTTTCCTGGAAAAAGCAATTGATGACTCTTCAACTCCCTTTCAACTACACTCCTACATGAGGACAAAAAATACAACTTTTAGCAAAGATTCTCTGAAAACACCAAACAAGTTAGAGTCCTGGAAACCTGCCAGTCCTCCCTGCCCTTCCAGAGGCCTGTACACTGAGCAATTAATGTAGATGCCATCTTCGGCACCACAGAGGCTCCCCTGTCACAAGGCTGAGGCATCCCAGGCACTGAGTGGGATCCAGACTTCCCCAGCAGCTAACAGCACCCTGCTGCCTTGACATCTGAGATATGAGATTCCTGATCTTGGCCCAAACAGTGAAGGCTTTCATCCGTCCACAGCAACTCTGCTAGCTGCATATGTCAGCCCCCCACCCCAAATCTACATTCCCAGCTGAAGACCAGGGGTCCCTAATTTCCTTTGCCCTTCACAAGGTCAGGTTACTCAAGAGGGGTCCTGGTGCCTATGGCAGTAGTTCCAAGCTGTCAAGAAAACAAAGTGGACAACATGGGCTATGAATGTTAGACACTTCTTTACAAGAAAGGACATGAGTCCACAGACTAACACTTTGTAGTTCCTGATATCAATTGTTCCTTTTTGCCCCTGTCCTGTGTCCTACTTTTAGAATCTATAAAACAAGAAATCCAGAGACAAAGGTCAGTGCCCATCCCTTCACGATCCTGCTCTACATGCATAGAGTCCAAGAATTATCTACCCCCATAGCTTGTGGTAGTTTGAATGAGGAATGTGCTCACATTGTGTGAACACTTGGTCCTTGTAGTTGGTGGCACTGCTAGAAAGTAGAGCCTTGTGGGAGGAAGTGAATCACTGGGCGTGGGACTTGAGAGTTCATTCACTCTCTCTCCCTCCTGTCTGTGATTGAAGATGTATTCTCTCAGCTTCCTGCACTGGCTACCTGCTATCATGGCTCCCTGCCATAAGCCTACAAATCTCTTTCTTCCTTAATTTGTCTTTGGTCATGGTATTTTGTCACAACCAAAAAGTAATGAGTACATAGCCTCAAGCTGGCTCCTGAGGTCTGCACAGGCTCCTTTCCAGGGTCCTAGTCTTGGAAGGAAGAGACCCAGGTGGATTACCCTCAAATCTGCCCCCTGTACTCCACATGCATGTGTGTAGCCCCGGGCAGAGGCAGGTGGGAATTGGGAAAATCTTTCTACTTGGCAGAGGGGAATGATCTGCTGATGCAGCAGCATTCTCAAGGGCATCTCTGACCTATTGGAGACCCTGCAAAGGAAATATGCCTCAGGAGAGGAGCCCTTTCCATAATGTTTGCCTCACTGAAAAACATGAGTTGTATAGTTATTACTTGCTCAGTGCAGGACAGATCTTTCTATCCCACATAACTAACATATTACCCAACAAGTTTACCTTGCTCGGGAAATTTTCAGTGAACATCTTGGGGTATAAGAATGATTGCTCTAAGGGCAAAGAGCATTCTGAGGGTCAGCAGGAACAGATGAATGCACAAGTCAAAATTGCAAGAAGTTAAATGACTACATATCTATAGGTACTTCCTGAGCTAGTACAGTGTAATGCTTCTTGACTGGGCTCTTCTGGATAGATGAAACACAACTTTACTCTGCAGGAAGTCAGTATGTTGTGAGAGAGCTACCAGAGAAGGAATCTGACATGTGCTGACAAGTACTAACCATGGTTTGTTCTGTCTGCTGAGGGTGTTTAGCAGAGGTACACTTGGGGCCAAGATGGTGCTGGTCTTGAAGAGTAGACAGGAAGTTACTATAGGGAACCTTTAGGAAGAACACTGGGTATAATTCCAGACAATAAAGGGAAATCACATGGCTGGGGCTATGGGTGTGTGGAAATTCAGAGCACCTGGAGGAAGCAGAACTAAGGGCCAGGTAGTAGTGAATGCACAGGAGTGGAGAAGTCATGGAACTCAAGTGGAAGTTACCATGAGGTGACTTAGAGGTTGCACTTGAAGGGGGGGCACTATTCATCTCCACTGTTCAGCCATACCTCCTTGCTTATGGTTAGGGCTGAAAAAGATCAAATACATGATCAGAGTAGATCTGTCTCCTGCAAATAGAAAATGTCCCTGCAAGGTCACCAAAAATGGCCCAAAAGCATGTAAAAGAGGCACCTGAGAAGCCCACTATGAGGAGAGATACCCCAAGCCTGGTGAGAGTCCATCTGGAAGTACCAGAGCCTGGTGTGCCCCCAGGAGTATATTCCTCTGCCACTGGGTTTCTGTTAGCTTGTCCTGTCATCTCAGCTGTTGTAGTTTGAACATGTGTGACCCCATAGACTCATGTGTTTGAATGCTTAGCCATAGGAAGTGGCACTACTAGGATGTGTGGCCTTGTTGGAGTAGGTGTGGCCTTGTTGGAGGAAGTGATTCACTGTGGAGATGGGCTTTGAGGTCTTAAATATGTTCAAGCCACACCCAATGGGCCAGATTACTTCCACTGCCTATGGATCTAGATGTAGAACTCTCAGCTCCTTCTCTAGCACTTTGTCTGCCTGCACCCTGCCTAACCCCACCATGATGATAATGAAATAAACCACTGAAACTGTAAGATGCCCCAATTAAGTGTTTTCCTTAATAAGAATTGCCATGGTCATGGTGTCTTTTCACTGCAATACAACCCTAACTAAGGCAGCTGTCCTAGGGATAAAGCTACATAACTGTTCTTTTCATGGAGTTAACTGGCCATTGTCATTGGTCTCAGGCTGAGTGGCACACACTTTCAGGTCCTCCTTTGAAACCCAGCCACACCTAGCACTTGACCCAAACCCACATTGCCCATTAATGGTGCTTGTCTCACAGGTGTTTGCTTTCTACATGATGTCTGTAGCCTTTGTCCAAAACTGGTACAGGTCTGTGGATGCTGGTGGCACCAAAGACCCTCCGAGCAAACATTTAGAGCTTGCTTCTATTATAGTTTCCTGGAATACTTCTTTTTTCTGTGATTTGTGGAACACATGACAGCCCTTTTTGGCTCAGTTGCTGAACACCCATAGTTCTAATTTCCCCCCTCTTGGATCCTTTTTGTTTAGAATGCCTAAACTCTGAGATACACTTCAAAATGCATTTCTGTTTCTTCCGACTGTGTGTGTATGCCTGCCCTGCAAGCAGGCAAATCCACCCTCTATGTACAGTTTTAGTCAACAGTGGGTATTCCTAGGAAATCTCAAGTCTTAGAAATCTGTTCTTCCATCTTTTCTAATGCAGAGGTGTTAGAAGCAGGATTTCCTGTCTCCGAAGAAATCTGTGTCATTTGTGAAGTCACTGAGTCTGCCTCTAAATAGAGGGAGAAGCCTGGGGATTATTTCCTAGGGCTGTGATTTGTTTGTGGTTTAAAAATATCTGGCAGATTTTTGCTAATTATCCTGCCTGCCATGGAAAGCTGAATCTCTGGGATGATCAAGCAAGCCAGGCATTTTCTATGCCAGGGAAGGGAGGGAGGCTGTAAATAATCAATACTTGAGATTCTCAGAACGAATTTGGGAAGCTGTCTCTCTTTGGTGGCTCAAACTCCTCTGTGTGCCTTGTCAGCTTTCTGAAATACATTTCATAAGTGTTGAGGCTTTTCCACTTTTATTTCCCACATTCTAGGTTCATTTTAAATATATTTATTCTTCCTCATATATTACATCCCAACCATGGTTTCCCCTCCTTCCTCTCCTCCCAGTCCAGAGACAGTCCTCACTCCCGCTGCTGGGAATCCCACAAGACACCAAGCTATGCAATCATAGCATACATGCAGAGGACCTAGATCAGACCCACAAACAAATCTCTCTCTCTGTCTCCCTCTCCCTCTTTCCCACTCTTCCCTTCTCCCTTTCCCTCCGTCTCTCCCTTTCTCTTTCACATGAATGTGTGTGTGTGTGTGTGTGTGTGATATTACACAAAGTAATTCTCTCCCTTGTTAAGGCCAATTCTCATTAACTCTGAGAAAAGGATGGCTAACGCATCCATCAGCCCACACCTGGCAAATGGATTGCCTAGGACAGGCACCACAATGAGTGGGCCGTGTGAACTGTTCAGTGGTACAGCACAAGATGTTAGGTGTGAGCCCCAAAGCTGTAAAACACAAACAACAAAAATGGCACATAATTGAGAATGATTTTTCTCCTGAGTATTTTCATAGTCTGACCCTGGACATACTCTAGGAGTTCCACAGGAATCTCATTGTTTTGCCCAGAAAAGAATTTTTCTTCACTGAACTACTAGGCTATACACTAGTCAGTGTTATCATCACTGTGGCCAAATACTGGAGAAAAACAACTGTCTGACAGTTTCAGTGATTTACACCATTGTAGCAAGGAAGGTATGAGATGAAATGATGGTTCAGCTTATGTCATGGTAGGTGAGAGATGGGGCAGAAATAGAGAGACAAAAATGGTAGAACTGGGAACTTTGTACAACTTTGAAAGGTGTATCCCCAGTGGTTAACATTCCTCAGGTAGACCCCATCTCCCAAAAGTTCCACAACTCTAAAATAGTACTGCTAGCTGGGAATCAATTACCTAAATACATGAACCTGTAGAAGATGTTTCATATTCAAATAGTAATTGGGAAGCCTCCATCTTCACCCTTCAGCTAGCCTCTCAAGACAGCAAAATGGACATGTGGACCCTGGAGGGGATCAATCCCTACCATCTGCCTTAGCCTACTCCATCAGTAAGTGGGATTCTTGTCCACATTTCAGCCTCCCTGCACTCCAGTGCCCAGTACCCTTTAGGCCCTCATAATAAAGAGTGTGAGTTCTATTCAAAGCAGCCCATCTTGGAAGTCATTATAGGGTTCTCTGCTGGTCCAATGAGTCAGAACTTCAGCAGATAAAGGCTTTCCAGGAATGGCAAGGAAGACCGCTGATGTTACTCCTTTGCCATCCCATGTGATGATTTTACAGGTTTGAGTCCAAGGTTGATAGTCTCCTTTGCCACAGTCACCTGCTACCTACATTTCTTTCTCCCTCCTTTAGCTCAAGAAGTTACTATGGTCTGTGGATTGGAGAAACCCACACTATTTAATTTCATATCCATTCTAATTCCTCCTTTAGCTTCTATGTTTAAGAATAGGCTAGTTCCAGCCATGGGATTCTACTATGACCTCATCTTCTTTCACAAATGTGCAGAGGAAATCACTGTCAGTGGAAGGAGCCTCTGGGATGAATGTGTCAGAATGTTTTCGGATAATAGAAGGCAACACCCAGATAGCATCTCCCTCTGATTTTGCTGCTGTAGCTAGTTTCCTTGGTGTTCAGCATTGTCATCCAAGCTTAGGTGAAGTGCTTACCTTCTTCCCATACAACCTGTGTTCATTCTGAAGATGTGTGACTCTGTGTCCATTCTGGCCCTGACTTCCTGGTGTGTTCTTCTGACTGCCTGCCCTGCTTGCTCACCACCTACCAGCATTATTCATGACCTCTGTAAGATGCCATGGGCCCAGCTCACTTTTTCTCCCCTGGCTATGGATCATTGACCCACATAAGTTTGCCTCTTCTGAGTCAGGTCACCAGGACTTAATCAAGAAGCTTCCTTCCAAAGGCCTGGAGTATGATACAGTACCAGAAGAGGAAGTCCAAGCCCTACTCCACCCTGAGCCACCTGATAAGTCAAATGTGTGGATGGACTGAGCTGTATTTCTGAAGAAGCTGAAAGATGTAAGAGCCTCTGTCCACAACATGAGTACCCGTATTCTTAACTTATACTTCCCCTTTCATTCTTTGGGGAACTTTGTTCTAGATGCGACTTCCATGTGGATGGTATTCCCAGGTATTTCTTCTGTTTATTTAAAATCTGAAGGACGGTTTCCTGGAATGTACTCCTCTGGGCCCACATTGCTTTTGAGATGAGTCCAAGATTATCTCCATGCATTAGCTAGTTGTCAGGGAGCTGAAGAGCCGGGATCCTAGAAGGTGGTGGAGACAGCTCCTTCTCCATCTTCCATTTCCCCTTGTACTTTGGAGGTTCTGTCAAAGCTCTCATTCCATGCCAGCCTTGTCTTCCCAAGTCTATCATTTTGTAGTACAAAAGGATTTCCCGTACTAAGTCTATCTGCATATCTCTAATACAGTGGCCGCTGGCCACTCATGGCTCTGGAGCCCTTGAAATATGACTAATGTGAGTGAGGAACTAGGTTTTTGTCTGTTTCACTTAGTTTTAACTAGCATAAATGTAAAAACCCATTTATGGCTAGATGTTACACTGGAAGTCATTGCCTTGAATTCTCATACAACATCTAACCTTCCTCCCCAAAGTTTCTGCTTGACATGATAAAGTTAGATCTCTCACTGGCAAAGAGGGTCTGCTTTTCTACTTGGCCCTTGGTCCTTTTAAGGGGGTCCTGGGCTTGGCCATCTCAGGAGGAATGGTTCAAGGGAGGCACCACTGACCATTAGGCTTACAGAAACCAGGATATAAGGTACTAAAGAGACAGGTGTGGGAGGTAGGAAATGTGTGTTGTTTACTATTTAGTGTTTTGGAACAAGTACCCTATATCTCCTGGCACATGATAGGTTTCTGTAGGGTTAGAGTCTTGGTCCTTATCCTCTCCTTTCCCCATCCCCTTTTGAAGGTGCATTTCACAGAACCTGTCACAGTACATCTCCTGCCATTAGAACAAGAGCATTCAGGCAAAGCCACTTTTCTTATGAGCAAATGGACTAGGTACCACAGCAGATCTCTCTGCATGAGCATTTCCTTCAAGCCTAGGGCTCAGAGGCAAGTGATGTTGCCATTTTCTGTGAAGGAGGTTATTTTCTGATTGACATATTATAAAAATTAATTTTATGTATTCGTGGGGTATGATGTATAGTTTTGATACATTAAGGAATGATCAAAAGTGGGCTAATTAATATATCTGTCACTTTACACGCTTAAAATTTATTTGTGTCAAGAATACCTAAAATGCAATTATTAGGGATTTGTAATTGTAGCTCAGAAGTAGAATGTCTGCTTAGTATACACAAGGCCTTGTGTACCACCAAAAGTCTAAGTACATAAAATCCATTCATTTGGCCTTTTAAATTTTGCATCATTATTAACTGAAAGGTAGGAAAGGACAAAGTGGAAATATCTGCTGCTCTACAGAAGACTCCAAAGACTCTCCCAGAAAAAAACTAGAAAGCTAATAAATGAATTTGAAAGTTACAGGTGACAAAATCAACCTGCAAAAATAAATAGCATTTCTGCACAGTAGCAATAATGCTATCCCCAAAGAAATTTAGAGCACAATTCTATTTGTAGAACTAATAAAAATACTCAGGAATAAATTTAGTCAAAGGGGTTTTGAAACTGAAGAAAACCTGCATGGTCTGGTCAGAAAGGTTTCAGCCACAACTCACTCTCTGGACAGACATGTTTAGTTAAGGGATTTCACCCTGGAAGAGAAAAAAAATGATTAAAACAGCACGTGGAATGTGCTGTTTACTCTTGAAAAAGTGCTGAGTATGTCCTTAATTTGTCAGTGTCAACAAGGAGCTAAAGCTGGTATCCAGAGAGGATTAGAACAAGCAGAGTAAATTATGTTCCAGTGGATCTTAAGTCATTCCCTCTCCCTCTTGCTCATGAGACTTAATTCACCAGGCCCACATCAAACCAGTGGGTCTCTTAGTCTCCCCATAGGCTTACTACAAGGATCATCACCTCCCTGAGCTGATGAACTGTGGGGATAAGAGTTTGCACTTCAATGAAGCATACCTGAGTCTCAGTCCTGGCCTTTGTGCTTACCAACTAGTAATCATGGGCAAACTATTTTGCCTTTTCAGACCCTTGGTTACCTTATCTGTCACTGGAGACAAATGCAAAACTCACCTCCTTGAGTTGTGTTGGACAGTACCTGCAAACAGATGTGTGAAGTTCTTGGCAGTGTCTGACACTGAGTAGAACACACCCTCTAGCCATGTCTTCTTGTCTTCCTCCCCTTTTCAATTTAAATTAAAAGCAATCTTATTTTAGATGCTGATCCCAGTTCCCTCTCCTTCCCATCCTCCCATGTCCCCCACCAACCTCCCATCCACTCCCCAGGGTGGGTAAGCCCTCCCATGTGGAATCATCCAAGTCTTTTACATACATCTTTTGGGTCAAGGCCTAAGTGCTTCCCCATGTATCTATTCTAAGCACTTTTAATTGTGTATGCTCCCCCAGTTGCTAATATCCACTCCTCTACCAGTCTGAGCTTTTTCTGGTTCCTAAATCCTATTCTTCTAGAATTCAGGATGGCCTCTAGAAAGCTCAAGAAAATAAACCTGGAGGTAACACCTGGAAAGGGGTTTGGTGGTAGATAAATATTTCAGTTCCACGATGGACAAAACAGGTCACATGCTCTACCTTGTCCCCTCCTGTGACCTAGTGTAATATGCTCCAGTCACCATTCCAGCATCTCACTTCAGGGTTTTCCTTTGCCCTCAGCCTCTGCTCCCAGACTCACTTCCCATTTCCTGGGAAAACCCACCCACCCCATTCAGTAATGGACACTGGAATTTCAGGGCTATTTCTGAGGCAGCAGCCCACCAGGCATGACCTACTATTGTTATGCAAATTAGCCCCACCACTTCCTCAAACCATAGGAGGTACAGAATCTGTCTGTTCCACAACATGAATTTAGAATGGACTCCAAAGGAGGCTCAAGGACAATTTTATTAAAGTGTGAGAGAAAAACAGTAGTACAGGCTAGTTTGAAAAATTTCAGCAGCTACCAGGAAAGATAAAGAAAAAGCATGCCTTTTAAGTTAGCTGTGGAATGGAAATAGAGACAGCTTTCTAAGAAGGGAATAGCCACTCCCCAGAACAGAAGTGACTGAGAAAAGTACCCATGGCCTTTTTCAGCCCCATTCCCCTTGCCTCTTTGCTTTTTATTAGATGTTACTAAGGGAAGGGAAAGCTTCCAATCCCTCTCTGCAAAGTGACTTCTTTCATGTATTAATCTTGATGTAGCTTTTCCCCATCTCTACTACCCTATCACAAGAGAAAAAGGTCTGCTGTAAATTGAACTTTCGCTACTTCAGTTCAGGTCCTAACCCAAGCCAACATAGAAAATCATTTGGGGGAGCAAACTTTGAGGGGGATATTGTTTTAAAATTCATTTCCTGAGAGCCCAGGTGGAGGCAGGAGGAAGAAGATGTACATTAGCCCATTCTTCTGCAACAAGGAGCTTGCACGTTGCTTAGATGCCAAATGTTTACATACAAAGACCTGCACAGTGACAACTGCTGCCCTTCATGCCATTTGTCTAATATGTTGCTTTGTCTACCTGCTCCCCACTGATGTATTTAATTTATTCCTTTTAAAAAAGAATTTACTTATTTTATGTGCATTTGGTGTTTTGCCTACATGTATATGTGTGTAAGGGTGTTAGATCCCCTGGAAATGGAATTAGAGATAGTTGTGAGCTGCCATGTGGATGCTGGGAATTGAAGCCTGGTCCGCTGTAAGAGCAGCCAGTGCTCCTAACCACTAAGCCATCTCTCCAGCCCCAACACTTTATTTCTTATTGTTGTTTAGTAAATAAACTTGATCTCTCTGTTCTCCTGAGATACTATTGCCAATCCTGACAGAAGTCACATAGTAGTTCTTTGTTGACTGAAATTATATAGAAAGATTTTCCCCCAATGAAAAATATAAACAGAAAAGCTAAGCCAACAACGACGTACTGCCCTCCAAGTTTATCATATTTTATCACTTAAAGAATTAGCCTTTAGTAATATTCAGAAAATTGCTTTGAATAAAACAATCAAATGATGCTGCAATGATAAACAACACACTTATTGAGAATATAGGTAAGTATGTATTGTAGAAATTACAAAAGAAAAAATAAGCAACCCAGATGAGCCAAGTATTTTTCCTCTACCAAACTGGAAGCCAAAAAGTGAGCGAGAGGTTCTGTCTGATGCTCAGTCTTTTATTCCTTCCTCCGTACATGCCCCTAGCCATGCCCAAAAGTGGGCCTGGCTAGTGACGTAGTTCACTGCCTACGTCCATATACGTCTTTAGTCATGCCTAAAGTGGGTGTGGTTCGCAGTGCGGTAAACTGCCCTTTTATTACCTCATCTGTATGCGCCTCTAATATGCCACATAGCTAATGGCGGAGTACTAAATTCCACCCTACAATTCCCCTTTTAGCCTAAAAAGGATATTTAAACTTAAAACAATTAACTTATGTCAATGAACAAAATGCCTCAAACATCTATCCCATCTAAACCTAAGTTTATCTGAAAGAAACACCCAAGTCTGAACACCTCCTTCCAGTCCCAACTCTAAAATAATTGAAAACTAACACTAACAAATATAAACTATCCTATAATATCAATAGTAGGGAGAGGGGTGTGGAATTCTCAAAACTACTTCCTGCTGAGATCTGACAATGACAATCTCATGGGGACCTGTGAGAAGAAAAATGTTAGTGTAATAAAATCTTAAGTAGATTAGACAGTCTCTGTTTGGCAGGAGATGCTTGATTGAAGTTCCTGACTGGAGTTCTAGTGTTGATTGAAGCTCTTGTCTGAAGCTCTGGCCAGATTGTAGAAGGTGAGCTGTATTAATTCCTTGGTCTGGAGTTGTGTCAAGTGATGTTGTTCCAAGCCAGTTTCAGGATGGTGTTTGTCAGGTGGAGTTGATGATATGGGACAGTTCAGATGCATCCAGTCAAATCAGGTGGAGCTGAGGAAGTGGATCCTCATTCTCTTTCCGAAGCAGTTGAAGATTGCTGTCAGGAAATCCCTTGTTCTCTGAAAAACTCAAACATTAATGTTAACAAAGAAATATTTTAACTTTTATATGTATGCATACTGGAAAAGGTGACAATAGGGAATATGGTAAACATGAAGGAGATTAGACTTTTCAGAAAAAGAATCCACAGATAACAGTTCCTAATTTTATTTTCTTCTGTCTTATATCAATGGCTCTTTGATATGATACAGAAATTCTGAATTTTATTTAAATTATATGCTTGAATTTAGAGTAGGAGAGCTAATCCAACTCCAAAGCCAGCTTCAGTTAAATGAATGGGGACTAAAGTATATGAAGAAACAAAGATAAAAGGATATTATAAAAAACAATATAGAGAGATTAGACTTTGATACCGCACAGTGAGTTATTGTGTGTTTGATGGTCCTCAGGATAGCTATTCATTCTTCTTCAGGAATCCATATGTTCAGTATTCTTTGCTGAGTTTACCTGTGAAGACAAAAAACAAAACACTTCTCTTTCCTTTTATGAGGTCACTTTACCCATGGTAGAATATGATTTTGTAGATGAGCTGTTGTCTTTCCTCCTCCTGAGATGTCTTCTGTTCTGATCGAATCTTAATTAATTTCGATGGAACCCAAAGTTTTTCCTCTCCTGTGGAAACAAAAGCAAAACCCCTTTCCCAACGTAACACATGTCCTGGTTTCCAGACTGAGGTGATAACATCCTTAAAATACACCGGTTGGTTCAGTTCAGAAATCTCTGTAGTCCAGTGTCTTTCTGCTGCAGTTTGTCTTTTTCATTGGCATTAAGACAATTCAACGTTAGCAAAGCATTATGTAACCTGTGTTTTGGGGGGTCTTTGTTCCCCCTGGCTGTTTATGAAGTATCTCTTTTAAGGTTCAGTTAGATCTTTCAACCACTGCTTGTCCTGTGGGATTGTAAGGTATACCAGTTACATATTTTATATTATAATATTTGAAAAATTGTTCCAATTTACTGGAGATATATGCTGAAGCATTGTCAGTTTTTATCGTTTTAGGTATACCCACAACAGCCATCACCTCTAAGAGGTGTGTAATAACAGAATTAGCTTTTTCAGAGCTGAGGGCAGTAGCCCATTGGAAACCTGAGAATGTGTCTATGGTATGGTGTACATATTTCAAACTGCCAAATTCTGTGAAGTGAAATACATCCATTTGCCAAAGTTCATTTCTGTGAATACCTTTAGGATTACAACCTGCTGGTAATGGAGTTTGACTGTAGAATAAGCAAGTGGGGCAATTTCTTACTATTTCTTTGGCTTGTTGCCTTTCTTTTTATTTAGACAGAAAAGAGGAGATGATGGGAGATGCCATTCTGTAAATCTGTCTCTTATTAGTTGTTGGCCAATAGGAAAGCAAGATAGGTGGGACTAGGAGTCGAGCAGGATTCTGGGAAAGAGAAACACAAGGAGTCATCATATAGCTGCCATAGGGGTAAGAAGTCCAGACCCTTTTCTCCAGTAAGATAAATACTTAGATTAACAATTATGGAGTAAATACTTAAGTCAGAGCTAGCCAGTAAGAAACAAGCAAGGCCAACAGCTTCATAATCAATATAGCCTCCTGTGTGTTCATTTGGGACTGATACGGCTCTGGGACCAGGCTGGCGGGAAGGCTTCTCTCTACAATCAAATACTGTAAGTTGTGAGAAAAAACCCATGTGTGTTAAACGCTGTGTTCAATACATTTTGATTTTTTGGCAATAATTTCTTGGCTATTCTGTTCTCTGAAAAAGCCCAGTAGAAGACCTAAGTTTATAGACCTTGAGACTTAAGGACATGTTGTCTAGCAGGAGCTCACCCTGCGGCTCTGGTGTAAACCATAATACAAGTAATGGTTGCTAGTGACTTTAAAAAATATCTGAACATATAGCAAACCCAAAATGGTTTTAAAGTCAGGTTTTCCAGGCATCATTTCCTCCTCCAGGATTTGCAGAGGAAGAGCTCCTGCAGCCAAGAGCGCTGAGATGGGGAATTCAGGTTAGGCATTTTCTTGGCAATAGGTGTTCCCAGGAAGTGTCCTGTCAGGAGAAAGTGTAGAATGTTGGCAACCAAGAAAGACAGTTCAGTGAAGCCAAGTACTCTTGAGAAAACTGGCTGGAGGGCAGACCTGTTGGAAGCTGGCATGACAGGAGTTGAAGGCCACCATATGTCCCAAACGAGGTATGAGAGGACTGGTACATTAATACTCCACGTCATCTATTGATTGAAGCAGCTTTACCTCCTTTCATTTCTACTTGGCCCCACAGCCATATTAGCCAGGCAGTCTCTGAAGCCCTCATGCAAACAGACAGTTATTGTGTTGGGATGCTCAAAAACATGAGTGCCCAGGGATGATGAAGGCTGCAGACAACACCTGCTATAACATGTTTCAGATCTTTCTAAGTGATCTGCCCAGGCAGAAATAGATCCAAACCTGTCCCACAGGCTGAATTCAGCACCTGAACTCAGACAGGTGATTTCTTCTGAATCTTCCTCCCATCTCCATGTTCCATAAGTATATAGAGTGTCAGGGAATGCATGAATGCAACAGGTACACCCTGGAATCTCCTGCGGCCAATAGTTTAGGCAGACTCTCAAAACTTTTTGCACAATGTCTTGGAGGTAGAGAAAGAGAAAAGATGTCATGCCTCTCATCAAGTAAGTGGTGGGGAGTGTGCAGCTACCTGACTCTAACACCAACAAGCAGACGAAAGAGCTGTCAACACTCTCGTCTGGTGTGTGGCATGATGTCTTGCTGGCGATCCTCTCCCAAACAGCTTTTCTTCCATGTAGCCCACACATTTCCTCTCCTAATCCATGAGCTGTGAATAGTGAGGACCTTGCCTCATTCTAAAACATCTGTTCCTTTCAGTGCAGTAACCCAGAAAGCACCATTCATTCTACCATCACCGTATATGCTATTAGTGAGGGGTCAGGAGTGCTGTGCCATGCAATTCCAGTTTGACTTTTAATGCTGCAAAAATCAGTTTCCCCACTAGGAATTGGGCTAGCACCTACCTCTAAGAGACAAACAAGAGAAAGTATTGCAATGGATTCTTAGTTCGGTGTCTATTGTGTAATAATGCTCGGTAATAACTCTCAACCATGTTCATAGCTCCTGCCATGGGTTACTCTGTGATCACCTCTTATCCAGACTGAGGCCATCTAAGGTACCTTCCTAGATTCAGTCTATTCCCTTCCATTTATAATTTAGCTCATCAGCACCGGATCAGCACTGGAGAGCAATGTCCAGGATATACTTTGCCTAGAATTCTCCTCCAACAATTCTCCTCCATTAATGAATTAACATGGTATATTATGGAGGGGCTGGATTGGGGAGAGGCTGGGTTTTTAGAGTCAGACTTTCTGGACTCAGACCACAGACTT
The DNA here is from genome assembly GCF_017639785.1 of Mesocricetus auratus. Classification (NCBI taxonomy): domain Eukaryota; kingdom Metazoa; phylum Chordata; class Mammalia; order Rodentia; family Cricetidae; genus Mesocricetus; species Mesocricetus auratus. The sequence goes on from NW_024429189.1 coordinate 111,546,247, forward strand.
CACACATTTACGACTAGGAAGCAGGCGGTTCTGTTCTCTCCAGACTTTGGGACCCTAGTCAGTGCAGGCCCTGGGAGGCCACATGCTAGATGACACTTTCGTATCCCTGTGATCTCAGCTGCCTCTTTTCCTTTTGGAGTTTCTGAAGACTTTTTCATATTTTTCACATTTCTGGGGATCTTGTCTCACGTTAAGGAATGCCCTTTCAGTCTGTTCAACTTGTTTTCTTGAGGAATTAGGAACCACATCCAAAGGAGGTGGTAGGAGGAAGGCGATCGGGAGTAGCCGTCAACCACCAATTATTCCACTGCCATGGGATAAGTTCCAAGATGGGATGGAATGGCTTGGGATGAGGCCCACTTGTCCATCATTTATGGTCAGCATCCATCCACTCGACTCGGGATAGCACTCTTAGTTGGAGAGACTTACTTGCCAAGGTTCCCTTGACCACTTCTGAAACCATTAGCAAACAGATCCCTTGTTAACATGTTCTTTTATTCTACCTAGAAATCACTAAGCATAAAAGCTAATTAAGTACAAAGGTGCCTCTCACTGTCCTTGATGTCTCCTGACTTACCCTGATAATGCTGAATGGCTGGCTGGCTCCCCACTGCTTCCCCTATGATTCCAAAGGTAATCATGGGATCTGTCTTGTCAGTGTCTTCATTAGCGTTCTGATTGCTGTTGTTTTATGCACAAAGGTGGAAGCCTGCAGATTTCCCTCCCTTCTCCAGCTTGTTAGAACTGCCTTTCCTCTGCTGTGACCATGGGGATTCAACAGAGGTAGATTTTTGGCAGTAAGCATAATAATTCTCAGCATCTGAAGCTGTAACAGAATCAGCCATTTTGGCTGGTGCCGAGTCCTTCAGTCCTCTCCTGGACACATGCCCAAGCTTATTTGATTTCATCACCTTGGTTTTACAGAGCCTGCATGAGAAAAGACTAGTTACTATCCTCTAGTGAGGGAGGTCCTGGAAGATTATACGTATACATCCATGGTGTTTAACCTTTTTGTGAAACACATCAGGCAATATTTATAGTATATGAAAAATAACTATATACAATCACGTATGAGGTAGGTGTGTGTGTGTGTGTGTGTGTGTGTGTGTCTGTGCATGTATGTGCTTCCCTTGGCAACTCAAATATCTTTTCCTGGATATATATATCTGCATAGAGTCAGATGTAAACTGAGATAGAGTTGTGAAGTTTAAAAGGCAAAAAGCTTTTATTCTCCCTGTGAAACTCTTTATGCTTTGGGCTTGCCATGTTAGCATTGGGCCATTTGGGCTGGAAACATACAAGTGAGGATTGACATCCTGTCTTTACTCACAATAGTAAGTTCTGTGAATCAATCCCATCTCTTTTTCTCCATTTCCATTGGTCCAGCCCTTGTTTAGGTCACTGTCATCTCCTCTGCGCCCCAGTGAGAGTGAATAGTTCTCTCCATAAAGTCCATATTTCATGAAGAAATCCAGTGTGTTTTAAAAGCATACCTGGAATCCGAACTGCATGATCTGTTCCTGTCCAAGTCTCCAACTTCATTTATAGCCCCTTGACCTTCCTCCTAGTCCACAAGCACTCCTCTTTTGTCCTTCCTTAGACACCTGGGCAACATCTGTTCTTTTGATTCCCTTTAACTCTGAGGAGTGCTGTCATATGCACTTTGTGACACATGACCCAATTCTTGCTTTCACAAGAACCCTCATCAACAGCCAAACACTTTGCCATATTCTTTGCCCTACTGGCAAAGAAATCCAACTTTTCTATACTAGAAATGGCAAAACAAAAAATCCTCTGTGTCCCTTCCTATAGTAAATAAAAAAGGCAATAAGGGGAGGAATCTGCCCAAACCAAAATAAAAAAACAAAAAACTGTGTGACTAAAGACATGATGTGCTGTGGCATTCCTCATAAGATATTCTGGCCCTCACCAGAAAGAGTGTCAGAAAGGAAGTAGAAAGCTGTTCTGTGAATATGTTCATATGGACTTGGTTTAGTGGTCATGTTGGCATGGAGATATAGCATGAAAAGAATGGAGAAGTTGTCCTGTACTGTAAGCTATGGACAGAATGCTATTGTTTTCTATCTGATCTGTCTATTAACAAGATAAAACAAAATGTTACCTGCTGGGTATCCAAGGAAGAGTCAATCTCTCTGTGTCTCTATCTCTGTCTTTCTCTCCTTTCTCTTTCTCTCTCTGGTTCTGGAATCAAATTTAAAATCTCATGCATACTAAAAAAGCATTCTTCTACTGAGCTATATATCCATGCTGCTTAGAATGTCTTAAAAAATCAACTGAGCCCTTTCCAGGGGTCTCTTGCTCTTGTCTTTGGAGTATAGTTCTAACTATAAGCCCATTTATCAAAAGAGAAAGAACATGGTTATGTGAGGATATTAGTCCTGTTAGTTTCTGTGATAGCTAATGGTGTTGTGTCTCTATGTCCAAAATTTCCTACTGGCCATCTCCATGGTCATGATCAAGTCTCCTGCCCTTTTAGGATCTTGGTTTCTCCATCTGTAAAAACAAAACAAAACAAAAAAACAAAGCAAAACTCCATTCTTGTTTTAACAGCAGAAGAGGAAAGGGTCAAGTCACCTGAATATCCTGTCATTAGAAAAATATGACCTGCTATGATTCAGTAGAGCACAGTCCCCTCAAGAGACTGGAGTTCTGACAACACAACAAGAAACTTAATGTTGCCAAACTCCAACTCTCCAGGTACCATCAGGGAACCAAAACACTCAGGTATTGTCAGCCCACAAAAAGGAAGGCTGTATGTCTTTTTGTTCTAAGTAGATGGGCACATCTCCAAGGTCCTGGGGCTACATGACCACTAAAAGCAGAGCCAAGGCTCCCAGCCGTACTGTGTAAGGGGCAGGACTTCTGTCATATATCAGAATAACTACCAAAAAATAGTAATAATCTTGAAAGCAAAAAGCAAAATGCTGGCCAATGCTTCACTCTGATTGCCTGTAGCCTTAGTGATTCACATACTACAGTTACATCAACTCCACACTGCCCTATATGTATCAGGATTAGAGGTGAACAGAAGGGCTGCATTTTATTGTCCCTCTGTGAACTCTGCCCAAACCAAACAATGTGTCTTCTGCTTCACCTTACAACCTCAAATGGCCTAGCAGTGTGTCGGAAGGCTTCCTAAAGTTTCCAGAATAAACAAATAATCAAATAATTAGAAAAATATCTCTCCTATGAGATACATATAAGGAATAGTGGAACAATGATAAATGTGGCTTGTAGAATTATATGTGCATCAATACCTCAAGTTCAGTCAAGTAATGAAATATCAGAGAGGTCAAATAATTTGTTCCCTGTTGTGCAGATATGATTTGGTCCTTCATACTGTGGATATGGAAACTGAAGCACAGAGAAATTGCACAAGATAAGGTAGACCAAATGCCTTTCTTGGCTCACTCATATTCCAAGAAGGAGAATCATCAGGCTAGACCCTAGTTATATATCAGGCCTTGGCTCTGCCCAAGGCCTTGACTGTTGTTTAAGAATATAGGCTACATGTAAGACCAAGAGCCCAGGGTGGTAGTGTCTTAGGGCTTAGCCAATTATCTGTTAGACTCACTTGTCTAAGGCTCTGGAAAGTATTGCATAGCACTTAGGATAATTACAGAATCCCCACATATATTGATGAGCAACAGCTTCATAAATAGCACAGCTTGGTATTTACAAGTGCCAGTTTTCTGCAAATATAGAATCTTGGCAGTTACTTCAGGCAATGTGTCCAAACTCAAGAGCTAGCATTTGTCTTCTTACAGCTTTTCTAAGGGAAGCATAAGGTCACTTCCACCTATGACCAGACCCGTCGTCTCATGAGGAACTATTCCACTAAGCTAATTGCAGTCTGAAACTGGAAGCAGTAATCTTCAGTTGGACTATAGAGACTCTTTCCTGATACCCAAGAAAGTGCTTCAGTGATTCTCAGCATCTGTGTAGAGACTTCTGACTCTCTCACCAAATAAGCTGCAGTTCCCCCATCAAGTTTGTAGACTACAGAAAAAGCCAAAGTTTGGCTAAAAATGTTATTCAGGACTTCCCAAAGTATTTTCTTTAGATGCCCGTGAAAGAAAGAACCTAGGTATCATGCACAAACTAAGAATTCCTTTAAGAAAAATATTGATGGCTAAGATGAAAGACAGTTGATACAAACTGTTCAAAAGGATCTTACCTGTTGGTGGTATAATATAAACATATCACTCTGTAAAATCATTTGGCAGTATAAAACTGAACTATACATCAATAGAATTGTACATATAGGCACACCAAAAATATTAGAATACTCAAAGCAGTACTGATCATAGTAGCCAGATAAGGCTGGCTACTATGAATTGTATGAATATCAGGTTCAATCAAATAATGAAATATCAACTGGGGTCATTATATACAAATGTAATAGAAATGATAATCCATGTTATATTTATATGAACACTACACAATGATAGTAATCAATAACATAAAATATGCTCTTGGAAAGTTGGATCAACATAGTAAAAATAGCAATCTTATCAAAAGCAATATACAGATTTAATGCAATCCCCATTAAAATCCCAGCACAATTCTTCACAGACCTAGAAAGAACAATAATCAACTTTATATGGAAAAATAGAAGACCCAGGATAGCCAAAACAACCCTGTTCGACAAAGAAACATCTGGAGGTATCACCATCCCTGACTTCAAGCTCTATTACAGAACTATAGTCCTAAAAACAGCTTGGCATTAGCACAAAAATAGACAGATAGACCAATGGAATCGATTCAACACCCCAACATTATCCCATACATGTATGAATACCTGATCTTTGACAAAGAAGCTAACATTATACCATGGAAAAAAGAAAGCATCTTCAACAAATGGTGCTGGCATAACTGGATATTGGCATGTAGAGACTGCAGATAGACTCATATCTATTGCCATGCACAAAACTTAAATCCAAATGGATCAAATACATCAACATAAATTCAGCCACACTGAATCTGTTAGAAGAGAAAGTGAGAAGCACCCTTGAACGAGTTGGTACAGGAGACCAATTCCTGAACATAACTCTAGTAGCACAGACACTAAGATCAACAATTAATAAATGGGACCTCCTGAAACTGAGAAGCTTCTGTAGGGCAATGGACACAGTCAACAAGACAAAAAGACAACCCACAGACTGGGAAAAGATATTCACTAACCCTACATCTGACAGAGGGCTAATCTCCAAAACTTACAAAGAACTCAAGAAGCAAGTCTCCAAAACACCAAAGGATCCAATCAAAAAGTGGGGGACTGAACTAAATAGAGAATTCTCAATAGAGGAGTCTAAAATGGCTGAGAAACACTTGTAAAAGTGTTCAACATCCCTAGCCATCCTGGAAATGCAAAAACAACTCTGAGATAAAATCTCATTCCTGTTAGAATGGCTAAAATCAATAACTCCAATGACAGTTATACTGTAGAGGATGTGGAGAAAGGGGAACACTCCTCCACTGCTGGTGGGAGTGCCAACTCATACAGACACTTATGTAGATTCCTTAGGAAAATGAGAATCAGTCTACCACAAGACGCAGCAATTCCACTCTTAGGCATATACCCAAAAGATGTACCCTCATACAATTAGGACATCTGCTGAACTATGTTCATAGCAGCATTATTTGTAATAGTCAGAAACTGGAAGCAACCTAGATGCCCCTCAACTGGAGAGTGGATAGAGAAAATGTGGTACATTTACACAATGGAGTACCATTCAGCAGAAAAAAAGGAATCTTGAAATTTTTAGGCAAATGGATGGCACTAGAAGAAACCATCCTGAGTTTCTTCTCACAAAAAAGAAACATGGTATGTACTCACTCATTCATAGATGTTAGTCACAAATCAGGGGAGTGCCAGCATACAATCACACTGCTAAAGAGTCTGAGAAACAGAACCTTCATCCAGCAACTGATGAAAGCAGAGGCAGACAACCCACAGACAAACACTGAACTGAACTCCTGGAATCCAGTGTCAGAAAGGGAGAACTGATGGGAGTTAATACTGAGCTGGTTTAACCCACAGAAACAGTTGACATGAACAAGGGGAGCTCTTGGACCCCAGATTGATGGCTGTGTAGAAAACATGGGACTGACCCAGACCCCCTGGATGTGGTTGTCAGTGAGGAAGCCTAGATAATCTATAGGCCCTTGGGTAGTATTTATCCCTGGTGTACAAATAGACTTTGAGTGCCCATGCCACAATATGGGATACTCTCTCAGCCAGGACTCTTGGGGGAGGGTCTAGGCCCTGCCCTGGATGAAATGACAGTCACTGGAGATCCACCATGGAGGGCCTCACCCTCCCTGAGGAATGGAGTGGGGATTGGGTGGGGGCTGGGGGGCTGGTGGGGAGGAGTGGGTGTGGAGTGGAGAGAGAGGGAACTGGGACTGACATGGGAAGCAAGCTTGTTTCTACCTTAAATAAAAATAAATGATGTGGGGATTGGGTGGGGGGCTTGGAGGCTGGTGGAGGGACAAGGGAGGAGGGGTGGGAGAGGGAGCTGGGACTGACATGTGAAACATTCATGTTTCTAATTTAAATAAAAACATATATTGAGAAAAATAAATAAGTAAATAAAACCTGAGACTCAATGCATATATATATATCCATATATATATATATATATATATCTATATATATCTATCTATATAGAGATAGAGAGAGAGAGAGAGAGAGAGAGAGAGAGAGTTGAATCCCACACAGTATTGTGGCTGGAACAGAAGAGTCCAGAGCATGTGATTCAGGTACAGTAATGCACACAAACAGGCAGAATTTAGAGCAGTGACAGAAGGCATCACACTTGTCAGTGTTCTGTGACTGAAATAGGTAGCTGGGACAACTTACAAAGGAAACATGTTTGTCTTGACTCCATTTTAGAGATTCCAGTCCATGATCAATTGGCCTTGTTATTTTTTTGGACCCATGGAAGACAACACGTCCTGGTGGGGGCATGTGGTATAGCAAGGTTTGTGCACCTAATGTGCAGGACGTACCAGGACCCCACAGCTCCTTCTGAGAGTACAGACTCAATTATTAGAAGGCAGGTCACAAGGTCCACCTCCCAAAGTCTCCACCACCCTCTGGAGCACTATGCTGGGCACCAAGGCTTTAATATGGGGGCTTTGGGGGATATCCCAGAGCTAAACAGAGCAGTTAGGATGATGGCAAGCTGCAGGTGTTGGCAACTGCAATAGGGCCCTTGGCCATGTTATACTACTTTGATTACTAGTTGCATAGAAGTATTCTCTAGTACAGATTTATTGAAGCTGTTAATTTGTAATATAAGTAATGTGCCCATTCTAATTAAAAATGAAATATGAAATCAGCCCAGCACATCTCTGGTATAGAAAGAACCCTGTCTGCTTCCCCCCACTTGTCATCTCTGGGCAACAGCCTGGGGTGAAAGGCCATGCCATGAGTAGGGGGTAAGTCATATCCAGGTGGGCAGGTACATGTTAGAGCATGTGGGCCACATGCTTGTGATTGTGTATTCTGGAGCCCACCTGGGTGAAGTTCTGATGACTGACACACATCTGTCCTGAAATCAGTGTAGTGCAGCTGTCCCCATGAACACATCTGCTATTAGCTCCTGCTCTGTTACAGACTAAATACCAAAGGCTCAGAGTCCTGAAGGCTTATCCAGGGCACTGGGTTGACCATTCAGCACAGGGTTGCACCTGAACCAAGGTCTCACAAGCTCTAGAACTTGTCTTCTAAAGGATGTGGCCTTTTAGCCAGAAAGGGAGCTCAGCGGGCAGTGATCTCATGAGGATGCTTCCTAGCAAACCTGAGCCACCCACAGCTAAGGGAAGTCCTCGGCACACACAGTGCCTCTGCCTGAGCACCCATCCTACATGCAAATGAGTTCTTCCATCTGTCCTAAATTGCAAACATTTCATTCTAGAAGGTTCTCAGAAGCCAATAACAGTAACTCCCTCATATAAATCCTGCATTCCAGCCTGTGAAGGGTGAGGGGTAGAGGCAGTACCACAGTGAGGAATACACATCACATGTGCTAATGTGTGGGCACACTAATACTGTGTGAAGACTGGACGAGGCCTGTTTCCTGACTTTCCACTTTACATTTTAATCACGGCTGCATTAATGGACAAGTTTGCCTTTGATTCACTTCATTTCCAAAATTATGCTCAGCAATGAGAAAGGAAATTGAGGGGGAGAGAGAAACAAAACATGACTGGTGTTTCCTCCCTTCACTGGACAGTCCTTAGAGATTTGTCACAGTCCCCGAAGACCAATTTCAAGGATTAAGGAAAAGAGAATCTATTTTAATGTCACTTGAAATGGATTTACAATATATAGGCCTTGAAGAAATTTAAAACTAATATTCTCCCCTGCTTCTTATGAAATAACTTCCAAAGCTATCCTTGTTAGGAAGTGGGGAACCAGGTGAAGACTTGGAAGGAGCTCTTTTTAAAACCTTATGCACATATAGCTCATACGCTCTTCTGATTTAGAAGCAGCTTTTTACTCTATACTTCCTTTATATGGAACACATTTTGCTTAAACCTTTTAGTAAAGCTAAAACCTATGGTGGAATCCTTTTACACAGCAAAGAGCAGCCTGTGTGAATGACTATACAATAATAGTATTCAAGCTGCCCCAGCTACCATCCCCAGAGTATATGCTGCAGCTGTTTGAAGCCCTGGGATCCCCAACTCACTTTATGTGCTCTGGAAAATGGGTCACCTGCCCCACCCATCTTGGCAATTCTGGCATCTATATCGCTTTTATCCTTCCTTTTTCCCTTTTATGGTAATGTTAAGACTTTAAGACTTTTTAAAATTATAATTGTGTATGTGTGTGTACACATATGCACATGCACACACACTCATATCTATTGGTTTGTGCACATGTGAGTACAAGGTGCCCACTAAATCCAGGATAGAGTATTGGATGCTCTGGAGTTGGACTTAGAAGCAATTGTAAGCTGAGGATGCTGGTAACTGAACCTGAGTCTTCTGCAAGAGGAGCAGTCATTGTTCTCAACCACCGAGCCATCTCTCCAGCCTTCAGGCTTGAACTTTAAAATGTATCTGCCCAATGGCAGTACCTCCTCCATCACCTTCCAGGCCCACACCAATGATGAAACTCATTTATTCACAAGTACCAAGAATGGGTGTGTATGCCTGTTGCTGAGTTTTCTTGTCCCTCCAGATCCTGCCGCTGTTTCAGCTCCAAATGAACATACGGATGTTATATTAATTATAAAACTGTCAGCTGATGGCTTGGGCTTCTAATTGGCTAGCTCTCTCTAAATTATTAATCCATATCTGTTTATGTATTGCCACAAGGTTGTGGCTTACCCGTAATCTGGCATGTTACTCCTTCAGCAGCCTGGCATCTCTACTGCGTCTCTCTCCCCAGCATTCCCCTTGTCCCCTAGCCCTGCCTGTACTTCTGCCTGGCCAATCAGTGTTTTATTCATCAACCAATAAGAGAAATATATATATACAAAAGAATATCCCCCATCAGATGCCTTCGTCTCCCCTCCCAGTTCCCAATCCAACCAGAACCACAGACCTCTAGCACCTAGGATTTAGAAAGGCTCTTAGTATACACAGTTTCTAGAGCCTGCATTTTCTTGCTTCCAGAAGGCCTCCATTCAAATAAAAAATATGACTCGTTTTGGGCTTTTGTTTATTTGTTTTATTTGGAGCAGAAACCAGATAGGCTTCCTACCTGGGACATCAGGAGTCTATGTGCTGCTTTGATCCTGATCTAGGTCTTTCCACACTCTCTTCGCTTTAAGATCAGCAGCTGCAACATGCCCTGTGGTGTCTCTATCATTCAGAGGCTGCTGGGCTTGCCTGTGGGTTCAGAGAGCAAGGATAGGAGGAAAGACCTTCAGTGCTACTTCCTAACAGTATACATCTTGACCCATAGGGATCCAAGCCTATGGGTCTAAACCCATGACAGTACCATATGAGAATCCAAGAGACCCCTCCCAGCATAGCATTTGCCATTCAATAATGAAAGACTTCGTAGTAATAAGAGTATTCATATACTGCACCTGCAGCCAGGTAGAAAGGGGCATGGAGAAATGGGAGAGACATGGGTGAGACAATATCCAAACACAATGCCCAGAAAAATAAATGTACCTTGGCAAGTATGGGACATTGAAACCAATGTGAAAACTGCCCTCCAGTCTATTAAGAAACCTTGGAAATAACAGCTCCAAACACCGTGCTTTTAAGTGCTGGTTAGACACTGGAAATACATGGAGTAGTTCCCTTATTCCCAGTTTCACTTCCTAAGTTATTCAAGGACAATCATGATCCAAAAATATGAGCTGGAAACTAACTATTTGCTGCACAAACAAGCTATGAAGTATAAGTATCAGGGTGTTTTGCAGTATGGGAAAAATCTGGAGCCACTCACTGCATCCTGCTAAGGACATAAATCAACTATGTAGTGTATCAATGCTGTATGTGTTACCCATCCATTAGAGACTTAGTCTTCTGGGTTAGCAGATGGGCCACCTTGTTACTTGAGTGTTTATGTTCAAGAGTCACCATTTTAATGGCCCCAAAGTGCAAGAGTAGTGAAGCTGGTGATTTGGATTCACCAAAGGAAAGCCATAAAGTGCTTCTTTTAAGAAAGGTAAATTTCCTGATTTAATACTACACTATACAGCAGTGTTTCTCAACCTTCCTAATGCTACAGTTTTTAGTACAGTTCCTTGTGTTGTAGTGACCCAACCATAAAATTATTTCATCACTACTTCATAACTGTGATGAATCATAAAGTAAATATCTGATATGCAGGATATCTGATGTACAACCCCCAACAGAGTCACAACCCACAGGTTGAGAACTGTTGCTATAGAGGGTTAACAATTTTATTGAGTACACAGCTAGAGCATAGTGGGCAGGCAGTGACAGAATTGCCAGCACAAGATGATGGGTTGTGGCTGCTTTGATTTGGAAACTGTCTTCTGTGGGTTATAGTGGCTTGCTGTGAAATTCCCTTCCTGCAGTCCCCAGCAAGTTGGGGGAGGCATGGCTAAGTGATCAAGATTTAGTTCTGCATTGAGACTGGGTTTACTGGACAGCAGCTCTGTGGCACCAAGTCCTGGTTCATTTTGATTGGCTACACTCAGTCATATCTTGCTAATTCATGGCTAGCCTGGAAAGGAGCCACTGTTTTCTCCTAGGATGGGGGCTGCTCTCTAGACCAGTCTTGCACTGTTGATGTTCTCTGACAGGGACTTGATAACCTTTATGGTTTTTCAGTCCTGCCTTCTCTCTGAATTCCCTACCAACAGAACAACAAACCTAATCCAGAAGTTAGTTGAAGTCTTCAGTACCTTCTTCAAGCTTAGTAAGAGTGACACACAGACACTGCATACCTGTCATGTGTTATTGTACTAGGGACCTTTGGGTGGGTGCTATAAAAAGAGAACCATAATGAGAAGTGATTTTTGTAGAAGGTCCATGTTACTTAATCTAGAAGATTAAAGGAGTTGGGGCTGTTGATGGTAGAGGCTAAAAGCCTTGTTAAAGCATCATTTGGTTATAGAACTATTTAACCCTAGGGAAAACAATTTGATGAATAGATCAAAATGTGAAGAACAAATGCAAGAAGTAGACAGATAGCCATAAGTTGTCCCAGAAAGGGGAATAACAAGACTACCACGACCAGACATTTGCTTTAAAATCCCATCAGTCCAGTCCTCCCATTGTTCCTTTCTCCCAGAATCCTCCACAGAGTTGCTGATATTTTGGAATCTGACTGTGCTTGTCCAGATCTTTTGATGTGAAAGCAAGATTCTTCCTTTAGCTTGTCACAGATTCTACCATAAGCAGCAGTCTAGATCTAGAGCCTGGAAAATCTAAACTAAAACCACCTCTGTAAGTGAATTAACTATGATATTGAAAGTTCTTGGGTGAGTGGTAAGATTGCTCCATAGATAAAGTACTTGCTGTGTAAACATGAAGACTTGATTTTTGATCACTAACTAGAACCCATGTAAAAAACAGACATTGTGGGGTGGAGCTGTAATACTGTGCTTGGATGGTAGTCATAGGTAGGCAGATGCTGAGGGCTTGCTGGCTAGTCACTCTGACAAAACAACAAGCTTTGGGTTCAGTGACAGAACTATCTCAAAAGAAAATAAGATAGATGATTGTTTCAGGAAGTCATCCCAAATTCAACCTCTGATCTCTCTGTGCAGCCACGTGGGCTATTGTACCATATGATACACACGTGCTCAAGACATACATTCATGTACACACATGAGTATAGCACACACAGAGAAAGTTTGTTTTTGGGCAGAAAAACTTACTTCAAATCCCCATTCATGCATCTCTTATGAAGATAAGGCCAAAAGCTACCAACAGTGAAATAAAAACTATTCTTTTAGTTCATTACAGACAAAAAATGTTAAGTGTGATTTAGGAAGGATAGCTGCCAAGATTTATGTTCTTATACAGTCAGGTGAAAGGCAGAAACAGGCCTGGGAATACATGGTCCTCAGGATTAAATAAGAAGCAAAAACAAGATTGAACTATGACATGCCTCCAGTAACCTAGAAATGTGGGATCATTGATGCTCTTTAAGAGGTTTAAGGCACCTGTAAAAGAGGAATGCATAGGAGGGATTTTTGCCCAGATGAGCAGTTTTTAATAGAGGCCCAACTCAGATCTCCATGGGATATATTCATAGCAACTGCATGTTATATCCATTTAATTGTGGAAGAAGTAAGCATGATTGGCCATTGAAGAGGACTAGGATCAAAATAAGCCATCCTGATAGAAGGATAAGAGAGATCAGCCATGGTCACACCCACTAGATAATGACTGAAAAGGTCAGTAATGAAAAGCAAAACCAGAATGGAAGGTTTGTGATAAAGAAAATGTTCTGCCTATTAGGGAAGACAACAGGAAGGCAAGATTCTGTTGTATCTGGAAGCAAAGAGTTTAGGTTCCTGTAAGTCCCATGAAACAATAAAAAATTCAAGATTAGAGAAAGATATGGTGTTCTAGGGGTCCTCTGTGGCCTGGGACTTGTAAGAAAGCTGTGTTTTAAAGGGATAGGCTGTGTTATGGTTTGAAGACAGGGTAGTTGGAGACTAAGGATGAGTATGACAGATCCAACTACAGTAGAGATGCTTCTAGTAATAAGAGAAGAGGCAGGAAGCTGAGAATTGGACTTTCATTTATTCAGAGGCAGACAAATAATTCTCATCAGAAAGGTAGAATACCTTTAAAGGGATTTGATAGTAGTCAGGAAAGGGTTTATGTGGTGGGTCCAGTATGTTTAAGTCACTTCCCATGAGGAAAGGCGAGAAGAAGGTTCAGAAGCTCTAAGTCCTGGGTTTATAGATTTACATCCCTGAGGTTGACTCTGGAAGTCCCATCAGGAGAGAAAGTGTAAGTCCTTATCTGGTTTCTGTTTCTTGTTTTTCTCTAGTTTTTTTTCCTGTGTAAGATAAAGTTTTATCTCAATCATGTGAACCCAGTGAATAATTGCCTGGAATTTGATAGTCACTGGAGTATTTAATAAGACCGAGAGTGCTCCATTTTAAATGAGCTAAACTTGTCTACTTTAATGGCAGCATATGCAGGTCTTTAGGAGTGCTGGGTCCCCCAATTGAACCAGATCAGGATGAGAACCCTAGTCTGAGGCTGAAAGAAATCTGTTTGTAACATTAATCATTTTACTATTTGATTATACTTTCTGATGAGCATTTCAGGTCATATAGGTGACCCAAAATGCACCTCATTTTTCATAGTTTAGGTCATTTGGGGAACTTTAGGGGTAGATCTTGTGCTCTTGGCTCTTTTAGGGTTTTTTTTCTACCACTTATGTCACCATCAGGGATGACTCAACTTGTTGGCTATGCTATTGTATTTTAAGCTCTGTGAACATTCCTCTATAATGACCCTACTCATTGGAGTATGTAAACTTGTTAGAGTCTAACTTCTAGGGTCTTTATAGCGTGTTAGGATCAAGAGGACAGGTCATTTACCAGAGTTGTAAGGCCCTTTAGATGTGTTCCATTGTCCCCTATGACCTGGCTGGCCTGTGTGTAAACAAAATATTGGCTGTCTTCTTAGCCCCTGCTCTCATTGTCCTTGGCCTCTAAATACCCAGAAGGTCAGTTATAGTAGTTAGAGGCAATAAATGGTAAGTCAAAACTAAACAATTGTTTAACATTTAGATAAAGTTTGCAAAATAAATAAATCAAAATTCCTTTAAGACTCAATTCTCCATGAACGTTTAAGGCCAGCAAATCTGCTGAAAAAAAGATATCAGTAATATCTTGATATAATACAAAGTCTTTGCTTTTTGAGCCTATCCTTGTATGTGCTATCAAAAGCAGATCAATAACTTGATGAACACACAGGAGGCTGTGTTTGAAATATTAAAATAGACAGTATCTTAAATACTTAGCAACAGCGTGGGAAAAATATGTTAGCATTCCTAAAGACATTTTTAAAAAACAAACTTAAAATAATAACTAATGTATTGCATTTGTTTAAATCTAATGAATTAAAAGGGACTTAGACTATGTTTGCATGCATACTTACAAGCCTGGAATCTAGCTCTTTGGGGGGAGACTTTATCATACAAACATACTATAACACACACACACAGAAGTACACATATATATGATAAGCCAAGATGAAGTAGGGTTCAAAACTTATAAAAGACTGAAATGAATTGAGACAACCTATTTATATTGTCAAATTAAATCTAAAACCCTTTTGTGTTATAGTAAGTGAATTTCATTGCTGCTTATGATGTGGAAGTCCTGTGTCAATAAAGCACTGTTGGGCCAGTAGGAACCTAGATAGGTGGGACTAGGAGTCCAGGAGGACACAGAGAGTCAAGATGTAACGCCATGGGTTAGGAACTATTCTCCGGTAAGAGAAATACTTAGATTAACAATTATGGGATAATTACCTAAGTCAGAGCTAGCCAGTAAGAAACAAGCAAGGCCAACAGCTTCATAATTAATATAGCCTCCTGTGTGTTTATTTGGGACTGATGCGGCTCTGAAACCAGGCTGGCAGGAAGGCTTCTCTCAAGGAAAAGTCTTCCCTTTACACTGCTTAGATTATGTTTTTTTCTTTGGTGTTTTTCCTTATTCCCAACCAGTTTTATCATTAACTGATTGTCTGCTCTCAGCTAGACTTGGGCTTAGGATAGAAATCTTTTTTTTAATTTTAATTTTAAATAGCTTGTTTTACATGTCAATTTAAGTTCCCTCTCCCTCCCCTCCTCCCGCACTCCCCCATCATCTCCCCCAGCCTCCTACCCTATCACCATTAGGATAGAAATCTTGAATATCATATTTTCTTTAAAACAACAGCAGGAAAAATTTAAGACTGAGAGGTGTGAAGTTCATCCTTAGACCTAGAGAAGGAAGATCTTGTGTTCCTTAAAAGGACATCAGTTCTTTCCCCACAGCATAGTTTTCTGGCCACAATTCTAGCTCTTTGCCTCATCATTTCCTACCAGCACTGAAGAGCTTACTTCCACAACCACAGTCTAAATAAAAAGTCTTACTTATTGCCATTTTGCTTTGCTTGATCCCCTACTTAATGTTTAGGTTAAAAATCTATGTCTTTGAGATGTAAATTATTTTGGAATAGTGCACTCTGATTACATGTAATTACATTACATGGTCTAGGAGTTGTTTCCATGTAACAGTTTGACTTTTGTCTGCTGGTCCAACTGTTAGCCTGTATCTATGATTTGGTATTTTTATTTTGTATGTGTTTTATGTGTGAGTTTACAATGTAAGATATTTACCTCTCAGTCTTATATTTTTCCTGCTGTTGTTTTAAAGAAAATATGATATTCAATATTTCTATTCTAATCCCAAGCCTACTTGAGAGCAGACAATGAGTTAATGATCAAACTGGTTGAGACTAAGGTTTCCAGGGAATGATGATCCTTCCACTGAAAGAGCTTTTGAAAAAGTGGGTCCCTTGTCTCCAAGAGCCATAAGAGTTTGTACAAGAACTCAGGAGGCTCTCAGGATCTCACTGAAGAGAGTTCTGGATTTTTTAACTTATTCTGCAGAAGTGAGACCTAAGGACAGTGGTTCTCAATTCAGAATGCTGAACTGATTAGAATCCAGGCCAAGGTCTCCAGGTTTAAAAGCAACAATGTTTGGTTTTTGTGGTGCTGTTGTTTGCTTTTTTTGTTTTGTTTCTTTGATGATGCAAAAATTTGCTTCTTCTTTTTCTGTTGTTCCTTATGACTACAAAATGAACATGAAAATTTGAGTAAGGTCTGAGTTTAGGAACTCACAGTCAACCCAAGAGGAGTGCAGCCTCCCAAAATCAGAGTGAGAGAAGTATTTGAGTAAATAGATGCCATCATGCTTTCATGACTATAATTGTGTGAGAGTTCAGCCCAGACTCAGGTTATGTCTGAAGAAAAGTAAATGAAACACACACAAGTGCTGACTATTGACTGAATTGGATCAATCAGTCAATCACTATGACAAAATACCTGATGGCCTGCTTAGGAAGTGAAGGTCTACTGGCCCTGGTTCTAGGGAGTTTGGTCCAAGACTGGAGTTGGACCTTTGGGGAGAATGGTATACATAGCAAGGGCATGTGCTGTGGAGGGTACTCACATCATGAGCCAGGAAGCAGAGCAAAATCAAGGTCCCCTGAGGACAAAGCCCCACTTCTTAAAATCCATGGCGTATCTCATTACCATTCTCCTGTGGACCAGGCCTTTCCATACAGACCTCTAATGAACACTATCCACTTTCAAACAATAGCAGAGAGAGGATGCGGGACAAAGGGACCCTTCATACTAAGCATATGGGAGAGAAGAACAGATTATGATTGGAATAACACCCCATTACAGGAGTTGGGCAGTATGTGAAGTGAACCTGTTCAGTGTGACCGAGTCCCCCACAGCAGGGTAAACCATTGAAATCACTGATGTCCCACAGGTTCAGCCTTCCTCATGTATAGAAAGAGGATGATGACATCTTCTGTGAGTCTTAAGGGACTGAGGAAAAGTTTGCACTTAAGGCACTTAGCACCATGCCTGGATAAAGTGTTAGATACTTGGAATTTTTATTATAATTATCCTGACCTTATTCTTCAAATGAGCCAGCAACTTTTTTTTCTCACTCTCACCATTGCATAGGTTAAAAGGCACAAGTTCTGTTAGATGAACTTTAGTCTTAGATTTCATACAGAGTGTGTGTGGACAATAGCAAGATGTTGTGAATAGGTGTCTCAGACTCACATAGGTATTACTCTCTGAGAGGCTATCTAACACAAAGAGTGAGAATGATGCATACTGGTGGCTTTCTCAAAGAGTAGGAGTTCTATTTTGAAATTCTGTACCATGAACAAGGTTGAAATAGTCAAGGATGCTGGGCTATGACTTTGAGCCTCTAGCAGGACTCAGACCATGTACCCTTAATTCTATGAATGGTACATTGTAGATGGTGCTTGAATTGCTTACAAACCAAATCTCCCAAAGGTAGTGTATTGTCCTTTGCAAAGAGCTTAGCAAAAACTCTGAACAGCACAATCAATTCCTGCCAGGTACATCTGATGGTCATACAGAAAGAGTTCATGTTGAAAAGAACTGGGCTACCTTTATGCACTGTCCTAAGAGGTCACAAGTTTGTTCCTGCATTGCCATCATACAGAAGACCTCTGAAGCTCTTCATTGTCAAGCAAGGAGTTCCGATATTTCTGAGACCAATCAGAAAGCCAAACTCATTATGTCATGGCATTCATGTTTCATTTTCAGCCAAAGAAAACCTCATTACTCAGCTTAAGCACCCACATGAGTCAAGTCCTTTACCTCCAAAGGGTTTGAGGGCTCCTTCCCAAAATCAAAACCTAGTTTTCCATGTCTGAAGTTGTTAGAATGTGTAAACTGAGCCATGGAGGAAAGAGAAATATTAGCAAGGATCTCTGAAACACCTCGCTTTGCATTTGGCCACTTAAGAGACCCATAGGAGATAAGAAATGGACCAGCCAGGAAACGGTACTTTCTACCCTCTGACTTGATTTTGAGAGTTAACCATCTGCTGTGGCACTGCAGTAGAATCAATGGATAGCTTGAAGGAAAACACAAAAGAAGCATGAAAGGGTCTGCTGAAATTCGAACTCTTCTGCGTGGAAGTAGGAAACGCAGCCTCTGAGTGGCATCATTCTCACAGTAGACTAAAATTCATAGCGCTAAAAGGTAGTGGGAAAAGCGATTGGTTAGGATTGCATCTGATCTTTCAGATGCTGCACATTTCTTAGCAAAGGATAATAGCACACTTTGAAATTAGGTGTGCATCTGATGCACATCAGTGCAAAACATTGATAAAAGCTGGATCAATGTGCCCAAGCCTAAGCTCAGATGTTGCAACCTTCTCTCTCACCACCATAACCAAGCAGTCGACAAAATTCTGAAATGGGGTTCATTTCAAGGAAGCACTTGGACTCTGACCTCAGATTCACTTCCTTGTAGGCACTAGTAAGGGGAATTAACAGGAAAATAGAAGCATGGGGAAGAGACGTAGTGGCTGCATCTTAGCACCAGATACAAAGACTAAGAACAAGAACAAAACGGATGGGTGTGTCACATTTTTTTTCAGAGATCTGATGGAAGAAAAAAATCACATGGGGTTTAAGCACAGTGCAGGTCTGTTGTTTGCCTCTGACTGCTTACAGTGTTCCAAGAGGTGAGACGTGGGAAACGCTTATGGAAAATGCAGACCGAAGCTTTTAACTCAGGATGCTTACAGTGTAGCTAGGGAGAGGATCTATAATGAGAGGGGACTCTGTAGCAGATCCTGAGCTAGCAAGCAATGAAGAGAGTTACATGCAAGTAGGAGGAAAGGAATTCCCAGAGTCCATGTGGATAAGTGAGCGTTCAGCCCCTGGCCTCTGCAGGGCTCCTCTTCAGAGGCCTTGGCTTCCCCATTTGCACAGATCTTGCTTAATTAAGATCAGATAAAATGGCTGCTTTTTTTTTTGGCTCTTGCTTCCATGTGGAGTTGAAAAGAATCAAACAACTAGGTCAGCCAAGTGCCTGGGCCCTAAAAGGAAAGTGATGTTAGAAGGTTTCCCTGAGACAGGGGGTTGTGGTAAGGATATGGGTCCCAATGCTATGCCAACCTCCCCCACTCTCCTGGTATATTTATAAGACCCCTTGGTGCCTACTGAGATGTATCATGCAGTATTTCTGTGGCTCTGAACCAAGAGCAATGACAGGTTTGGAGGCATGTGCCTTTTCAGAGTCATGGAGACTTACACTATGCGAGTTCCATTTTCACTGTCACCAATTCAATTTGGTTGATTAGTGGGATGTTTTCCAACCCTTCAGTGCTTCCTGCTGTGATCTTGATTTTGCTTTTGTTGTTTTGAAGACAAAGTATAAAGGCCAAATCTCATCGATGTATCAAACAGAACTTGCAGCCAGGACAAGAGACATACTCAATACACCTAATCACTTCTCACCTCTACCTGATCCACCCACCCATCAAGGTAGCTTCCTGGAATGTTAAGAATGGGTGAAAAACCTGTCTTTGTTTTCTAGAATGTTAAACTAATGACTTCCTTATTTTATTTTAGAGTCTCACTGAGATTCTCACTGTCTTCCCTAGTGCTGGGATTATAAGCAAGTATTGTTCCACCCAGCCATGCTAGTGCTTTTTTAAGGTACTTTCCAACTTGGCAGTTATCTGATGCTCTGTGTCATAATTGTACAATACTCAAGTCATCTGCCTACTAGCCTGGTTCCTTTACAGCTTCTCCTGGCTCTAAAATTGGACTTCCCATCCTGAAATCACAGAAACTGAAAACCTGGTTACCATCTGTAATATCAACATCTGTCTTGCTTGGTCTATCAGTGGGTTTTCTCAGTGTGGTTTCTAGACCACTGAGTTGCATATTATCTGAGTGCTAAATAGAATACAAAATTTCAGACATCATCTGATGCTCAAGATCTCCAGGAGACATGCATGCATGTGACAATGTGAGAGCCAAGTAGCTATTTCTTTCCTTCTCCTGCTGCCCATACCCTAGGGCAATTGTTCTCAACTTTCCTAATGCTGCGACCCTTTGATACAGTTCTACAGTTCTTTATGTTGCAGTAACTCCCAACTGTTAAGAGAAGCTTTTTCCTTGAGAGAAGCCTTCCCGCCAGCCTGGTTCCAGAATCGCATCAGTCCCAAATAAACACACAGGAGGCTATATTAATTATGAAGCTGTTGGCCTTGCTTGTTTCTCACTGGCTAGCTCTGACTTAAGTAATTACCCCATAATTGTTAATCTAAGTATTTCTCTTACCGGAGAATAGTTCCGGGCTTCCTACCCCATGGCGTTACATCTTGACTTTGTGTTTCTCCTTCCAGAGTCCTCCTGGACTCCTAGTCCCACCTATCTTGATTCCCTATTGGCCAGCAGTGCTTTATTGACAAATGCACAGGACTTCCCCCCAACCCAACGATAAAATTTTTTGCTACTTAATAACTGTAATTTTGCTACTGTTATGATTTATAATATAAATCTGATATGCAGAATAGCTGATCTGCAACCACCACAGGGATCACAACCCACAGGTTGAGAATCAGTGTCCGAGGGACTCTTGCTGACTCCACTGTAATCATCTCACCTCCAGGTGGGGCAGCTCTGGTGTAAGTCCCACTTCAAGTCTATCCGGGGACCATGTTGAGACATCACCCTCCATCCCTTCTCTTTCCACCTATCTGCTGTGCCTTAAGCTGAGTAGGAGCACCCCTGACCTCCTATCTCTTCTGATATTCATTCTCTCTGGAATGTTAATCACAGCTCATCTCTAAGATCTCAGCTGAGAGGTTACTTTCTCCCTGCATCCACCTCTGACAGCCCATGTCCAACCTCACCCTTTGATGTTATGAGCTGGTAGCATTCTGTACCTTTCCTGTGGCAACTACGACTACCATGTAAAATTATACATGTTTTGTGGGATTTTTTTTATTACTGTGGCTCTCACCACTGGTCTTAATTCCTTTAATAATGTGGAATAATGTTTCATTGAACATTCCCTGCTTAGGTAGGGTCTGGCAGGAGGCCTGATACATCCTGCATGAATGCCTCATAAGCTTTGAGCTAAGTGAAAGAAACCAAGTACAAAGTATAAAATCTACTTGATTCTAGTATTGACATTTTTCTAGGAAAAAAAAGTAATGAGAGAAAGCATTGCAGTGTTTACCCAAAGGTGGGACTGGTAGTGAGGATTCATTGGTAACAAATATGGGGAAATTGGGGAATTGGTGGAAATAGTATAAGACTGTGGTCATAGTTTCATATTGTATAAGTTTATTAAAAATCATAACTACACAGTTACAGTTACAGCATGCAGACTAAGCTGCTAGAAAATGACTGCAATACAAGGAACCAGAGTCTCACAGGTCCATGCAGCCACATGGCCACTGTCATATCTGCCGCTCTTTTCATCCCAGTGAAGTGTTGTCTGTGCTCAGCAGCAGCTGGATGAATTGCCAGACCAAAAACAACGACTTCCCCAACCCTCCCTGCCCTGAGCCTGTAGCAGATGCTGAAAGTGCAGTTCATTTGATGATGTCCCAGAGCCCAGGCAAGAGAAAGATTCATGATTTCTAATAAGCCTCCACCCTGGCTATAGCTCTCAACTTTCTCTAATTAGAGTGGTCTCCTTTGGGCTCAGCCTAGAATCAGGGCATCTTTTCTTTTTAACTATTGCCACAGACTTTGGCAATATAACTAGGTATTGGAACTGTGATATGGTTCATTCCCAACCCTCCCAACATCACCAAAAAGGAATTCCCAGCTAAGTTTGTGCTTTAGAATTGTTCTTCCTTTGTTATTTTGTCCTCTGGGGGTAGTTTCAAGTCAAAGCAGTGGGGCTGTAGTACTTTTAGGCATTTTCTGAGTCCTTTTAGACATTTATTAGGAATAAGCATGAAGGTATATTATATGAAAGATCTCTTTATAGACCAAGCCTGAGAATGTCACCCATCACTTCTGCTAGCTCCTTTTTGATTGGTTGTAACTCAGTCACATGATCACTCATAACTTCGGGGGATGCTGAAATATCTTTAATGTGCCTGGGTAAACATTTCTCTCTGAGATCTTTATTCCATGTTGGAGAGAGCACAAGAACTTGATAGATAGCTAAATATGTCTCTACCTCAACTGGATTCAAGTTAACAATCCAGAATGAATTCACCCAAATGAAGCATATTATTCTCCTATGTCTTTTGTTTCCTATGCCAAAAGTTGACACAACAGAATTAATTCATCATCCATGACCAAAAGACACAAAGTATTTACAAGTCAACCTCAAGTCCTCTTTTTAAGAAGTGTGTGATCCTCCTGCCTCTGCTTCCTTCAGCAAATCCTACTGGTATATGCCACCACAACTGGTGTGTTGCCAGGCATTGGTGGTGTACGCCTTTAATCCCAGCACTCAGGAGGCAGAGGCAGGCAGATCTCTGTGAGTTCAAGGTCAGCTTGGTCTATAAAGTGAGTTCCAGAACAACCACCAAAACAATATAGAGAAACCCTGTCTTGAAAAAAAAAAGAAGTGTGTGTGTGTGTGTGTGTGTGTGTGTGTGTGTGTGTGTTGTATATGTATGATATGTGAGGGTGCAAACATATGGGTCATGCCATTATGTGGCAGTCAAAGTACAACCTCAGTGTCACTCCTTGCTTTCCATATCATATTTGGGACAGGGTCTTTCTCTTGCTTAACACTACGTACATGAAGCTAACTGGACTACCAGCTTCTGGGACTTCCCCTATCTTCATATTCTCTTGATGTAGGTCTCCTAGGGTTGCAGGTCAGCATGGCCATGGCCTGCTAGCTTTGTGTAGGTTCTGGGAGCTTGAACACAGATCCTCCTGCTTGCATAGCAAGCATTTTACTCAGTGAACTATCTCCCTAGCCAAACCTCAAAATCAACTGACTCCTAATAATTCATCTCCATTGCCAATCAATGAGGAGTTAAATGACTGAGGTTGTTTCAGATGGTATGATATAAGCCGTCAAAATATGACTTCCAAACACATTTTGAAAAATAAAACGTGGGTTGGGGAGATGGC
This sequence comes from Mesocricetus auratus, assembly GCF_017639785.1. NCBI lineage: Eukaryota > Metazoa > Chordata > Mammalia > Rodentia > Cricetidae > Mesocricetus > Mesocricetus auratus. The sequence goes on from NW_024429189.1 coordinate 111,569,362, forward strand.
TCAGGTGGTAAAGTTTCTTTCACAAACATGAGGACCTAGGTTTGGATTCCCCAGCACTAACACAAAATTATAGACAGAGAGTCATATGTCTGTCACCCAGGCCATAAAGATAGATCCCCAGAGCTCACTGGCCAGCCAGTTTTAGACAAATTGATGAGAAATGATGAGCTTTAAGTTCAGTTAAAAGACTATCTCAAAAAAAATGCAAGATGAAGGTCTGTAGAAGAAGACATCCGGTGTGGCTCTCTGGCCTCCACAGACACATTCTTGTGTCCTCATATGCACACACATTTACATGCACATAAACACCACATACACAACAAGATAAAGAACAAAACAGACAATGTGAGAGATCCTAAACAACCTTTCAGAATGGCTAATTTGAATCATGATAGTCATTGAGAGCTTGTTTGAAGTTATATCAGGAGAGAATAGTTAGTCAAAACTCTTGGCCTAAGACTGGTCCTCTTCCCTGAAGGATGGCCCTCCCCTTCCACTGAGTTCACAGTTTTGTAAGGGACGAATGTGGAGTGATGAGGGAAGAAGGGGACAACCTGCCTAGCCAGCCAGATCAGCTGAGTCAGCCCTGGTGATCAGTGTGGCAGGTGTCGCCGCCAGTTTGTTCTCCCATCCATGACATTCGCTTGATACCATCTTTCAAGCATCTTATGTTGTTAGTCACAATTATTGTTTGTCCTACTTATCAAGAAAAGTGTGTCTGAGAGGAATACAAACAAAGCTTAGAATAACCAAGATGGCAATTACTGAATTTGTTCTTGAAATTTTTCTGAAAGTTACTTTCCCTGTGCTATTCTAGATGAGACCCATGAATTGCAGCAATTTCCTTTTTTCTCCCACTCCTTTTTTTCTTCATCATGGATCTCTTTTTTGGTTCTTTAAAATGAGCAGACATGCTGTGTATTATGGCACATGCCTGTGATCCCTGAACTCAGAAGGCTGAACTATGAGGATTGGTATATGTTTGAGATATCCTGGGCTACATTGCAAGTGCTGCAACAGCCAGAGCTATGGAACAAGACCCTGTCTCTAAATAAATAAATAAATACACAATAGGTGGGACATTTTAGAGGAAATATATCTGTTTCGTTCAGTCATTTCAGAACACCAAACAACACACATAGGGTCCTTGAACTGAAATTTGTTGAGAGCTATAGAACTTGACAGGGCTCAAGAGGGAAGAAAACTGAATGTCTCTGGGAGACTGCAAGGCAGCAGTTTAGAGGAATTTTCCTCAGAAGACCAACCAGAAATGGAAAGAAAGTATAACTTCTTAGGTGTGTTTCTCACAACAAAAATCACAACTGGAGAAAGATGGAGTGTGTGTGTGTGTGTGATTGGAGTGAAGATCTTCATGTTTAAAAAGAAAATGCATTTTTGCTTTTATTTCCATTTAAACGCTAACAGAAAGGTGTCATGATATGATAATTAGGCCTAGGACCAATGCACTATCTTTCTGCCCTTACATAAAGTAACAGCTACTGCCCTGCTGAACCCTACCGTTGCACCTGGTAGGAAAAGTGCCCTGAAGTCTACTTGAGAGAGGAAATGCCTCCATAGCTATGACCAATTAAGGAGCAATATTGAAAAAATTAAAGAGCGAGAGTAATTAAGAGAAGATGAGGCAGAGGGGGAGGGTGGAAGGAAAAGTGGCCCCGAGTGGGCTGTGAGGTCTGAGGGCAAGAGAGGGGACGAAAGAGGACATGCAATGCCAAGATGACTCTGTCTTGAGATTTTACCAGGCCGTAGGCAGCAAAGACCTCGACTAACAGCAGCCTTACCTCATAGGGTGCAGATAGGAGTCCAGGGGAGTCAGTGCATGGCCTTTGTGGCTTCTTGACTTCCAACTCCTTCCATCTCTATAATTAGCACAGCTCCCCTTTCCTCTGGTGGGTTCTAAACAGGGTAAAGGATTATTGAATTGGAGCATCAGACCCAATAATCTTAGAGAGCAGGGTATAGGAATCAAGGGTCTTGCTCATCTCACCTCAGTCCCTCACCTCATAGCCAGCAGATGCCACTACAGAACAACTATAGAAAGGTTTATTTGGGCTCAGGGTTGGAGGTGGCACCTTGAGCTTACGTGGTAGAATGGTTCTGTGGTGATGGGAGCTTGTCAGTGCTCCTCATATGGTGGCCACATCAGAAAGCAGAGCTTTGGGAAGGAAAGCTACCAGGAGTAAATATTTCCTTCAAAACTCTCCTCCAGTGAGTGCTCACCTCTGGCAGCTAGGCCCATCATCTCAAAGACTCCATACCTCTCAAACAGGACCACCAGCTGGCTCTTGGGTTCCACATTTCTCTCCCTTCTATTGTTCTGTCAAGAATCATACCACAGCAAGGAGAGCAGTAACTAACACAAGAGCATGATGAGTATTAATACCAAGGTCTTCCAGAGTATGACTTGTGGAAGTAATCATCTTAGGTATGGTGAATGACAAGATTCTTGTGGAGGAACAACTTGTAAAACAGAGATGATTAATACCAATACCAAGTATATTGAAATCTTCAGAAATCAAAGCAGATGTGGAATTATTATTAAAATTTCCTCACACTTTCCCCCTATTCCATATTCATATGGCCTTCTGTTGTGTTTGTGGTGGCCATAGAAAAATTCCTTGGTGAAGTTGCCATAATGCAGTGAGTCTTTTGTGGTTCTTTCCAATCTCCTCCAGAGAACACACATCCCACTCTGCTTGAGAAACCCAAGAGAAGATGTTCCTTTGATTCCTGGGAATGATACATGACCACAGAAGGCTCTTCTGTTCCTCACCTCCTGTGGGATACACTCAAGACCATCCCCCTTCCCAAGCCCTGGAATCAATTTCAAGCCCCCCCCATTACCTTCATTCTCCTTTCCTCCACTCCCCAGAAGACCAAAACAGCTGATCTCAGCTTCCAGATCTGTTCCTGGGGCTTAGAATAAATCAGAATCTCTCCAAAGCCAAACATTTCAAAAATAAAACCTTGGAAGCCGCCTTTTGCTGACTGCACACAGCACTCCTCCTGTGTTGTTTGCACTTATATTTGCCTGCTAACTATTTTCAGTTTAGCTTCCTCTCGCCTAAGAGATTTCCTTCCAAATCCACCTCTAGGGAAACCTTCTGTTGTCCCTTTCTGAATCTTACCACTAGTCTGTTCCTAATACTCCTTCCCCTAGACAACCAGTCAAGACCTACCCATATTCAGGCTTCAGCCAGTGAAGGAAGGCGAGCCAGTTCTACTAAGTGACTGCATCCAGCAGAGGGAAGGAGCAGTAGAACAATATGAGCATCTCTACTTCCGCATCCCTGGATCCCCACCTCCAGCCCTGCTTTTCTTGTTGTCTTTGTAGGTCAAACCCACCCTGTCCTATTGCCATTTACACATCCACCTGAGGCAGCCATCAAACCCATTCTGCTGGTGTAATGTCGTTCAATAACCAAATCATCCAGGTCCTTAGACTTCAGTCCTCCTCAGAATGTCCTTGGCATCATGATACTCAGCAGCTAATAACAGAATGGTAAGGATGATGTATAAAACTAATACTAATAAAAGCATTTGTGTGACTTTGCTGGCCTCGATGCTTTCCACCCTTCAGAAACTCTAGTCCTTCCAAGTGGCATTAGGAAGCCAAAGGCAACACCTAAGACTGGGAGCAAGTGGGTGCAGTGAAGCATAAATGTCTCTCTACAGCTGTTTTCAGAAATGTACACAGGGGACACACACACACACACACACACAGAAGAGGGAACAGTCTGTGTGCTTTTGGGTAGAGTTTCAGAGAATGTGGGGCAGCAGGCTGATGGCCTGAGAGTACTAGAAAGTTCCAGTGCAGAGCAGTGGGGTGAATGGGGGATGAAGAGGAGATGGGGGGGGAGAGAGGGAGAGGGAACTGGGGTTAGTACATAAAATGAAAACTGCATTTTTTAAAGAAAAGAGGAAAATGATTCAGAAAATGATTTCACATTCAAAAAAAACTCTATAGTACTGAATGCAAAGAGTAATGGTTTGAGTGGAAATAATACGATCTAAAAGAAACAATCAGGGACTGCTGATGAAGAGACACATGACCCAGAGACACCAAATGAGGAAAGGACAACACAGTAGAGTCAGCCACCTGAGACAATGGGACCTTGGGAGAAAGTAGAAAGGTAGGCCTGACTTCCTTAATAAATGAGTCTGCAGCATGCTCTGCTACTCACTGAAAAAAAAAAGAAAGAAAAAGAAAAGAAACAACCCAGGGACAAAACATTGGTTATCTGCATTCCCCTATCCAGGATGCAGCCCCTCTCCTCCCCTCCCATGCAAGCAGCAAGCCCAAAGCAAGAGAACATTAAACAGAATGTGTGTTCTTTCTCCCTGATGGCCTTGCTCTGGGCATGCTTTTAGCAGAGAAGAAGAGGAAGTTGAGGAGGAAGAATGTTGTGGTGCTAGAAGTCACATTATGCTTTGAGTTCACTTCCTGGTGATCAGTGCCTGGGCAAGTGACAGCTCAGAAAGTTTCACATCCTCCAATTCTATGACAGACACCACTTGCTGATGACATGTACTTAAAGGGGCAGTTGTCAAGCCTGAATTAGGGATCCTTAAAAAGTCTCTAATGAAACACCTTGCATATAGCAAGAACTTCTCAAATGGTAATTCTTTCTTCCCTTCCTTTCCCTTACCCAGACTAATGTCTTTATGGCCCTCAGGACATTAAGGGGAAAATGAAGTAAGTTTAGTAAGCTTTGAATTGTGCTTCTGCTTGCTGGATGTTCTGGATGTCAGCCTTTCGAACAAGTGACAAAAAGAGCAGAGAGCCCAGCAGAGGAACCTAACAGTTGAGCAAAAACTGCAGCCAGGCCACAGTGGCAAAGCCATTCACCCAATCAAGAGGGGAGATGGAAGAGCAGGACAGAAGCATCCTACCCACAGTTGGTGGGACATGAGATGCCTTCTCAGCTCTGCTAAAGCATTGCTCTCAGTTACCTTGCATCTGACCCTGCTGATAAAGGGGTGAATTTTTTTTTATTCTTTGCAGTTTTGTAAAAATGGTTTTGAGTTAATAACTGAGAGCATTAATGTATCCCCCTAAACAAAGAACATAGCATTCCAAAAAATAAAATAAAATAAAAACAGTGAAACTCTTTCTTACTCTTCAGCTCAGTAACTCATGAGAAGAGCCTGTTCCTTTGTACTCATAAATAAGTCACCTGCTAAAGAGTTATCAAATAACAATGAGTGCCCCAAGATCCCAGAGAGGCTCCATGGTGGCAGCAAAAGCAGATTATTGCAGAGACCCTTGAGGTGATTTGACACTTCTTAAAGTAAAATGAAACCATGGAGAATTGATGGATGAGAAATTGCATTGTCTATTTCCAATCCAACGAATTCATACTTCAAGAATAGCCATATTTCTTCCTGGATTGGTTAGTCTCAACAACAGGAAGGAAAAATAGTTCAATGGCTAAGTGGGGACAGTGAAAGATCATCCTCCAATTACTTTAGCAGAACTGTAAAGTCAACTGCTGTAGAACCAGAAGGAAGGCCACATCTGCTGCCACAGCTTCAGCATGCTCCCTCCCCTTGGGAGTATCAAGCCCCTTGTCAGTGGGCCTCAGATTCTCACATATAAAATGAAGAAGACATTGTAGAACAGGATATCATAAAAACGACCTCCTTTACTGTATGCTTAGGAAAGTGATCTCCAAAATTCATCTTGTAGAGAATTAGAAGGAGATAATGGCTCTGAGCATCACACCTGAGATTTTAACAGCCCCAATAAAGAAGGTGCTAGTAATGACAGAGATGTGCAGAAAGGCTTGCCCTGTGGCTTAGTCAGTTCATGTCCCAGTGACGAAATAGCTTACATCAGTGTCTTATAAATATCAGAAAGTTTATTCTTCTTCAGTTCTTCTTGCAGAGGTTGGGATGTTTGAGGTTAAGGTACCATCTATTTCTGTCTGCTGAGGGCTTTCTGGAACATAAAGAGTACCTGGACATGTTCTCATGTGGTAGATAGCACAGGGCAGCTTCTGGGGCATCTTTCTTTAGCATTAAAAAATCTTTTAATAGTCGGTCGTTGGCGGCGCACGCCTTTAATCCCAGCACTCGGGAGGCAGAGGCAGGCGGATCTCTGTGAGTTCGAGACCAGCCTGGACTGCCAAGCGAGTTCCAGGACAGCCTCCAAAGCCACAGAGAAACCCTGTCTCGAAACCCCCCAAAAAATCTTTTAATAATTTATTTCTTTAGATTACAATGTAGTTACATTATTTACTCTTTCCTTTCCTCCCTCCTAGGTCTGCCATATATTTATCCTTGCTTTAATTCAAATTCATAGTCTCCTTTTTTCATTAATTGTTGTTATATGCATATATGTTTTTATATATACAAATATATCCCTAAATACAGAAATACAACCTGCTAAGTTCATATAATGTTACTTGTATATATAATTTCAGGGCTGACCATTTGCTATTAGACAACCAAGTGGTGTGCTCTTCCCTATGGAAGAGTATTTCCATTTCTTAGTTGACAGTAGTTCTTCATGTAGAGTTGAGGCCTCCTGAGCTTTCCCAGTTCACTTTGGCATTTCTGTAGTTGTCCTTGTTCAGCTCATGTTCAGGCAGTCATGTTGGTGGGACTTTATTGGTGTAGCTTCTGACATTACTAGGATCCACAGTCTTAACAAAAAAATTCCCTAATTCTCTGAATTTTATGATCTTTCCACCCCCTCTTCAGAAATGACCCCTGAGTCTGGGATACAGATGTGTTGTAGATATATCCATTGAGCTTAGACTCCACAAGTACATTCTCATTGGTTGTGGTTTTCTGCGGTAGTCTCCATCTGCTTCAAAGAGACACTTTCTTGATGTGGGGTAAAGACTAACACTTATCTTTGGGTTTAAGGACAAATAGACTATAGTTGGGGATTATGCTTGTTTAGTAAAGTGACAGTTGTAGGTTCTCTTCCAAGATCTATGACTTCACTAGCCCTGGATAGTTAGTTGGCAAGATTTCCAGCACCTGGCATGGTTTCCTTCTTGGTGAGCAAGTCTTAAGTCCAATTAAAGAGCTGTTGGTTATCACCAAGGTGTACAGACCAGTAATGCATCCTTAGGGTTATTGAGTCATGTTGATCATTGATGTAGTTCATAGGCATCACAACTGGGTAAGACTGTTGGTTGCTTCCCTCCTTTGGAAGCTTGCATGGTGCCTTCTGATACCATGAAAGCTAGTCCTCAGGGAAGGAACACTCAGGTCACTTCTACCTCTGGGGCTTCTAGGCCCTGTTTCTGAAGTGTGTGGTGTCTTTAGCAATGGGTAATTACCTTTCACCTTTAATGGAGAATGGCAACCAAGGGAAATAGCAATATCCTATAATGTTTTGGGAGTCTCAAGGACAACCATGCCTGGTGTTGGGGTTTTTGTTAGGTGGTCTTTGGCCCTTGGAGGGTACATTTTCAGCCCATATAGGAACATTTCATTTAAATTATATGTGAATATTTAAACATATTTATGTATATATATGTATATATATAATAGGTACTTTGAAGTGTGATTCCTTATGACTTTTTCATATATTCTTATAGTCATTTACCCTCTTCCTTTCCTTCTTTCTTTCTTTGCTTCTTTCTTTCTTTCTGCCTTTCTTCCTTTCCTTCTGTCTGTTTTTTTCTTCTGTATTTCTCTTCTTCCATAATCAGAGCCCATCCATTTTTCTCATTTTATAAAAACACTGGTCCCATTATTAGGGGATTCTCCATTATGACCTAATCATTTCCTAAATGCCCCATCACCAAATACATTAGTGGTTAAAGACACCAAAAGTTCCCTGTTGGGACAAGAAGTTCAGCTCTTGATAGAAGAGTTTCTGCCTAGCATGCAAACCCAAGGTCTGATCCCCAGGACTGAAAAAAATAAACCTGCTATTTATTGTCTTTTCTGGTTTTGTTCTCTATTACTGCAATAAATATCTTTATCAGAAGAAACTTGGGGAACAGAAAGTTTATTTGACTTTCACATCCCCAGTCACAGTCTATCACTAAAGGAAGTCATAATAGAAATCCAAGGCAGGAACCAGAGAAAAACCATGGAAGACCACTGTTTACTGGCTTGTTCCATATGGATTGCTTATACAACCTTACACAATTCTTATACAATCTAAGAACACCTACTCATGAGTTGGAAACATCCACAGTGGGCTGGATCCTCCCACATCAATCATTATTCAAGAAAATTCCCCTACACACTTGCCTACAGGCCAATCTGAGGAGGCAATTCCTCAGTCTGCTTTTGCTGATGTTCCTTCTTCCCAGTTGACTCTAACTTGGGTCAAGTTGACAAAAAAAAAACTAACCAGCAGGCTTGTATATTTCCCAGTGTGTTTTAGGCATAAAGAAAATCCAAAATAAAATTCCTTTCTTGCTAACAAAGTAGTCTACTGGGAAAATTGTTCACAGTGTTAATAATCAGTTTGTCTTATTAAATTGTCTTTTTCTCCACCCTATCATCCAAACTAGTAGAGAATTCAGAGTCAGCTGAATAATTTCACCATTGAGTTAAGTAATTTAATAAGTGTGGGTTTTCTTCTGGCAAACCCCAAATAATGATGTCAAATTGAGAAGGAGTCATTGTTATTAGAGTGTAAAAATGTTGTTGTAGTGGCCAGTGTGACTTTTTCTTTTAAACACAATTTCACCACTTAACAATAACTCACTTCTACAAGTACGTTTCTGTAGTTTATGATGCGATTCCTGGTTGGGACAACTCTTCAGTTTTCAGTGACTAGTTTAGTATAATCCAACCTCCAAGTAGTATTTCCCTCTCACTACACAGACTGTGTATTTACTGGCCTCATGGACTTTGGGCTTTTATCCAACAGTGAGAGATGCACTCTCATCCTGGACTCTTGGGGGAAGGTCTAAGCCCTGCCCTGGATGAAATAACAGACTATGGACACCCCCATGGAGGGCCTCACTCTCCCTGGGGAAATGAGGGGATATTGGGGGGGTTGGTGGGAGGGCGCAGGAGGAGGGGAGGGAAAGGGAGAGGGACCTGGAATTGACATGTGAAGCAACCTTGTTTCTAATTTAAATTTAAATTTAATTTAAAAAAAACCCAAAATTTTCTGGAAGATAAACCAAACTGGAGTATATTGAAATATAATACTATAGAAATTTTAAGAGATGTTATGTTTAGTATTCCCCCTTTGTAATGAAGCCATGAGTAATATAGTACAGGAGTACATGTATAGCTAAAATGTTGGAATGGAATATGAGAAAATCATCATGAGTAGGGAGATAAGTGAGGTAATCGAGGATGAAACATCTAGGCTGTTTCATTTCCTTACCTCAAGTTCTTTGAAGAATCATCAGGTTCTAATTTCCCATTAGCTTAATTGAATTGTAATTCCCTAGAAAATTTCAGTTTTATAACTATTCTAAATAATTTAGGTTTATTGAAAATAGTACAGAGAATTCCTACATAGCCTTCATGTACTCTCCCCTAATGCTGACATCTTAAATAACCATAGTATCATGATCAAAATATTTAACTGACTCTGCTACAATACTATGGACTGATCTACAGACCATATTCAGTTATCATCAGTTTCCCCATTGATCTGCTTTTCTATTCCAACCCAAGGTTCCATAATGCATTTAAATCACTGTGACTCATTTCCTTTAATTCTAGGTCTATTTGTAACCTTAACAATTACAGTGTTGTGACCTTAACAGATAGCATCTGGTGTTTGTCCTCTGATTTCTTGTAGTTGAACTAATGGTGGTTTTTAGTGGAATATTGCATGACATTATAAATTAATCTTATCATACTGTGAATATGGGATATGGATACATTTTATTACTTTCAAGATCCAGACTTATAGTTGTGTGCATGTGTTGTGTGGGAGAGGAGGGTTTGTTCCTTTATACTATTGAGAAGAGTTCAATTATATGTGTTAAAGTTTGCCTGTCCATTCACTAGTTGGAAGACATCTGGGTTATGAGTAAAACTGCCATGAATATTCATGCACAATATCATCTACAATTTTTTCCTCTCTTTAGGGTAAATATTGGGAGTGGTATATACATATATGCTGCCAAACCGCTTCTTAACAATGTGACTAAACCTTTGTATAATCAAATTAGCAGCATATGAGAGTTTAAGCTGTATCAGTCCCCACCAACTCTTGACATGATTGTATGATTGGTGTTTGTGTAGTGATTTACATGCTTATTTGGGCTTGTATGTTTGTTTGTTTGTTTGTTTTGAGACAGCTATACTATTAGCCCAGGCTATCCTCCAGCTCACAAGCCTGCGTGCATGTGCCACCATACTTCAGTCTTGTTAGTCTTGCTCATGTTATTTTGAGTCTCTAACAGTAGCTGTATGTGGTTTTGATTTGCATTTCCCTGATGACTGATGCTTTTGAATGTGTCTTTGTTAGCCTCTTTCTTCTCCATTTGTCTTCTTTCAGGAAGTGTCTGCTGAAATGCTTGGCTTACTTTTCATTGTGTTATTCTTGTTTTGGACTCATCAGTGGTCTCAATGTATGGTAAATATAGGTACTTTATGAGATATACATGTCACTACTGTTTTCTCCCATATTATAGCCTTTCTTTTCCATTTTCTTAGGATTTCCTAAAAAGTAAAGTTTTCCTTTTGTTTATTGTTATGTTTTTCATGATCTGACTTGTTTTATCAATCTTTTTTTCCTTTTCTGGTACTTTCTTTTCTGTGTTCTATCTAATAAGTCTTTGTGTAACTAAAAGTCATAAACATTTTCTTGTGTGTTTTCTTCTCCAATGATGCTGCAGTGGCAAGAACTCCTAGCATCTATGTCTTCTTTTTAATTTACCTTCCTGCTCACTTAATTCTAAACCTAAGAACCAACAGTCTTCTATGGCTCGCTGTACTTAGAATCATTAATCTTTAGCCATGAAGAAATGTTTGTAATAACCCTGGAAACGTCTAATTCTCTCCTGAGAAATGACTCCACTTGCTCCTGACACTCTTAATTTGCAAACTCTAGACAAAGAGTTGGACAAAGACAGGACTGTGCTACTAAATACATAGTACTAGCTCTCCTTAAAAAGCTAATACTTTCTTAAAAGCTTTAAATATTAGTGTTCATAAGTTTCCAGGTTGTAAATATAACATCCAAGTTTCAAGGTATTGATGTTATACCAACTAACAAAATTCCTGAAAATTTGATGATTGGCTCTCATGAACTAATCCAAGCCTGAGCCTGCTCCAGTGCACCATTGCATAAAGCTTGTTTATTTGAACTAATCTCCATAATTCAAATTGGAGAGATTGAGCAAAAGAGACAAATAAAGGAAGAAAGGGGCCACCAGCAAAAGGAAAATTAAATAGTTGGCTAACTATGGGGAACTTGACTCAATCCCACTGAGAACTCTCTAGGGCACACTTTCTGCAGACCACAACTTGGAACTCACCCAATGAGGGCTAAGAAGACTGGGTCACTGATTCGCTGACTCCTACTTCACCTTGGTGACAATTGTCCCTAAGTTATTAAAACATAGGCAATTGTATACTTCCCTAGAGATGAACTGAGGGACATTCTAGAACTTTAGTAGAAGCCTTAGGCAGAAAAGCAGAACCATAGGTAAGGTGGGAAAGCTCTCTGTTATCTAAAATGGGCCTAGAGGTATATCCAATTCACATATCACACTAGTTTTCAAGCCTTGGATTATTGCCCATCCGTCCCCAGTACTTCTCAAGAGCCACAGTCAAAGATACCAGTTCTTAAAAATGTAATTGAGAAGAGGCACCTTTAGTGTCCATTAAACAATGCACAACACTCCCTCCAATAATCATGGCAATCATTTTTCCATCAATTAGTAGACTGTCTCAAAGAAGAAAAATTCCTACTATGTTGTGTTAAGAGAAGCTTTTTCTTTTGCTTGCCGATTTGGTTTATTCCCCGCCAGCAGCCTGGGCTCTGCTGCGATGTAGTCCCCAAATAAACACACAAGACGCTGTATTAATTATGAAGCTGTTGGCCTTGCTTGTCTCTTACTGGCTAGCTCTGCCTTAAGTAATTACCCCATAATTGTTAATCTAAGTATGTTTCTTACCGGAGAATAGTTCCCGGCGTCCTACCCCCATGGCGTCACATGTTGACTCTCTTGTGTTTCCCCTTCCCAGAATCCTCCTCGACTCCTAGTCCCTCCTATCTAGGTTTTCTATTGGCCAGACAGTACTTTATTGACAAATGCACAGGCAAATAACAGGACTTCCCCAACATCTCCTCTTTTCTGTTTAAACAAAAGAAAGGTCTTAATTTTAACATAGTCAAATTGTATATGACAGAACAGTTATCAAATAAGAACATAGTTACAATATTTTAGCAAGATTTAAAGAAAATATCATCCATCCCATCCTTGTGAGTCCAAAGTTCTATGTAGCTTATCTTTTATCATAACTAAGGAAAACTATAATTATAACTATCTGTCTTCAACTCCATCAAAGACCACAGAAGGATAATATATAAACACTAGGATTGATAGAGACATCTTACTGCCTGGACAGTCACCCGAAGTTCCACTGTAACGTTGGGGCATCCATCTTCAGCCCATAGGCTATAATGTGTCTAGAACACTTCTCAGCAAAGCAGGAAATTTCAAAACTGTCCATCTGCATCAGCAGTCTGTCAGTCATTTTTCTGTGTCCTACAGAAAGTCTCTTAGACTCTTCCATGAAGCAGGAACCCTGTAAGACTGAGTTCAACAGTCACTTTCCTGTGGGTCCTGCATGTCCAGATTATACAACAACAGTCAAACAGTCTAGGCAAGAGCAGTTTCTTGCCCAAATGGCTAATCTTGCCATGTTGAAAGCAAACTCCATAACAAGTTTCTTCGATGCCCATCTTCCTCTCAGACGTAATTGGTGCTGCCAGGAGCAGACATTTCTCATTGTCAAGACAAACCCTAAACCATTTTAAATGCCATGTTCTGAAGGTCTTTGAGAGGTTTGAAGACTGTCCATCTCAAATATATTTCTGTATATCTAGAAACCTAACTTATGTAACTAGAAATTCTATTATAAGTAACTATCTATAGTCTGTATTCAATTATGCATTACGTTGTAAAAGATCAGTATAAGCACAATACTTAATCAAGAGGAGAAATATAAGCATCACAAAATTGACCTTGATTTTGTCTCAATAAATGAAAAACAATACCCATACCATAATTCCCCTTTTTACCATTAAAAAAGATTGGCTGTGATCACTAGCCAATTATAAACAATCCCATTTAAATTAAAACAAAGATTTATAAAAAAGATGGGAATTGGGACGTCGCTCATTCCAAACTGCTTCCTGCTGGAAGGGGGCGCTGTTTATACCATGGGGATCATGACAAAACTCAGAAACCTGTATAAGTCCATATTTTCGGGGTCTGTAAGACTGCATCATCTTCGCTGTTTCGATTGTTGGAACACCTGGTCCACTGCTTCCGGGGGTCTTGGTTCGTCAAACCACAAAAGCCTGGAAGGAATCCTTAGCTTTTCATTTTCTGTAGAAACATAAATAAAAACTCCTTTTCCAAGTAACATATCCTTACACTTAAATTTTGAAGTCAAGGCATTTTCAAAAGATAGAAGTTGGATTAGTTTAGCAGCATTTATACTCAAGTGTACTTTAGCAGTTCCTTCCTGAGCAATCAAAAAACTGAAAAACATAATAGCGTACAGTATCCAGACTCTCTGTGTATTTTCCATCTTTACGTGGCTTATTTATTTATCTATTATTACTTTATTTCTTTTACTTTTATTTATTTTTCTCTGAGACAGGGTTTCTCTTTGGAAATCCGCCTGCCTCTGCCTCTGGAGTAAATCCTACCGGCGTGTGCCACCACAACGCTGGCTTTTCTATTTATTTACCACTTTGCCGTTTCATTTTCTCTCTCAATCTCACGTATATTTTTAAACACACTGTAAACCTTTAGAGGTTTTTCTTTATCCAAGTCTGACTTTACTGTAAATCTTTACGTTTTTCTGGCCACGTGTCTTATCTGTTAAAACTGCGGCTGTTTTAAACTGCCGGTTTTTCCGTCAAGATGGCGGGCGTAAGCGTGACTTCAGCTTACCGCCTCAGTCCATGCTGACATCCAGCAAAAGCTGCCACTTCCAGCTGTACGTACAACTTTTAAATCGTTAGCAGAGTCTCTTAAAACAACCTTGTTGGTTTTTTTTCTTTTATGCCGAGTCAGAAAGACTCCGGTAAGTGAGCCACGTGAATCTCGGCTTGTCGCTAGCAAAACAGAGCACACCTGAGAAAAATGCTGCTACCAAAAATCTGTGCTTCTCTCCGTTCTTCTGTTTCTAAAATTCCTTTAAATCTTTTGTCATTCTACGTGGAAATTCAATCCCACTCCTGATCACCATTATGTTACGAGAAGCTTTCCTTGAGAGAAGCCGTCCCGCCCGCCTGGTTCCAGATCCGCATCAGTCCCAAATAAACACACAGGAGGCTATATTAATTATGAAGCTGTTGGCCTTGCTTGTCTCTTACTGGCTAGCTCTGCTTTAAGTAATTACCCCATAATTGTTAATCTAAGTATGTCTCTTACCGGAGAAGTTTCCGGGCTCCTACCCGGCGTTACATGTCGACTCTCTTGTGTTTCTCCTACCCAGAATCCTCCTCGACTCCTAGTCCCTCCTATCTAGGTTTTCTATTGGCCAGACAGTACTTTATTGACAAATGCACAGGCAAATAACAGGACTTCTCCAACAATGTTGTTCTTAAGTAATATTAGTATCAGTAATAGGTTCAGTTCCCCACCCAAGCTCCTTAGTTATAAAAGTTGTATGTAATAAGGGGTGGGGCAAGGAAAAAACTGGCAGACCAGTCATATTTGCACACTTTCCTCCCTCACTGTCAGTGTCTTGAGCTGTGGTAGCAATTTGTGTTCCACTGACTTTTCTTTGCTTACGCATCTGACCGAGTGTTTCTGTGGTTATGTAGATTAGAGAAAATCTTATCATGACAAGGAAGATGATTTCTTCAATGCAATAGTTCAATCTTTCTTGGAGCAAAATAGAAATTGGCCACAGCTCTGTCTTCTCCTCTGGGAAAACATCCCACAGATGTGGAGCAGATGGATCTAGATTTAGATACCATCTGTTTCTCAGTTGCAATTAACATCGGATCCAGGATGGGTTGGATTTTACCATTGAGTTGGCCATCTCCATTGACCACTGGGGACTCTTAAATCATGTGTTTGTTGGAATGTGAAACTTGGGCTGCATTTCTTTGGATGGGCATCAACTCTTATGAGACAAAAGAAGAAAAGGAAACCAAACTCTTAGGCAAACCATTCATTCATGTGTGGTTGCTCCTATGGAAGGAGCCACCACAACCAGAGAGCAACAAGCCTCTTGGTCTCTCCTTGTAAGGAAGGGGAGTGTAAGAGAGAATACAGATACTTGGCAAAGTCTCTTCTAGTCTGTGGATTCCACTTTTCTAAAATACTAAGGTATTAATGCCCTCCCTCATCAACAATACTGTCTAGCACTTTTTGAATGTTTGCAGCATCCTAACTGTTACACTAAGAATTATACATTCATTATCTAATTTCAAAACCACAAAATATAAGTCAGATAATATTATTTTTCTCCATTTTACAGACAAGGAAAGAGTTAAAGCCTGGTATAGTTAAATACTTAGTATCATATACCTGAAAAATGAGCCAGACTTCTGATCCCTTCTTTGTGAGTGTGGCATCCTCCTGCTTCGTGATTGTGGTAACCTCGATGCTTCCTCTAACTTTCTTACAATAGGAAGAGCAGTTCTCAGCCAGAAAGTTCCCTCTATTCTTGTTTTGTAAAGCAAAAGCAAGAACTGTAAGAACTCAGAGATACAGCTCTCTTCCAGTAGGCATCATAACATCTCTAGCCTTGGCATTCCTTTTTCTTGTGTCCTACTGTGCTCTACCTCTGTGTGCCTTCAGGTAATCTCCTGGGTTCCTATCTGCAATACTGATTCTTGCTTTCTCTAAGCCTTGGGGAAGGGCAACTGAATGCCTGATTATATTTTAGCACTCCACCTTGTAGCCATGTCTCCTAATGCTGGTGTCAGCATCTGCAATCTACAGAAGTCCATCCTTCTCATTAGCCATGAGAATACCTCAAAGTGCCTCTCTAACTACAGAGAGGGTTTAAGTAGAGAGGTTTAGGACCATTTTTTTCTCTTGAACCTTGATTGCTTCTTAAAGTCACACCAGCCAAACAGATTGTAAGGACATAGTGAAAGCAGAAGCCATGCACCAGTTTCTCTAGACACTCCCTGAATTTTAAGCCAGCCAACAAGAAGAGAGGAGAAAGAGGGAGTCCATGGACCCAGTCAAGCTAATTTCCTGACAAGAGAGGTTTTGAATCTTCTACTTAAAAGTCCATAGTAATTGGTTGGTAATTATTCTAATGCGTTGTCATTGAAGTGTGAAGTTGGACATACTGTAAGAGGAAGTGTGGGTCTGCCTTGCTTTGCTATACTAGATGCTAAACAACAAAGTGAAAGTAAGAGTTTATGCCCACACAGATCAGGACTATTAACTTTATTCATTTACATGCCCAGCTTGAGGCTGAACCCCCACCCACCCATACCATCCAGCTTGTTAGTTCTTTGTACCTATCTCAGGAAGGATCTGGGTATATTCTCAGGTTGGTCCAATGTAGCTGATTAACACTATTGTAAGCACATCCTATGGGACTAATTTGGACATACTAAAGACACACAGTTAAGGAGGTAGTTTCTATCCTGAGAAAGTTCTTGAGACTTCTGACTAGCTATCCAACCTAAGTTTCAGGGTACCAGTCTTCTAGGGAATGCAAGCCATCACCATAATGATGCCAACTAACTTGGGTTCCAAGAACTTACACAGTAAAAGACAGGATGGGAAGAGGGGAGGTAAAAATAGAGGTTGGACATTTCTTCCCTGCTCCCCCCTGGTTCTTAAGTCTGGTGGGATCCTGGCAGGGATAAGGCAACCAGCAAAAATTATTTGGGTGCCCAGAACCTTGCAATAGTGGGGAGCTCTTACCTTGGCCTGAACCAGGTGCAAGCAGCAGGAAGGGAGTTGCTCTAATGTGGTGAGTGCTAGGAAGGGGGTTCATAGCAGATATTTAATCACACAGGAAGAAGAGGGTCCTAGGATATATAGGAGTAGATAATTCACATGTTCCCTTGGACTACCTGCATCAGAACTATCTGCTGATGGTTAGAAATACAGATTCCTGCTTCTGAGCCTATGCTTCACAAACTGCTGGGAGCCCATATTGTACATATGACACAGTAATAAAGTTACATGTGGCTAGACAGTGGTGGTGCATGCCTTTAGTTCCAGCACTTGGGAGGCAGAAGCAGGTTGATCTCTGTGAGTTTGAAGCTAGCCTGGTCTACAAGAGCTAGTTACAGGACAATCAGAGCCTTGCAGAGAAACCCTGTCTCGAAAAAAAAAGTTACATGTGATCTTTCATTCATGTATTAGATAGAAGATCTGTCATCAGGTCTCCAACAGCCTGTTTTGGAAGGGGTGGTGTTACAATAGTGAGAAAGATCCAAGTTGTCCACTGAGGACCTACATTCAGATCTTGCTGTTACTTCTGTGGCTTCAGGCCTACATCCAGAGTGGAGGTATAAGGAGAGATCATTTGTAATGTATTCACAATGTTAAGATGACAAAAGTGTAACATAATAGATATGTTAATTATCCTGAGGTGATCATTACCCAATGTATACATCATTCAAAATATCATATTGAAGCTTTGGATTTAGCTCAGTTGTACAGCAGGTACCTACCAGCTGCTAACAAGCCCAGTTACACACACACACACACACACACACACACACACACACACACACACACACACACACCACAATCATATTTTACATTATCAGTACAAAACGTTGATCAAGAAAAGAGACTTAACTTTTATAAAAGTTTTAATAAAGCTTCATTGGGAAGTTGGATACTGACCAGCTTGGGGTCCCTATCTTAAAGGATCTCTTCACAGAGGGGATTTAAATTCCGGCAAGAAGACAGAAGCAATGATCAATAGTCCTCTCCTTGAGATGACCAATGGCCAGGTGACTGATAGTGTGCACTCAGGGTAGGGAGTAACCTGGGTTCACATCCTGGCTCTCCCTCATGCTAGCTGTGGGCTCTGAGGCAAGTCCCTGAACTTCCCTGTGCCTCAGTTCCCAATCATGAGCCTGGAGGATACCCAGTGTCCCTTCTTACAAGTTGTGAAAGAGTATGGCTGACACACACAGGTCATGTTACCTGTATGTACCCACCTGTTCCCAGACCTTCCTTCAGTTGATGTCGAGCAGGGCAGTAGGAGAAGTAAATGGACACAAGAGACAATACTTCAGGGAATGGACAGCATGAAAAAGTCACATGGAGTAAAAAGAAGAGAGAGAAGACAGAAGAAAGCAAAAGAATATGGAGGCACTTAACAGGCTCTTCCTCTCCCCAGAGATAGCAAATTTCGCATCCCAGCCCTAGGCTCCACAACAAATGAAGTATGATGCTATGACACTGAACAGGCTTAAATACTACTGAGGATCTTGTTTGTTTGTTCATCCATTCATTTATTGTAGTATATTCATCCATTCATTTATTGTAGTGCCTGAGAGTCAAACCAGAGCCTTGTGCATGCCATGCAAATTCTCTACCCTTGAGATGTCCCAGCCAAGCATGCCTCAGGAAAACAGGCCCTGCACGTTGCCTGGACAGCACAATAGACCTGATCCTGGCAGACGTTGTGAGCATGGGAGAACTGTCCCTACTACTCATCTGTCATGTGTTGGTGTAGGTGGGGGAGAGATGCAAGCCCTTACCCCTGACCCCTTACTGCTCAGGACAGACTAGCAAACTGATCCTCCCCCTTTCCAGTTACAGCCCTCAGGAAAGTAGACCCTGCACCTTGCCTGACAGCACAGTAAAACCGACCCCATGTTGGCAGAGGTGTGGGCGAGCCAGCCTTGAAGTTGTGAGCATGGGAGAGCTGTCGCCATTAATCATCTGTCATGTGGCAGCATGGGCAGGGAAGTGATGCCCCCATCAATGCCTGAGGCAGAAGGCCCTGAGGTATAAGAGCGGGAGAGCTGCCCCTGCACCTCAACAGCTGTAGCTCCTAGGGGCACTCACAACAGTGGCCCCTACATCTCACTGAACAGCATAGTAGAGCTGGTCCTGAAGGTGTGAGAAAGCTGACCCTGAGGATGTGAAAGGAGGAGAACCGGCCCGCCCCTTGCTCATTGCTGCAAGGGGTGAACTAGCCAGGGCAATGATGGAGAGCTCACCCAGGCAGTGAAGACAGGGGAAAGCTGGCTAGCTGACCAACCTGGCAGCTTCCCAGGCACAGAACCAGGGTTTTGTATTAGCCCACCCCAACATCCACCCCATCTGTGATCTGGCTGGAGTTCAGGGGTGTGAAGTGAAGGGGGGTCAGTCCTGTGGACCCAGGGCTGCGGGTCTCCATACCACAGGGCAGCAATAGGATATCTAGGAAGAGTTCCAGTGAGTTTCCAGCATTGATGATTGTAACCGAGACCAGGGGCCTTGAGCCAGACCAATGATTTTTTGTGATGAAAGTCTGCATGTAAAAATGTATGGATAAAGGGTTTTACTGTGTGGCTAACCATGTCACACTACAGCTTGCATGGTAAGTAAGATTAACACCTCCCCTTGTTCCTCTTAAATTTTATTTTGTTTTATTCTGGGGTGGGAGAGAGACAAGTGGGATTGAGAGACATGATGTGAAAGACACAAAGAATAAAATAAATGAATAAATAAATGAATACATAAATAATGTCCCATCTGAAATCTAGGACATCTAAGCATACTGAAGTTCCTTTAAAGTAAAATAGTCACAGAATTTGTGTTAATGGAGCAAATATATTAACATGTAATCCTTTCCATTAAAATATAAGCCTTTTTTTAATCTTACAGGTCTTTTACTTAAATATTATGTTTTTGGATAAATTTCTGTGTATGCAGTTATGTATGCCTCCGTGTCTATATGTTGTTTCTTATACTTTTTTTATTTAAGTTGTCTTGTTTTGTTTTGTCCTTTTGTTTGGTTTGTTTAGTTACATGTTTGTTTTCTTTTCTTTTCTTTTACGAGACAGGGTTTCTCTGTATTGTTTTGGAGGCTTTCAGTCCAGCCTGGCCTTGAACTCACAGAGATCCGCCTGCCTCTGCCTCCCGAGTGCTGGGATTAAAGGCGTGCGCCACCACCGCCCGGCACATGTTTGTTTTCTAATGAGAGAGAGAAAAGGGGTGTGGATTTGTGGGGGGTGGGGAGAATCTGGGAGAAGTTGCAGAGAGGATTGTGATCAGATATGAAAAATTTATTTTCAATAAAAATTAAAATTACTGAAAATGAAGAGGAGACTCAGCAGCAGCAGCAGCCAAGGCCCTGAATAGCTTCGAAGACCTTCCCAGTGCCAGATGATTAATAACCATGGGTGACATTCAGAAGGGTCCTCTAGACTTTAGGAAGGCCTTGCTTCTGAAATGGCCTATTTTGATTTCCCCTTGAATTTTATTCCTCCCACATTCTCCCTTACCTCACTTCCCTTTTGCTTTAATTTGGGAAACAACCTTGAGACAAAGATTTGAATATAAATGGTTATTGTGGTAGAAATTGATGTCACTGGGGACTAGGAAGTGGGTCAAGGAAAGAAAGGGTGCTGTTGAATGGTACATGAACAGGCATACAACCCTCTGGACATGTGACACTCCATCCATCTGGGAACTGAACTGACCACCTAGTTAACCTACCCAGAACATGAGGGAGTTAGGCATTGATATACCAATTCCCATAACTTATTGCTTGAGGACTTCACAGAGGGTTAATTAATTACCAGGCATTTCTTTTCCACACTAGAGAAGATTCTGATGTTAGAAAATTAGTGGTGTCCTCAAATATGCTTGAAGAACATAGTAAGATGAGGAAGGAACACCATTGTCCATCATCTATGTTCCCCTTCTCTGGCCCTCCTATTTGGAACTTGCATCTATTCTGTGAGGCTAAGTCTGCCTCTCTGTGATCACTAGAGTCCCTGAATCAGTAACAGATACAGGATCGGTTCGACTGTAGCTTCATTTGGGCCAAGAGACACAAAGCTTGTTATGAGAAAATTATTTTATTTGTTTATTTATTTAATGTGTATGCATATGGTGTATGGACATGAGCATATGAGTGTGTGCACATAAGTATGCAGGTATGCACATACATGTGTACACAAACATGTGGAAGCCAGGGTTCAATGTCAGATATCTTATCCCAGCCTTCTTCACCTTATTTTTTGAGGCAAGGTCACTGAACCAGGAGCTCACTGATTCTGCTAGGCTTGTGGGTTCCAGGACTCCACCTGTCTTCACACACACACACACACACACACACACACACACACACACCAATTCTAGGATTGCAGACATGCACTGCCATGCACAACCATTACATACTTCCTGGGGATCTGAACTCAGGTCCTGTGTTTGCACAGCAGGCACTTTACTGAGTGAGACATCTCCCCGACCCCAAGAACACATTTACCTTTTCAAATCCCAATCCTACAAGCACTTAAAATGGGAAGGGGGAAGAAAATCTACTTTTTTATTAGTGAACCACAGTTCCTAGGAGGTTTAGAGCAATTTTTAGCCAGGCAAAAGCTCTGTAGTCCCGCCCTATGAAGTGTTCCCCAGTTCTTCATTCATGGACTTGAGAGACAGAGACAGGAGGGCAGATGATGTAGTAAAAGGAAATTATCTGTGAAATCTGCTGACTGTAGATGCCACATAAAACAGCAGGGTAAAAGTCACGCTGCTCAAATACATTTTCCCCAAGATTCAGAAATGTGTATGGATATCAACATTTCAGCTCCCGCCTGTTCACCGCCATTAAGTCACAATCCACAAATACCTCTTGTTATGTTGGGCATTTTTTTTAAGTTTAACCACTGTAGCAAAAGTTCTTCAGGTTTATTTGGCAGTCTCTGAATAACATATTCTTTAAGTATGTGAATATTATGTAAGTGGAAAGGAAAGCCTGTGGTCTTTGCTGCCCCTGGAAGTTCTTCATGGTCATTTTGACACTTAAGATACTTGAAGGTCTGCCTTCTGGGGACTCAGTCAGGACTTTGTGTTCACTGTGACTATCTTTGTTCTCTTATTTATTGCCACATACAAAAAAACTTGATGCACATGCCCTCAGTTGATTTGTTGAACTTGGATTGGGTTTGGCCAGTTGCAACTGGTCTGTACTGGAGAGTCTTTTTGTCACCTGATCTCTGACAGGCTTGGCAAGAACAAGTAGAGGGAAGGGCACTGTGCATGCATCTTTTTCTCCAGAGGGATGGCTGCTTCCATTGTAGCAGTAATAATGGTATATGAGATGTGTCATACACCCAGCATCGTTGACCATTTTTCCCAAAAACAACCTTGTAAGCCCCCTACTTGGCACACTGATTGGCCCCACATTGGAGGCTACACAGGGTAATAAGAATCACTTGAATTCATGCAATGCAGAAGTGTCACATCTGAAAGTTTATGTGGCCCTTCACCTCTCTGTATATCCTCCCAGGCTCCAGACATTTCTTTTGCTAGATCTCATCAGTGACACCAGCTGTGCTGGGATCTATTCACTTCATAGAACTCATTCTGTCCCAGCTCAGCCTGGAGCATGACAGATACAAATACATGATGGATGCGGCTGCCATTGAGGAAAAGGGAAGCTGGATACATGAGCAAAACTCATTCATAGTCCCAGACTGTGTGTGATCAATGTCAAAATACAGATTCCCACTCTGACTGCACTCCTAAACTCCAAGGAAGAGAAGACCCTGTGATCTTTCAGACTTAAGCTAAAACTCTAGAAATGGATTGTACCCTTCACTAGACCCACCCGTTATCTCCACCCCAGACCTCACATTGGTTTGTTCAGATTTCAAACCTGTCTTGTATTTTACAGCAAACCTTATAAAATAAATAGCACTAAAGAGTATCGGTGGTTCTGACAGGCAGCCCCAAATTAGATGGCTGGGACTCATGTTTCTCTCTCTGCAAGACTGGATAGACAAGAAAAACAGAAGGTGAGTTGGAAATCAGAAGAAGGTTCAGAGGCTACATGGGTGTATAGAAAGAGCTGGGCTCAGAGAAGGGTGGAGAGGGTCCTGAGGTTCAATATAAGCCTTGACATTTGCTTATTGCATCTCCCTGCATTGTCTGAGAAATGAACCCAGGCACTGCCTGCCTCCCACAAGTACCAGAAGAACTAAGGGAGGTAGTTCTGACAGGCCTGGGATGGAATCACACACAGTGGCAAATGTTATTCTCCTCTTTGATGATATCCTCTGTCCTTTGGAAAGGTAGGCCTGCGAAAATGAATATAAAAGTCCTTTAGTCTTATGCCAATTGCATGGACAGCCCTATAGATGTCATGCTTCCTGTAAGAGATTTGCACCATCTATCTAGACTTTGAGCCTTTGTTTGGGTCCTTTGTTCTTTTAGATTGTGCATTTTATTTTCCTGGTGGCAACCTGCTTTTTTGTGAGCCTAATGGGAGAGATGTGCAGGGGATTATAACCACAGAAGTAGTCACACACATACACAGACACAGACACAGACACAGGCACACACACACACACACACGTGCGCCAAAAAGTGTCCTACAACAGGCAAAGCACCTCCATACATCTATCTCCTGGGCCTCATAGCATCCCCTGATGTGCTTTGTCATAGGGTGATTGGCAGTGGGTATCCCCACCTGGCCTTACCCATCTTGGGAACCAAAATCAGTGTGGCTTCCATAGCTATCACCCTCGAAAGCATTGAGAACTTAACAGATCTGTTCATTTCATGTCCCAGCCCAAGCATCAGTGTTACAATATTGGATGCAGGTTCTTGTCTTGAAACGAAATCAATACTTAATATGGGAACATGCTCTTACCGAGAGGGCGCATGGACTTCTAAGCAGCAGCAGCTGCTCCAATGAGCTGTGTCAGTGATAGACAGTTTATTTAGGTCTTGGCTAATCCACAGATGTGTTGTTCTGTATTACAATTACTTAATTTGGATGTCCTTTCAAGGACAGTATTAAAACCTGCATGTCATTGGATCAGCCAAGTCACACAGCAAAAGGATGTTTGAATCTGTTACAGTTTGGGAATTTTTTTTCTGGCAGATCCAGAATACTGTAAAATACACTATTTTTTGTTTGACATATTAAAAATGCCATGGGCAAATGATTTTGTGTAGATTATAAATATATCAATCAATAAAAATTATTTTAAAGACTTCTCTGGGTTCTTAGTGGTTAGTAAAATATAAAAAAAAACTAAAATCTCCTACCACCTACATAAATCACAGAAGAAATGAAAATTTAGGGGGAAAATATGGCTAATAATACAGGTAGATTGATTCTGACGAAGAAACATGACTATTACTTTGAGAGTATGACCAACTCATATGTAAATGTATTGTTATGAGAGTTGGTTCAAACATACAACTAAACAATTCAACAAAAGAGAGACTGTAATTTCTAACATTTTCATATAGCAATAGAGTATAGATGCATTTTTATCACTAAATGTACATTCACACAATTTCTTTTGACAGCATTGCATCGAATCATGAGTCATAGTTGATCTAACATCCCTGTGGTGTATTTTGATAGGTTTTGATAATTTAGCACAGTTTGCAGTTTAGGACAAATCAACTTTGTGCTTTTGTGTAACATTTCCACAGAATAGAGTGTTATATTGTACTTGATAATCTCCCTGTCCTGTGGGAAAGAACAAACACATACACATGGAAAGAAATCAAGTGCATACAAAGGGACCCAGGGGACTAAATTAGTACACTGGCCAAGAGTCAAAAGCCTGAGATCATTTCTAGCTAGGACTAAAGCAGAAGGGCCCCAGGAAAGAAAACCGTAAACCACAGAAACGCCACTAACAGGCTAAGTGCAAAAGGCAAAGTGTTGGCTCGTGAAATTGAAACATCCACTTGGTTTCAAACTGAGGTGAGACACGTATTTGCATGTTGCGGGGTGTGCGTGCATGTGCATATATGTACCTGGTGCACCTCTTGACTCAGCTTCTCAATGTGGTAGCACCATTATCAGACTCTCTTCTATATGACTTCTACCTCTGGCAGCCTCAGGCTCAAGGAGTATTTATACTCTCTATTAATCTCCACCTGACCCTTTAAATAGTTCTTCTGGCCACCTATCACTTTGTGACAAGAAATGGCATGGTCTGGTAGCTGGCCTGGGTCTTATGCTTGTTCTCTGTGTGACTGGAGACCCATGCTGTGAAGTAGTAATCAATGGGAAAATATGATAGAAGACGGTCATGAATCGACTAGTGAGCAGGCACTGGTAAATACCTTAGGCTACAAACATCAATAAACTAAAACCCAACAGCACCAGCAATGCTGCTGGTGTGTTATTAAGTCCAGAGGCATAATGGGCTCTACTACCATATGATCCATGGCTCCATGAAGATATTGATGACTCTGCTGCTTCTCAATTAAGCATCAACTTCACTCTTAAGGACCCCATACTTCCTATGCACAGCTAGCAACAGAGGGTGAAAATGACCCTCTTTGGAAAGGTGGTTAACTCTTTCATTTGATGAGCCAAGTCACATGCACACCTCTAAACCAATAGCCATCTCTACTAGGAACACTACACACTGATTGGTCAATCAGTAATCCTGGAGAAAGGTTGAAACACCTTCTACCTGAGGCACTATGACTATGTGAAGGTGCTGGGGTTCCCTGAAGAAGTGAAAGGTATATGTTGGGTGGTTATTCAACACTGGAATCCAAACAAATGGTCATTGCTTTGAGATGGTGTCTTGAATAAGAAGAAGGCAATCTCTGGCTAGAAGGTGAAATCCTAGAGATGCCCTGGTGATAGCTGACCACAATGTGGAAACAAGTTTGCACAGGGACCAGGTGGTTTCAAGCAGGTCTTAGGCTGAGTTCTGAGGCTGTAATTACATGAGGAAGTTCATATCCTCAAGAGCTTCTGGTGGTGAAAGCTGGCAACAGACTATTAGAGTTAATCTGTAACCTACCCAAAAAAGTCAAGTTGAGAGAGTATAGAGGAAAAGGTGGACAGGGAGTCAGGTTGGCATTTGAAAGCATGGTTAAGTGAGACAATGGTATACATGAAGGACTCTGGGTAGAAGAAGCAGCATGTTCAAAAGCTCTAAAGCTAGTGCCACCGTCTTCTTGGAGTTTCAGATGGGGACAAGAGGCAGTTAGTAGGTAGAGAAGCTAAAGCCAGGCCACGGGTCTTTGAGAAATTGCAAAGACTTTGTACTTACCCTGAATAAAAAATTAAGTTTATCATAATGGGGTATAATAATTGAAGGAAACAATGATTCAGCACTTTCCCCTTGGCTCTCCCTGACTCTTAATTCTTTCTCCTCTGCTTTCTTCCAGGCCATGTACATGTTCTATGCACTTGCCATCGTGTGTGATGACTTCTTCGTCCCATCCTTGGAAAAGATCTGTGAGGTATGTGGGGGCACATTCCCAGTGTGCTTGAGAGGACTTTGGGATGGGAACTCTGCTCTGCCATGGTCTAGCCTCTTCTCTGAAATCCTTGAGAGTCTCAGATGTAACACCTGCAGGCCTGAAAGAGAAGGACAGTGTTAGCTCAGTCTTCATGACTGAAATCCCCTCCTGGGAGAGAAGGGTAGACTTTAACCCACAATGCATCTGCCCTTACTGCTAATATCCTCAGGGTGTCTGTGGGGATACTTCCACAATGTCATGCAGCAACATAATTTGTGGCTGCTCCAGCACATAAAATGTGTGTAGTAAGGTGTAGTGTTTACAAACAACCTGCGTATATCCTCCTGTGTGCTTTACTACACTGATGTAAGTCATGTGGAAACAGATGATACACTATGTTGTTTAGGAAATAATGACAAGACCAAAGCTGAGTGTTCCTTGCAGATATAAATAGTTATACAAATAATTCTGGTCCCACAATTGGCACCCCAGGCATGAAGGATTAGACTTTGTGTACTGCCCCCTCCCACACCCCCATTTTTTCAATTCTGCTGCTGCTTGCTCCCTAGCCTTCCCTCCACCTTCCTTTCCTCCATTTCTTCCCTCTGGGGTCCTGTTAGGTAAGAACCTACCATCACCGCATGCTTCCCTAACACTTAACTCTCTGTTTACACCCTGGGTGGAGGCCTGGCATGCACTGGGGCAAGAGAACTGGGCACAGGGTGTTGTACATTCATTATTCACATTATCACAGCCACTGCCAGGCTGAAGTGCAAGTTCAAAAAAAATATTCAGAGGTCGACAAGATGGCTCAGTAGGTAAATGCACTTGCCACCAAGTCAGACAACCTAGGTTAAACCCTCAGGTCTCGTATGGTGGAAGGAGAAAATAGACTCCAACAAGTTGTCCTATGGCCTCCACATGTGTGCCCTGGCATCTTCACCTGAACATAGGAACCTGTGCAAACATACACAGATACACACAAATGTACATGTATACACACACACACATGCAATAAATAAATAAACTTTAGGTTTCTTTATTACTCTACTAGAAAGCATTTGTTTTCTTGTCGCCTTCATCCCACTGTCTGTCTGGAAATGTATCCTTTTTATATGCAGGCTTTGTGTTTAGTCTTATCTATTGTATTTAATTCATTATCTGAGCGTCCCATCTGAAAGTCCAGTAGCCATCAAGCCTTGTGGCCCCTTCTTGCTCCATCCACAGCACCCAATTCAGTAGATCCCAAAGACCAACAGAGAAGGCAGTCGGAATCTATATTTCTAATCAGGTCTTGGATAATTCTGAGGATTCTGGAAATCTCACTTTGAAGATTATATTCACCTAAGCACTTTCTTCCAAGCCCTGGACATTTGTTCACTTTTGTATTTAGAAGTAAACAATCATTGCACAGCAACCCTAGATACGCCATAGGAGTGCATTCATTCGTCTTTGCAGTGACAGTAGATTAAGGAAAGTAGGGTGGTGGCTGGAATGCACAGTACTCTAGTATGGGTGTGATTGTCACAATGATCCAAGCATGGAACAGGATCACCTTATGGCAAAGGCAAGGGAGTGTTCAGCTTGGTAGTAGGGATGTTTGTGATTGCTCAGTATCCATGGAGAATTGGCTCCATATTCTTGACTGTTCAACTCCCTTCTTAAAGTAGTGGAGGACTGTAAAGTTTAAACCACCTCTAGCCTATGCTGTATAATGTCAGTTTTATGTAAATATCTGTCAGAGAGAAATGATGAAGAAAAAAATAGTGTGTTCTTAGTAAGGATACAGGCTTATGTTGTTTCTTGCCCCCATGAGTATTTGCCATCTGAGATTAGTTAAGTCAATAATTAAGTATACAGAGGCCCACTTACCACCAGTTGGTACTACTATATTCTTATATAAAGCAAAATTTTCTTCTGCCTCTTTCAATGTGGTATGTTTGCTGTTAATAGCAGAGGTATTTATTATATCTTATCCTATAAATACAGATAGCAACTTGTTAAAGTTAAGAAGAGAAAATTTAATGGGGTAAAGATGCTATTTTTACTGGGTCATCTGGGTGCAGGAAACTGGATGTGTTGCTAAGTCAGTGTGGTGTGACTGACCATCCTCTAACCACATCTAAGACCCTACCAGGTGACCACAGTCAGCTTCTCTCTAGGAATCTAGAAACTGAGGCTCAGAGACTTAGTAGCCTGTCCCCACGTCACACAGCTGTTTAAGATCAGAGTCATGATCTGAGCCCAGTTTGGATCATGGTCACACCTATTGCAGTTCTGCAAGAGTTTATATCAGGATTATTCAGAACTGGCTCTACCTCGAGGATCCACAGCTACCTAGGGATAAGGAATGAAAATGAGGGGCCTTCTTTCCCAGAATGCTCCTGTTCCCAACCAAGTCCAGTTTTAAAAGCAAAATAAGTTACAAGAAAGCATGTCATGCCACAAGCCTGTCTCCGCGAGTACAGCTCCATGTACTTAAAGCCATCTTAGCTGCTGAGCAAATGGCATGTCTGTAGACATGGATAAAATGAAAACAGAGTTTGTATCTCCTTGGTGATCCCATGTTTATGTCTCTGAGAGCTTGTACTCAACTCTCATTGATGTTCCATTCTTTCAAAGGATGGGGGACCATGATTCAGGACCACCCATTATGGCCTGGTAGAGCTTCCTAGCCTGGGACTTGCCATACTACCTTTACTCTCCCAATCTCTTTATAGAGAGGTGATGCTGTGTGCTTGGTGCTTGCTCTCAGACTAACTCTGGTGTTAAGCAGAGATGCTCTAAAGGGATCTTGATTGAACGTTGGTGAAAAATGAAGAAATCCACTCTACTCAATAAATCATAGCTGAGGCTGGAGGTGGGGAATGGTTCAAGTTCAAGCCAGGAAAAATGTTGGGCAGGGAAGAGAAAAGAATGCCAATATGATGAGCCTGAATACCAACAGCAGGTCAGATAAGTCACTAAATCTTAGGCAGCCATGAGGTTACATCATGGAACGTACAAAGGTGTTGGAATGTTGAGAAATCCTTTGTCTTCAAAAGGCAAAGACAGCCTCAGACTCTGCTACACTGACACAAAGCAGGAGAGGTGTTTTAAGGGCTCAGCAAGGGGAGCAGCATAGCATTCCTGGGGATCAGGGATAACGACCTTAGGTTGACCAGAGCATGTGCATAAATGATGATATTGAATGTCAAGATGAGAAGGCTATAGGGCCATGTGTTACAAAAGCAGCAGTGGGGCCTCCTGGACTGGAGAAGAGAATGACAGACCCTGCTTCACTCAACTAAGGTCTGCGCCAGCCAAGCTCTATGCCCTGGCCACCCATGAGCTTGTAGACCACTGATAAGATGAAGGACTCTATCTTCTATATACAGGTTCCACATCTGAGCATTCAACTCAGATTAAACACTTTTTTAAGTTTCATCAGCATGGGACAAATAGGCTGCCTTGTCATTCTGCTCTGGATAATACAATATTTTATATGGCATTTACATTGTATTAGGAATTGTAAGTAATCTAGAGATGATTTGCAGTATATGGTAGAATGTTTATAAGTTAAATGCAAACACTGCACTATTTAATATGAAACTTAAACAATGCTTAAGTTTGGGTATCTGGGTCCTGCAGGAAAGGAGGCATTCCCAGAACTAATCTCCACTAACTCAAATGCTGACTATATTCATAGAGGGTTATGTGAACCCGGTCGGGACATGATGCAGAGAGAAGGGTTTGAGAAAGATGCTGGCATGATACCAGGGCAGGGTCATGTGGAGGGGAGGGCCAAAGGAGCTGCATCTGGAGGAAAAGTCTTGTTGACTAACATTTCAGGAAAAGACAGAGAATGCCCGAGCTACTGAACCTTAATGGGAACAACAGGACATGTTGTTGATGGGGAGCCCAGGGTGTCCAGAAGTGAAGGAATGCAGGAATTACTCTCCACTCAGGATGAAGCTAAGGAAGAGTCTCCCTGCCCCTACCCCTTATAGCAACTAGCAATGCAGAGGGAAGAGGACTTCATGACTAGTAATTCTTTTTTATTATTTTATTTGTTTTTTATTTAAATTAGAAACAACCTTGCTTGACATGTCAATCCCAGTTCCCTCTCCCTCCCCTCCAACACCCTCCCATCAGCCCCTCCCCAACCCCCACCTCATCACCCCTTCACTCCCCAGGGAGGGTAAGGCCTTCCATGGGGGATCTTCAAAGTCTATCATACCATCCTGGACAGAGCCTAGGCCTTCCCCCATGTATCCAGGCTGAGAGAGCATGTGGAATGGGCTCCCGATGTCCATTTGTGTGCCAGGGATAAATACTGATCTATGATCCTAGCCCCCATAGATTGCCATCATTGCCAATGATGTCCATGTTCAGGGGGTCTGGATCAGCCCTTGCTGGCCTCTCAGTCACCAAACTGGGGTACATGAGGTAGCCTCTCCACTATTGGTTAGATTGGCAGTTAGTGTCATCCTTGTAGAGCTCTGAAAATCTCACTAATGTCAGATCTCCTCTCAAACCTATAATGGTTCCCTGTATTATGGTATCTCTCATCCTGCTCTCCTCTGTTATTCCCCTGACTCAACCTTCCTGCTCCCTCATGTCCTCGTCTCTCGTCCTCTTCTCCCCCTCTCTTTGTCTCCCATTCCTCTCCCCTCCTTTCCCCCTTCTTCTCCCCTCCAATCCCCCCAAGCTCCCAATCTCCTCAGGAGATCCTGTCCCTTTCCCCTTCTCCAGGGTACCATACATATCTCTCTTAAGGTCCTCCCTGTTTCCCAGACTCTCTGGCAGTGGGATTGTAGGCTGGCAATCCCCTACTCCATGGCTAAAATCCATATACTAGTGAGTAAATACCAAGTTTCTCTTTTTGTGACTGTGTTACCTCACTCAGAATGGTTTCTTCTAGTGCCATCCATTTGCCTGCGAATTTCAAGATTCCATTGTTTTTTGTGCTGAGAAGCACTGCATTGTATAAATGTACCACATTTTCTCTATCCACTCTTCAGTTGAGGGGCATCTAGGTTGCATCCAGGTTCTGGCTATTACAAATAATGCTGCTATAAACATAGTTGAACAGATGTCCTTATTGTATGAATGTGCATCTTTTGGGTATATGCCTAACAGAATTGCTGGATCTTGTAGTAGACTGATTTCTATTTTCCAGAGGAATCTCCATACTTGTCTCCAAAGTGGCTGTACAAGTTGGCCTTCCTACCAGCAGTGAAGGAGTGTTCCCGTTTCTCCACATCCTCTCCAGCATAAACTGTCATTGGTGTTTTTTATTTTAGCCATTCTGACAGGAGTAAGATGGTATCTCAGAGTTGTTTTGATCTGCATTTCCCTGATGGCTAAGGATGTTGAGCACTTTCTTAAGTGTTAATCAACCATTTTAGACTCCTCTATTGAGAATTCTCTATTTAGTTCTATACACCACGTTTTAATTGGATCCTTTGGTGTTTTGGAGAGTAGCTTCTTAAGTTCTTTGTAAAATTTGGAGATCAGCTCTGTCAGATGTGGGGTTGGTGAATATCTTTTCCCATTCTGTGGGCTGCCGTTTTGTCTTGTTTACTGTGTCCTTTGCCTTACAGAAGCTTCTCAGTTTCAGGAGGTTCCATTTATTAATTGTTGATCTCAGTGTCTGTGCTACTGGTGTTATGTTCAGGAAGCAGTCTCCTGTAGGAATTCGTTCAAAGGTACTTCCTACTTTCTCTTCTAAGAGGTTCAGTGTGGCTGGATTTATGTTGAGGTCTTTGATCCATTTGGGCTTAAGTTTTGTGCATGGTGACAGATATGGATCTGCCTGCAGTCTTCTACATGCTGGCATCCAGTTATACCAGAACCATTTGTTGAAGATGCTTTTTTTTTCCACTGTATAGTTTTAGCTTCTTTGTCAAAGATCAGGTGTTCATGGGTGTGTGGGTTAATATTAGGGTCTTCAATTCCATTTCATTAGTCTACCTGTCATACCAAGCTGTTTTCAGTACCATAGCTCTATAGGAGAGCTTGAAGTCAGGGATGGTGATGCATGCCTCCTGAAGTTCCCTTATTGTACAGGATTGTTTTGGCTATCCTGGATCTTTTGTTTTTCCATATAAAGTTCAGCATTATCCTTTCAAGGTCTGTGAAGAATTGTGCTGGGATTTTGATAGGGATTGTATTGAATCTGTAGATTGCTTTTGGTATGATTGCCATTTTTATTATGTTGATCCTACCTATCCAAGAGCATGGGAGATCTTTCCATTTTCTGGTATCATCTTTAATTTCTTTCTTTAAAGACTAAAATTCTTGTCATACAGGTCTCTCACCTGTTTGAATAGAGTTATCCCAAGATATTTTATGTTGTTTGTGGCTATTGTAAAGGGTGATGTTTCCCTGATTTCTTTCTCATCCCCTTTATTGTCTATATATAGTAGGGCTACTGATTTTTTTTAGTTAATCTTGTATCCTGCCACTTTGCTTAAGGTGTTTATCAGCTGTAGGAGTTCCCTGGTAGACTTTTTCAGGTCACTTATGTAAACTATCATCATCTGCAAATAGTGAAAGTTTGACTTCTTCCTTTCCAATTTGTATCCCCTTGATCTCCTTTTGTTGTCGTATGGCTCTAGCTAGAACTTCAAGTACAATATTGAAGAGATATGGAGAGAGTGGACAACCTTATCTTGTTCCTGATTTTAGAGGAATCGCCTTGAGTTTCTCTCCATTTAGTTTGATGTTGGCTATCAGTTTACTGTATATTGCCTTTATTATGTGTAAGTATGTTCCTCTTATCCCTGATCTCGCTAAGACATTTATTATGAAGGGATGTTGGATTTTTGTCAATGCTTTTTCAGCATCTAGTGAGATAATCATATGGTTTTTTTCTTTTTCAGATTGTTTATATGGTGGATTACCTTGATGAATTTTCGTATGTTGAACCATCCCTGCATCCCTGGGATGAAACATACTTGATCATGGTGTATGATTTTTCTGATGTGTTCTTGGATTCGATTTGCCAGTATTTTATTGAGTATTTTTGCATCAATGTTCATGAGGGAGATCGGTCTATAGTTTCCTATCTTAGTTGTGTCTTTGTGTGGTTTGGGTACTAAGGTAATTATAGCCTCCTGAAAAAGAGTTCAGCAGTGAGCCTTCTGCTTCTATTGTGTGGAACAATTTGAAGAGTGTTGGTATTAGCTCATCTTTGAATTTCTGGTAGAATTCTGCACTGAAACCATCTGGCCCTGTACTTTTTTTGCTTGGAAGACTTTTGATTGCTGCTTCTATTTCCTTAGGAGTTATAAGTCTATTTAAATTGTTTATTGGTTCTTGGTTTAATTTTGGTAAGTGATATCTATCCAGAAAATCATCTATTTCCTTTAAATTTTCCAGTTTTGTGGAGTACACATTTTCAAAGTATGACCTGATGATTCTCTGGATTTCCCTGGTGTCTGTTGTTATGTCCCCCTTTCCATTTCTGATTTGGTTAATTTGCATGTTCTCTCTCTGCCTTTTGGTTAGGTTGGTAAAGGTTTGCTATCTTGTTGATTTTCTCAGAGAACCAACTCTTTGTTTCATTGATTCTTTGTAGTGTTTTCTTTTTTCTACTTTATTTCAGCTCTCAATTTGATTATTTCCTGGCATCTACTCCTTATGGGTAAATTTGCTGCTCTTTGTTCTAGAGCTTTCAGGTGTTCTGTTAATTCTCTAGTGTGGCTATTCTCCAGTTTCTTCATGTGGGCACTTACTATGACCTTTTCTCTTAGAACTGCTTTCAGGGTGTGTCCCATAGGTTTAGGTATGTTGTGCCTTCATTTTCATTGAATTCTAGGAAGTCTTTGATTTCTTTCTTCATTTCTTCCTTTACCCAGGAGTGATGCAATTGAGCATTTTTCAATTTCCATGAGTTTGTTGGGTTTATGCAATTTGTGTTGTTGTTGAATTCTAATTTTAAATCATGGTGTTCCAATAAGATACATGGGGTTATTCCAATTTTTTTGTATCTCTTGAGGTTTGCTTTATTACCAAGTATGTGGCTGATTTTAGAGAAGGTTGCATATGGCACTGAGAAGAATGTATTTTCTTTTGTGTTTGGATGGAATGTTCTATAGATGTCTGTTAAACCCACTTGGGTCATCACTTCTGTTAGTTCCTTTGTTTCTTTGTTAAGTTTCTGTCTGGTGGTGCTGTCCAGTGGTGAGAGTAGGGTGTTGAAGTCTCCCACTACAAGTGTGTGGGGTTTAATGTGTGATTTGAGCTTTAGAGTGTTTCTTTTATGAATGTGGGTGCCTTTGTCTTTGGGGCATAGATGTTCAGAATTGAGACTTCATCCTGATGGATTTTTCTTGTGATGAATATGAATTGTCCGTCTTCATCTCTTTTGATTACTTGTATTTTGAAGTCTAATTTGTTAGATATTAGGATAGCTATACCCGCTTGCCTGTTAGGTCCATTTGATTGAAAAATCTTTTCCCAACCCTTAACTCTGAGGTAACATATGCCTTTGAAGATGAGGTGTGTTTCTTGTATGCAGAAGAATGATGGATTTTCTCTTTGTATCCATTCTGTTAGCTTGTGTCTTTTTGTAGGTGAGTTAAGACCATTGATATTGAGGGGTATTGATGACCATTTATTGTTGATCCATGTTTGTTTTATATTTGTTTTCGGTGGTGGTCTTGTGTGTGAGTCTTTTCCCTTTTTCTGCCTTTTGATAAAGTGAGATTGTCTATTGCCTATGTTATTGTGAGTGTAGTTAACTTTCTTGGGTTAGAGTTTTCTTTCCAGAACTTTCTATAGGGTTGGATTTGTGGATATGTATTGTGTAATTCTGGTTTTTTCATGGAATATCTTGTTTTTTCCATCTAGAGTAGTTGAGAGTTTTGCTGGGTATAGCAGTCTGGGCTGGAATCTGTGGTCTCTTAGTGCTTGTAGACCATCTATCCAGGACCTTTTGGTTTTCAGAATTTCCATGGAGAAGTCAGGTGTAATTCTGATAGGTCTACCTTTATATATTACTTGACCTTTTTCCTTTGCTGTTCTTAATATTCTTTCTTCATTGTGTATGTTCTGTATTTTGATATTATGTGGCAAGGGGACTTTTTTTCAGTCCAGTTTATTTGGTATTCAGTAACCTTCTTGTACTTTCATAGGCATGTCCTTCTTCATGTTGGGAGAGTTTTCTTTTATTATTTTGTTGAATATGTTTTCTGCACCTTTGATAGACTTCTTTTATACCTATTATTCTTAGGCTTGGTGTTTTTACGTCATCCCATATTTCATGGATATTTTGTGTTAAGTATTTGTTGGATTTAAGATTTTCTTTGGTTGATGAATCTATTTCCTCTAGTTTATCTTCAGTGCCTGAGATTCTGTCTTCCATGTCCTGTATTCTGTTGGTTATGCTTGCATCTGTAGTTTCTGGTCATTTACTTAGCTTTTCTATTCCCAGCATTCCCTCAGTTTTCTTTATTGTCTCTATTTTAGTTTTCAGGTCCTGAACTGTTTGAATTGTTTCCTTCATCTGTTTGATTGTTTTTTTCTTGGCTTTGCTTGTTTTCTTTAAGAGATTTGTTGATTTCTTGCATTTTTGGTTTGTTTTTCTTCCATTTCTTTAAGGGATTTTCTCATATCCTATTTGAAAGCCTCCATCATTTTCATGAGGTTGTTTTTAAGGTGATTTTCTTCTGTTTTATCTGCATTGGGATGTTCGAGTCTTGCTGGTGTAGAGTCCCTAGACTCTGGTGGTGTCATATAAGTCTTTCTGTTGTTGGATGTGTTCTTATACTGTCATCTCCCCATCTCTTCTTCCAATGGGTATAGGTGGGGTCTCTCCCTCTCCTGGGTTCAAGGCTCTATCCTCCCCCTTCCTCTCTCTCTCTCTCCCTCTCCCTCTCTCCTGGAAGGTGGAGGGGTAAGCCTGGAGTGGTGGCCGATGAGGCTGCTTGCTTTGTTCTGCCCCCAAGTTCCTCTGCAGGCTTCTGTGTCAGGAAGGGTCTGGCGGCAGAGGGCCAGGGACTCAAAGAGGGGGAGGTGGGCTAGAAGAGTCACTGGAACTCACCTCTCTACTGGAGGGTGAGGGGACAAGACCAGGATGACTAGTGGTTCTCAGAGTCCAGTGAGGTATTGCCAGGTCTGAGTGAATTAGTCATAAAGGAGGGAAGAAAGGAAGAGTATCTGGAAGCAAGAGAGAAACTAGACATAAAGCCAAGCTTCATAAGCAACAATGAAAACCAGCCAGTAGTGCTCTGCAGGGAAGTACAGCAACCAGGGCTTTCTTGGAAACTGAGCTTCCTGGCCTCCTGGTTCCAGTGTCAAGTTGGCTTCTAGCCATCCCCATCCATTGAGACTCAAGTGCCTGGGGCTTCCCCACCAGCTTTAGCTTTTAGTGTTGAAGTACCATCTCAGGGTCTCCTTAGTACTCACATGAACCTTAACTGTGAGAGACAAGGATCCCAGGATCCCAAAGAGAATGCTCCTTTCTGAGGCTCCTCCAAGGACATACTGCCTCTCTGTGGCCAAGCATAGAAGTGCAGCCACTCATGCTACTGAGAACAAGAGGAAACTGGAAACTGCAGTCTATGCCCTGACACCAGAAGGGAACTGCAGCTTACTTTCTGAGCCATGGGGTGTAGAGAGAAGCCTTCCCACCAGCCTGGTTCCAGAGCCGCAAAACATCAATGGTGGGATGCCAGAAAGGTAGACATACCAACCAACCACCAAGGGACCTTTGTCTTGTGTTCCTGAAAATCATCTTCTGGCTTAACACACAGGTTGACTTGAGGAATAAGGAGTGTCCCTAAAGATATGGAGCTGAATAATTTTCTACTCAGTCTCGAGTCCTCTCTCCTGCTGTGTCACCCTGAGTTTGAAGGTCAAAGGTTGGGACTGTGCTTCAGGAGGGTGACTCCAAAGGCACATTTATGGGCTTGAAAATGGGCTGCTGTGAGCTGAGGTAGTAGAAGATCTGTAACAGCCATGATCTTTGCACACGATTCAAGATTACCCACATCCGTCCTAAAAATCAGAGTATCTGCCAACACCTAGGAAGCTGAGCTGTCATGAGAAATGGATATAACTACCCACCACTGTTCACAGTGTTCTCACCTTCCCACTCCACCCTCCTGGTCATTGGCACAACTGCCCCTGTGTGCATTTGGGTTGTGTACTCCTAAATCTTCTGCAGAGCCTTTGGCTAATGAAGTCTTATAATCTGCTCATCCTGTAAGTGAGGGTTGGAAACAGCCAAACTCTGAATGGAGGACAATGACAGGGACTGAACCCAGCCCCTGAGTCCCCCTGAAGTCCTAGTGCTGCCTTCCTCAAGGCTTGGGACCTGGGGAGCCAGAGTCACATGTGTTCCCAGGTAAAATCTCAACTCACCTGTCTTGTTTTTGTTCCTGCACAGCGCCTCCACCTCAGTGAAGATGTCGCAGGAGCCACGTTTATGGCAGCAGGCAGCTCAGCCCCAGAGCTGTTCACGTCGGTCATAGGTAGGTGACACTAGAAAGGTATCTCAGCCCTTTCCTATGTGAGAGAAAAGGGTTCTGGGGAAGAAGGCCCTCAAATTTGGGTTGTCTGCCATTAGCCAGCAGTGAAGTTCACAGAGCCCAAGCAGAGCCTCCCACTTGCTGTGGTCATTCATTCCTTTTACTGTGTGTAAACTTGTCCTAGACCCAGACCCAGTGCTACTAAGGGAAAGTCTCTCCTCTGGGTTCAAAAGTTCCTCCCAGTGGTTAGCTATTTCCTGTGGATCCTGAGCATAGTCTAGAGCTAGGAAATGTCCTTCAGGTTCTCTTTGAGATGCAACTGGACCACTACAGCCAGACTGGTTTTGGTCTATTTCAGGAGTCTTCATCACCAAGGGTGATGTGGGAGTCGGCACCATCGTGGGCTCTGCTGTGTTCAACATCCTGTGTATCATTGGTGTCTGTGGGCTCTTTGCAGGGCAGGTAAGGCTGATGACATCTATGTGATGGCTGTACATGACTTGTTGAGAAGTTGGGAATGTGGAGCTGAGGCAGGAGATTGTCGTTTTGGAATTGACTCACATTGGAGCCTTGGGCAGTATGATTTGAAGGTTTCCATCAGACACTTGAAGCCACTGTTATTTGGTTTCCAGATTGATAGGATACAGACTTTCCAGCTCCACATGAGAAATTAACCAGCCTGACAATGTTAACTGTGAACTGAAAATGTGACAGCCATCCCCATTTTGAGAGCTACTGATCTGTACTACAATGAGCTAAAATAATTCCCAATGTGATGGTTGCCTTAGAGGAAATAAGATAAAAAGGAGAAGAAAAAGAGACAAGATTTTTCTGCTTAAAGAATTCTTCATAGTTGTCACAGTTCAGGATGTTGCCTTTCTGCCAGCTGCTGGAACTTTTGTAGTCTGGTGGTATCCTGGGGCAGGGCACCGTCCCTCATGAATGTTAGTGTCTCTTGAATAGTCTCAGAAATTTGTTTAGAAATCAGAGTGTGAGGCTGCTGGGAAGCCAAGGTCAAAGCCTAAAGGTTCACAGGGCATGAAGCTTCCCTGAGACTCTCATATCTAGTTTCCTCAGAAAATCGCCATCAGAAATGTGATCCTCAGTTCTATGTCTAAACAGTCAAGACTCAACATCTCCTCGAGAAACCCAGTTCTAATATTCCAGAAGTGGCCGATTAAATATTGAGGGACCTGGAAGTCCACTTCACCCAATCAGGAACCTCAGTGTGGCCTGTGCCATGCCCTGCTGAAAGTGACTGGTTGGTATACAGGGCTGAGACAGATGCTGGTGTCCTTCACCCTCACGTGTTCAGGCCTCTGTGTCTCTCAGAAGCTGCTCAGAATGCCATGATGTCTGCCCTTCAAATGTACACTTAAGAGTTCCCATAGAATTCACCACTATTCTCTATGGTCCATTTTTCCTGTCACCATTTCCATGCTAACTGATTTGTCTGGTCTGCCTGCTTGTGTTTATTCCTTCCAAATGACAGGCAGAAGCACACCTTGATCTTGTCCAGCATCAGCTCTAGGGCTCCCGGGTGGACAGGCTACTTCTCAAAAACTCCAGGCAGGTGCTTTGTTCATGATGATTGAGGTCTGTCCCATTCACTTGACTGAATATTCTCTGCTTTCTTGATGACCCATTGTGTTAAGTGTAATGAGTCCACACTGCAGTGTTCTTGAATTCTCCTACATAAGTGGCACCACCGAAGGAATGGGCCACATGCCTGCCTTTCCTGCTGTCACTCTCCCCTGCCTGACAGACCACCATTGCCTTCCAGAGATGAATAGTCACACCAGCAGAAGCTGTTGCTGTTCGCACTTTCTTAATTAGCATTGTCACCATTAGCTGTATGATTATTAGCCCAGCCACTATTAGTGTTGTCATTAGTTCATTAGTCATTTGTACCTGCAGCTTGATTCTGAAGCAAGCCCGAAGGGGACGAGATAATGTAAAGAAATGAAACAAATGACTGGGTGGTGTCTACTCAGTGCCACACAGCTAATTACTTATGAAATGACTGCAGTATGTTTGTGACATGTAATTCATCAGCAGTAGCACTCATCACAAGCTTGGCTAGAACACTTGCTCATGCTTATGCACAGGTTGTTGGCAACCATCTTTCTGCCTCCTCCAGGTCCTTGCTGGCTGGTCTCACAGACCCATGTGACTGGAGAGAGGTAACAACCAGAGCTTTTCCTGGAAGCAGCCATCATGGTGACCCTTCCTTTTTTCATTCATTCATTCATTCATTCACTCATTTATTTATTTATTTATTTATTTTGGAGACTTCCAAATACATCCACACTTGCCTTTTTTATAGAATCTCTTACATCTTTGCAGAAGATTGTATTTGGAGAGTAGCATAGGCCAAAGAGTCAGAATAACCTGGGATTGCATATTTTCTCGGCTGTTTGCTAACTGGGTGATTTTAGAGAAGTTATTTTAGCTACTAAAGCCTGGTCCTTCTCATCTATAGAGTGGGTATAAGCATCCCTACTTCTGAGTGCTGAAACCTGTCACATTTGACATTAATAATAGCACTTGGTCTGCAAGGACAGCAAATACAAGCTAGACACTTTTATCAACTCTTGGTATACTCATCCTGAGGTCCCCACTACCAGATTCCACCCTAGGTCCCTGGGAAGGTTTGGTCACTCAGCTGATAGACCAATTGACTAGGGTGTCTGTGGCTCCCATCAGAGACATGTCAGGGAGCAGAGAGGTCAGGAAAGAAGGTCTTGTAAATGAGAACAAAATGATATATTAACATAATGAGATCAGAGGACTAATACTTAGTCCTAGGAAGTCTCAGGAGTGGTAGAAAAGAATAGTTGTCAAGAAGTAAGAGTTGTCTAGCCTCACACAGGGGAACACATTCCCAGACAGCAGAGCTGATGCCATGGGATGTCACAACAAAGGACAGGAATCAGGCAACGAGTCATTAATAAATCTAGTCATGGGTACCACTTGGCATTATTATTTATATTGTTCTGTGCTTTCACTTGGCTAGGAGAATTACAGTGAGCACCCATGGGCCTTTCTTAAATGCATTTCAGCTTAAAGGGCAGTACATGAGGAAGTCTGTCGCCCATCTAAAATGAAAGTCATTAAGCTGTAAGGCTTGAGCTTCTGTCTCAATTAGGGTTTTGATGAATTTGATGTAATTGAATGGCTGCTGTATTCACAGTTTACAAACATACCCAATGCCTTGTGATCGCCTGAGGTGTTTTGTGGAGTTTATATGGGACAGGAGGAAATTGCCTCTCAGAAAGTGGCTTGGAAAGAGGTTGTGGGTGTCCCACAAGACATTTACAGAGCTGTGGTCCTCCCAGTTTTTCCTTAAGAACAAAAAAGAATAACAACAAAATGAAAATATCCAGGTCTTGACGCAACCTTCTAATATATTTTGCATATTGCATTAAGAAGACTAAATGCCAATTTTGTAAGACAATGTGCTTATGAATTTAAATCCACCATTCAGAGCATGTTAAGCTTTAAATACATAACCACAAACAGAGAGTAAACAGTTTAACTGCATCCCAGATTAGGACTTTCATATTCTGGTTATTACAGGCTGGCAGATGGCTCCGGTTTGTTATAAAAGCTCCCACATTGGCTCCTGGCATCCTTATAATGTCCCTGATGTTCTTTGGCGAGGTCCATCTAATCTTGGCTACGTTTGCCTTTCTTCAAATAGCACCCTGTCTGAGTTGGCTCGTTTACACAAAACAGAGCAGCACCAAGAGGTTATACATCCGAGTTGATGCTTGCCTTCATTTGAATATCCCCAGAAGAAGAATCTAGGCAAGAAGTCAAGTGCAAGTAGTTAATTTGAAAGGTTGCCCCAGGGAACACAAGTGAGACATTGAGGAAGCGAGACAGGGAAGAGAAAGCTGCAGACAAAAGCATTAATGAGCAAGTTATCATTACCAGCAACTAGGGCTTGATTCATCTGTGGGAAGTGGTTTACAGGTACGCAGCGATCTCACATAAGAGGCAAGAGATCTGGGTACTTATCCACCAGCTTCCACATTCCACTCCATATGAGTCCTGGTAAGGAACATGAGTTCCTCAGCATTCCAGTTTGTTGGGTGGCCACAGTCAGGGTGGACCTTGGGACTAAGAGAAAACCCCAGACAGAGAGATGCAAGGGTTGCCTACCCTAAGGACGTGCAAAGGTGGAAAGATGCGAATGGGCCCATAGAGTGTGTGGCAAGCACAAGATGAAGGCTTCAAAATAAGCTAGCTGTCTAGACCCCTTCTTCAACTCCACTGATGGATACAAGTGTGAGGACCAGGTGGACAAGTAAGAAATTATAGATATGAATCTGTGGCAGCACAGTGCTTGCCTAGTGTGTGTGAGGCCCTGGCTTTGATCCCTAGCACAAAATAAATAAACAAATAAATAAATGATTTTAAAGGTTTAAAAGATTATGATTTTTCATTTTCCAAAAGTGACTGATCCCACTTCCAAGTATATCAATTTACTATGAATTTACTGAAACTATGATTCTCATGATATAATTGGTAAATTTACATAAAAGCCAGAAAAATCTTAGGATTAGCCAAGGTATAATATTCATGAAGCTACTTGTATATTATATAATGTTTTAAAACATTTTAATATGTGAATGCATGTAATTCCTCATGTATATTTATCATTTTGGACTATGTTGTATAAATAATGTTTTTGATGTGTGTGTCATATATATATATATATATATACATATATATACATCGGTGTGGGTGTGTGCACATGTGGGTGAGGTTTGGGTGTGTGTGGAAGTCAGAGGTCAACATCAGGGGTTTCAATTACTCTCCACCTATCCTCTCACTGAACCCAGAGTGCCATCAACCAGCATGACTGCTCTCCCAATGCTGAGGTTACAAATGTGCACTGCCACATACAGCGACTACCCAGACTGGGGTCTGTGTGCTTGTAAGGAAGCCCTTTATCAGCATAGCCGTCTTCTCAGTCCAAATAATAAGGTATTAAAGGAAAACTGGTATATACCGCATGTCCTGTAACCTCTGGGGAGAAAAGTACAAATTAACAGTGACTCTGATAGCTAATTCTGCCCCAGGTCATAGCTTCATTAAATAGAAACTTTAAAAATGCATGCTTCACAACTCATATTACAAACCATCGTAGGATGGGGGGGGACAAGTAGCTACACTATTCAATAAGCTGATTCAGATACCACACCCACCAGTGGTCTGTGAGTATTTGTACAAATGTACCCACTGAGTTTTAAGGTACAGGATAGTACTATCCTCATCAACAGATTAGGAAATGGACCCTAGATATTTGGAAAAGGGGTCTGCTGAGGTAGGTAAGACCAAAACAGACATATCTACTGACGACATAATCCATATGAGGAACTGCTGCTTATAAAACCTCTGGATAGAACTATTGCACTCTCATCATTAGACTGAGATTTTATGTGCTCTTTAGAAGTTTGGGTTATCAGACTTGGAACAGTGCAAGAAACGGACATAGCAAGGTAGTGGACCCAAAATGGATGATGGAAGCACTCAGCACAGCTGAGATATATCTA
Source organism: Mesocricetus auratus (assembly GCF_017639785.1). Classification (NCBI taxonomy): domain Eukaryota; kingdom Metazoa; phylum Chordata; class Mammalia; order Rodentia; family Cricetidae; genus Mesocricetus; species Mesocricetus auratus. Next base: position 111,612,931 of record NW_024429189.1, read on the forward strand.
GAAGCTTCTATTGCAATCCAAAAAGCATCATCCATACCTGGCCACCCAACAAGCCGGAATGTTGAGGGACTTATGGTTCTTACCAGGACTCATATGGAATGGAATGTGAAGTTGGGGGATAAGTACCCAGCTCTCTTGCCTCTTAAGTGAGATCACTGCGTACCTGTAGACCAGTCCCCACAGATGAATCAAGCCCCAGCTGCTGAGCTTTTGCTTCACCAATAATGGAAATTTGGGTTGATGAACATAATAGAAGACACGACGTGGGTCTCCTATATACACTAATTCTCAGGTTATTGTTCTCCAGATAAAACTGAACACATCATCTATCACGTTCCAATTCTTGGAATCAATTCAGATCCCCAAACTGTCTAGGGACTATGAAAAGTGAGAATGAAAACCACACACTCCCAATTCCAAACCCAGGGTTGAAGGGCAGCTATCTACTGCAAATAGGGAGATGATGGGACAAGAGTGAGCTGAAGTGACCCCTAGAAAACTGAGGATCAGGGGCCTCCTTGGGTCAGGATGCATTCATGCATGGTACAAGACAGCAGCATTCATGGTGCAAAGATGGACCTGGGCAAGAGTTGACCCGTGGAGCCGTCTATCACCTGGGAAAACAGAGGTTCTCCTGCATAAGGAGATGGAATGCAAATCCAGTCCAATTAGATTAGAGTAGTGACTTAAGCTGCTAAACCCTATCTTCAGGCTCAGCTCCACTCATACCAGTGCTGGCTCTGAGGGCAAGGAGCCCTCTGGCATGAGCAGTCCTTCTGGGATGCCCAGTCCTATAGCAGGCTGGGTTCCTGGGCTGTTTTCCATCTAATCCTAGTGATATCACCTCCCTGGGTATCCCCATCTCTTGAAATCAGACCTATCTCCAGTTCCACTTGCAGATGAGTGCAGAGGCTTTCAGTTTCTAGTAACAAGTTTAATAACACTTAAGTAAAGAGAGTTCAATGGTGCCTCTAAAAACTACACAGGAAAGTGTATGATTTGACCAAAGTTCTAGCCCCATTGTTGTTCTCTTGACTCTGTTGTTCTTTGTCCTCTTCCTCAGATTGGTTTTCTCTGATGGAAAAAAATAAAGACTGTAGCTGTTTCAGGCCTCATATACACGTACCACTTGGGCCAAGAAAATATCACCTTGTCCACACTACCGTCAAGCCCCTACTTAATATCATCAGACAAAAACCTGGATGGGCCCATCAGATTTGACTGTTTTGACTAGAGTTACCAGATTAGCTTAAGTTAGCAAGAACCACCCACTAGTGTCTTCTCTCTAGAGATAAGAATCTGATCTACTCCACACCCTAAAGCTGTAGAAGGAAGTTTCTGTCCAGCTAGTCCCGCAACCCTTCATTCCCAAATAAACACACAGAGACTTATATTAATTATAAACTGTTTGACCTATTTCTTAGGCTTCTTATTGGCTAGCTCTCTGTTAATTATTAACCCATTTCTATTACTCTATGTATCTCTGCATGGTCTTGGCTTACGCAGTGATGCCCGGACCTCTTGCTTTCTTAGCAGCTACATAGCGTCTCTTTTGAAACTCACTCTTTGTGTTCCTCTTCCCAGAATTCTCCTAGTCTGGTAGTCCCACCTATCTTTCCTGCCTGGCTGCATCCTGCCTGTCTAGCTTTATTCATCAACCAATAAGAGAAATGTATACAGAAGGACATCCCCTATCAAAAAGCATAACTTCTGACCCCTCCTTGTCATGCAGTTCAGAGTCAGTGATGAACTGGCTGAATTTGTGCTGGATCTCACTGGCTTTCTTTCCTGGGCTGGCCTCACACAGTGCCGCCATTGGTATTCATATGGATATATGCTGTAATTTCTGGCTACATAACCAAGGAAGATTAATGAACCAAGGTGTGTGTGTGTGTGTGTGTGTGTGCACATGTGCATGTATGTTGTGTGGGAGAAAGGATCTATTTTGTGTCATGGTTTACAGGGTTCATGGTCTCTTGACCCTGCGTAGCTGAGAAGGGCATCATGGTGGTGGGAACAAGTGGCAGAGACTCTGCTTGGTGCACAGATGTCTGAGGGTGAGTCTAGAAGAAAACAGAAATAATCCACACCTGACAACCTTCCTGGTGACTTACACTCTCGATATGGATGCCAGCCCTAGAATTTCTAGAACCTCCCAAACTAGCACTACCTGGGTAGAAACCAAGCATTCAAACCATAGGCCCCTGGGGAGGGGCATTTGCCTTCAGGCTATCATGGTATATTTGTCATTTGTTTTTGAATCATAAGCTTCCAAACTGCTTTTCAAAGTGGGTATCCATACTCCCTCCCTCCCCTAATTAGTGAGATCTCAGTTATTTGTATCATCACCAGCACTCGGTGTGATCAGTTTTACTTTACTTCTTTACCTTATGATCATAATCATTCCAACAAATATGAAGAATGCCTCTCTGTATGTTCATTTAGAGGTATGGTCCTGAACATCTCTCCCCAAGATTATTTGGCATTTTCTTTGGTGAAAAGTATGTTCATAATTGTGTTTGTGCTGTCATTTGGACCTTGTCCTTTCCTTACTCTCTTGTCCTGGCAGTCTCTAAATCTTTGCACTTTACTACTCCTCTGAGTCCTTCTGTCCAATTTGTTTTAATTTCCAAATCAATATAGAGTAGGGTCATTAGAAATGATTTAGTGTGGCCATAGAGATGTTTTATTAGTGCTGTTGCCCTCATTTGGATTTGCAAGGGAGGTACTCAGAAACCACATTCTTCAACTGTGCCAAAGAAAATGAAGAGGTTGGTGCCCTTGTGCCCAGCAAAGCAAACTTAGCAATAACTGAGATCCAAGATGCATATTTTCAGAAATGTGAAGTGAAAAGCTGGAGTCCCTGGAAGGTGGGGTGAGCATTCTTTCCATGTTAAGCTTCACATTGCTCCTGGAAAGTGAGTTTCAGGTCACTGCTTGCCTCCTTGGAATGGCCATCTTAAGGGTTGGCTGACTGCCAATGCAAAGGGAGCCCAAAGTCTTCTCTCCATTGCCACAGAGCATCCTTCTAAGAGGAGAGACCAACTTTGAGACCTAAGTCAGTTCTTCACAGGGCAATTTCTTGTTCCTGTAACAAAAAGACCAAACAGAAGCAACCTAAGGAAGGGTCTGTTCTGACTCTCGGTATGAGGGTGAAGTCCATTGTGGCAGGGAAATCCTGCCAGCAGGAGCATTGGATATTTGGCCATATTTTATCCACAATTAGAAGAGAGAGAGAGAGAGAGAGAGAGAGAGAGAGAGAGAGAGAGAGAGAGAGAGAGAGAGAGAGAGAGGAGGATGCTGATGCTCAGCTGTTCTCCTTTATATTCAGTCCAGAACTTCAGCCCATATAACAAGCACATGCTGATCATGCACTGGACACCATCCATGCATCTTTAGATACATTGTCCTCAAATAACTCTGAGGAGGACAGTTTTCAAAAGAGTAAACTGAGGCTCCAAAATGTTTAATAATCTCACCTCACTAGTGCATCAGAGGCTTTGGGACTACAAGGTCTGCAGTGGTATAGAAATGCCTGCTGCTTTCTCCAGTTTTTACAAGGAGTCCATTTAGATAAGAAGTCTCACACCCTAAGCTACCAGGCATGTAACAGCCATTCCATCACTCCTTCCCAGATCAACACCTTTCTTTTTTAACTTTTTTTTATTACTTTAATTTTAAATAGCTTGCTTCACATGTCAATCCAGGTTCCCTCTCCCTCCCCTCCTCCTGCACCCCTCACCATCCCCCCAGCCTCCCACCCTATCCCCACTTCCTTCCACATAGGGGATATCTAGAGTCTGTCATTTCGCTCAGGGCAGGGTCCAGGCACTCCCCTAAGAGTCCAGGCTGAGAGAGCATCCCTCTTTGTGTTATGGACACACGAAGTCCGTTTGTATGCCAGGGATAAACACTGATCCACTGCTCAGGGCCCCATAGGTTGCCCAGGCCTCCTCACTGACTCTCACATTCAGAGGGTCTGGATCAGTCCCATCCTGGCCTCCCAGCTGTCGGTCTGGGGTCTAAGAGCTCTCCCTTGTTCAGATCAGCTGTCTCTGCTGGTTTCACCAGCCCATTCTTTGCCAATTTGCTCATCGCTCCTCTCTCTCTGTCACTGGGTTCCATGGGTTCAGTTCAGTGTTTAGCTGTGGATGTTTGCCTCTGCTTCCATCAGTCACTGGATGAAGGTTCTAGGATGGCATATAGGGTAGACGTCAAGTTCATTATCAGGAATGGGCATTTAAGGTGGTCTCTCCACTATTGCTTAGCTTACCAGTTGGTGTCATCCCTTTAGATCACTAGAGGTCTCACTTGTGCCAGATCTCTCTTCTAACCTATGACTCCCTTTATTATGGTATTTCTCATCCTGTTCTCCCCCTATCCTATTCCCCCCCTACTCAACCTTCCTGTTCCCCCATGACCTACTCTCTCCTCCTCTTCTCCCCCTCTCTTCTTCCCACATCCCACTCCCCCCCCCACACACACCTCTTGCCTTGTTCCCAATCAGGATAGTGCCAGTCTGCACTTCCACTGACAGAGAATCTGGGAAACAGGAAAGAGATATGCATGGTAACCAAGAGAAGAGGAATGAGGCAAGATCTCCTGAGCAGATTGGGATCAACTGTGGGGTGTGGCTTCCTCCTTCACCCTCTCCTGTTGAGCTCACGTGCCTTGGGCTATCTTAACTGTACAAAGTCTCCTATACTCAAAAAAAATCTGCCTGAGGGGCCCAGGTACTGTGGCTCTTGACACAGAGGCTCCTCATTTTCTGTGTACCCCGTATGTACCAGCAGGCCCACACAGCAGCAAGGGGTGAAACATTCTGATCATGGCCCTGCAACTCCACCTCAGACAAAAAGAACACAAGAAACTTCCCTGATGCAGGATGGCACAGCATTGGCAGGCCGAGAGAGTGTGCAGAGCAAGATTGTGAACCTGCTTCCTCAGTTCCTTAGGCTGGTCTCCAGACTACATCCTGGTCTCTCTTCTTGTCACAATATATATGGTGCTGGCCCATATACATGTAGGACTGTGTGAGCTATGGCATGATAAACCAGATTTCATGATTTGAGCATAAGCAGCTACAATCAAAATACCTGTGGAAGGACCTGTTGCCACACCTGAGGCTCCCAGTGGTTGAAATTATGTGCCTGTTTATATACAATATTTCTGAGAGCAAGTTTGTCTGGCATCTGTGGATTTAAAGCCAGGGTAATAATTCACCAAAGAGCAAACCCAGATCAAGTATCAGACCTGAACTCACATCCCATCCCAGTGAGTTCTAGATTTAACAAGGTTCACTGAGTGCTTTCTCATGCTGAGCACTGTTCTAAGCACCAGAGAGATGCCAGAGAAAAGAACTCATTCTAGAATTTGGCTACAAGCCATAGGATGCTATTAAATATCCAACAAATATGACAGCTGGTAGGTAGGAGTGTAGAAAGATGGATGAATGATGGAGAGAGGGCAGGTGGATAGATAGATGGATGCAAGAGAAAGAAAGATGAGATATTCCACTTGCTTTGGGGGTACTAGGAAGAAGATGCATAGTGTCAATTATGAGTCAATGCTATGAAGGAAAAACCAGCATAGGAAGGTTTATAGAGGCTGCATGAGACTAAAAGGTTCAAGCTTTTGAAGAATTTCCTGGAAGATCGCCACCACAAATGCTGCTATTTCAATGCAGTGAAAAATATTCCCTTCTACTCTAAAGAAAATGGTACCACTTAAATTCTAGACTGATTCAGATGACACTCTGGGTGTGCGTCACTTTGAACAGAGGGAACACATCTGAACAGACACACTATTGCTGCCCCTAGAAATACTCTAGAATGTTGATCTCCTGGCCTCACAAGTCAGAGCAAGGAAACAACAATGCCAAGAGCACTAGGAAGATGCTTGCCCAGTGGTTTCTGCTTCTTCTAGCAAAAGTGAAACACTTGAAGTGACAACAAAGACACAGGAGTGTCTGCTCTGTAAGGAAAGAATACCAATAGTAGGATGTGAGCTCCCCAGTGGCATCTCTACCTGCCTCCTCAGGTAAGGCTAGACTCAGGGACCTGAGGAGATGGATCAGTTCATAAAGTTATGGTAGGAGCTGCATTTGGATCCCAAATGTCGATCTAAAACCTAGGTATAGCAGCATGCATCTGTAACCCCAGTGCAAGGGAGAGGAAGATGTAAAGATAAGCAGACTCTTTGAACTCTCTGGCCAGCCAGTCTAATCAATAAGACCATGTCTCAAAATACAAAGTGGAAAGGGAAAGACACCTGACCCTCACCTCTGACCTCCACAAGCATACACAGGAACATGCATCCACATGAAAATATACACATATGTACAACACACAGTAGCATCAAGCCCTGAGAAGCACTTGTTTGACCTTTGATCAAGGACTAACTGAACTGCCCTTAGCACAGCACATGGGGGAAGGCTGTATATGATCTTAGAGAGCTCACAAGTCTCCTGAAGTCTGGTATACACTGTAGGGGGAAGTTTCTGTGTCCTGCCAGCCAGCTCTGTCCTGCCAACCAACTCCACACAGAGACTTATTATTAATTATAAATGCTTAGCTGATATAGCTTAGGCTTGTTACTAACTCTTACAACTTAAGTTAACCCATATTTATGAATCTATATGTTGCCATGTGCCTCATGGCTTATTACCTCATATTCTACACACCCTGCTTCCTCCACATCTAGCTGACAACCCTGCCTTTCTTCTTCCCAGCGTTCTCCCAGTCTGGCTGTCCTACCTAACTTCATCCTGCCTAGCTATTGGCCAGTTGGCTCTTTAGTTAACCAATGAGAGCAATGCATATTCACAGTGTACAAAAGGATTTTGCCAGAGCAACACATAGACAGAGGAACTTTTTTGATTATCTGTCTAGTTAGATGGATGAAAAGGTGAGTGTCACAACTTGCCACAAAATGTATTGAGACACCATCAGTAGAACAGTAGAAACTCTTTATGCAGAACCAGAGGCAGTGAAGATACAGACTAGCAGTTTTATATGGCCACCCCTTTATTGTTTATTATGCCTGCGTAGTAACTAAGGCATTCATGGTCTCTGTTTTCCCAGAGCTTACAGACTGTTGTAGGGACTTAGCAAAAAACATATAAACTAATAAATGATCAAAAGTTCATTCTAGAAATGTGTGGGGTAATGGTATAGGGGTTATCTGTGAAAAACATGAAGGATTGACTCTAACAACAGAAAGTCATAGGAAGTCTCTCAAAGGGACCCTTAATTATAAAGGCAATTCCATATGAAGAAAAAGAAAATTCCAAGTGGAGAGGTGAATGGGTATATGTCCAGACATGAAGCAGCTAGACAGGCAAAAGGATCATAGAAGAGATCAGTTTGGAGCCTGGTGTGGTAGGATAAGTATGATAGAGAAAGAGATTCATTGGCAGGGACTGATCGGGTCTGGCCAGGGTTCTTGGGATTTGGGTGAATTTGGAAGCCACTGAAAAGTTCTGATCCCCACATAATGGTATCTGATTTGTACTCTGAGAAAACTACTCCAGCTACTCACTAGAGAAGGGGTTCTGTGGAGGAAAGATGGCAGCAGGGATCCAGCTAGAATGTTATGAGAGAGTTGAATGGATTCTGCGATTGCAGGGGTAGCGAGAAGTGTTGCTGGATTCAGAGGACATCCCAGAGGTGACAGGATAAGTTGAAAATGGCAGTGAAGGAAAGAGCTAACTCACAGAAGACACTAGGACTTTTAGCCTGAACAATGTAAGTGGGCTACAGAATATTTACTGGCTCTATTAGTGATGATAGATTGGTCATGAGACATTAGAATCTGTTTCCACTGAACATGTTGTAAAATTCAGCAATTCTGTGTCAGATCCAGAAACATGGGAGGGTCACTGAAATAGCAAAATGAATCTATTAATAAAAAATTAGCCTTTGCTTTTTAAATTATTATTCTTTTTTGAATTTTTAATTAAAATATAATTATATAATCCCCCCTTCTCTTCCTCCCTCCAGCCGCCGCCCCCACCCCGCCCCACCCCTGTTTCTCTCATTGCTCCCTCTCAATTCACATTCTCTTTTTCTTTTTTATATTTACATTAATGCCTAAATATGTAAATACAAGTTGCTCAGTCTGTTCAGTGTTCCTTGTGTATGATTTCAGGGCTGACTACTTGGTAATGGATAACCAAATAGGGAGCTCATTCCCACAGCAGACTATTTCTCCTGTTTTCACTTTTCCTTAGATGCCTGGGTGGGACCCCCACCCCAGACAAATTAACTTCTAGCTTAATTTTAACTATAAAACCCACATTTTAAACTAACAGTTCTATCACCTATCTGCTACTCCAGAGCCATTTTATTTGGTAGCTGTTGTCACCACCAGTCCTACCTAGCCTCTAGAAACAACCCAGCTATCAAGGAGACATGATTCCCATTGGTGGAGCTTATACTCAAAATGCTGGTTGATTGGTTCCTTGTAGGACCAGGACCAGTGACACACAAACCCTGTGTAGCACTGTCCATCTCAAAATCAATGCATATAAATTTCAAATAGACCAAGTTTCATAGACACCTATCAGTCATGGTTTGGCAAATGGCAAAGCAGGAAATAAACAGTTGTCATCACCGGGCGGTGATGGCACATGCCTTTAATCCCAGCACTGGCGAGGCAGAGGCGGGCGGATCTTTGTGAGTTCAAAGCTGGGCTGGACCAACAGCCTCCAAAACCAAAACAATACAGAGGAACCCTGTCTGGTAAAAACCAAAAAATAAAAAATAGTTGTCATCTACACCTTCATTAGTGTCGCTTGACCCATCCATTCTCTGTTTTTTCCCCAGACACCTAAATGCCCAGTTAAAGCTTTGCTAGTTTATCATCTCATACTGACTGCAGTACCATCAGACTATCTTTATTCCAGGTTCTCTGACTTCCAGACAATCCATACCATCAGACAATAAGGACTCAATAAGCAACTTTAAAATGCAGAAGCAGTGAAGAGAACCAAAAGAAGTCCTGTGAGCTTTCAGGTTTTGTTTTTCTAATGTGATAAAAACCCTTTTCTAGTGTAGTTACTGTCATTGTGGGCCACTCTCCCTTGACTATGTGAAGTAAGTCACTGATGCCTCCTGATCAGCAGCTCTTGCCTGCCTTTCCTCCCTTCAACTCTGCATTTAGATGAAAGTCTTAAGCCTGGACCTCATTCTGACTCTCCCAGTGAGAAAAATAAGTGCTATTTGTTAGCCTTTCCAGCTCATGTGTGGAACACATGGACAGTGGCGTTTGTTAACCAAATATCTGGTTTTCACTAGCAAAGCAAGATGTTCTGCCCCTGCCCAGACTCAACCAAGGGGACACTTGGCTTGTACATGGCAGGAGCAGGGGGTGTCTGTCCTCCTTTTCCTGTAGGGAGATATACATAAGAGACCACTTCTTAGGAGGTAGAGGAGAAATCTGATCTGGGTATGCTTTATTTGTTTGTGACTCTTTTCCTCCAATATGAAGCTGCAGCTACAGTTGGAGCATGGAAAATAAGAACTGGGGCATGTGGTGTCCTGGCCAGCTGCTGGGAGACTTGGGATGAGATGGAGTGGCTAGTCACTGTTATCCCATGGCCTTCGTCATTCTCAGATCTCTGTCACGATGCAGTAAACCTGATTTTTTTCCATTCCCTTGCTGTCTTTGATTACTGCAACATGCAGCTTTCAAAGACACGTGTCCTGCCTCCCCACCGAATCATTTATTTTTCCTTTTTAAAAAACAATATACAACCATCTTCTGCTCCCAGTTACTCTGTTTTTATTGTAAATTAAAAACAGCTTTTGTGTTAATCACTAATCTTTTGGGGGGAATCTCATCTGAGTTAATTCCGATTTATAGGTATTAACTCTTCTCGCCTTAGATCAATCCCATGGCATAGATACTGCTTTTCTCATTTTGCAGATAAGAAAACAGAACCCAGAGAGGGAGGGAGAGAAACTTGTCCCAGGCCACACATTGAGGAAGAGCAGAGCTAGGATTCATCAGGACTCTGGCGGTTTGATCACAGAATGCACATCCTTAATCTCTGGAGAGCAAACAGAAGCCAGTGGTACAAAGCAGTGCCGAGGAGGCTCCCACAGGGGGCTCCAGCAGCACACCTCTCTTGGAGGAAGAGGTGTCCTAGATGGCTGTGCACGACTCTGTGGTCTAGAAGGAGGAAGCTCCGCTCAGGGGTCTCCAGCAGCACACCTCTCTTGGAGGAAGCGGTGTCCTAGATGGTTGTGCTCATCTTTGTGGTCTAGAAGATGATTTCTCTGGGGTGCTCTTGAACCTCTTTGTTGGAGAACCTCCTACAGAAAATGATGAGGCTGGCTACCCAGGTGGCCAGTCATCTCTGAGTGAAAAACAAGATCATGTTTCCTTTGGAGTTCAGACTCCATCCCGAGCTCCATTTATATGTGCCCCATGGTGGAGCTTAGGAGCGATTGAAATGTGGCATTGGATAAAGGGATTTTTGAAGTCTTTTCTGGTGCTGATACCTAATTCTGCTATGCTCTCTGCTTTGAAAGTCTGCTGCGAAGAGCAGTGGGGTCTTCGCCTTCCCTTGCCTCGCGTTAATGATGGCCTGGGATGGGTTTGTTCAGCTCTGCTTGCCAGTTGACAGTATTTTAGGGGAGTCCACTCTGTTCTAGGGATACAGAGAAGAGACTAGAAGGGGCAGACAGGTGATTCTTAGATTAGCTGGGGCATCAAAACCCATGGGGGTCCCTGGTGACCTGTAGTTTTGTTCTCAAATCCTCATTTACTCTAGAGCCCAGGGAAGCTTTGGCCCATACCCTCTGTGGGGAGTGGGGCCTGTAGAGTCTTGCTGAGGGGATGCCTCACTGCTCCTGGAATAAAGTGGTGAACAAAATCAAAATCAGAAACAGTTACATTTATGAAAGTGGTGGTGGGAAGCCCCCACCCCTGACAGCCTGGCCTCGTCGGAGCTCTGGCTGCTAACTCTGCCAACTCAACCTAGGTGAAGCATACCATACACAGCCAATATCACAGCACTTCCTAGATGGTACAAATTCTCTGTAGGCAGATAAACCCCGGCAGAACTCCAAATAAGGGGCTTCATAGTCACTTGAAAGCTCTCAAGGATCTCAAAATCATTTTTCAACAGTCATAAAAACCCAGATCTACAGTTGCATATATAAAAAAATAAGAATATCAAGCTAAACTATTTTCTTAATTTCTCTGACAATAAAATAAAATACTTTTGCTCATCTGTCATCTCTCATAAATGAGAAATCATCTTAATGAAATGTGACTCTACAAGTTTTAATGAAAGCAAGTATTTAAGATGTATGGTTCCAATTCTGACCCTCAGCAGAGAGAATGATTGTATCAGTCATCTTGTATTAAATGTACATGCACTGAGCCAGAGTTTTTATATGGTTCTTAAGGATGACTCCTAATTCTGGCCTTCCTGAATCTTGACTGTGTGGCTTGTGGAAGTTACTTGCCCTCATTATGATTTAGCTTCCTTGATTATTAAGTGAAAATAATTATGTTATTATATCTACCAAATAGAGTTGTTGTGATACTTGGATATATTTAGATATGTGTAGGACCTAGAAAACCACTGCCTTGTGGGGAAAGTCTATAAACAATCTGCTCAATACCAGAGAGTACTGTCCTTATTGTTTCTGGGGGCTGTTATGAGTGTCAAATGACCTCCTCAAGCTCAAGTGTTTGAACATTTGGTCCCCAGCTTGTGGCACCATTTTGAGAGATTGTGAAACCTCCTAGGAGGTTGAGCCTAGCTGGAGGAAATGGGTCACCGGTGGTGTACCTTAGCACGGATACCCTTGGCTTCCCATCCAATTGTTCTGTGTTTCTTGGTCCACATGTAACAAACTGGACTTCAGGCTTCCATCATCATAGACAGGAGCTGAACTACGCCATATCTTCCTTGCCATGGTAAACTGTAACCCCTCAACTATGAGCCGAGATAAAGCCAGCCTAAGTTGCTTCCACCATGTATTTGGTCAAAGCTGTGAGAAAAGTACCTTGGACGTGTGACCAAGTGAAGTTTCCAAGCAAGTGGGGAGTTATGTAGGAAATCAAGCAATAGCAAAGCTGAACTCCACCCTCAGGTATGAATGGCCCAACCCCAATGTATGTTACCTCCATCTGTAAGACCCTCAGGTTGATAATAGCTCCAAGGAACTCAAGCATGGACGTGAACATGGCATCAGGCCTCGGCAAGGCTTCCCTGGTCTCTGTGGTAATATTCCGTCTCTGTCTTCTCAGACCTTGCTCCACCCCGCAGTGTAACTCATCAAGATCATCTGCCGCTGACCTTCTACCCCCACAGTCCCACCATCTCGGCCTTGTTGCCACCCCCTCCAAACCCTGACCTGGCCTTCCTGCCCGGTGGGATTTAGAGCAGCTCTTACATAGGGCAGCTTTCCTGGACTCTATATCCAACATCTCTAGCTGCCTTCTCTTCATTTTTTTTTGAGATAAGGTTTCTCTGTGTTGTTTTGGAACTTTCCCTGGAACTCTCTCTGAGGTCAGGCTGGCCTCGAACTCGCAGAGATTGATGTGCTGGGATTAAAGCCTTGTTCCACCATCACCAAGCTCTAGCTGCCTTCTCAAGCATCTCATGGCCCTTTGATACCCAGATCTGTGGCCCTGCTCTAAGAACACTCTCTTCCTATACACAGAATCCCTGCTCCCTGCTCTATAACACAATAGGCACATCCAATACTGATGGGAGAGAACACAGTGGGCTCCCAGCTCTTCCCTACAGGGTAATGCCTGGCAAAATAATGAGTGAAGTCCAGTTCACACATCCATCCAAAAGACCCTTTTCTGCTATCGCTAGGAGCATCATCCTGCCCAGGTGGATTTATCAGACCCTCACCAAGGTTCACCTAAAACTATTTCTCAGGAAAAAACTAGCACACCTAATGGCATGTATACAGTTAGGAGTTGCTGCTCTTTGCAATCATGTCCTTGCACCTTGTGACCCTAGTCAAAGAAATTAGGTTTACCCAGTGAAACCCCAAGTTTGAGTTTGAGGCAAAAGGATCCTACACAGAGCTGAGCTAGACATGACTCACTAAATCTTTGGGGTTAGGCTTAAATTCCAAGTGGGCTTTGATCTGAGTGCTTCTGGCTACACCATAGCATCTGTCCACTGAAGAGATAAACCTAGCAGGGCAGGATATACCCAAACTCTGAAAGGCATAGGAAACAGTTTTTCCTTGGATGAAGAAAGGCTTCGGGCATCCTTGCTAAGAACAATGATATATGTTCGTTTTTGCATCTCCAATTGTCTCTCCTTTCCCAAAGAAAGGAAATCAATGTGGAATGGAGTTGGTATCAGGTATTTCTGAGGTTGTTTGTCTGCTTTTAGCACTCCTGTATCAAGTGAGCCCCATCAGAGATGAGATCAATAGGTACCAGAAATAGTGGCTTCATGTACGTGACTAAATCCTTCATTGAGTCTGTGGCTTGTTTACCAGCAGGCTGGCTATTGTCAAACCTCTTGGTAGTTGTGTGAAAGCAGGAAACCTTTTCTCTATGAGGAAAAGAATGAAATTTCCTATAGATTTTAGAAAGGAGTATATATTTCCCTTTGGGTTTTATTTTACTTTTGTTTTTGAGTGTCTTAAATTCTTTGTGCATTTTGAAATTAAATGTGTATTGAAACTGGGTATGCACATGACCCATAAAATGCCTGTGACCATCTGGGGTACCAACTGCATCTGTCCTGGTACTCAGGTTCCCACTGTGCCTGATTATGTAGAAAGACAGCTGAGCCAGCTGTTGTGTCTGTTGCTTGAGGGCTACCCTGAACCCCATTGTTCACAGGTCTGTGAGGCTTCCCAAAGAGAATTTGAGGCTATGGTACCTTTATGTTGCCAAGACACAAAAATATCTTCACACATCCCCAGACAACAAATGATCTAATCACTTAATCGGTGAGTATTTACTGAGGACCAGTTCTAACAGTGGGTCTGTAACTGTAATTAAAGAGAGGACAGACTTCTCATGGCCTACCCCTTCTGTGCTGTGGAGGATCAAAATGTAAATACAGGCTGGGAGTTTATCTCAGTGGCTCATTGGCAAAGCACTTGCCCTGTGCTTAATTACTGAAACTACCAGAGGGAAGAGGAAGAGGAGGAAGAAGAGAGAAGAAGAGGATGAAAAAGAAAATCAATAAAGAAACTTTAAAAAGAAGTGGCTTGAGGTTAGTAAAATTAGAATCTTACATATGTACAAACACACACACACACACACACACAATCTATAACTACCCAAGGATGATGCTATCAGAACTATGAATACCTCTGGTTGTTTGTTCAAAACCCGTCATTGGCATCAAAGAATTTCCACAGTTGCTTTTCTTCATCCCTCCCTGGCCCTGTGACCTCTGACTCTGACCCTGAAGCATAAACCAACTGTCTGCCATAGTTTTGTAGCTTAAGTGAGATTAGAGTTAGTCTAAATCCTAATGAAATAGGACAGACCTTTTTGGCAAGTTGGAACAACACATGCACAGAGAGAGATGCATATATTTTCTTAAGAAATTAGAGTATTTGACCAATATGATTGCCACCTTCCAAAATGGTAGCTCATTGACTCCAATCTCCAGTATTGAACCTTTTTGTTCCCTTCCTACACCAAACACTGATCTGTGTCACTAGCAGTATATTGTGGAAATGGTGGTGTGTGGTTCTTGAGGCTGACCATGAAAGGTAGTATAGCTTCTGCTTACCTTTTTCTGTTGAATCAATTCCTCTGAAGAAGCAGCAGTCACTGTTGTTAAAATATCTAGGTTTACCCAGTAACAAGTCACCAACCGTGACTCAACGATCCCACGCGGAGTTTTATTGGTGGACAGGCAAGGAAAGGCGGGTGAGAGGTAACCAACCCGTGCAGAGCTGAGAGGGGGGGTTTGAGTGGTGGCTTATAAAGGGGATGGTGTGCATGCGCACTGAGTCCCGAGACAAGTGACATAGTGATGACGTAGCCGTGTCACTGTGCCTGCCTGGTCGTCAAGGGGCAGAATTAACAAAATGCCTGAGTCCTTACAGTCACTACCTGTGAGAACACTTGAGTATCCCCATGGAAAGATCTGCATGCAGAGAAACTAGACCTCCTACTAACAACACAGAGTCACCAGCCATATACAAGAGGCTCCTTAGAAGCAGACACTACTGCGCCAACATATCATCACATGACTGTGGGTCCCAGCCAGAATCTTTACTGCAGTCTGATGAGACATTGGAACCAACATGGCCTACCTAATTTCCAGTCTTCAGAAACCATGAGACAGTTGATGTTTATTGTCTGACATGAATACTTACACAGAAGTAGGCAATTGATAAGGTAAAACTTTCCCCCATTTGAAGAATAAGAATTCAGGTGCCAGGGTGAATGAAGGGCTAGGAGTTAGACATGCCTACTTCATGTACACAGTCCTCATACCTCCAACCATTACTCCCCACAGATACAACTTTTAACAAGCAGATGATACTAGGAAGAAACAAGAGACCACGTTCTTGATCTTATAATAGCCTTGGATGTAAGACATTTCCCACTGATTTTGAATCACAACCTCCAAGTAAGGAGATGCCTTCTACCATTTATATAAAGTGTCTGATTGATCAATTCCAATTAGAGTTCGTTGCTCACCATGTTCACCAACAGATGTCTGGTTTTTAAAGGCTTTTATATTTAGTTTTTTATTCCCAGTCCCTGCTCTTGTGATTTTTCAAGTTCACTTAAACTTGCTTCCTAAATAATTCTGTTTCCAGTCAGGACTTTCTCACAAAATAGCAACAGGTGAGTTCTTCTGACTGTTCACAATTTATATTGACTGTTATTGAGAGAACACAAGGCAGCCCGCCCCACACACCTGCTCCAACTCATCATTAGATATGCTTGTCCATGCACTGTTTTCTCTCTAGGAAGATTTTTCCCTATGGTGTAGGCTGATTCCACTCATGGACTGTCTGTTTAGTAACGTTTAGTAACTGATTCTTCAGCCCCCTCTCCAAGCAGGACACAAACTCTCTTCACTCTGTGTCACACCCCCAATTCTGTAATTGCAAGTCATTTCAATTCTTCAAGACTGTATTTACCAGCTAGATATAATTTTCTTCAAACTCCAGTATCAATTTTCAGTTTTACTTTCCTATTTGGGTATAGATAATAATCTCTCTGCTCCTACTATTGGCACCCATTGATGATGGCAATGCGTGAGTGAGGATACAGAGAAAAACACACAAGTGTGTGGGTATTTAAGTAGACACCCAAAGAAACTCAGAGTGTGAAGATATAGGTTGGTGAGTGATCACATGCCAGATGAATGATGGGATGGAGACCTCAAGATCCCGATGCATCTGCAGAAGGAGCTAAGCTGGTTCACTGACCCAGCTCCATTTGCTGCTGTGTTCCCATGTAGCAATCACCGCAGACACATAACAAAGTCAGCAACTTTCTTTGCAGGTTAGCTCCACTGTTCAGGTGTGTTTTTGTTGTTCCTGGAGAATCACCAGGTCACAGTATAAACTTAGAAATGAATAACAATGTTTTTCAGTGTGCCAGATGTGTGATGGATCTCACTGACCTAAGTTCAGTGTTCTTTATGAGCCACTGTTGTTGACTCATTGTATAGGGACACCACACAGTGAATACACTCAGTGTTCTCTAATGAACCAACTACTCTAGAAAGCTAGGTGTCCTCATCATCTTCCCCTGCTTAACGATAGCATCTCTTCCCTTCAGTTACTTCAGCCTCTCTGTCCAATCCATGCCAATTTGTTGGAGCTGTAACATCCTATGAAAATGTGACCTGGGTGTACAATGAAGCTGGAAGTCTGGCAGCTAGGCAGCATTGTGTGAAGTGTGTGTGCTGGAGAAAGGCGTGCACTCCATACATGGAGGCACTGATCAAGAGGAAAGAGAGAGCAAGGATGACGGCATGCCCCTCATCCTTCCAGAAGGAGCATTAGAAAGTTAGGAAATCCTGATGAAACCATTGCATTTCCCCAAACTTTCTTTATAAAGCCAAAAGAGGAGACATCAGCATCCCATGCCCTTTTCTATCAATCTATGGGGACACAGTGACACGACAACAAAGGACAATTAACACTTGATGCCTTGTTATTGGCAGAGTGTGGTTATTCCTCCAACCCAAATTGTTTAGGAAACATTGTGTTCACTTATTTTGTAGAATAAAATTCCAATACAATCTTTCTGTTACTTGTGCAACTTTACCCTCATTTTAAGTAGACTATGTAAAACTTTCTCATCTTTGTCAGTTGTCCTTGTGTCCTAATGGGAGAATGGGAGTAGGTTTTTTCTCAAACAGTATAAAACAAAACTTTTGGATTAAAGGAGTTTGGATTGGGGTGGGGGGTTCTCTATATCCCTGTGAATGTGAGAGCAGTCTTGAATTTTGCAGTATTTTGTGTCACGTTGAAACAAAACTTGTCCCTGTGAGTTATAGCCACAAATCCTCTAATTGTGCTCACTGGGTCAATGTGCTGGATTTGAATTGCATATGAGGGAAGGAAGGGAGGAAACTGCCCATTTGTATTCCTGGTAAGCCCCTTACTCTGATTCCAACAAAAGAGGGCTTTTCCTGGAAGTTCCTATCTTGTTCTCTATTTTTCCCTTCCTTTTTCTTTCCTCCCTCTCCCCATCTCTCCTTCTCCCTCCTCTTCTTTAATCTCTCTTCTTTTTTTCTTTCTGACTTTAATGCCAAGTTTTCCAAATGTCATTTTACCCACAAAAGAGAAACACTGGGATAATAAATTTATAGCTATCATATAGAAGATGCTAGAACTGGACTTTAGAGATGATGTGGATCACTCCTCTTGGACTCAGACACAGAATAGGAGGCCTGGGCTGGTCCTCTATACCGTTTCAGGCCACAGGCCATTGGCAATTAACCTGCCTGCCTTCTGGTAAGGATGGCCACTGAGAATAGTGACAAGAATCTAAAGATTCCACATCTTGAACTCCTCCTTCTGTGTTCAGTTTTGTATTCCCTAGAAACAGACACACCCCAAAAAGAATATTCAAAAACAAGTCACTTATTTAGTGCGGGTCCTAAGAAAAGAAACCCTGAGTCAGAATGGGGAACAGAGACAGGAATGGAAGGAAGGTAACCTGTGGTCTGTTGCCAAGCAGATTTCCGCTCTGGGTACAGGAGACTGGATTCACAGAACTCTGAAAGGGCAGTCAACACCCACCTCAGAGACACTCCTTGGAATAGTTGATCTCAGCTGGCAGACAGGCCTCTGGGCCTGCCTGAGGAGTTGTGTGGATTGGTTTAACTGGAATGGGAAGACTCGCCCACTGTGGGCAACAGGGAAGGCTGGGATCACAGATTGTTTAAAGGGAGAAATTAGTAAGCTAAGAGTGCACATTCCTTGCTTTCTTCTTCCTAGTCACAGATACCATGTGACCAAGTGCTTCAAACTCCTGATGCCTAACTCTCCCACCATGATAGATTATAGCCTCAAACTACAAGCCAATAACCCTTTTCTTTCCTAAGTTGTTCCTGTCCGATATTTTGTAACAGCAACAAAAAAGCAATTAAGACATCCACTGCCCAGGGGTGAAGAGGTTGTAGTATTTTTTTGCAAACAGTGTCAGTCCTCTGTCCAACACAATAACAAAATGCTTGAAATACTCAATTTACAAAGGGAAAACGTTGGGCTAGGAATATAGTTTATTGGGAGAATTCTTGCTTACCAGACTACGAGTTCAATTCCTTTGCTTTTGAACTGTGGCAAAACAGACCAATATCTGTGTAAACTGTCTCAGAAAGAAGCACTGGGGGGCCAGTCCCACCAACACATAAAGTGCTGTAAATTCAATACATTGTTGAACTAAATTTAGGCTAAGAAATGGAGTTGTGGACCCATCTCCACTACAAGAGTTCTCATGCCTTTGCTCCTCTCTCCATCTTTATGGTAAAGATTAAGTTTGTTACTGACATGATTCTTGGGACAGAAGAAAAGGAAGTGGCTGTACCCTGTTGATTCTTTGAAAATAAGAATCAATCTAATAACTCCTCCAGGGTTCTGACTTCTCACCCAGAACTCTGTTGCACACTCAGGAGCCCATCTGCAAATGAGTATCTCCTTTTTCATCAGTAACCAGTGAGTGAATTCATCAAAATGAGAAAATGGACTTGGTTACAGCAGAGCCTTTGGTCAAGGTCAACACTTCTTCAAAAGGCTTGTGACCTTAAACAGTTTCTGTCCTTCCTCACATGCTTTTCATCTAAGCAGAGTTTCCCCAGAATAGAACTGCTAATAGGGAGCATCTTGGGAAACAACGGAGATGTCAGGGTTCACCCTATAAAGGTGTTTCCAGTATGGCATTACTCCAGGGGGATGCTGTGCCTCTCCAACTTTGAACCCTTCAGTTTCCCTCACCAACTCTTGTCAGAGACCCTGCTGACTGAATCTGATGCTGATTCTGAGCCTTTGCACCCATTTGCCAGCAGCACTGGACTCCAGGGTCCACACTGTTCTCCTAGCCCTTGTTGCTCCTTCTCAGTCCCTTGCTTCATTCTTCCTCATCTCACCACGGCAGAGTTTGTCTTATGAAAACTGCAAGTACGCACCTTTCTGCTCAAGATTTTGGCCACATGTTTCCAGTCATGTCAGGTCTGTTAAAAACTGGACTTGTAACTCTTTCCTGAAATTAGCTTCTCTTGAAGTCTGCTAAGCAAGTCAAGTTCATCCTTTCAGAGCTCCAGAGGACCTTACAGTAAGTAGTTCGTGTTTGCTTCTGTGCCCCACAACAAAACCATCTGGAACTTCTGCTCGATCTACCTTCAGAATACACCTGCCATTCTCAGCACCTCTACTGTTGCCTCTCTGTCCAAGCTGTCATTGTTCCTCTCTGGAATGACTCAGCAGCCCCTAAGTGGTCTCCCCATTTCTTTCCTCATCCCTCTGTTCTCTGTGTCCTGCCAGCTTGCCAAAGTGAAAGCCAAAAGTAGAGTATGTCAACACTCTTCTTAAACCAACAGGGCCCCACCAGACCCAGAGTAGAAGCCAAACAGATCCTGCTAGGGATCTTGTAGGTATTGTGAGAGTGTATACAACAGGTTACATTTCTGTTTTCTCTGCTGACACAGAATGTATCCATTCCCCGTTTAACTGACCATAAAGCCCGACTTCAGCTTAACCCCAGTTTTCATTTATTCCCCCAGTGGGAAGTGATCCCTGACTCATTATTTCTCTTAACTGTATTTTTGCCATTTGACTTCAAGACTTTTGTTCCTACTTGGTCTCTATTCCAGGGTAGTCTAAACCTGGAGGACATTATTATCTTGATGTGGAATGACAAGTACTAATCTCAGAGAGATGCCCATATCTTTCCAGTCATGTTAAGGACCCTTTTACCCAACTGCAGGCTCTATTGGTTCTTACACTCAGCCCATGGAGCTTTTGAGCAGTCCTGGTATCCTTCCCACATGTCACCCTGTTCTCATTTTGCACCCTTCCCTTTAAATTACCCTTGTTTGTCTTGGCAATTGGCATCTTCTTAAATCTTGACCCACTCACACAGTGAGAGATCTGCCTTCCCACGGTGTTGCTCACAGACCGGATCAGGAGCCTCTATGATGTGATGACAGTGAAGCCAATCTTAATGTGTTGATGATCTGATTAAACTGTCTATCTAAAAATTACAGCTAAGGATGCTGATGGCAGCGAAGCCAAGGCAGGTGGCTCACTAAAGTCCCCCATTAATGGTCACCTTTGTGTAAATGCCAGCAAAGACAATGAGCCTCTCCATTTTCCAAATGTAGAACATGGGAATTGACACACCACCATGATTGCTATGTTCAGGAAATCCACTACAGTTTCTGAGGCAATGCAATGTTCCCCATGGGTAGTTTATAGCCAATGGCTTTATGGTCCAAGAGTTGTAAGTATATGGGGGACCCAGAAATCCTCCCATGGGTGAGTTGCTTAGAATCTACTTGACAGCCAGCATTTTCTTAGAATTTAGACTGAAACTTGGGTTTTAGAATACCAACAAAGATGTTTCCACTACACCCAGTCTGTCTGTGATTTCCCACTCAATCTTGTGACCCTCACAAGAGTCTGCAACAAAGCATGAAATTAGATCTTGTGTTTTGAACTGCCCCTGTAGAATTACACAAATTGGCATCTTAGAAAGATGGGTGATTGACAGACAGCATGAAGTAGATCTTGGGACTTAGTACTCAAATACTGGGACTGAGTCTCATCTGTACCACCTGCTACCTATATAACATTGAGCAAATGACTTAACTTCTCTCTGCATCATTTGGGACATCTATTTGATAGGCTGATAATAATAATAGACCTTTGCAATGATTCAGTAAGAGAATGCATGTGAAGTTCTTAGACTAGCATCACAAAGCAAAGAAATAGTGTGAATGATCTAGTATCCTCCTGTCTATGCAGCTCCTTTCTCCTAGAAAATACTTCCTGCAGGACCTAAGACAAGCAAAAGTCTCCCATAGTGCCACAGACCCTCTTGCCTTCTCTTTACTGCAGAGCCTGGTAGAAACCCACTATCATGCTATTCTGCCTTTCTTACCCACTTTGAACCTGTTAATCTGGGCCACCAAGCTAGGCTGTGGCATGAGCTGAGCAAGTGTCATCTGCACAGCAGGATCCTCTTAACAAACCCTCCATCCAAACTGTCAAACTGAGAAAGTGTAAGTCATGATGCTGAGGCCCCTGTGGATGCTCTGTGGACTTAGATTAAAGTGGTACCGACTTTACAGCTCCTGAGGCCTTGCCTCTGTTCCCAGGCAGACCTCTGACCTGGATTAGTCTGCTAAGAACATCATAGCTGAGAATGAGTAATGAGCTGTATTTAAAGACATCTGAGGAAGATCCAGTATCTACTAGGTTGACAACCCAAATGTAACTAGGCTCTCTCTCTCTCTCTCCTCCCTCCCTCCCTCCCTCCCTCCCTCCCTCCCTCTCTCTCTCTCTCTCTCTCTCTCTCTCTCTCTCTCTCTCTGTGTGTGATTAGTAAATCTCTTCTGTTTGCTCATCATCTAAGCCATAATCTCTTGTTTAAACCATAATCTTTTAAGCTTTAATTTCATACTCTGTGGAATTTAGCTTCATCCTTGAACAGACCTCCATGAGATAGAGAATCTTTCTGAACCTATTATTTAATGTCTTTTCTGGCTGATTTTGTTATTGTTTGTTTGTGTTTTCCTTTTTTGGAAAATTAGGCAAGGACCAAAACCAGTCTAGAAATGTAAAAGGGATATATTCTAGGCTACTGGTAGGTAAAGTTTGTGGAATAAGATGCTGAGACGTTTAAGTTGCAAGATACATTTTAGAGATCTAAATGGGGAGAAGAGGAAAATAAGGTGAAGCTATGATACAGGTTCAGGAAAGCCCCCAGTGAAGCCCGCAGAGAGCTCTGGAGCAAGTCTGGCCAACATTTGGCCTACACTACTATGACATTATGTTGTTAACCTTGTAGTCTGTGACTATGGGCCTCCCCCAAAGGGTGTGACCCTGTAAGGTTGCTCTCCTCAGCTGAGCTGACTCACTGTTGGTCACATCCCTGCAGTTCAGCAGTGTTTCCATGTGAAGGTTTGCATGTCACATCCCCACGCATACTGTGTCTTTTGTACCACACTCTGGAGGGAGACATCCAGGAGCACGGTACATTCATGAACACCTAGAAAAGAGAAAACTTACTGAGTTCTGGTTGAAGAGTCGATAACATCTAACAAGAGCTGGACCTCCCCCACTTCCTGTGCCCACTGAGACAGTTTATCTACCCACTTATTCCAGAGTCACCAAATAACCACTTTGGACTTTGAATTAATAGTTTTTGTCAAAAGCCACCCTGGAAGAAATGAATTGCAGAAAGTGTAAATTACCCCCTCCAAAGGCATTGGAAGGTGCAGCAGTCATTGAGAAGTTGTGATCCTAAATGGTGAGCCACACCCTTAAGGTTATCATGTCCCCTTATGCAAGAACAGGGACCTGGCCTTTGTCCAGGGTCCTGCTTGGGCAGCTTCATATTCCCTTCTGAGTCTGTTGAAAGGAAAGGAGGGATGGAGAGAATAAACACTTCCTACAAAAACCATGATCCCCCCCCCCCGCGCCAAATTAGATTTCTATGAACCAAGCACCTACTCTGCCTTTCCTACGTTCAGTCCTATTGAATATATCCTTGTAAAGGAAATAGGGCTTTTGTACACATGAGCTGTTTGAACACACATGGGTATTGCATACCAAATATTATGGATATGACCCTGCCCTTCAGAGCTCAACATGAAAATGCATCCATAGCCACCTCAGAAGAATGGCCCTGGGCCAAATTCATCCAAACTCTGGAGTTTGGTTAGGTTTGAGAATCTTGACAGCCATGGAATGTGCCTGAAAGGATCTGTGCCACACTTTGTCCACCCTTGTCTGCCAATGGGTAAGGACATGTTCCTAGAACATCTCAGGGATATTGGATAAGAAACTCCCAGGACAGTGGAGCAAAGGAAATGTGCCTAGTTCCTCTGTCAGGCACCATCAAACAGTGAGAATTGACTCCAGCACCCCACACCTACAAGGTTTTGAGGCATCCAGTAAAACAGATCTCAGTGTTGAGATCTCTTTTCACATGGCACCAAGAATCCAGTCCATAATATCTGTTCCAGGGAAGAGCTGGGGAATCTGCAGTGAAACCTTAACTGCTACAAACCAAGTCAGGCTGCAGAAGGTGATCCAAGCCCCTTCTCTGGGACCTGGAGCCAGGAGCTCAACCTGAGAACTCTGCCCATAGCCTTGATCCTAGGCCACCCACATACTTCAAGAATTACTCTCGCCCTATACCTTCTCCCTATCACAGTAACAGCTGTAAGATAAGATAATAAAACAAAGGACTTAACAGAAAGAGAAGAGGCATCCAGCAGGGACTTCAGGCCTACAATTCAACCAGGGCTGCCTATTGCATAACTGCGGGAGTAATGAACAGACAGGAAGCTCTCAGAGCCCTGGTGCTTTCCTTTTTGATCTCCAACTTCCAAGCCAGATATCAGGGAGCTTTAAAATTGCCCTAATCCTATTTGAAAAGAGCCTAGCTTCAGGCTTGGAGAGGGAGGGCCCCTTCTTCACTGAATTGACTTCTCTACCTAGCATCTTCCACTAAGCAACTACCGTGAAATTCGCAGAGCAGGAGTGCCAGGCTGATTCATTACTAGTGGTTGGAAAGGTTGGGAGGATAGTCAAAAATGGGGACCCACATTCTAACTGCAGGAACAGAATGGGTGAGGTCATAGAACCAAGGCAGGTAGCCTGCACTCCAGGTCCACGTCACTGCTTCAAAGCCTGCTGGAACCACCATAGCAAAATATCAGGGAAAAACTGGCTTCTAGAACAGAAGTGTCCTTCTCCATCTTCTGCAATCTAGAAATCTCAGTTGATGATGTCACCAGGTTTGCTCTCTTCCAAGCCTTCCCTCAACACCTAGATGACTGTAGTTTTGCTTTACCTTGATGTCTTCTTCCCTTTAGGTGACTCTGTGTGTCCTAATCTTATGAAGACACTAATTATCTTCATTCAAGACTCCTTTTTCAAATTTGGCTACATTATAGAGCTATGCTGAGGTTGGAAGACTTCAACATACAATTTTTTTAGCTATATATATATCTTTAATTGCAATTGTTCATTAAGGTCATTGGTCTGGTTTAAGACCTTGGTTTCTGCTATACTGTCAATGCTGCACTGTCACTGGAACTCCTCTAGGTTATCTTGCTGTTGTCCTGTGTTTGGGTCTGCAGGACTGATCACCTCATGTGCTCCAGCAGATTGAAGATGGGGTGATGTTGGGGTGGGTCAACATATAACCTTGGTTCTGGACCTGGGTAGTTGCAGGATTGATCAACCCACCAGCTCTCCCTTGTCCTCACCACCAGGGTGAGCTCTCCTGAGTTGTCCTGGCAAGTTCACCCCTTACAGCACTGAGCAAGGGGTGGGGCCAGTTCTCCTGTTGCATGTCCTCAGGGTCAGATCCTGCACACCTACAATTTCAGAGTCAACTCTACTGTGTTGCCCAGGTGTGGCATAGGGGTCTTTCTCCTGAGTGCTACAGCTGATGAGGGACAGGACCAGCTCTCCACCTGCCCCAGGCATTGACGGGCCGTAGAGGGGCATTTCTCTTCTGCCCATACCACCACATGGTAGATGAGTAATAGGAACAGCTCTCCCATGCTTGCAACTACAGGACTGGCTCACCCACACCTTGACCAACAGGATTGGCGCTATTGTGCTGCCCAGGTGAGGTGTGCCTGCTTTCCCTAATGTTGCATCTGTTAGGGAACAGGGACTTCTCCGCCATCCTCGTGACCTCAGAGTCAGCTCTAGCACCTACCTCAGGCATTGATGGATGTGGGAGAGCATCTCTCTCCCGTCCATGCTGCCACATGACAAATGAGTAATGGCAGCAGCTCTCTTCTATCGATTTTGGGACTAGCACATCAACATCTCACCAACAGGATTGACTCTATTGTGCTGCCCAGGTTCAACATACTAATTTTAAATGGGCACAGTTCATCCCCTAATGACCCTATACAAGAAATCTTAAAGAAGTAGTTTTGAAGCTCAACTCTAATGTTTGTGTTTCTTCATCTGAAAATTAGGGCATAGTAACACTACCTCTTTGTGTATTTGGGGTGGGGTATAGATCAAGTAGTTAAAATGGTGAAGAGAGGCTAATTCTCAAGAATAGGCTTTTATTCTTGTGATTTATGCTTTTTTATTCACATAATTTAGAGCACTGAAGGGCCATGGAGAGAGGGAGAGAGATGGGAAGAGAATAAAGAAAGGAGACATGGGGGACAGGGAAAGAGGAAAAAGGAGGGAGGGACTGAAGAAGGGAGAGGGGAAGGAGTGGAGAGACAGTGAGGGAGAAAAGAGGGAAGAGAGTGAAGGAGGGAGAGTGAGGGGAAGGGAGTGAAAGGGGGAGAGAGAGGAAGGGAGGGAAGGATGGGCAGAGAGAGAGAGAGACTAGGGAGTCAAAATATACCCATCTTTGTCCTGAAATTCAATAAGTATGGTCAGTTCTTTTCGCTGATTGAGAGTGCAGCATAGTTTACTTGTTCAAAAACCAGCTGTGAAAGTGGTTAGGTGAGAGCCGGAGCCACCTCCCCCGTGCCCACTTCTGTTCACCTATGATGCCTCAAAATGTAGCAATAAGCCCTTCTCCATCTTGACCTCTCCTACTGACATGTGCTCGCTACTTCTTTTCCAGCAAACCTAAGGCACACGGGACACTGCATGACTCCCTAGCTGTGTGTGTGTGTGTGTGTGTGTGTGTGTGTGTGTGTGTGTGTGTGTGTGTGTCCCTTCTTTCCTCCCTCCATCTCTCTCTTCCTCCTTCACTCCCTTCCCCCTCTTTCTCCCTCCCTGTCCCTTTGTTGCTCTAAATCACCTGGACTCAAGCTCAGCTACCCTGAGGCCATCATGTTATAGTACAGACCTTACTAGTACCTAGAGTGATGCTGGGAGATCTAACAATAGTCGATGCTATATAAGGAAAAAGATATATTTATTTACCAGAGAGAGAGAGTCGCACAGACCAGGAGTTAGAAGCATGGCTAGCTTCCAGGAACAAAGGGAAGCCCCTTTTCCTTTCACTTCCTTTTATTTCTACCTTGACCACGCCCTGTTGGGTGGATAGCTTTGTGGGTTCACTCCTACAATTCCCCTTTTAGTCTAAATAGAAGATTTAAATTTGATACAAACTCAAACACATACAACATATATACGTAGAGGGTGATAATTAAGTTATAATCTACTTATCCTAAACTAAACATATCCATTCCACCTAAATTCTAAACTTATCTGAAAGGGATACCTAAGTCTGAACACCTTCCAATCCCAACCCTAAAATAATTGCAAAGTAACACTAACAGGTGTAAACTATCCTCTAATGTCAATAGTAGGGAGATGGGACGTGGAATTCTCAAATTTACTTCCTGCTGAAGTGGGACGATGACAATCATGGGGACCTGTGGGAAGAAATTGTTTGTGTAACAAGAGTCTTAAGTAGGTCAGTTAGTCTCTGTTTTGCAGGAGAGGCTTGACTGAAGTTCCGGATTAGATTTTGATTTTGATTGAAGCTCTTGTCTGAAGCTCTGATCAGATTGTAGAAGATGCACTGTATCAGTTCCTTGGCCTGACGATGTGTCGAGTGATGTAGTTCCAAGCTGGTTTCAGGATGGTGCCTGTCAGGTGGGGTCGATGATGTGGGGCAGTTTAGATGTATCCAGTCGAATCAGGCGGAGTCGGGAAAGTGAATCCACATTCTCTTTCTGAAGCAGTTGAAGATCGCTGTCAAGAAATCCCTTTGTCTCTAGAAAACTGAAATATTAATGTTAGCACAGAAATTCTTAATTTCTATGTGTATGAATACTGGGAAAGGCAACCCTAAGGAAGATAATGCCTAATGTCCTGAACTGAATGCTTCCAGTCCAGAAGCTGACATGAGAATCCACAATTATCATCTGACTCCAGTCCCTAATCTTAAAGAAAAATAGATCAGAGACAAGCTGTTCCTGAGGATATATGGTGATTTCATGTCACCACATTTTGGGGTGACATGTTTAAAGTTACACAGCAGGGAAATCAACACAGTTAAACTCCAACTGCTTTGGGGCAGACTTTGTAGAGTAGTACTTAGGTTTCTAACAAAGTGAGGTCTATAACCTGTCCCTTCAGTGCTAAGCAACAGGTCTGTGTAATGAACTCTATGTCCTTGACCAGTGAGTGTTGTTTAAGTCATTGAAAACTGGCAGAAGGAACATCTGTTAAAGATAATTAATAACTTTAAAAGGCTAAGTCAACCTTGGGATAGCAGTGAGGGTAGAAAGTTACAAATTAAATTATGGTCAGAGAAAATCTTGGCAAAGAAGCTTGACCAATAATGGAAAAAAAGATTGGGGCACTCTGGGACACACTGAAAGGGCCAGAAGACCTATGTCCACCCACCCAGAGGCTCCCCTTTGTATTCCCAGGGGAATGTGGTAGACTTTTACTTGGACCACTTAGCCCACAAATCTCAGTGTTAATGTAACCATCAGCATCATTCAAAGATCCTGGCCAGCCTATCTCCCAGAACAAGGAGACCATGATACTGTACATCCACCGCCACCTCATTAGCGGTTCAGCAGATCTGTTTATCAGGGCAGCTTCCCACACTCCCTTCCCACATTCTTGAAATGAGATTAAGCCACAGTTCTTGTTCCTTTGGGATAAAGGAATGATGGTCAGGGAGTGCTGTGAATTATTGTACCATCAATCCTCTTTAACCTGGGAAAGCTTGCAGAAATCATGACGGCACTTGAGCATCTCAAGTTCATGTCTCTTTCAAAACCCAGATACTTGACGGAGCTTTCTTAAAGGAAACATGTTAAATGGTGAGGGCTTCAGCATTGTTGGTGGGGGTGGCTGAGAGAAGTTCCCCAGCAGTTTGACATTATAGTCTGATGACAAGGAAGAACTTCATTGGGGAGCAGGAAGATGCTCACACCAGCTGTCCAGGGATGTCAATGAGATGCCAGCTCATCATATCAATGGGACATCATCCAAGATTCCACCTGCTAGGACATTATCAAGTCTCCTGTCCTGTGTTTGCAGAAAAGGCAAATGGGGTCCCTAATGTGTTCCTCACCTGGGCAGTAGGTCTTAGGCTTCTGTCATAGGGTGCGAGATCAGAAAGGACAGAGGGTGTTTGTGGCACTCTAAGAAGCTGCATCTCAGGCTGCATTTTGAGTCTGCCTTGCAAAAGCAGAAGAGAGACTGGTGAGGGCTCCCAGCTCTCATTCCCTCTGCCAAAGAGGCATTGGCATAGCCCAGACAGTTTTCACGGGACTTGCTTCTTACTTTCCTGCAAAATAAAAATCTCACTAGCTCTGCAAACATGTCTTGCTTGAGAAGTAAAACTTTATAAGATGCCTGGTGCTTACTGGCAGTGTTTGCGCCTGTTTAGACTCTCTTGTCTCTCTCTTCTGTAGCCACTTGAGGGTTCATTTTCCATACCACACAATCAAAACATCCAAAGATATCAAAAGGGGGTCACATAACCTAATTTCTGTCCTCTTCATCAAAATCTTAGCTATCTACTTGACAGCAACAATACAGGGTGCTTGAGTGGGTTTCCAGAAGTTCACATCCTCAACCCCCTAGGTGGATTCACAGTTGCCAAATTTCCCCCTGGACCTCTTACTTACCCCCTCCTGCCCAATCACAGTACCCCTATGCCCTTAGACATAATTTACTCAGGTTGTGTATGAATTTTCTGGCTTAGTTCTCAGTACATACACTTTGCTCACTGAGATAATATTATGAATCCAGATACTTTTGCTCAGTGTATTAGACCTGATCCCCTCAAAAATAAAACCAAATCCCCAAATAAGTTCAATGAGGCATTCATCTCTAATGGGGTAAGGGGTCACATCCTTTGTGTATGGTCTAAGTGCTTGCTCAGTTTTTGTTTTTATTTTAATCTGAACTCCCCCCACAGGCTCATGTTTTGAACTATTTCATCTTTAGGAGGTTGTGGAAACTTTGAGAGGTTGGACTGGATTGGAAGGAAGTTGGTTACTGGGGACAGGTCCTGGAGAGTGTGTTATCCCTGGCCACTTACTGTCTTTCTCTCAAATACCTGGTCAGACAGAAGGTGAACCACTCTCCTCCACTGCACAGTCTTAGCAACCTAGTGTACCACCCATCCATATCTCAATGAAGCACCCATGTACTCAATCCGCTGATACTGTGAGTCCAGCTAAATCCATCATCTTAGAAGAGGTCCCTGTGAGATAGTCTCAGCACAACTCTAACCAATCCACTGAGATTCCACAACCCAATGGTTTGGGGGTAGTCACTGAGGACCTGGGGACCTTGCAGTTTCTGATTTAGTGGGTCTGAGATGAGGTTTGAGAGTCTGAATTTCTGTCTCCCAGAAGATGCTGCTGCAGCTGTATCTCATGTCAACCACATCACAGGCCCAGGCCAGAGGTCCACCCAGGCTTCTGCTCTCTCCACTTTCTGTAGAGCCCCATGTTCTACCTGCTCTCCTTCAGAGATATACCTCCCAATTTCTTGTGGAAGATCATTACCATTAGGCCTTAAGTCCCTGAAATACCAGTGCAGAGCAGTCCTATCAACAGTATCCCACCTACCCAATGTCAAAATCACATTGTGCTTCTTCTCTGAGTCAACATAAGCCGAGATACTGGGAGGTGATGGA
The DNA here is from genome assembly GCF_017639785.1 of Mesocricetus auratus. Lineage (NCBI taxonomy): Eukaryota > Metazoa > Chordata > Mammalia > Rodentia > Cricetidae > Mesocricetus > Mesocricetus auratus. The sequence continues at coordinate 111,643,198 of NW_024429189.1, forward strand.
CTCCGGGAAACTCCTTGTGGAGTTCTTATGCACTTGCAAAGTCAAGGACCCAGAAAGAAAGGCAGATGAGTGAGCCAGAAGGCATGTACATAAAGCTGGAACACATTGCACCTTCTCTGAGAGTCGTTGGGGGATCAAGAGACTCTACAGGAACAGTCAGAGTAGTTTGGTGGCAGGTGAGCCTGGAGGAAGGGTCTGAAAAGTAGTGTCAAGGAGGCAATCTGCTAACTTGAATGAACACAGACTCAACAAAGGAGCAAGCATTTGGCCATCAATGATGAAACTGCTGAGAACTGAAAGTCTAGCAGACATAAGCAGATGCAGAAGATGCCAATCAGGGTGATAGAGATGGGCAATATCCAGAGCACCTCTTCAGGGGCTGGGACATTAGAGAAAGGTATTCTCCACTTGTCTCCATATGAGCAGCAGTTCTGTAGAGCCTTGAAGGTTGAATATCTGATCCAAAAGAGCTGGGAAATGGAAAAGCTCTGTTAGGGATCATGGCCTAATGGGTTTTCACTCTGAGTACAATTTGGAGAGTGAAAGGGATCTTCACAGCGCTCCATGCTTTGGGCTGACCTGTGGTCTAATGCACCTAAGGGCAGACTTGACATTCTAGCTGTGCTAGCACATTTTCCAGCCCTGAAGCGTGAGGATGAGTTCATGTGAGTTCAGTGGTGTTTTTTAGATTTTGTTTGGTTTCATTTTTAAACAATAAAAACTACCAAATGTAGTGGCTTGAGTCTGGAGACTTTAATTGAGCAAGAAAAGGTTATTCCTTTAGCTCACTTGTGCTCTGGAGTTTTGGGTACCTTTTTCAGGAGAGTTGAAAAACAGCACCACAGCATCACATTGCTATCTATTTATTTTGATGTTATCTACTTTCACACCATCAAGTGTTTCTCAACAGTAGCCCCTGACACTTGAGAACTTGATGTACTGATTGGCAGCATCCAGCATGTTTAACCTAGAGTGAGAGCCACTAAAGCAACCATAAAGCCTGTAGATATTTTTGTAGAGGTTTCATCTTCCAATAGATTTAGGTATTACATCATTGGTATTTATTAGAGTTTCATAATGACCTTTAGAATTATGCTGTCCATTGGCTGCATGGGGCCATTGAAATTTAAAGTAATGAAAACTAAATAAAATTAAAAATTGAGTTCTTGGGGCATTGCTCATAACCACACATGGTCAGTGACTGCCATGCTGGACAGCACAATGTCAACCATGGCAGTATTATAGAATGCCCCACTGTACAACTGAATCACACACATTATCGTAGGTTTTCCAATCATGGATAGAAATGGACCTACCTAGATATGAGTCAGGTATCTACAGAAGAACAACAATACATCCTCAGGGATGCACCTGTGTAACTTACAGTGGGGTGGGCCGGGATATGTACTAACAGGCACAAATGCCTGGTGTCTAGACACATCCTACATCCCTGTTACTCAGAAAGAAGATAGGTGGTTAAAGATTAAGCTTTATTCCCCACAAATGCCTCTTTTGATGATAATTCCTTTTCTTGTAGATGCCACAGTATAAACCAGAAATCTTTTTATATCTCACCTCCTATTACTTCTATTTAAGAAATGTCTTTGCTTGGGTGCATCTAAGCTCTCATTTTGAGGAATTTTGGTTGGTATTTGCGTTTCCAGGCACTGTATTCTCTCTAATGTTTAGATTTCACTCTCTCCTTCATTTAATCAAACATTAATCATTCAATCCTGAACCTGGCATCATAGAACCCAAGCCTAGAATCACCCACAAGCTGTCCACCTATCTGAGAATAAGGTTCAGACATGTTAAGTAAAAACTAAAGTGGTATGTGACAGTTAGATGTGTAACAAACAGCCCCTAAATCTCAGTCACACAAAAATATTAGCATTTATTCCTCATCTACCACTCATTTTGGTACCTGTTTGAACTGGTAGCAGCTAATCATTGGAAGATCTCAATGATAACAGAAATATAAGAGAACAAGTGAAACGTGTCAGGTCCCTTAAGGCTGGATTCAGAGCTGGTGAACCATCATGTCTGCTCTCATCAAAGTAGCCATATGCCATGCCCAAAGCCAAGGCCCAGAAAGGGACATTCTGTATCATATAAAAATAATTACAGCTGGGCAGTGATGGTGCACGCCTTTAATCCTAGCACTCAGAAGGCAGAAGCATGTGGATCTCTGTGAGTTCGAGACCAGTTTGGTCTACAAGATCTAGTTCAAGACAGTCCCCAAAGCCACAGAGAAACCCTGACTCAAAAAAAAAAAGAAAAAATAATAATACAAAGTTATCTCAACTATGATTTGAGTCCAGGGTAGAGTGAGTATTATATCCTCTAATTCAGTCCATTGCTATCATGTTTTTACTTCATCCAGTTATTCTCAACCCAACAGAACACCATCAGTTCACTGGGTAAGTCCACAGGACTTGAATTTCCTAAGAAAGTCCCCATTTCCATCCCTCATAGGTCAATCTCACCTGTCAGTCCTTTTCTAAAGGACAGAGTTGCAGTTGTCAGTGACAGCTGCAACAAAAACACTAAGTTCCTATAGTTTCATTCTTTATGAGAGTCATCGTGAACACAAATGATACACTATGTCATTTATCCTTTGAGTGGTATATTTATTCAGGAACAGCTGGCCACAAGTGAATACAAGTGTGTGATTCCCTAAAATATAGATCTTCTCTATGCATTCCCAATTTGCCATTTCATCCTACCAAGATTTTCAATGCAGCACACTCTCTTACAGCCTTGAAAATCTATCCTAAATTCCATTTTCTCCCTATGCATCCGTAAGAATCCTTTTTTTGAAACTTTCCTTCAATTTTGTGCAGCTAACCATAGCTTCTTAGGATAGCTTTGAATTTATTTTAGTTATAATTATTATACCTCTGTATTATTTGGATTTGTAAAGTATCAAATTATGATTGTCACCAAATCTGTTTCACATATGTCAGAACTAAGAAAACTACAGGACAGATTCCGTAGCAAGGACTTGAACTCAGTGTGGCCATGTCAGTCCAAAAGGAGGTGAATTGTTCTGTTTCAGTTGAGAAATACATTTTTATTCCATGTTTATAGTAAGTAGCCTCAAATTTTGATATCAAATTTGACAGAATCAAATCCATCTTTACAACAACTGCAGCTCATTTCAATAGTAACTGGATACTTCTTAGTCTTGACCTTTGGGGTCTAAGTATGTCTTCTTGAGAACACATAAGCATAAGCCATGTCTCTACTGAATCTTTATTCCTCGGTATAGCATGCTACTTATACTACAACTTGAAGTATTTATGTGAAACTACTGTAGTGTCTCTCTACATCTCCTGAGAATGTTATCCACCAAACACAAGGAAAAACAAAGAACAAAGTAAGAAGAAAATTCATTTTCATAGTCTGAGTCCCTCAGTCCTGCTGGGAAAGCATTGAGTATTTCTGTTTCTAGCAATATGCCCATTTGATGACCTATGCCCTTTCCAGTATAAATGTGGGCCATCATATAGAGCCAGTTAAATACTACAAAAGCATCCCATAGAAAGTCTTAGAGGAGTTCTGGACAAGAAGAAGGTCCCTTCCACTTCTTCTGACAACTCCTCTACATGGTTTTATGAATTAGTGTGAAATGCCTGACCTAGCAAGGACTATAGGCTAAGCCCATTACACTCTAGCGTATCAAACTGTCCTTATTATCTGAAAATCAGGAGTGAGTTATCCCTAGGGGGCATTTGAATACGAGATCCTAGTCAAGATCTAACAAAACAAAATGCACACTCTTGTGGACATATGCTAGCCACAGATGTCCCTACCCCTGAGACACACTCATCTGATTCAACCATGTCATAATTACTTCTGAGGACTTTCCTACTGACCACTTCTTACCATTCCACCAACTATAGTGTTTGGGTTTTTGTTTTGTTCAGTGTTTTGGTGGGTTTTTCTAGATGCTTTGTCTTCTGTATTTTCCCACTATTATTATATCGCCCAAAAACATTTGGAATTTTACGAGAGAGAAAAGTCCTTCATTTCATTCAATGGCCTAATCCAATTGTTGACCGTTGTCTATTTAAGAACTCTGTCTGCTTACCCCTTTTATAGACATAAAAGTGCATTGAGTCCTTTGTTTTCTTGTTCGGGATACAGGAGAAGGCACAGGTTGAAAACTGGTAAATATTCTGGAAGTCAAGAGAAAAAATAAAACTGATTCAAGAATAATGAATATATTGGTCAAAGAAGGAAAGAACATGACATGTCTAACCAATGTTAATTTAACTGTCCTACTTTATTAGTTAGTGGATCTGGAAAAACACAGTGGCTTTCCTTGATGAATGTTCACTGAGTGGTTCATGAACAAAATAGAAGAATGGGAAACCTCACGTGCTCTTTCCCTTCCTAACTGTAAAAATATAGACCAGGACTCTTCTGTGAGAACCTCTAAGATAATTTAAAACATACCCTATGTGGGCACGAGACCAAGAGAAGTGCAGTGGAGGAGGTAAGAAATTCTGCTGCACTTAAGGCACTGAATTCCATCCTGCCAGAACAGTGTGCTGAAATTGCAATGAAACTCATAACTCTACTTCTCTAGGAGGGAAAAAAATACATAGGACATCTTTCATTGGCTGTTGGGAGCTGCCCAACTGGGATTTAGTCCCTGTATTGTCTGATAAAGAGAACTGAAGAAGAAAGATGACAAGCATGCTATGGGTGCTTGTGGACCTCCGAGAACAGTGTAACAACCCCTTTCATTGTCCCCAGCACCAGAGAGGTTATGTTATCACATCTGACACTAGAGGGAGCATGTGAGTAGAAACAGGCTGAGCTGTGCAACAGGCTCAGTGAAGAGGAAGGGCAGAATCTCTCCTGCTGAGCATGGTCTCCTTGGTGAAGACAGCCCACAGCCTGGCAACAAGCAGCTTTGTCTCAGTGCCTGAATCCAAGCCACACATTCACAGATAATTTTAGAAATTTACAATGTGACCCAGTCAAAGGAACAAACCAAATAACCAGAAATGTCCTGGGGAAATGGCAGTCTCCAAATTAGCTGTATTTAGGAATATATATATATGTTATATATGTGTATATATGCATAAACAACAATTAATAGATAAAAAGGTCCATGAATTCGAAGAGAGCAAGGGTGAGAGGTTTAGAAGGAGGAAAGGGAAGGGATAAATGATGTAATTTGTGTTATACTCTCAAAAAATAAAAGAAGTAATAATTTTAAAAAGAATTCAAAATGACTGTTATCAAAGTGCTCATTGAGAATGCAGAAGTCAACAAAGACAAGAAAATGATGTGAGCAAAAAGAGATGAACTATGTGTGTATATATATATATTGTCCCTGGAGGAAATCAATAGGATGTCCTTAGCAGAGAGAGGTCATTCGAGACCATGGAACTAGAGGAGCAAAACGGAAAAAGAGACCTGGTAGCTCCAACCTGTAACCTACTCCGAGGCAGGAGGATGGCAAGTTCAAGACTCATCTCTACTGCAGAGGAAGTTCAAGGATCATGGATTTAGTGAGGTACTGTCACAATAAAATAAAAGTTCAAAAACAGGGTTTGAGATATAGCTCAGTGGTAGAGTGTTTGCCTAAAATGTGTGAGACCTTAGGTTCAATCCCAGTACCATACAAAAAGGAAAAGAATGGAGAAAATCTGAGACTTCCAGCATATCAAATGCACCGATATATACATTATAGAAAAATCAAAGACAGAGAAAAATCAAAGAGAGAACTTGAATAATGTCCAAATTGCTTTCAAATTTGAGGAAGGTATATACAAATTTGGGAAGTTTGAATAACTAATGGTTACATAACTACTCAAACCAGGAGCTGAGATGTAGCTCATTGGTAGGCATCTTGACTAGCATTGTAAGCCCCTAAGTCTGAATTGCAGCAATGAAAAATAAATTAACTGGTAATCTGGCCCAGTGATTTATGCATGGTAAGCAAGTACTCTACCAACTGAACTAATACCAGCCACTATGACCTGTTAGAGATTACTTACAGCAGTTTTCCTGGTGGTGTGGTTCAGATCAAAAACTTAGAAGGGCTGTTGGTACTACTGGAAGGTTTGTGACTGACTGGGGTTCCTTCAGAGGAAGTGAAATCATCATATCCCTTAATGTGCCTTAAAAAGTGATATTAAGACCTCAGTTCCTCCTGCTATCTGCTCTGTGGTGGTTTGAATAGGTATGATCCCCCTAGACACTATTAGGCACTATTAGGAGGTGTGACCTTGTTGCAGTGGGTGTGACCTTGTTGGAGGAAGTGTGTCACTGTATGGATGAGCTTCGAGTCTCATATGTTCAAATTACACCCAGTGTGAGACACAGGTCTCTTCTGTTGCTTTCAGTTAAACCTCAGAAACTGTAAGCCAGGCCCAGTTAAATGTTTTCCTTTATAAGAGTTGCCATGGTCATGGTGTCTCTTCACAGCAATAGAGGCTTAACTAAGACAAGCTCCTAGATTATCAAGAGCTAAGCAGTTTAGCCCTATCACTCCTCCCCCTATGGTAAATTGCTTTGTCAACAGCCCAAACAAAGGAGAATAGTGACCGTAGACCTTTAAACCCATGAGCCAAAAGCAACTCTTTCAGTTGACTCTCCTCTGGTATCTTGTAATTGTGATAGGAAGCTGAGCTACCACAGAAAAAAACTGATGTTACTGAGGTTGTATACAGCATGACATACTTCATAAGGGTTGACAATTTTTGTTCTGGAGTTTAGATTGTCAAACTTTGGATTATCAAATGTTTCTGACTTCTCCAATGTTTTTGTATGAAAATGAAACTCAATACGTGTCAGAATCTTAATAGGTTTAGAGTTCTACTGAATAAAATGAAATTTATTATGTTTTTATTCAAACTTTTTTAAAGTTAAAACAAAGACTCTTTCAAGCAGTAGGTGAGAAATGACTCATTGTATACAGGGGCATTTCTGTGACCCTGCTGGTGGATTATTTCTTCCAGAGCCTTGTAGATTAGAAAGGAGTGGAATAAGATATTCAAAGGCTAAAAGAAACTGCCAATTGGGAATAGTCTGCAACAAAACTCCCCTAAAAAAAATAAAAGATATAAAGATTTTCCCAGACAAGGCTGAGAATTTGTTAGCATCAGACCTGTCAACAAATGCTGATAGAGGCATGGGTAAGATAGACAGCACCATGAAGGTCATTATAAGGCTGCACTTGCAGATATATAGTCCCATAACATTCTAATGTCAATGCATATCCTTTAATTCAGGCAAATAACTTAAGAATGTATGCGGACAAAACTAATTAGAAATTAGTGATAAATGATATCAGAAGCTCACAACACAAGAGACGATGTGGAAAGTCACCTGGTTTATAACTCACAAGAGGTCTATTCTGTATGTTAAAGCTATCTAGCTGGAGGAAACAATCAGGGATTGTTGGAAAACAAAACAAAGATAGCTTATGACTTAGAATGTGCTTGCTTGATGACAATGTGAGTATCCATAGGTATAGGGTGAACAGAAGCTAGTACCCCACCATAGTTGATTTCAATTATCTAAATGATCCAAGAATTTGCTGGAAAATAAATATCCAAAATCCTCACCATCTTGGTCACTTACAATGGCCAGGTAACCAGTGTGCTGAAAGATTCTCTGATAATGAAAATAAATAACAAATCAGGACCAAGACCACCTGAGAAAGTTAAAAAGCATAAATTCAAATTCTAAATTAGAACTCAGACATTAGGAAAATGTCTCCCCAAGTCTTCTCCAAAAGCAGGGTGTCCTTCCTTCATTCAGATGACAGCCACCCCCTTTCATTTGACTCAGTAATATGTAACCCTGTTTTCTTATTTAGCACAGTTTTCATAGCTCACACATAAAATCCATTTTGCCAAAGGGATCTTAAGTGTCAAATTAGGCTACAGTGGGAAAGGACTGGCTGTCCATAGGTCAGCCAGGGAGGCATGCCCCAAGGAAAACATCATCTTCCATATCTAGAACAGCAAGAAGGTACAAGTCTCCATGGAGGTGCTCTGAAACAGCGTCAGAGAAGTTCATTCTTGTCCTTGAGTTGCCAGTGTGGGGAAGCAACATGCTAGCTGCGTAGTAATGAAAGTAATTACATGAATAACCCCATCATGATGTAGAACATAATTGGCATGACCATGTCAGAATGTGTGTGGAATACAGATGCCAGTGACTTTAAACCTATTGAGCATGATGGTTCAAAATGTTCTGTTACAAAGTCTCCTTATCCATCATAGAATATTTAAAATAAAGACAAGACATGCCAACTTTCCATTGTAGAATGGTAACACTTCCCTCTATCACCTTTTCATGATCAGAAAGCTAACAGAAAAAAAATGTGCTGGAAGCAGCATTCTGTGTGACTTGGTTTGGTATTATGTATATAAAGGAAGATTATGTAAATGATGGAGGATAATTTTTAAAGAATTTTGCAAATGTCTGTCATTCCCTTGTAATTATTAAGCAGCTCCACAGACGGTTCAGGGGCTGTCTGTCCACACTTTGTCTGCATAATTCAGCATTACAGTATTGTTTAAGACCAAGCAGGAGGGCCACACTTTCATAAACCTGAGGTGCAGATGTTGAAATGTCATGTAAGAAGATGACTGCCAACCTGATCCAGGCTAAAGCTCCCTTGAGGGGGGGGAGGAATGTAAATGTTACAAGCTTGGGTTTCATTTTTCTGAGTGAAATGTGACAAGTACTAAAGGGCCAATACTGTGTGTATCTACTTACATGGGGTACCTAGGTCAGTCAAGGTTAGAAACAGAGAGTAATGGCAGTTGACAGGACATGGGGCAAGTGGAGAATGGGGATTGCTAGTTAAGCAGATGGCAGTGATGGTAACAGTGGTTAGTGATGTCAGAAGTTTTGTAAGAAAAAGTCACCCACAAAAGCACAAATGGGTGGACATCAGATATTTGGTGCCTTTGAGGCTAACTGCAGCACAATTCATAGTAGCTAAGTTATAGAACGCAGCTGGATACCCATCAACACAGGAATAGAAAAAGAAACTGTGGTATACATGCACAATGGAATTTTTGTCTGCCATAAAGAAGAATGGAGTGATATCACTGGCAAGAGAGTGTATGAGGCTGAAGATAAGTAAATTAAATGAGTCTCAGAAAGACAAATATTGTATGTCTTCATTCATTTGTGATTCCTAGGTCTTTATATAGATATATAAAACTGTGACACAAAAATAGAAATGATACTGCCTAGGAAAACAGAAGTAACTAACAGGAGAGGGAGGGGCATGAAAGTAGAAGGGGTTGTCTAAGAGAACATGCTCAACATTTAAGAAATGCTTGTATGAAAATCTTTAAACTAAATGCATATCCCTATGTGTATAATATGTATGAATAAATACACATCTGTGTATTTGCTAGCAACCACACACTTAAAATAGTTACAATGGTAAATCATATATCTAATTTTTAAAATCTCTCTTTTATTTTAAATTGAGTGTTAGTGTGTGGGTCTTGTGTGTGAGTGCACAGTCACTGTACATGTGAACACAGGTGCCTCTGGATGCCTGAAACATCAGGTTCCATGGAGCCAAAGTTGCAGGTGTTTGTGAGCTGCCTGACACAAGTCTGGCAACAGAATTCAGGGCCCTTGCAAGAGCAGTATATCCTCCTAACTGCTGAGCCATCTCTCCAACCTTTATCCTAATATTCCTTTAAGCTTTGAAAATGTCGGCTCCAGATGCTGGCAAACATGACTCTGGGTGTCCCTCTGTCCCTCTCAGCTGTGGGACTTGGAGAAGCAACTTCCGTTCCATCTTTGGAAAATAAGATACCCATGTGTACCCACCAGGACTGTCACAACAGTTAGACCATGTGGCAGATCCACACACAGCCTCAAGTACATGACTTCAGGGCACCACTAGGCCTTGGGACAGCAGAACATGTTGATTCCAGTGTTCAGAGCATCTGTCAGTCTGGAGCTGGTGGAGCTCAGCAACATCTGATCCCTGGCATGACCTCCACAGCAGGACAGATGTGGGACTTTCCCTTTGCCTCTGCCACACATTACTAAAAGCTTAATTGCTTCAAACAACCCGAGTTGATTGTCTGACAGTTCTAGAGGTTAAAAGTCAAGCATCAAGATGTTGGAAAGGCTGAGCTCCTTCTAGAAGCATCAGAGGGACTCTGCCTTTCTCAGCTGCTAGAGGCTGCTTAGGTTCCTTGAGGATGACATTACCTGAGTCTCTTGCTACCATTACCATGTCCCTGTAACTCCCTCCAACCCCCATTCCTATCCCTTTTAAGGGCCCTGGTGACTGTTTAGGGACTTTCTGCAAAATGCTTCCCACCATGATACTAACACATCCTCAGCTTCTGCAGTCAGGAGCCTAGCTGACTGCCCCAGATACCTTTCCTCTTAGGAGACCATCAGACAGACCCTGCCTGTCACCGCTGAGCCATACACCAGGCACAGGGGCAATCATGTCATAGGTTAGGCATCCTTGACAAGATGTGCTGAACCCATCTTTGACAGTCCTTCACAAAACACCCTTCCTTAGCTGCAGCTACTTGGACTCTGCTGACTGAGCCTTGCAGACTGCCTGCCCTGCAGGGTGTCTTCACAGCGGGGTGTATGGGCACTAAGTAGAAGCATGCTTTCCATGTAACTGGGTGGGGTGGGGGATGGGAATTTTATCTGTTTAGAGCAGTCGTTCTCAACTTTTCTAATGCTGTGACCCTTTAATACAGTTCCTCATGTTGTGGTGACCTCCAACCATGAAAGTGTTTTCTTTGCTACTTCATGACTGTAATTTTGCTACTGTTATGAATTGTAATGTAAATATTTCTGTTTTCTGATTGTCTTAGACAATCCCTGTGAAAGGGTGGTTCAGCTCTGAAAGGGGTAGTGACCCACAGGTTGAGAACCACTGGTTTAGAACATTAGTTTTTGTGTCACTCAGCTGGCTCAGGTCTTGGCCATGTGATTCCATCAGATTGCCGTAATCTTCCATTGCCTTCATCTGTGAAATAGAGATCATAGCATTTATTCCTTGTTTCATTCAGCTAGGACCAGAGGAACAAAATGCCACAGGTGTGATGGCTTCACTGGCACAAAGCTTTCTTGTTTTCTCCTCACCGTTTGGAAGGCTGGAAAGCTGAGTTCTGAGGCTGCTCTTCCTGGTGTGGTGGTGGCCACCATATCCAGGGGTCTTTACCTGATCTCCTTTGGATATCTTTGGGTTCTGAGTTCCATTTCTTCCAAAGACAGCACCAGTATATGAGTTGAGGCCCATCCTAATGATCACCTTCCATCCTGTTGTGTATTCCAAGACCTTGTCTCCAGGTACATTTTCCCTGTGAGGCTCCAGGGTCAAGACCCCACTCTTTTGAGTTCTGAGGAAATACAAGTTGAGCTGAATGGCATGCACACATCTCAGAAGAGCTGCAGGAGAGTTAAATTAGTTAAGTCATGCAGGGAAACAGCTTTAGAAGGCCCTGGTGTTTAGAGTCACTAGATGCTGCTGTTATTATTTTTCAACGGAGTTGTGTGATACATTCCCACACTTTGTCTGCTGTACAGTAGCCCAAGTATTTATAAAGGAGAGAAAAGGCTTCCTGTGCCTTCACTTCCTTTAAAGTTCCCTACCCAGCGCTGACTTTTACAGGCATGGCCATTCCTAAAGGCTGAAACACCACCATCAAGGGGGAGAGCGTTGGGTTTCTTGCTCTACGGCCCTGTTTATATGCTGTTTAAAGGAGACTGCCTGGCTCTTTGAAATGCTCATTAGCAAGGAGTCAAGCTTTCCAGTTCAGCAAGCCAGGCTTTGGTTTTCACGGCGCACTTTTGATCTGCTTAGCTCCTTTCCTGCAACTCCTGGAAGCCAGAATTTTACATTGAAAAACTGAGAAAAAGAGACGCATTTGTACATTTCAGTTGCCCAGCTGGTACCAGGAATTCTGCTGGGGAGACTCCAGTCCTCTCACAGGGAAACCACGGACTTCCAAAGTATGGATCGAAGGCATCCTAATAGTGTCCACGAACGAATTTATTATACCTTGAGCAGCCAAGTGTCTGCATTTGCCTACTTTCTTTACAAAGGAAAGTATCCCTGGTTAAAGCTGGGGGGTAGCATTGTCTATAGCTATAAATATTAATATTTAAAAGGCCACTTGGAGCCCTGACAATTTCACTAAGCAACAGTAGTGTAAATTCATTCCTAGGGCCTAAGGCCTCCTCAGCCATGGGGTTTTGATGGGCAGGCAGGAATTCTCTATGTGCAGCAAGCTTCTCCTATCAACAGCCAGTCAGTCAGGAAGGAGTTGGGGGGAGGCTATCTGTTCCTGCTGAACTATTAGCTACTGAGGGGTTCTGGTAAAAAAGAGGTCATTGTCTTCAGGCTTCAGACTTTAATTTTGATTCCAAGTCACACACAGGATCCTGGTTTTACTCAATGTATCAAAAAACAAAACAAAACAAAAATCCTAAAGCAAAAGATATAAGTATGGGGCTAGATGGGGGTAGTGGGGGTAGGAGGGAATTGAGAGGCTGGAGGACTTGCAATAATCAGAATGTTCTTTATTCACATATGAAACAGTCAATAAATTCAATAAAAGATTTTTGAAAGATTTACTCCATGATGTTAATAGCAGTTTGTCCAAACTGCTGCCACCTGAAATACCCATTAGCCAGTAAATAGGTGAACAAATTGGATATAGCTCAGCAATAAAAGGGAACATATCAATGTCGCAAACAGCAGCATAGATGAGTCAAGGATGCAGAGTGAAAGAAGCAGACGGGAAGTGTGAACACTGCATAGTCCCTCTTGTGTGTGAAGTCCTGGATGACTGAGACTGCTCTGTCTGAAATTAGGGCCATGGTTAGATAGGAATACATGTCCTCTATCATGTTGACAGTATAAAGGCACAGATATGCTACTTTTTTATGACTTGTTAAATTACAGATTTTATGTGGGTGCATTTTATAACCTATAAGCTGAACTTCAAAACTTTTGCTGAAAAGCTTATTAGTAAATGTGGTGGTTTGAAAGAATACAGCCCTGAAAGGGAGTGACACTATTAGGAGGTGTGACCTTGTTGGAATATGTGTAGTCTTGTTGGAGGAATTGTGTCATTGTGGAGGCAGGCTTTGAGCCAAGCCCAGTATCTCAGTTCACTTCCTGTTGCTTTTGATCAAGGTGCAGAAATCTCCAGCACCATATCTGCTTATACACTGCTATACTCCCCAGTCACCATGCTGCCTGCCATGATGATAATGGACTAACTAAACCTCTGAAACTATAAGCTGCCATCTCAATTAAATGTCTTCCTTTTTAAGAGTTGCCATATTCATGGTGTCTTTTCACAGCAATAGAAACCCTAACTATTACAGTAAATAGTAGATCATTAAACTAAATTTAAGAAAATTAATTTCATGTTCACAGGGTGAGTGATTAGAAAGGCTTTTGACTTTTCATATTGGGATATGTGTTCTCTCTTCCACAGTCTACATCTAACTCATGAATGCTGTGAAATGTTCCGCTTTGAGGATAGAAAACCTCTCTTTTTTGAAGTACTGCATTAAATGCTTCTCACAATAGACATTTACTATCCATATCTACAAGCTCTTTGAAACAACAGTCTTGTCACAAAGGAAATTATCCACCATTGCACCATTGCCTAAGAGACAGGGAAGACATCCCATAGTGACCTGAAAATCTTAATGAACTTCTAGAGGATGGAAAGAAAGATATGACTCAATTGACCAGGAACCCAAATTTCTTTAATCCAGAGCACTTACAAGAAAATGTTCAAGAGGAGATAGGGGACATGATTGTAGACACATTCATAGAACATTAAGCATAGACTAAAGGGGGGGTGTGATATGAGTTTTTTGTACAAAAGAAGGAATTGAGGTAATTAACTGGAAGATTGTTACTTGGGCCTTGGGTGTCTCTTGTCACGTAACTAGCCACCCAAAACTTATTGCTATAAAACAAGAGTGATTTAATTCAGCTCAGTGAGTCGGTGGTCCCAGACTATCGACAGAGCATAGCAAGACAATCGCACCTATTCTGCAATGTCTAGGAACTCTAATGAAAATCTCAGAATATTAGGTGCATGGCAACTACACTGGGATGAGTAAAAAGCTAGGACTCACTGGTACTCATCTGGAGCACCCACAAGTAATCTTTTAGTGTGTCTTAGACTATTTCACATTATGTTTGCTTTGGATATCAGAGTACCTTCATGGCAGCTTATGACTCTGAGATTTGCCTGAGAAAAATGGGCAGCTGTTGCATGATCTTTTCTGACCTCTCCTCAAAAGTGTAATTTCATATCTGACAAACTCTATTAAGTCACCTAGTCCACAGAAGTCAGTTCTTCCCATGTCAACAGACTAGTGGCTTTCCCAAGAAAGAGCCAGAAGAATCATTTTAAAGTAAGTAACTGTGTGCCTAAGAAAGTGGGTGACTGAGTCTGGGGATTCTCTGGACCTTTCCAATGCTGAAAATCATAAAGAGACTCTTGACCAAGAGAAGATATTACATCCTCTTTGATTTTGGTTTTTACAGGCTCTGAGTTTTCCTACAACACTGACTATGTACTCTAACATGAAGTTCCCCTGGGTGTGATGAACACTTACAGAGCCAGCAAACAGCATTACTATTGAAGGACTCTTAGCAGGTAGCCTGTACATGTACAAACCATGGCAGGCAAGTTCCCAATACATCTCAATGTATGGCAATGCTTTCTGAGACTGGCAGACATTTTAGAATCCTTCCCAAATAGAGGACCCAAATGGATAAACAAAACAGCTGTCCACCATGTAACCAAAGATAAGTCCTGTGATAGAAACAATTTGTTGTTGTTGTTAAAGGCCTGCCTGGTTAACAGAGTGAGTTCTAACACAACTAAGGCCACACAGAGAAACCTTGTCTCAAAAAAAAAGAGGAAGGAAAGAAGGAAGGAAGTCTTTTGAACATTTTAATTAGTGTCTTCAGAGAGCTCCACAAAAATATTGAAGCCATAAAATAAGGACAAGCTGTTATTTTTTTCAGAGTCATGGAGATCGTATATTAGACTTTTAAAATATATTAAAAATAGTGTTGACAATGCAAAAGTCAATTTAATATATACATAAGAGGATTTGAAAAGTAGAAAGTGGGGCTAAGAATGTCGCTATTGGTAGACTTCATGCTTGGCACACATAAAGCCCTAGGTTCATTCCTAAAACTGGACATGGTGATGCACGTCTGCAATCCCAGCATTCAGCAAGTAGAAACAGAAAACTCGGAAGTTCAAAATTGTCCTCAGCTATATAGCCAGTTCGAGGCCAGTCTAGGCTACATGAGACTCTGTAGGTGAAGTTTTCTTGCACACCCACCCGTTTCCAAATAACCGTCATGGAGACAATATTAATTATAAATGCTCAGTCAATAGCTCAGGCTTATTACTAACTAGCTCTTACAACTTAAATTAGTCCATTTATATTAATCTGCATTATGCCACATGGCATCACCTCGATTTCATCTTGCACCTCCTGATTCCTCTCCATGTCTTGCTGGTGACTCCTCTGACTTAGCCTTTCTTCTTCCCATGTCCTTAGTCTGATTCTCCCACCTAACCTTACCAAGTCCAGCTATTGGCCAGTCAGCTTCTTTATTAAGCCAATCACAGTGACATGTATTCATACAGTATAAAAGAATATTCCACATTTTCCCCTTTTTGTCTAATTAAAAAGGAAGGTTTTAACTTTAACATAGTAAAATTATATATAACAAAAACAGTTATTAAGTAAGAATTACAGTTGCAATATCCAGTCCATTTGTATTTGGCAAAATTAGAGAATGTTTTATTTATTCTATCTTGATAAGTCCAAAGCTCTGTAGCTAATCTACCTTCTATTGTAACTAAGGAAAACTATAACTACGACTATCTAGTCTTCAACTCCATCAAAGACCCCAGAATGGTGATATGTTACCTAATGACAGGAGCATTGGACTGCCTGGACAGTCGCCCAAAGTTCTTCTGTAATGTTGGGGCATCCTTCTTTGACCCACATACCTAGTATATCTGACAGGCTTTCCTGTGAAGCAGGAAATTTTGAAGGAGTGCCCTACCTTATCTTAGCAAAGTTTGACAGTCAATATGTGTCCTGCTGGTTCAGTTTGGACAATATAGTGTCAGCAATTGAGGCAAGAGTGATTTTTTGCCCATATGGCTAGCTTTTGCCATAAGGAAAGCAAGCTCCATATGGAGTTTCTTTGATGCCCATTATCATCTCTGAAGTAGATTAGTGCTGCCAGGAACAGACATGTCTCACTGTCAAGAAAAGTCTTACATTATTAAAACACTTTAAATGCCATATTCTGTATGCCTTTAAATATTTGAAGACCAGGTATCTATCTAAATACACCTGTTTAACCTTGAAAACATACCTAATATAGCCAGAAGTTTGATTATTATAGATGACTAACTTCTAGCCTCTATTTCTTAGTTATATATTGTATTTTTTAATGAGTTGTATAAGCACAATATATGATTAATGGTTATTTTTTGGATTAAAGTACATTCAATAATTTACCTTTTTCCTATCATCTCTGTATCATTCTCCCCTTTTTCTTTAGAAAGAGATCTTTAAATTTAACTTTTGTTTATCTTTTTTTAACTAAGACAAATAACAATTTGTAACCAACCCTCCTTAAATGATAATAAACATCCATAACCCATCTTTTGGGAATGTGGGCATCATTCTCTAGACTGTTGTTTTGGGGTGTTGCCACCTTTGGGAACCTTGATAAAATCAGAATAATTGCTAGATCTTGGCTAGAGTAGTTCGTGGGGCTGGATCATCTCATCCAACAGCCTTGAAGCTGTTTGGGATACAGAATTTTGAGGAGACTATAATAGAGGCATTTGAAATGGTGGATCACCAGGGACATCCATTTTCATTGGTGTTTGGTCCCCTTGTTCTGAAAATACATAAACTTTTAAAGGTAACATACATTACAAGTTGTGGAATATGTGGTATGCACAAGTCAGTTAAAGATGACTTTTTTGTTTTATGTTTGAGCAGGTAAAATATACATTACATGCTTTGTAGTTTTGTTTTGGATTTATTTCTTTATGTCTTTAGTCAGGATTTTCAAAGGGTCTTCCTCAATCAAACCTGATCATCTTTAACCAGGAATGAATCCACAGCCTCTCATTTCCTGTGGAAATAAAAGCAAAACCTCTCCCCCAAATCAACATACATTTTGACTTCCATTTTGAAGTCAAGATATTTTTAAAATATATAGGTTGGTTTAATCCAGAAGCTTTTATAATCAAATGTCTCTAAGCAACTATTGCTTCTTTATTATCAGTCAAAAGATTTAAAGACAACACCATAACATACAGGATCCAGACTATTTTTCATCTTTATGTAGCTTATTATTTTTATTATTAGTTTACTTTTCTCTTTAGAGACTTTACTGTTTTTTTCTATGACTGTCTATATCCTTTATCTTTTCTTTCTCAAGTATTCACACCTTGTTAAACAACTTGTTTGGAGGTTTTTTCCCACCTGGACCTGTCTTTACTGTGTATCTATAATCTTTTCGTGACCGCATGAACCTTTAAACGGCTAAGCAGTGTGACTAGGACCTCTTTCTCTATTTTGGCGTTGTCTCTACCCTGCTTGGTTCCCTGAGAGCCTAGCCTCATGGAGGAGGTACCAGTGAGAGCCACATTTACCATGGGAAATGTCTGTATCTGCGTTGCCACCATGTAGTGCGCCACTGGATGCTCATAAACCCCATTTAAGTGTTCAGTAGCAGGACCTATTAAAAGAACCATGTCAATTTTTGCCACTAGCTAACAGTCTACCCAAAAATAGAGGGTTATCAAGAAGCCACGCTTGACTCCATTTTTGTGTGTTTAGAATCTTTTTGTAAGCTTTGTCAGGTCTTATGTAGAAATGCTGGGCCCACACTGGGTACCATTTGTAGTCAGGGTTGTCTTTCATGCCTTCCAGTGCCCAAATAGCTGACACACTGACTTAATATTAATTATAATTGCTTGGTCAGTAACTCAGACTTACTAGCTCTTACGACTTAAATTAACCCGTTTATATTAATCTGTGTTCTGCCGTGTAATATGGCCTCTCTTTCATCATACACTTCGTGTTTCCTCTCTGTGTCTCACTGGCAACTCCTCTGACTCCACCCTTCTTCCCAGTGTCCTTAATCTGGTTCTCCCACCTAACCTTATCCTATCTAGCTATTAGCCAGTTAGCTTCTTTATTAAACCAATCACAGCAACATATCCACACCGTAATAAAGGAATATTCCACAAGACTCTGTCTTAGTAAATAAAATAGAATAATAAAAATAAATGGTGGTATAAGAGGGCATCAGGAAGATACTGATCTGAACAGCCTTGTTCTAGCTATCTTGGAATCAAGAAATGTTCCAGAAAGTCCTGTGGGAACAATGTGGTTGAACAAGGTGAGAAATGGAAGAACATGACTGTGGATCCTCTGAATTATGTGACTGCAACCCCTGTTGTCTGCCTGGCTGTATTATTAAGTCTGGAGTTCACTGTGTCACTGGGCTGTGTTGCAGAGTGCATCACATCTTACCACCTGGCACTCTGTGAAGCATATAGGAGAATGAATATGAGCTTTCTGAGTGGTACACTGGAACTTCATGTGAGTACCCTGTTCATGTGGGACCCCTTGCAGGGGTGGTGGCTACTGCTATGAAAAAGAAATGTAAATATGATGACCGGTGATGGAAGCCAGGGGTACATCTGGCAGGTGCTACGGGGAAATCAATACTCGTGGGGATTCTTTTGGTAACCATTGAATCTTGGGCAATACATACATGAGATGTCATAGCTCAGACATCTTTTGAGGGAGAGTTCAGTGTGAAAAAGTGACAGATCTTCCCTTTTTGAGAAGTCATTATACTTAACATTGGACTTACTTTGATGCTGTCATCTGCCAGGGTACTGACTATCATTTGGGGATGGCCATCCCTGATATTGGCGATGTGGAACATGACACAGGCCATGGTTCAGAGCATGTGTGGAGTCACAAGAAGTGTGTCTATAAATCAGTTTGAACAACTGATTGTTCACCGGAGACCTACCCTATGAACCTTCACTTGAGCCAGAAACCCACCCACCTATTGAAGGAATCTGGACAGGTATCCTGTACCTGTAAGGCCAAGGCAGAAAAATTCCAACTTTACTGCTCTCAGTAAATTTGTGTGTATAGGTATCTGAATTATAAACACCACTACCGTTGTAACTATAGGTGGGGCCCACCACACTGCCAGGTAGGTAGCACTGGAAGGAGTGTTGACAGTGGTCCATCTCCTATGGGATAAAAGGAAAAGAAGATGCTACAACATAATGACAAAAGTTTTTTGGGGGAGGTCCAGAAGATTAATAGAATATGAAACAGGAGAACCATCAAATATGTAATAGCCATAGAAACCATCACTGTCAAATACCACATGTATGAGAGGAAATAGGGAGTAATATCATGGTAGGACTCAACAGATTGCTGAAGAAGCTAAATCAGGAGTCATTAAGATCTTTTTATTTATCATATATAAATTAGAACTAAAAGATCCCGAAATGAAATTACAAGTGTATATATAGTTCTGGGCCACTGGAGATGTTAATTAAGAAGTGGGTATATTTCACTATAGAACTTCAAGTACCATTTAGTTTTAAATATTTCAATTTAATTTTTAATATAAAAATTAAGTCCTCAAGATGACCCTTAGCAATAAATTTTAAATGTCCAAGAAGGGAAGTTGAAAGAGAAAGAAGAGAATCCAAGGCAATGGGCAATGTTCTAAAGCTATTAGATGTCATCACACTTGATCCTCAGGATAGCCCTTGATGGGGAAGCTGTTAATATCATTCTTTCCATTTTTAGATGAGAAAAGTATGATACTAAGACATGAGATAATAGCTGTCCCAAAGGCCAGATAAGTCGTAACTACTACTGATGAGATTTCCATTGTGTTGGGGTTTCTGTCCCTGGGTCCTTGTGTTTCGTGGTACTACTACCATGCCTCAATCCTGCTAGCACCACATGTCATTTCCTCATCTTCTACAATGAGAAAATCAGGTAAAAAGAAAGGAGTATATTATTTAGTTTGGTGACGCCTAAAATAACCGTCAAGAGTGGTTACCCATTGTGAGGAAGACATTGTGGGACAAGAAGACTGTTGCCCTTGCTAGACTCAGTTTGAGTTCCTTTTACTTTTTAAAATGTTTGTTTTTATTGTTTGAGTTATGTATACACATGTGTGTCCAAGTGGGGCTGTGTGCACATGGGAGCAGGTGTCTGGGGGAATCTGAACTCTCGTCCTCTACAAAATGCTCTTAGTAACTGAGCCATCTCTCCAGTCACTTGAGGTTTCTCATAATCTCACATATTTTTAATAGAAATTTATTTTTGAGATTTATGTTTTATAAAGCCTACATATTTAAGTGGCCTTTTTGTTTGTTTGCTTATGTTTGTGTTTGTGTTTTTGTTTTTCCCTAGGCAGGGTCTCTCTACATAGCCCTGGCTTTCCTGGAACTCACTATGTAGACCAGGCTGGCCTCAGTCTCAGAGATCCTCCTGCCTCTGCTTTCCAAGTGCTGGGATAAAAGATATGTGTTACCATGCTGAGGTGCAGAGGACTTTTAACTTAAAAATAACATAGAACCAGAAAGAAATATATGAAAATTCAGTTTATATCCATTTTGTCTCCAGGGTTAGAGGTAATTAGTATATAAATATAAGTGTGGTTGGGAGTCATTTGTTTGTTTGTTTGCTTGTTTAAAGGCAAATACATTTAGATGTTCTAGCTTATTCTTTCTATCCTGTTTGAAACTTCCTGTCTGTGACAAAGGTCCTTCTGAGGCTCAGCTGAAAGACCTTCCTGGTCTGGTCTCAGAGGTTGCTGTTATCAGACAGATGCAAGTGACTTCTTATAGTTTTGGTTGTGAGCCTAGCCTTTAATGACTGAGTTATCCCTCCAGCCCTACAAGCGACTTCGATGTTACAGTAAAATGAATACTTACCAGCAAGGGACTGAGTGCAGGTACGCAGCCACGTGACTTGAAAACCCTGAGCCTCAAGTGTCAGCCTAGTCATTTGTAAAATGATGTAAAATGACAATATTAAGAAATTTCAAGAAAAAAAACATGAAAGTGATCAGCATATAAGAAGCAAGGTTTCAAAGGACTTACTTAATTTTTTTTTTGTTTTTTGTTTTTGTTTTTTTTTCTTTTTTTTTTTTTTTTTTTTTTTGGTTTTACGAGACGGGGTTTCCCTGTATTGTTTTGGAGGCTGTCGGTTCAGCCTGGCCTCGAACTCACAGAGATCCACCTGCCTCTGCCTCCCGAGTGCTAGGATTAAAGGCTTGCACCACCACCACCTGGCAGTTTTGTTTTGCGTGTTTTGCCTGCATGTATGTCTGTATCATGTCCAAGCAGTACCTGTAGAGGTCACCACAAGAGGGCGTTCGATGCCTGGAACTGGAGTTGCAGACAGCTGTGGCTGACCATGTGGATGCTGGGATTGAAACCTAGGACCTCTGGAAGAGCAACCAGTGCTCTTAGCCACTGAGTCATTGCTCCAGTCCTTAAGAAGCAATTTTAATGTTAACCACTAGAGTGTAGGGAGGAGTTTGACCTCTTTGGAAACAGCCCCACATACTAGATCCCCAAAGATCTCACGTCATTCAGAATGGACATTTCTTTCTGAAAATGAGATAGGGAGCTATAATTAAGACCTCTGATGGCAAATGTTCTTTGCTCCTAATACATTCTTAACCAAGATACCTTTCTTTCCATAATCTTAGATATAGCTCACCAACTTTGCTTTGGTTTCTCACACATTACTATGGATCTAGTACAGGTGAATATTACCACTCCAGATGGGAAACTGAAGTAAACCAGAGATACACAATTTGTGTACTGCTGGTCACACAGTACTGTAATGGTAATAGTGGGAAGAATCTCACGTCTTCCAGCCACATGCTTTGAAGAGTGATAGGATGAGAGAAGGGGATCAGGATCTCATCCTCCTTCTCACAGCTCCCTCTATGAATTATAATAGAAGCCACTTACTCCTATTGCCGGACTCTGTACCTGCTGTTCATTGCAGTTACAGACCCATGGGGAGCTAAGGTGTTAGCTGTTCTCTGATTATATGGCCTTCATATGTAAACTGGAAAAAATGGTCATCAACATTTAGATAATACAACGTCTCCATGTATTCTCTTTGGGGAGGAATTTTTCGTTCTAGTTTTGGCTTATTGTTATTGTTTATTGTTTTGGTTTTAGATTTGGCTTTTGTTTTGGAGTGTTTTGTGGCTGGCTTATTTGTTGGTTGCATTAGTCACCCAGTCCCCTCAACTTTCTACCTAATTATTTAATTCAAAGCAAGCCTGGGTGTTACTGATGCACCACTGTGTTTTAATTCTCAATTCATTTAATGTGAGGGGATAATATCTTCTAAGCACACATTATGAAATGCCCTTGTGCTCAGTTTGCCCTGGCAGCAGGACTGATTCATGAGCATCACCTGCTCTCCCCACCCTGAGTCACAAAATTTACTTAAAATAGATTGGCTGCAAATCAACTGGAGCCAGACAAGCCACAGACATAGCAACTGGTATTGTTTAGTATAAAAATATCATCATACACCTCTAAGGGAGGAACACAGCCTTAATCCTCACCCCAGGGAGGACGGATATGTGCTTCCCTCCCACATGGAGCTCCCACCAAATATCCAGAAGAGTTTGGGCTGAGCACTGGGATCAACCACATTTATTCTTTAAACACAGACTCCGTGTTAAGTCAGATTAGCATCTACTATGACAACAAGCCTGTCTTTTGCAAACACTATTGTAAATGTACACAAATCCCACTTCTGGTGCTTTAAATGCTGAAATCAGAGAATCTTGGATATTTTCAGGTGTGAAATGGAAACTTCCAAATCCAAATCTGTATCCAACTTGTATTCTGAAAAATAAGTGGTTCTCCTCTTTTTCTGTATCAGTTGTTCTAGGCTCTTAATTTTCTGAGGAGGTGAAGGTAAGTGGACCTTCAGGGCCCCTGGATCCCTTTATCCACTCTCTAACACCAGGGAAAGCCCCTCCTCTAACCTGATAATGCAGTAAACAGTGAATGCTAATATAATAGTGTATACCAGTTGAGGGAGGACCCTTTTTCCAGAAGCTTAAACTCCCATCCTGTATATGGTCTAGCTGTCTGATTACTGAAGTCATATGATATGGATGATGCCCATTTACCCCACTTTGAATGCATAAAAGCTGCATGCCATCTTGGAGACCAAGCCCTCTGATACTGTAACCCATCAGAGCACCAAAACGATTCCTCAAGCTTGATACTGTCCCATTATATTATGTAAGTGAGAATACATTATATTATGTAAATGAGAATACATTTACCATGTAAAATATATCTGATGCTAACTTGAAGGCTGTCCATTTTTAAATAAGTTCTAGTCTGGATCTTTCCTGTTCTCTTTTCAGTGTAAGGAACTTAAAAAGGAGCAGTAATTTTTTTACATGGTTTTATACATAGTAAAAAGGGACGCCTCCTCAGCAGGTCTGGGACCTACAATAGATGAAGTAAGAAACCCCTATACAAGTAGAACTCTCATTTGTATGTAGTGTCATCCTTCCTACACACACACACACACACACACACACACACACACACACACACACACACACGGTTGTCCTCCAGCCTGAAGATCCTTGTTAGCTTTCTATGCCCAATGCATCATGTCCAGACCCTACTGTGTATGTCAAGGGCTGACGGGCTGCTGTTACCTCCCTAGCTCCTTACTCTCTGTGTTTTACATTCTGTCTGTGGCTCTGAGTCAGTACCCCCTGTCCTCCAGCCAACACTGTAAGTGCATATACATCGCTGTGCTAGTAAGACATGGGTTCAGATGGTTCTGCAGTAGCCCTGAGGGGTGACAGCCAATACCAACAATTAAATCACCAAACACTTACAGCTAAGGCTTCCATCTCCAAAAAAATAGATGAGGGGATCAATGAACATTGATAAGAAAAAATTACCTACTTGGTTTTACTAACCACTCCTGTCCAGCATTTCATCTCTTTAACCAGGAGATAGCAAATGAGGGCAACCTCGGCTGACACAGCCAACCATGGGGTGTAGATGCTTTCACAATGCAGTAGAGTTATTGCAGATACATCCAACCCCTTTCCCCATTCAGCCTTACTCCAGAACAGTTAACTCTGCTCGTAAAGAAAATTGCTTGCTCTTGATTACAGAGAAGTGTGTGTGTGTGTGTGTGTGTGTGTGTGTGTGTGTGTGTTCATTGAATTCTTATATAAATTCACATTTTCAGTTAGAGGAGACATAGCCAGTGCTCAACCCATGACGTCTTACCTTTACCAGTTCATTTCTCCTGGCCTGATTTCCAACTGTAGAGCTTCATTTCTTTTCCCCAGGGTTTTTTCTTGCCGCTGAAACCTGTATTTTCTGCCCTTCTGGGTTAAAATGTATCAGGAAAGTTAACACTTGTGTGACTGACAATTGCCTAAATAACCCAGCTGCTCTTTCTCAGCCTACCTCTCACTGGAACTGAGCCTCACTTGTCCACTACCTTAACCGCTTTTGTCTTCTTTCTGCTGTCTGCCTCACTTCCCTAACCTCCCAAAAATGTTTCCCAGAGTCACCTCCCTGACACACACAATACTTGCATTTCTGTTTCATCCATTTAGCACATGTGGGTTAATGAAAGTGCCCTAAACATGCTACTTTTATTCAAGAAACTTGTATCAAGTAACTAGTACTACCAAACACTGAGATAAGTGCTGGTACATCAGTGTTGTGAATGCAGATGTACCAACACTTGGTCCTTGAATGGGCAAAGGGTCCCTGGAGCACAGCAGCACATAGCCCTATAGAGTAGCATTACCTTCTTTGCTGCAGCAGAGCAAACTGTGGCATTCTGGAGTGTGGGTAAACTCTGAAATAGCAGGCAGTGGCTTACATTTATCACCAAAACTACTGCACATAATGTTAATGCTGTAAGAGATGGAGAAGGCCCTTCGTAACCCCTAGGAAGCCCAGGTCATTATGAGCAGCCACATTCATCATCCAGCACGATTGATGGAAAGCCTTAAGAAGATTGTCCTCTGTGCCCACTGTCCTGAGGTGGCCTCTTTATATAAATATATCTTAGGCAGCAGCTTGTTGACTGTCAGTTGTTTTTCTTGTGTAAAACTAGAGCTCAAAATGAGTTTTCTTAGACAAAAATAAATATGAATTTACTTTACGTTCCCATTGTGAAGATTAATAAACAAGCCAAAGTTCATTGGCTGGAGAAATTGCTTAGTGTTGTAAACAGATAGGCAGCATACACGCATAATACCAGCTCTTGGAGGAAGAGATGGGAGGGTACTAGGGGCCCCTGCTAGTCAGTCTAGCCTCTCAGTAAACTTCAGTTTCAGTGAGAGATACTGTCTCAAAAAGTAAGGGGACTAGTGACAGAGGAAGACACACACACAAATAAAAAGACAAGAAAAAATATTCAGGAGCTCATGCATTTTGAAAAATCATGGCATAGAAAGCTTCTAAAAGGAGTAAAACCATTTAAATTCCAGTGGTTTCCCCAGTATAGAAATATTCTGCAACAAATCTGAAGAGAGGACGTTTGGTAGCACCAAGACTTTCTGGTAGAGGAAAAGCCCACACTAATCTCTCTTCTGTTCAGTGTCTTCACACTGCTTCCTTCAGGGGATCCCAGAGCCCTGTTAGCTCTAGACTGTGTGACTGTGTTTCCCAAGATGGGAATTGGCTGTGGAAATTGTGTCAGCTCAAACGCTTGGAACTAAACCCATCTTATGGTCTTCTTAATTTTTGTTCTGTGAAGTTTGTGTGAAATAGCATTTCTCTGAGACAATAGCAACTTCATGTTGTACAATTATTATCGTGTTTTGTCTTCCTTGATAGTTTTACTAAGAAAGAAAAGCACTAACAAAATAAAAGGATTTGACTTTTTAAAATGTGTCTGACGTGCCATATTTGTCATCAAGAAAAACTGGCCATACATACTATATTGAATTATATGCACATATACTCTGTATTTCCAAAGATACTCTGTTTATATCCTATATATGAATAGCTGTGTGGAGAGTTATAATATATCCATATACAGATGGCATAATTTTGTTGTAAACAATTACTTTTAACCTCTTTTAAGAATCCAGAATCCCAAAGGAGAGAAGAATGTGTTTTCCTCTGTTTGGGAAGTGTGGTTTTCTTTTTCTCATTTACACCGCTCTTAAATGAAATGGAATTATAGGAAGGAAATCGAAGCTACATATTCAGTGGAGAATGTGTGAAATGCACTCCAGAAATAGCAAGGAAATATCAAGATGAAATTCCAGCCGGAAGGGTTTCCTAGAGCTATGGGGGTGGTGCAGAGCCTGGGAATGGGGCAGAGCCTGCTGCTGGATTGCAGAGGAGCTGGCCATTGAATGACTGTTTTGCAAGCCCCACCAACTGTGCTACTGATTAATGAGGTCAAAGACAGAATTACTCACTACTAGTTTCCTCCCAAGACTCTTGTTCTGGTCACTTCACCAGGATGACTTGTCTCACCTCCTGTTGGTTGTTGTGTGACAGAAGTCAAGCTATCTGCTTGTGAGCCTGCTCTGGGTTGAGGGACACCTGCAGACAGATGCACCCTTTTGATTCAGGGATACTGATGTGTCCATCTCCACTAAATATGTTCAGGTTGTGAGTCAGGTAGATCAGGTCTCCATCTTCCACTGAGAAACAAAAGGAACTGTGTGGACTCTGCAATTACTAAGCAATGGCAGGGATTTCCTTTTTGAGACGTGAACAAATGGACCAGTAGTGCCAGCATGCATTTAACCAGCTCTCTCCCTCCTGGGACAGCCGCCTCCATACCTGCAGTCTGCATGCTTTGACTGCTTGTCCTGCATCTCCTTAAAATACTTCATTTCTAAACTTAACTGTGGCCAACACTGTCTTGTCTTTTACTTTGCCTTTTGCTACATTTCTAGTGCTCTTGTCCTAACAGCTTAAAGTAATGGAGGAAGGAAACTCCCTCCCAAGAGGAGGCAATACAATGGCAAGGGATATCTGGTTTGGTTTTGGTTTTTGTTTTAACAACCTTGCCTCTTGTGACATGATGCATAGCACAGTATGCAGGTACAGGGACTTACAACCCAAGGTTCCTGGGTTTGGATCCAAATTCTTCCCCAATTCTGCTGGTACAACCTTGGTCAAATCTTTCAATTTTGCTCTGATAACGGGTAAAAGAGGGCAAGTCATAACATACTAGGATGTTGTGCAGATTACATGAAATTACCCTTTGCACCCCTTGGTTGCAGAGTCAATAAATGTGGGCATTATCAGTGAATGGTGGGATCAGAAAGTTAGGCAGAAAGGACAACAATCCCTGATGGAGCCTTTACTGCATCTCCAGCAGAGCTGTGGAAGGTTTGGGGGTGTGTCTTCCCCCCAGTTCCCTCTTGAGGAGAAAGAGATTATCCTCTGGTTTGATGCCTTCTTACCGTATTCCAAGTTCATCCCATCTGTAGCCGGGAAATTGGTTTTATAACATGTTACATCTTAATCTGGGACTGAAGTTTGTCCTCAGTCCAGATGCTAAAGGCAGTTCATAATGAGAGAAAATGTATTACAGTCTGCTCAATTTTGACATCTGGACTTGGTGTGACGTTCATTTCCTGCGTTAGTACATCTCAGTGGATAATGTGTGTTACACTCTCCTGTTTTATTAAGGTTATATATGCACAGAGCTTAAGCAGGGAACCAGTTATTAATGATTTCTTACAGAAAACAGCCATCTTGCAGCCCCATCAGTACCAATTTTCCACTACTTCCCATTAATGTGTCTGCCCTTGGTATCGGCTATGAAATCCCTAAATAACATGCTGAGGTGGCAGCTATTGGATTTTCAGTTGCAAGCGTTCTGTATTGACTTCACAGCATGGAAGAGGAGCTGTTAGCCCCAGCCCTCCCCAAATTAGCCTCAAAGACTTGTATCATAAGTTTCTTTATACAACAGCCTGCTTAATTTATTATGACTATGCAACCACTCTTTCTAACTGGGTCATTAATATGTAATGATTCATAATCTTTCTGTAACACTTATGCTTCCTGGTAGTTTATAACTGTCTTTTTATTTATTTCAGTTTGGCTCAGGTATGCATTTTTTAGAGATAGAGTCCTGCTATATAGCTTGAGCTAGCCTCAAACTCACAGTCCTCTAACCTTAGTCTCCCAAGTGCTGGGATTATGGGTGTATGTCATAAGAAGGCACCCTCTAAACCTGCTGAAAATGTTTTATTTTATAATATTGTATCTTCCTCCTATAATTTCCTTTTGCCACCATTCTAGAAATGTCCTTCAGTTGTTATTGCAGAGTCTGGTTGCTCAGTTCATGATGTTTTGTAACATGTTCTCTATGTAATTCTATTCTGAAGCAGTGTACCTCCAATATCTGTTAAGGAATGAAGCATAAGAGAGAAAAATTTTGAGTGGAGCCAAACTTTGGCACTTATTCGTTCCTCACTTTTAACTGATAAGTCAGTTACAAAATTTCAGTTAAAATAATTTCTCCTCTCTAATTTTGAAGATATTACCTATTTCCTTCTGTTTTTAAGAATCTTTGATGAGAAATCCATTGTAATCTGTTTTGATCATTTATATACTCTCTGTCTCTCTCTTCCTCCCTACCTCTACCTTTCCTTTTTCTCTCCCTCCCTCTTTAATCTGTCTCTGTCTCAGTTTTAAGGTCTGTTCTTAGCTGACCAATGTGAAATTTTGTGGCTGTGTCTTGTATAATTAACCTAAATGAATAATTTTAGATTATAGTTTTGGTTTTTGTCCTTGTTTGTTTTGCCACACACTTGAAGGCCTTTTGACTCTGTAAGTGTGTAAGTCCCTCACTTCTGCAAGTCGCTTATAGATTATGTGCTTGGTTATCCTCCCTCTACACATCTGTTTTCAGAAGTGTTGTTACTCAGGCACCATTGCTCTTCCTTTCTAAAGTTAAGGTCAGTGGCCAGGCTGTTAAAATGAGAGAAGTCTGGGGATGAAATTCCTAAGCAGTCATATTCTTAAATAGTCCTATTTCAAGGCCCGTCTGCTGCCTGGCTTCTGAATTTTCTACAAAGGCAGGCAAATGGTCAGTTATTCCCATGCTTTCCGGAGTCCAAAATTGTACTCGTTGGATCATCTCTTTTATCCCTTTTTTTCTTGTGGGTTTTTACTTGTTTTAAGAATATTTGTTTTGTCATATGGTCACAGCATAACAAGAAAGAGGAACAGCAGGAGTGTGAGATCAGTCTGCTATCTAAAAGCCCAAGTGGTTTGCTTTCAAAGCTGATATTTATCTCATGTTGTAAATTCATTCGCCTGATTATAATAAATTGAATAAATATCCAAGACCTTTTGCAACCTGCTGACAAATGAGCAGTTTAGTTCAATTTATTCTATTCTATCCATGGTGAGTGATGACCACAGCTTCTCAGAATCCACAATCGGAGAGAGAATGATGAAACAGTAAAGAAAGTTCTGCAGTCCTTGTACAGCAATTGCCATGGAGTGGGTCTCATCTGGACAGCCCTGTCATCATTAACTTAAATCAACCTTAAATGAGGAAAAATTAGCCATGAAAAAAATCTACATGTCTGTATACTATGTATAAGAATGTACTAATGGAAAGAGGCTGGCCTGCCTTTCATGTTAGCCAAATATTAAAAAGCCTTCTCACCTTTTCTTTTGCCTGGTCTTTGTACCTGACCCAGAAGTCAGGGTCAGCAGAGGTATGGGAAACCACCTTACCTTTGGGATCCCTTTTCCATGTGTGCTTAGTGTAATATGTGCCTGTCACTGGCCTACCTGGGAGTACTGGAATTTGTGGTGTCCTTTTTCACCTACTAGTCCAAGGGTAAAAGCAGCCAAACAACTGTCCTGTGGCCATGAGTTAAGGAAAGAGAATAATCCAACAGCCTGCTGACATGGTTCTATGGTCTTTTCCAGATACCTCTATTCAAGTCTGCCAACATAGACCTAAGGAGCCCCTAAAAAGAGACTTTGAAGGATTTACAGGGGGAAAATGACTTGCCCACACCTCCCCATGATGCCCAGTCCTGGTCCCTCCTACTGTCATTCAACAAGACTCCTCCTTCTTCTGCAGCCATGGCTCAGTAAAGCCAACATCTTTTTAAAGTGGCATAGACCAACTTCTAAAGTAACCTTCTTTCCAACTTCCTAGGTAAATCCATTTAGTTTTTAATTCTAATTAGGTTTGGTCACTTGCTAACAGATCTAGGCATGTGATAGAAATGAGGCAAGAAAACCTGAAGGTCTACAGGGGCTGTCTGCCTTCTGCAGGGCAGCAGCTGCCCGGTCCAGGTCCTTATTCAGTGCTGATGAGGGCATGAGTTTACACTTGTCCCTCTGTTCACAGAAAAGACGCTAAACAACGTGTGCCTGGAGCTGTAAGACTCCCTCAGTTAACACTTTTGCCCCAAAGCCCCAGCTTGACCTTAGCTATACAGTTCTGGAACCCAGCTCAGCAGCTGGACACAGCAGCGTTCCTTCTCTCCTTAGAGGTCAGACCACAGTCACAAGAGAACAAGTCCCTTGACACCTCCAGGTTTTTGTCACTAGTCACTCCTGTCAGCCCACCTGCTGCATCTTAGGAGAAGATCCAGACTAACAGCCCTAAAGCCTCTCCATAAGTCCCCATTGATGGGCAGATTGATCAGGTCCAGGCAGCAAACACATTTGAGTCTATGTCCTTGGTTTACTGCTGGCCAAGAATACAGATGACTCTACTGAAGCAGAAAGGGAAAACACACCTCTTCTTTCTCTCTTCTATCTGGGTTCTCCAGGAGGACAAGTGCTGGCAAGAGTCACCCTGTCTTGTTTGGATAGCCTGACAGCCTGTTTCCTGTTTGTTTCCCCCTTCCTTTAGGTCGTGGCTCTTTCCTCCTGGTGCCTGCTGAGGGATTCCATCTACTACACGCTGTCTGTGGTCGCACTCATTGTGGTAAGTTGCTTTTGGCATCTTAACTCAGTCTAGCCACTATACTTCCCAACAACAGTGTAAGGCTTGTCAGTGTGGAATTTCTCTCAAGGACATAGTGACTAATAAGCAAGCTTGTGTCTCTGTATGGATAAGTTTTCCTTTCTTCAAGTTACTTTGGTTACCCAGACCCCTGCTTGTTCACTGGCTAATCAGAACAGTGGTCTTAGGTCATCTGGATCTAAGAGCTGGGCAGCTATTCTATAACCCTCTTGACAGTCCCTTCTTGCAGACCTCATGGTCCCTGACTTCCCTCCAGTGGCCCAGAATTCTTCTCCTCTTCTTCTCTCACCCAGCATGCCTTCCACAACTACACCCCATCCTGGTGCTCTCAGAAGTAGATCTCCCTGAGGTCCATTGCAGGTAAATAATCCTGCATTAGACAGCTGCATGTCACAACCTTGGCATGTGTCTACTAACTCTTGATATGTCTAATAAAACTGGACTCTCCTCCTATATTTATACCCCCATTTCTCTCCTGACTACCCAACCTGGAAATTACATTAAGTTTCTCTTTTCTCCAACTCCCCTATACCTGTTAGACATAATTGTCCTGTAGATTCCGTTTCATAAGAATGTTCCCAGGATGTGCCTACTTCACTTAGGGATATAGTCTTAGCCTGAATGGGTATGTCAGCCATGCTACAGTTCTTGGTGGGTCAGATTACAACAGAGAAGCACTTCTGTCACCTACTACCCTCCCTTCTCTATCCCCAGTAAATCCTCAGAGCCTCCCAAGTCTCCACCAAGAAAACCCATGAGCATTCTTCCCTTGTTTAAGTGACCAGGGTTACCAAACTCCTTAACTTGGCAAGCAGAACCACGTGGAAGTAGATCATTACAAAATAAAGGAAACAAATAAGAACTGGGAGAGCTGGCTCCTAATGCCAGTCTCATGTGACAGTTAATTCTATGTGTCAACTTGACTGGCTAAGGAAGGCCCAGTTCTCAGTGGTACATTATTTCTGAGTGTCTCTGTATATTGGTTACTTTGTTTCATTGTCACAATACCTGCCAGATACAACTTAGAAGATAAAAGATTTGTTTGGGCTCAAAGTTTCAGAAGGTTTCAGGTCATAACATTTAGGAAGAATGGTGGAATAGTTAAGACCATGGTGGCAGAAGCATGTGGTAGAGGCTGTCAGCATCATGATGGACTCTGATGCAGAGAGTGAAACAGAAACAAGTGACCAAGCTACCCCCCTCCAAGGCCTGCCTCTTATGTCATATTTCTTCCAACTGGACCTCACTTCCCAAACCAGCTAGAGAACAAACAATCAAAACTTGTGGGATATTTCAGATTCAGCCATAATCTGTAGTCTGTCCAGACAGCGCATTTGTATCAATTGAATTTAAAAAGACTACTCTAATCAAAGAGAGTATGCATCACCCAGTCCCTGCAGCACTTCAGTGGAACATGGTATACGACAGTAATTTGTTCTCACTGCTTAAGTAGAGTCATTTATCTTTCTGTGCCCTTGGACGCTGGTGCTCTTGGACCCCCCCCAACTCAAAGAGGGAGTTAAACCAGTGGCTCCTTGATTATGTCTTTAGGCTTGGTCCGGAATTATACTATCAGCTTTATAGATGGCATATTGTGGCAGATATGAGCCAACACTTCATAATTAATCTGATGTACATGTATGACATTCATGCTGCATGTATATATATTGATTCTAAGTGTGTAGAAAACTGTGCCTATCATCACACCTTCTTACTAGCATCATTGATCTTAGAGAAATCACTCTCTCTGGGTTACTCTTTTCTTATCTCTGCATCAGGACTATATGACCTGCTTTACAGAGTACTTTCCTGTGGATTGTTTGAGGTT
This sequence comes from Mesocricetus auratus, assembly GCF_017639785.1. Taxonomy (NCBI): domain Eukaryota; kingdom Metazoa; phylum Chordata; class Mammalia; order Rodentia; family Cricetidae; genus Mesocricetus; species Mesocricetus auratus. The sequence goes on from NW_024429189.1 coordinate 111,676,163, forward strand.
GAAAACTATCACAAGGTTTGTCCTGGAAACTAAGTAACGTGTGTTCTAAATAAAGTATGTTCTCTGAGCTCTAGGGCCTAAGCAGGCATCTCTGGAAGGATCAAGACCTACCTCAAGACCAGTGTGGTATGCCCATCATTGGAAGTCATGGCAGGAGAATTTAGGACATACATGAACTCTATGCTTATTCCCCACCATGACCGATAAAGAAAGGATTAGTCACTTCAAACTGAGAAGATTCTTTTTAGTTTCAATCCAGACTTTCCAATCATGTTTTCTGGTGAGCTTTGTCCTGCAAGGAACGAACACACATTGTTCCTGAACACTCCATCATCCTGCCTTTTTAGGGTATTGTCTTAGTTAGGGTTTCTATTACTCCACAGCAACTCTTATAAAGGGAAACACTGAATTGGGGTGGCTTACAGTCCAGAGGTTTAGTCTACTATTTTCATGGTGGGTGGTACACAGGCAGGTGTGGTGCTGGAGAAGGATCTGAGAGTTCTACATCCTGTAGCATAGGCAACAGGAAGCAACTGTGTGCCACACTGAGTGTAGCTTAAACATGGGAGACCTCAAAGCCTACCCCCTACAGTGACACACTTCCTCCAACAAGCCCACACCTACTTCAACAAAGCCATACTTCCTAATAGTGCCACTCCCTTTGGGGAGCCATTTTCTTTCCAACCACCATGGGTATTTCCTCAGGCTTTCTGGAAATTACTTTTTTTTCAAGTGACACGTGTGAGTAGAGGATGCTGACGAATGCAACTGTTCACAATGATAAAGTTCGGGGAGATGACGAGGCTTACAAACACAAGGCAGTGACATGTAAAGGAGACAGTCAAGGTCTCCCATAGCACAAACTCAGCCTTATCTGCCCCCAAGGGCAGTCTTGTGAGTGTTGGCTTTCGGCATAGATGCCTCCTGGACAATGTGTGGAAGAACGTGTCTTCAGTCCAATTTATCTGGACCTGTCCGAGGTAAATCAGATGTAGTTGCTGCTAATGGTGTGTGAAGAAGTAAAGAGGTTTGGCTTCTCTGGGTCGCAGATGACACACCCTCCTGAACGTAGTTCTTCGGGCCAAGCAACCATCTGCCCTGGGGCCATGGTACATAAATCACAGAGCTAAGACAGCTGAACATGCTGGCTGCTGGGGCTGCCCTGTGTTTCCTTCAGCAAGCAACCGACTGCTGCATCAAATGATTCCTTGCCATCTGTTGCAGACTTGGGCTGTGTCTTTACAGATAGGTTGTCAAAGCTAGGGTTTTGATGGAAACTTCGTTTATCTATTGTTAAGAAGTGGAACAGATAAGATGGAAGTCTTCAAAGCTGGTTGTTGCTTCATTGTACGTTAAGCAGGGTTCCTCCAGCTTTCTTGAACATCCAGAACAATTGACAGTCTTATCTGAAATGTGGATACCAGAGATTTCCACTCTTTGGGTTTTGCAGCAGAACCTGGGAAACCACATTGCAACCTGCATCATCTTTCACCACAGGCGCTGCACTTTCAAAAGCATAACTTCTGACTGTGGAAGGGAATCCTCCGGGATATTGATCTTTGGCATATCTGTGACCATTTCCAAAGTCAACATTGGAATTCTGGAGAAACAAGATCATGTTAGTCTGATCAGGCTAAGCTTGTAATTCTGACTTCTGTTAGTAAGCATGGACCATATTGTCATAGTATCTATCTGTCTGTCTCTCATCTATCTGTATCTGTGTGTGTATGTGGGTGCTCTTGTTCATGTGAGTGTATCTGTGTTTGTCATCTCACCCCTGGGAAAGCAAAAGTCTGATGTTGGGCTGTCTCCCTGAATCACTTGGGCCAGGGTCTCTCTGGACAAGGAGCTTCCTGTTTTGACTAGACTAGCTGGTCAGGGAGCTTGAGATCTACTGGTCTCCACCCCCAAAACATGTGCTCCCAAGCTTTAACTTGGTTACTGAGACTCTAAACCCAGGCCCTTCTGCTTGAACAGCAAGTACTTTACTACTGAGCATCTCCCTAATCCTACCATCTGGGATCATTTTCCCATGAGACTGTATGAAGAATAAAATACATCCTTAGTCCAGAAGGGCAGTGCTTAGCAAAGTAGCTTTCACAACATCTCCACATCTATTTTCCCACCCCAGCCTTAGACTAAAACTTACAAACTCTCTGTAACTTTTTGTCAATGCTTTTTTTTAATTTCTCTATTTTGCGACCACAGATATAGTAACAAAAACATTTTCATCCAATTTTCTTTAGGTAAAACCTAGGTTCCAACAGGATTGTGCCATGGCCATGTGAAATGCCTCTGTTCAAAAGCCGTTTCCCCAACCCACAAAATAATCACCAAGCTTCCCAAACAATTTAACTATTAATTTTTTAAGTTCTGAAATGTTCCGCTGATCCCCTGAGATTGTACAAGGAGAACCCGTTCACTCACAGGGCAGTTCTGGATTAAGTGGGACCAGATGCCATTCCCATATATCTTCTCATCAAGACGCCCTTAAGTCACACAGAGAGCCCCAAGGACAAACCAGGGGGCCTAGAGATCCAAAGATAGCCAAAACAAGTTCTCCAGGGATCCTGCTGCTAAAGGACAGAGGGCAAGGAGTCCAGCCAGGAAAATGCTAATAGCTTCATTATTGCTTGGAATCTAAGACTGTTGAGACATACCAGTTAAGGGGGGGCACAGATGGGGCAGAAAGCAGAAACACGGGAATGAGACAGGCATATATATTCCACACGCAATGCCTCAAACAAAAGACAGTTAATTAATAGACCCAAAGTCAGTTCACTTTGCTACATAGGCTCCATCTAAATTTCCTCTGTTATTTTATGATTAGTCTATAATGATGACGTATCATTGTCTAAAGCAATCATTCTTTCAAAAACACAGTACTTTCTTCCCATTGGCCTCTCCTTGGAAAGAGTGCCTCCCTTTAGCCACTTGTTCCCTCTGTATTGAAATCTCTGGCCATGAAAAAACTAGACAATGCCTGGAAGCAAGAGCAATGCCACTATTAAATTCTAAGACTATTCTGCATTCTTTGCAGGGCTCCCCATTGTGTGTCTGCTCACACAATGTCCACAGATCAGGGCAGGCCTGCCCTGCCTCTCCTCCACACCCGGGAGCACTTGGTTCATGGGCATAGCAGGCCTCTTGGTCCTGCCCTTTTTCCAAATTCCAGCCAGCCTGTCAAGTTTCTTGCATTGAAATGTTGCTGTGATTTACATAATCATGAAATTTACATAAATGCAAATGATCCATCACATCATCAGTCTAGCAGCTGCCCAAAAGGAACTACTTTATTTTTGTACTTCATCTCAGTTGTAGCCAGAGACTGGGAGTATGAAGAGGAGAGAACCTTCGTGGGAGATGGAAAGCTCTATGAACTGGCTTCCCCATAACTTAGGCTAGTACAAAAATCCAATTCAAAATGCTGTCTATCTGCAGATGATAGAGCAGAGAAGCCTCTGATCCTGGTTGGCACAGTCCTCAGGCCACTCTGGGTGCAGGCCCAGTGCAGAAGCTAGTTCAAGTTAATGCCTCCATTTCCACTGGGGAAGCACTTTGCAGAGCCCCTGGGTAAAGCACAGGAGTGAAGAAACAGCTAAGCTGACATTTGCCAGAGACAGGCAGTAACTCTGCACCAGTCACCTTGTAGTTGCCATGACAAAATACTTGAGGCATTTATAAATAGAAAGGTTTGTTTAGCTCATGGACCCGGAAGCCCAAGTTCAAATTCAAGAAACCCTGCTGCTTGAATTATGGCAGGTGTATGTAGTGGAACAAAGTGACAATCTCACAAGCCAGAACAACAAGAAAGAAAACAGAAGACAGAGATCCCACTGTCACCTTCAAGGACATGCCCCAGTGGCCTAAAGACCTTCCATTTGGCTCCTCTCCACAAAGATTTCACTAGCCTTCCAATAGTACCAACCCAAGCACCAAGCCCCTAGATGACATGAACTTTCCTGGTTGAACTCAGAGCTTTCTGTCCCTTATCATTGTCTCATACAGTAACTGTGGGAGCTACGTGGACATGTGCAGTTGCTGAGGAACAAACAACTGAATTTTATTTTTGTTAAGTTGCATTATACAACCATAGAAGATAGGTAACTACCATCGGATAGCTCAGGCCTAGCAAGCTAACTGTCCTGGAGAAAATATGAACATCCTTACAGTCATCCATGTCTCTCAGGCTTACACAGCAGGTGTCTAAGTTGACTCAGCTTTACCATGCCAGTGTAACTCCAGCTATACAGTACAGCTATATAGAATCCAGGTTTTCCTTCCAATAAATCTGCCTCTGAGAGTCTGAATGTTCCTTATTCTGAAAGTATGATATTAGAAAAAAAATCAGTTTTACCTTACACACCCTAGAACTCATGAAGGTAACTGTTTAGTTTCATTTCTATTGTTGTGATTTTTAAAAAACTGACAAAAAGGCAATATAGGGGGGAAAAGGGTATATTTGATTTACACTTCCAGGTTATAGTCTGTCGTTTGGGAAAGTCACAGTAGGAGCTTCAAACTACAAGTCACATCATATCCATAGCCAGAGAGAAAGGACACACATATAATCACTTACTTGTACTCAGCTCAATTACTCTACCCTGACACAATTCAAAACTCCTTGCCGAGGGAACGTTACTGCTCACACTGGACTGGTCCTTCCCACAGCAGTTAACTTAAGATGATCCCCACAGACATGCACACAAGAATACCCAATGTAGACAATCCTTCATCAGGACTCTTCCCAAGTGGTTCCCAGATGTGTCATGTTGGCAACTAAGCTATCCATCACTGCAGATAATCTTAAATACTCTAGAAATAGTTTTGTCCTGTTTCTCCTGTGGTAGAAAAACAATCTTGACAGGCACGGTGAGCATTATCCCTTACCTTCCAGGTGGCCTTGTCTCCAGCCAGTCCCCTCTTCCTCTTAATCCCATTCTTCACTGGACATTAACTGATTCTCTCTTGATTCCCTAACCAACTGTAATGCCATTTCATTTTAACTCTCCTTCTGGCCAAGAGGAAATAATGATGATAGCTGGAAGCTTCCCAGGGCAATGATTATGACAGATATTTAAAGTCCTGAAATAAATTGGTCACACAGAAGTTAACTGATTTTGCAATCCCTGTGATAAGTGTGCAGAAGGAAGTGTGCTGTGGGAATACTGGGAGGCTGGGTCATCTTTTGCTCACTCAACAGCTAGGGCCATATGCCTGCTGTTCTGCAGAAGGTATCTTGCTAATAAGGAGCCACTCAGCTATTACAAGGAAAATTGTAGGCAGAATTTCCCCCGTCCCAGGAGCCACTTCCAAATCACCATACAGAGGCTTATATTAATTGCAAATGCTCAGCAATAGCTCAGGCTTGTTACTAACTAGTTCTTTAACTTAAGTCATTTCTATTCATCTACATGCTGTCCCAAGGCTCGTGGCTTTTACCTCTATCTCATTTTGTGTGTCTTGACTCATTCTTCATGTAGCTGGCAACTCCTCTGACTCCACCCTACCTCACCCCATCATTCTCAGTTTAGCTTTCCCACCTAACTTTATCCTGTTCAGCTACTGGCCAGTCAGCTTGTTTATTAATCCAATCATAGCAACACATATTCACACGGTGTACAAAAGGATTATTCCACAGCAGAAAATGAGTTTGCATTTTTAGTTTGCACTTGCTTTTGTTTTTGTGCTGCCCAGATACCAGTCCTTTATTTTAACAACCCTTGTCTCCTTTCTACTTCACGTATCTCCCAATCCCTCTTCTTCCTGGGAGCAGGTTCTTACAAGTTCATATGAGATGATCAGTACTTTTCAAACTCTGAATTTCTTGTCTTCCTTCCTGCAGCCCCCAATGTCATTCCAGTTATCTTCCTCCATGTTCCATTATCCTTAAAGCATAATCATAGTGGGGAACAGCTTTTTAGTATTCCCCACTGCTTCCTCCCCTCAGCTAAGCCACTTGCACTGCCTGCTCCTAGAAGGAGTGGGGTGCTCTAACTACAGCTGGGGTGGGTGGGGGGGGCAGGAGGGTCTTGTGCTGTTGAATGAGAAGGGTCTATGGGGGAGGCTAGCTCGATTGATAGTTAGGAAAGGAAGATTTTTCAAGCTTCAGCCTCTTGAAATAAAATGATGCTCTTGATTTCCCCTGTCATTTTCACTGCTTAAAATTCTCCCAGTGACGATGATTATAATATAGATTATGAAATCGCAGCAATGCAGCCATTCCCGTCGTGTGGTTATAGCTTATAGGATTCAAACACTGGGACTAGTTGGTGAGGCAATTCTCTCTCTTCTCTTGGTTACACCTAAGCCACTCCCGATTTGTCTTTGCTATTTTTCATCTTGAGGAAACCACTCCCTTGCCAGTTCCCTGGGATGCTCTGGCATTGGGGGATCCACCTGCCTGAAACCAGCCTGACTTTTAGGGAAGAATTCTAGAGCAGGCACCAGGATTGACAAGCCTGTTTCCATGGTACCAAACCACTTCTCTGAAGCCTAGAGGAAATGAGTGTTTTTGTCAAATTCATTTCTGTTTGTTCACATTTAGCCCTGCTGCAGAATATGTGGAAACCTAAGGGAAAGACTTTGAATGAGCCACATGTAAGTCAGAGACCAGGGCCCCAGGGTAGCGCTTGCTCAGCAAATCTGAGGCCCAGTTCTCTGCACCAGTGGCTTTCAGCACTGTGAGTTATCTCAGTTCCTGGCCTCAGACACATACACCAGAGAGTATCCAAGGCTTGCTTTCTATTGGGAAAAGGTTGAGGTACTTCCCAATGCCACAGAAGGAGATTGCTTGGTTGCAACTCACAAGAAGATTCAGTGTTGGCATAGGTGACTGACATCCCTCCTCCAGTGAACATCGAGCAGGAACTACTGCCGCTTGCCACATGTAGCTATAGGCTGGCTGTAGGCGCTTCAGTGGGATGCCTGCCTTGAGGTACTTCTGCTCCTTCGCTAGGGTTCACCAGAGCTTTGAAAATGGGCTTGAACCACTTCATTTTAACTTCTCAGCCTAAACCTGGGTGGAAGGCTAGGGTGTGAGCACCACCTAGTGATAGCAACGTGGAACTAAATTGGCATTTCTTAAGCATGCGAATGATTTTCATTTCCTACAGTTTGGACTGTTCCTATGGGGGTGAGGGATGTTCCTTCCCTCTTACAGCCTGAGCACAGAATCAAAGGTATTTGCATTACTTCTGTCAATAGAATGGAATTAAATAACATCTATAATCAATAACAAACCTGTTCCCCACACCCATTAGAAGACCCCTGTCTGTCATTTTAACTTTCCACACAAAATGATCCTAGGCCTCCGTCGGGATGGCCCGAGGTCCTTCCTGAAAGAGCAGTCAGCTCTATGTTGATTTCTTCATCCCCAGTCTTCCAGGAAGGGATGGCCAGGCCACACTGCCTCCCACAAGCACCTCCACTGATGCATCTTCTCTTTGCTTTACACACTCCTCTTAAGGTACAAGGATAAACTGCACCATGTTTCTGCTGAGCCCCCTGGCTTTGTCGGAGGCCTTATGGTCGGCAGAAGAGGCAGCAGTTGTTACCCCTGAGGAACGGAGTGTCCCTGGGCCACACAAAAGGAAAACTGCTGGGTATTTTGAATGTTTCCAGATCACTAGTGTGTGTTAGAGCTTGTGGGAAGATGACATCCGTTTCTCTTTCTGTGTCTGGCTCCCAACCTCCACACATCACACACCACCACAGCAGTCCTGTAGGCTCAGCTGCTCAGCCTCTGGCTAGTAACTTACCTGATCTCACCATGGTTTGCCCACTGTTTCTTGGATCTTTTAGGCTCCCTGTAAACTCTACCCCCCACCCAATTTGGGACCATATTAGTCACTTTTCACTATGATAAAATGCATGGCAGAAACAACTTAAAGGAGAAGATTATGGTTAGCTCACAGTTTGAGAGGGGGTGCAGGCCAGCATGGCAGGGGAGGCACAGGAGTCTCAAGGGGCTTCTCACACCTGATGGATCAAGAAACAGAAAGCTTGGGCCAGAAGCAGATGCAAGCAGACATTACCTGCAAGGCTAGTGACTCACATCTGCATGCTAGGCCACCATGCCAAAGGCTCTGTACCCTCAGATCTCCAGCTGGGGACCAAGTGTTCAAGAGTCTGCATCTGTGGGAAGTTTCACATTCAAGCCATAGTGAGAATCTTTGTACAATTAAGTGCATTATTATTTAATAATCAATAAGGCGTGCCAGCCCACAGCTGTTTCTAGAAGGTACACAAAGGATGCCTGTGCCTCTGTAGCAAGACTAGTCAACTCCCAGTGAGTCCTTTTGTAGGATCTATGCCTCCATCTATGGAAAATCCCCTACAGAAAGCAGGCTCCCTAAAAGTAGCATTCATGTATGGCATTGCCTGCCTTCTCTGATGGAAGAGAATTAAATTGTCCTGGTTTAATAAACTCTCCTAGAGTCTCATATTCTCTTGAGTCACTATGAAGTAATTGTTCCTTCCCCATTGCTAAGACTAATATTGAATTAAGTCGTTAATAAATTTTTTCCATCTTAAATAATTGGTTCTGTTCCATTATTTCATGATAACAATTTGTTAATGCTAGTGATTATGTAAAACAACCGTGAATCTTTCCAGGGGGTGGATTCCATACCATCCAGCCTGCATCATAGGATTGCTTCCTTGATTCCTCAAATCCTTTTCCCCATTCTGGCTTGGCATTTTCATCCAGATGTCAGCTTGTTGAACTTAATGGCAGATACAGAGCAGCAACACAGTGAAGCAACATTCTTTTCTTTTTTACAAGCTTGTTAAAAAACACCAGTTATAAGTAAGCATGGCTCATATCTCCTGGCCCTTCTTCTTAGACCTTTAAGATGAAAGAAGAGATTCTTGTGAGGCATGTGGGCTGTCTTTGAGGTGACTTTTGTGTCTCAGCATGACTGGAGATTATTAGAATCACGGGGACCAAAGCAATGCCCACACCATTAGCTACATTCACCATCTGGCCTGGATACCTAGGTTGCCCCTCAGCCTCTGTCTTAGTGGATCCATAGGTCTCTGCCTCTATGGGAAGTATTTCTCAAAGATCACCATGCTTAGAGAAGCTGTGAAAACATTTCTGTGGCTTTCTGCCTCCTGAACAGGTACACCCTTTGTGGTCCTATGAAACCTATGTGGGCAGAAAAGTGTGTCATGAAAAAAGGTCCAAAATCAGAGCCTGGCCTGAGTCCTGGAATCAGTTTGACAATAGGTCACTAACCCCAGAAACTATTTCTGGTTTCCACAGGACATGGGCAACCAACTGTGCCCAGGATCTGCAAACAGTTTGATACCATTGTATTCACTTGTCTTAAGATCACTTTCTGTGTGAGATGCTGAGGAGTGCTGATCCCCCCATTTCTGGTTATGATAAAACCTCTCCCCTGGGAACAAAAGGAGGCAGTTAAAAGGACAATGTTGAGTATGGGAAATGTCAAGTGCTTACATTGAATCTGAGATGTGCAGAAATTTCACTGGTGTCACCTAAAGGATCAACATTTAAAGTACCTGCCAAGTTCCTATGTCCCCTTGTAGACCTAAATTCTATGATGTGTCCTGTCTTGTTTTCCAAAGTAGAGTCATCTCTCTCAGTCCCCCCATTTTGAGGACAGACACTGAAGAGTGGCCTTGCTTCTCCTTCTCACCCATATCCACCCCAATCTTCACACAACTTATTCTTTCACTATGAGTAGCCAAAGACTACAGAAAGAGCTTGCCCACGGATGCCTGACATTCCAGCCCAACCATGAATGCTACCGTGCCATCAGCGAGCGCCGAAGCTTTATGTGCATGTGTGTGCACACCTCTAACCACCTTTCTTTTCTATGTTTTCACAGTTCATTTATGATGAAAAAGTTTCTTGGTAAGTACCTTTTTGTCCCTTCTAATTGTCCCTTTTTGATGATGCAGAGCCAAATGATTGTAGATTGGAGCTGAGGTTTTAAAAAAGGATTGGGCAACAAGATAGCTCAGCAGGTAAAGGCACTTGCTGCCTGGGTTTAATCTCTGGAAAGCACATGATGAAGGGAGAAAACTGACTCCCATAAGTTCTCTGACCTCCACACCTGGCGCACACACACACACACACACACACACACAAATAAGTAAATAAATCTAATTTAGAAAAGGAAGGAACAACAACTTGGAACAACCAGAATTTCTTAGAGTCTGCCCATCGCCCCTCAACAAAGACATCAAATTACCTTTTTCCTAGCTTTTCCCTTGGCTGGGGTGATGGAATTCATATCTTCATAACTAGATACTTTATTGTAGAGGTTAGATGTTGTCAATTTTCTGTGCTCTTCTGTATTCAGCCATAGCTGGACCATGGTTGTGGTTTGGTTAATCTTTTTATATTCATGTCAGTCAGCTTTCCATTTACTATAGCAAAGTAACATAGATGATCAACTTATAAAGAAAAAAAAGTTCATTTTTACAACCAATTTGAAAGGTTTCAGTCCATGTTCTGCTGGCACATAATGGTAAAAGGAAATTTTTGGCAAAAACAAAACCATTCACCCCATGGCCAGAAAGCAAGGAGAAGAGGGGGTCCCACTGTTTCCTTCAGGGACCCACTCCTAATTACCCAAAAACCTCTTCAGGTTTTCACCAATTCCCAGAAGCTTCAAGCTGGGAATCAATTCTTTAATACTCTGGCCATTGGGGGAACATTCCAAAACTCTGTGACATCTTAGAAGTCAAGATTCAAACACATCATGGACACTTATCCCATTAACATGTTGCTGAGACTCTAAAGGGAATCCCATGGCTCCGACTCTGTGGTGATTTTGATAGAAGATGCTGTTCAATTAAATATATGGAGGGATATTTGCATTTTGACCAGCTGTCTAAACCCCCATTCTTGAAATGAGATCTGAGCAAATCCAATATGTTTGAAATGGAAATATAAATCGGGTGTTCTATGCATTCTTGTTATAGTTCTTTCCCCAAATGTTTGATCTATATAAGTAGAAGAAAATGAAAAACTTCTTAGAAATAGGAATGGCTCTGTAGCTAGAAGCTTCCATAGTATTACCTTTAGTTAGGAATGAACTAGAAAAAAAGGCAGAGAATTCCTGTGGCTTCGCTTTCAGCAAAATGTTCTCAGTTTTGTTCTAACCCTTCATTGGGGCCTGTGCCTCTGTCTGAGAATAGCTCTCCGGTTTCCAGAACTTGAGGGTGACAACAACCTACCTCAGTGATGAGAACTGTCATAAGGTAGCTATGCCAGCACGTAGAGGCATGTTGTTGACTTCCTTTAAGACTTATCTGTATGTTCCTTTAAAAAATATAGCTTGTAAAATGTTTGGAAACCCAATTATTAAAAATTCAGACTACAATAAAGTATATGTATATATATACATATATATATATAGTATTTTTTAGAAAAGACCCATGCTCTCCATACTGAAGATAGATAGGTAGATAGATAGATAGATAGATAGATAGATAGATAGTCTTTTTAAGTCATCGTGATCAAAAGCCTGAAGGGAGTTGGAAAGGCTAGGAGCACCCCAGGTCTGCTAATGCTGTGCTAGAGGGCAGCACATCAGAGTCACTGCTGGAAATGGCTATCCCAGGGTGGGGAGCTCTCACTTGTGCACTCCCAGCATTGCATTGACCCATGGAAGGGAGAGATGAATGCAGACACCCTGATAAACCAGCTTTGGTTGGTATCTTCACAGAAATCTTAAGATACCTAACATGTCTTAGAGCTAGAAAAGGGAGTTAGTTTCCTCTTCATCTCAAAGATGTCATAGTCACTGTTCTATTGCTGTGGTGAAACACTATGACTAAGGCAACTCTTATAAGAGAAAGCATTTAATTGAGGTTTGCTTATAGTTTCAGAGGTTTAGTCCATTATTGTCATGGCAGGAATCATGGTGGCATGCAGGTAAACATGGTAGCTGAGAGTTCTACATCTGGACCTGAAGGCAGGGGGAAGAAAACAGAGAGGCACTGGGCTTCCCTTGGGATTTTGAACATACCCCCTACCCTGTGACACACTTCCTCCAATAAGGCCACACCTACTCCAACAAGGCCACACCTCCTATTCAGTCTCAAGTAGGAAGTAACACTCCCTAATGACCAAGCATTCAAATATATGAGTCTATGGAGCACCATTCCTAGTCAAACCCCCACAAAAGGCTTCTATCTATCTATCTATCTATCTATCTATCTATCTATCTATCTATCTATCTGTATCTGTCTCTCTCTCTCTCTGTGTGTGTGTGTGTGTGTGTGTGTGTGTGTGTGTGTGTGTGTGTGTGATGTTAGGTAAACTTATGCTATGATAAAGCCCAAATCCTGTTACAGGGGATTCTAGATTCTGCAAAGGAACATGCCATAAGTGCCTACAATCTGAACAACAACAGTCCTGTACATGGAGTCAGGAGTGTGGAGACAGGAAGGCCACAGGGGCATGAGTTACAAAGAAAATGTGACTTGATGCTAGCCTTGGGGGTGTCTTTGCTTCCAAAGATCTGAGACAAGGGCTCCCAGGGCCCAGAGTCCCATCATTCTCAGAGTTCTGGCCTGTTGTATAATCACTGTTATTGCATGCATGGGCTGGCAGAAAGAATTTCTCATTGAGTGAGGCCAAGAATTAAAATCTGCACCACTGACCCTTTACTTCTCTGGGGCTTCCAGGAATATTAATTCCTCATTTCAGGGATGCAAAATATATTGAACTTGAAGATGCTTTTTGCTGTTTGCTTCTCCTGTCTTCCTACCTACCAAGTACTGATTGTCCTTGATGGGTGTAGGCGGGAGCTGATCTCTTTGTCTTTAAAATCAGACTATTCAGAGTGTACAGTGAAAGCACAGCCAGGTGGTGGTGACACCTCACAGGCTGAGTTCCACCCTTGCTACAGGATAGTCCAGCAGCTCCTAGAGAGGTTAAGGACAGGTGCTTAACTCACTTCACATCTTCAGAAGGAAACCGATTGCAACTGTGTTGATTTTGAAATGAGTGCTCTTTAGGAAATGAATATTGCCAAATACAAATGCAGTAGTTCCTAGGGTTTGTAAAGAATTGGTTTCAGGACTTCTGAGGATACCAGAATCTATTGTTCCAGTCCATATGTAAAGTGTCATGGTATTTACACACCTTCTTCTTCTTTAAGACACCTCCAGATTACTAATACCCAATGCAATGCAAATGCTGTTTAAATAGCAGAGTAGAAGTGTTCTCATGCATTGCACAGTGTTACACTAGATTGTTCAGGGAATTGTCTTTGTTTAATTTCCCATTGCTGTGATAAAATACCCTGACAAAAGTAACTTTTGAGAGAAATGGGCTTATTTTAGCTTACAGTTCCAGTACAGGCTTGCAGGGAAGTCATAGCTCAGAATCCTAAGAGTATTGATCACATTACATCTGCAGTTGGAAGCAGAGGGCAATGAATGAATGCATTCTAGTGTTAAGCTCACTTTCTCCATTCTTATGCAGTGCAGGATCTACTGTCCAGAGAATGATGCCACCCACAGTAGGCATCTCTTCTCTTCAGATAATCTTCCTCACAGGCATGCCCAGAGGCCAACCTAGATATCCTTTCCAGGTGATTCTAGATTGTGTCAAATTGATACTACAAGTAACCATGACAGGAATGATGATTTTTTAAAAAGCATCTATCTGTATATGTTCAGTAAAGCTAGAAATTTTTAAAAAATATTTTCAACCTGTAGTTGGTTGAATTACAGATGTAGAACCTGCAGACAAGCATGGCTAACTATATACAAAGCAAGGTATCCTGCTGTACCTGAATGAGATTCCTTTACCATTTCTAAAGCCCATTGTGCCATATGTTCATGTTCAGCCAAGAAGTGAGAGCCAGCAATCAGTTGGGAGTCTTTTAGTAGAAGATTATTTTTAAAAAAAACAAACCAACCAACATGTATCTCAGATGCACCATGGATGTTTCTACAACCCTTTCCCTAATAGTCCTAAAATGATTCCTGAGAGTCTAGCCATCACATCTGTATTAAAGACAAAATGGAAGAATAAGAGGCTTTAGTGCCTTTCTGAGACCTTTCAGTCTTATATATCTTTGGTAATATGATGACCAGACCAGGACTAGCAATTACAACTTCAGGGCAATCGCTACTGATCCTATGAACCGAAGGTGGGATTTATCTTTCTTGAGGTCATCTGTTGCCTCAGTACAGTAGAGTTCTATTCCTAGGCAAGGAATGGGGACAACTTTCTATTAAATAGTATTCCCAAAGACACTTAAAACTGAAAACATGAGAGACCCATCTGTTAGGTCATCCTGCCGGACAAGACCTGTGGATCCTTGATAGCAGGTCAGCCAGGGTCACAGTGTCAGAAGGAAGCTGAAATGTTTGTCACAATTCCGAAGACTAGAGGAGAAACTAAAATATCCAGAGTGGTGTTCTGATTTCTTTCTGTGAGTGCAAGTTGTGACTATGGAGGACAGAAGTAGCTCTAGGAAATGATCTAAGAACACCTCCTGCTCTACCTGGAGGCCTGCAAGGAACTGGACCAACATGGAGCTGGAGACGGTGCTGGCCTGCAGGGTCTCACTGGCTGGTGAACAGTGGATGTGTTATCTGAGGTCATTTGGGGATGCTCACAGCATTAAGGAAAGGTGTATGTAGAGAGAACCATGAAGATTCCTGGTGATCAGCTAAGCAAAGGAGCCAAGGAAATGGTGGGAGGCCACAGAAGCCTCAACAGCCCAGTGTGTTAGCCGGGGAAAGGCCTTGGCAAGCCCACAAAGGACACCAGCAGTGTAGACAAGAATCAGGCCTCCCATCCTTGGGTAATCCTGAAAAATGGCCAACAGCCAGCTTAAGAAGGGCTTGCTTTAAGGGAAAACTCAAAGAAGGGGAAAGATAATAGGTAAAAGCGTTTAGAAAGTACTGGGTTCTAAGCTGTGCATCATGGCCCATACCTGTGATCCCAGCACTCTGGAGGTTGAGGTAGAAAGGGTTTGAATTTGAGGACACTCTAGGGTACAATATGACCAAAATGATAAAGAGAGAAAAAGGAAGAGAAAGACGATAAAGAACTGGTCACTGAATTTGGTCCTCTCCCAGGGATCTTACACTGTATCTATTAAAATGAACCTTTATTTAGAGTGACTTAACCATGAAGTTCCTTTCACATCTATGCCTGCTAAGGAGTAGTGCAGTGGGAGTCAGACTACAGGCACCTTCCTGGATTTGAAACCAAGACCTATGGCTGAACCCAGGACAGTCGGGATGCCCAAAGACCTCTCACACCCCAAGTGCTTTCTGCTTGGGTAAATCCATGCTAGTAAAATCATTCTTAAGGAGGCATGAGAGAGCTCTGGATGGGCATGGGGTTTTCATGGCCACTTTAGTTAGACTGTATTGGTTGTATAAAATAATGGGCTTCATTATTACTTTCCCATACAGGTATATCATATACTTTGATGACATTCATCCCATTATAATCCGTATGCCCCCCCATTTTGCTTTCCATTGCCCTCTTCCTGTTAGTTTCACTTCTACTTTTATGTCTTATTTTTCATCTATATTCCACATGTGAGAAAAAACATGATATTCATCTTTTTGAGTATGGCTATTTTTCTCGATATGACCTCTAGTCTTATCCAATTTGCCTGCAAACAATACAATTATATTCATGTTTATGGATTAATTATCTTCATACATATGCATATACATATGCATATATACATGTGCACCACAACTTCTTTATCTATTCTTCTGCTGGTGGACAGCTGGCTGGTTTCCAAGCCTGAGTGAGCAGGTATCTCTGTTGTACCCTACTGTATCCTAACCCCTTGTCCAGGCAAAACCGCCTGAATTTCCCCATCATTTCCATTTTATAAATGTAACAGCACACCTCCCAGTATATTCTTTATATAACAGATCATGCAATTTCTCTGGGATCAAAGAAAGACTAAGGGACCTGGAACTTTCTCCCCAGACATCTCCAGGCCCCTTCTCTCCAAACCAAACATGCTCCTTCAACTAGTTTAGTCCTGCACTAAACAGGGGTCCAAAAACCAAGTCTCCTGAGCTTTAGCTGGACATTACTAAATAAAGAAAATGAAAATCCTAAGAGGCGAGGATGGACACTCCTGTTAGCTCAGTTGTTTGCCTTTCTTTCTCTTGACTGTGTTACCTCTTACCCTTTTTTTCTTGGTTTGGGCTTTCTATTTTTATGTTTTTGGGTGCAGCATCTCCTCCGTAGCCCAAACTGACCTAGAACTCACAAGGTAGTACACTTTCAGGGATTGTAGGCACAAGCCACTGTCCCCCACACCCAGCTCACTCTCACTCAGTCTTACTCTTCCTAGTATCTTCTTACTGTCTTGCTGTCCTCGACTCCACCTGATTCTCTCCGTGACTCTCCTTATCTCTGTGTCTTTCTTCTCCCTGCCTCTTTCTGGCCACAACCCTCTGCATCCAACCCCTCTCCCAGCCCCCACCACTACCACTACCACTACCACTACCCAGTCCCTGATCAGTTCCTCTGGTGTGTCTGCTCTTAGTAAGTAGATCTGGATCTGGGTAATCCTAGTGGGTAATTAAACCACAGCAGACTTCTGCAAGCACTTGTATGCTCAAGGGCCTGCCATTTTCCATAGAGTTCTTTGTGGTAAGCAAATAGCAGAGCTTCCTCTTCCCTTCAGGTGAGAAGGAAAAAAATCTATGCAACATAAAACACTTGCATAGACTAGGTATGTGTGTAACTAATCTGCCTTGTCATCCTGGCCATGGACATCAGATGCCTCCAGCACCAACTGAATGATAGGGCTTAGCTGCTGGGCTTACCTTCTCTAACTGTACTTTGTCCTGTGCAGGTGGGAATCTCTAGTCCTTGTGCTGATGTATCTCATCTATATCGTCATCATGAAGTAAGTAAATCACTTGCAGTGTCGTGTAAGAATGTAGAAAGAGGAGTGGGGGTGGGCGGGCTGACTCATACCCAGTGTCCACCACCATACACTCAGTGACTGTTGGGAATCTCTATCATTTTGATTAGGAATCATAAAAAATGACCATTTGACTCAGAGTTGATGACAAACATCAACACTTCCATATTTCATTAAGAATTCTCTGGAACCTGCCTCTCTCTTCAGGATCTGGCAGCCATGTTTCTAGCTTTTATTAGAATGAAGATAAAACCCAACTAGTTGTATTTCTATACTGGGTGTGGAAAGATAGAATGAGAACTAACTAAGTGCCTGAAACCATACAGACTTCCATTACTTCAGATGTATCAACCATCTGTTGCTGCATAGCAAATTGTCCCAGAACTTACAAATATGTATTATCTAAGAATTAGAAATCCCCGAGCTACTTCACTGGGGGGATCCTGGCTGAGTTTCTCACGAGACCGCATGTTTGACATTGGCTAGGGCTGATGTCCTGAAGTTGACTGAGGCTGCTTGAATCTGCCTTGGAGATGGCACATGCCCAAGCAGGGAAGATGATGCTGCCAGCTCCTGAAAGGCTCAGTTTCTCACATGAACTTCCCCCGTGACTGCTTGAGTGGCTTCCTATAGTACTGCTTATTGTTCTCTAAGGAAAAAAAGCACATTTTTTAACTTGATGCTTTGAGTCCCCACATAGTATCCTGAGATGAGGAGCTTATAAATAGGGCAGAGATCACATCCCTGTGGAACTGTCTGTCTCTTGAACTCGGCCATCCTTTCCATTCCCCCGGTGTATGTAACCATTCCCTCCATTCCCCAAGTGTATGCAACCACCTCTAGGAGAAGAAAACTAGAGAACTTTCAGCACTTGCCAGCTTGGACATGCCAGACAGCAGTCTAGGACAGACACAGTATTATTTTTTTCTGATGATATGTGGAAAAGAGATAATTTGCACCACCAGGGTCTGAGAGTCTTGCTAGGAGAACCAGTTTGAATGAAGCCAAGCATCACATGAGCAGTGAAATCGGGTGCTGTCTTGACTGGTGTCCAGGGTGGGCCATAAGCAGCTCACTGCCCATCTATTCAATATGGCATCCAGCATTTACTGGAGGAGCTGTCCAGTGGTCAGCTCTGGATCCTCTCACTGGGCTTGGCATTTCTAGAGTAAGACCTCTCTATGGCATATCCTGGTTTGGGATTGCTACAAAGAACTTGATGAGGGAGCCAGAAGTCACACATCATGTAACTAATTACCTTTCACTATAAATACTAATCAGTGATCTCCCAGGAAAACCGTAGCTGACCTAAAAGACTTTCTCTGGCCTCCAAAGAGAAAGCCCTAAGGTGGAGCTTCCAATGAAGTCAGTGCCACAATGGGAATGTATTCATTGATTCTCACCACTTCCATGCATGGCATCTTTCCAATTATTTCACCTTCTTAAAAAGTCTTTTGGAAGCTCTAAGTTTGGGTTCCTACAATCAGAAGTCCTCTTCTTTTTGAGAGGCTGATCCTGTGATGTTCCAGGATCGCCATACAGTGTCTCTTCTGGGCTCAAATCCTGGTTTTGATGGTTATCTGTACCATCATGAATTTAATGGGGGCTTTGCAAAATGATGTGGTCTTCAAACACAGATGGGATCTAAAGAGAGGAGATCTCAGGAATTTTGCTAGCAGGCTTTCTATAGTCACTACACCCTTTCCCCTATTACTGTAGCCACAAGTGGCAGGTCAAACATGTAGACCTTAATGAAACAAGCGAACCTCTACCCCAAGTCACACTACATAGAGCAGCTAAGGAGGTTTGTTTCTGCCAAGGCCTCAGCTTTCCCACCATTCCAGATGTTCAAACCAGCAGGACACAAATAAAACTGCAAATAACAGCTCCTGCTCTCATGGAATTCTCTGCATAATTCCATCCCACGTTCTAAATTGAAATCTCTGCTCTTTAGCCGTCCCTCTCTGCAATCAGAGGCTATGATCATTGGGTTTTATAAAATGTGATTTATAAAATTGCATGCTTCACAATAAAATAGCTTCAGGGTGCAAGCACAAAATTTAAAACATTCAATTAAAAATATAAAACAGAGCCACAGCCATGGAAGGAGAAAAAAAAGCATATATTAGACTCTTCAGCTGCCTCCTGAGTAGACAGCTTTAAAATGACTTTAAACATTCTGTCTGAAAATTCAAAAGCCATTTTGACTGGCCAGATAGTTAGAAACATTCCATGCTATGTGGCACATGCAGCCTTGGCAAAGACTGAGCTTTACTCACCCTGGTCACTTCTCTGGGATGAATTTTGTAGATGAGGCCATATGGTCTTGTGGGTACGAGTTAAGTACTTCTCATGCACCCCTAGGAGCAGTTCTCACCAGCCGCTGAGTAGCCTTGGGAATGAGGCTAAATTACTCAGCCATTTAATCTTGGTTTCCTCCTCTGCAAAATAAAAATGAATAATAGTTCATGCTTCAATGGGTTCTTTACCAGGACAGGGTGTAACCAGTTAGTTAGCAGTGTAATATCTGGCTTAAAGAAAGCCATCACTGAACATTAAATTTTTTAGAAGCTTTCATTGTATGGTACTGTTATCCTGTTATTAAAACACCAATGAATTAATAAGATGCTACTATCCTTTGAGAGCAAAAACTTGTGCAAGTTGGCACCTTCATGGGGAAAATAGTTTCTGAGTTAAGATAACACACTGCTTCCAGGTAGATATGATGGAGTAGGTTCTAATTCCAGCACTTCTGAGGCAGGAGGATTGCAAGCCCAGAGTAAAGTGTTCTACATAGAACATTCCAGATTACCATGGGAATACACAGTGAGACCTTGAAAGGAAAAAAAAGCCAATGCTTTTCTCCCTGTCATAGGGAGAGGTAGTCACACTGAACCTAAAAAGCCTTTCTATATATAAGCCTTTGAATATAAGCAAATATCAACAGAATGACAAGCCCCACATGTCCATCCTCAGCCCGCAAGCCATCAGCCCAACCTTGTTCCGTGTGGACCTGTTTCCCTCCCTCCATATATAATTTTGAAACCCAGGCATCATTTTGTGGTTCATCCATGAATATGTCAGCATGTGTTTCTAAAAGGACTAATCTTTATCCTAGCCACAATTATTATTGCACCTAAAATGAATGCCAATTCCTCAATCTCCCAAATACCCACTCAGTAGTTCAGCTTCCAAAACTTATCTATCTGTCCTACTTTTCAGTTTTCTTTGGGACTCATAAATATTATAAATGTTTTTCCAGTTGGAATCCAAAGGAATGGTGTTTAAAATTACTATAGTTGGGAGCTGCATGCTTTGGAGCTCTTTCCACCTATAACCACTCCCCTGAGCGGGGTGTGTGTGTGTGTGTGTGTGTGTGTGTGTGTGTGTGTGTCCTTACAGGTTACAGCTTATTCTTAGGCAGAGTTTAGTTGTTAGCCTACAGAGATGCCCATGGTTTGAAAACTGTTACTGCATTCCACTTCCATGACATAGTAAAGCCAGTTCCTTTACTCTCTGTGTCCTGTATGTCCACGTTTGGTTTGAATCAGGCTCAGCTGTGTTGACATGACTTATACCATCAGGAGGCATGTCTTGGTCGCCTTCCTCTCTGTGGTGGTGGCAGCCATTGATGCTAAACATCTGGAGCCATTACTTCACAAAGGTTACTACAATATAGTAGCGCTCTGATTCTATCCCACTTAAGAATCCCAAGAATCTAGAGTTGGCTGTCTGGGTTTCTTTTCAGAGCCTACCTATATCACTCTTGATTGGTTTCCTGTTTTCCCTTGTGCCAAAAAGGAACAGCCGCAGGCTCCAGAGAATTCAAGAAGGGGTCCATGAGAAAGAAGGTTCAAATGCAGAGCACACCCACCCATCCCCACCATACCACACCCTGTCTCTGTCAGGTAGTTGGAAAGTTCCCACAGTCAATGCCCCCACTGAGGCACTGACTGAAAAGCAGGGCACAAGAATATAGCAAGAGGGGACTGTCAGGAGCAAAAGGAATGAGGGACAGAATGAAGTAGGTTTTATGTGGTTTCTTGTCCAGCCTGAATTCCAGTAGGAGACTGGAAGTCAAGTTGGTTGGAGGTGCAGCTTCAGGAGATAGTACCATGGCCAATAAGCATTAAGATCTGTGAGTGAGAGAAAGCACAATAGTGAACCAAGGTGCTCTGTAAACCCTGTCTCTGCCTTTGCCCTTGAGAATTCCTCTGGGAAACGTCAGAGTAAAGGGAACAGAATGTTTTCCTGCCCAAACCATCCTAGCAACCTGAAAATACTGCTTCCCTCCAAAGCTAGTCTACCAGGGCGTGCCAAAGGCACTGCTTGGTGTTTCCTCACCATCACTCTAGAGCACTAGAGTCCAGAGCATTATCATAAAGCCACAAACCAACCAAACCTGGAGTGAAGGCACACAGTAACAGCAATACTAGCAATAAAATCTCTGACTGCAGGAAGCCAAAGTAGAGCTAGATAACCAGGCAACTGTAGCATGTAGACCATGATAATCAGACGCAGGGCCTCACCAGCTGGGAAGATCTCAGAGAGGATGCTGTGGAATCCAGGAAAAGGAGAATGTAGATGCTGATAGAATCTCTCCATTTATTCTTGCTCAGATACAATGCGTGCATACATCAGTGCTTCGAAAGGAGGACGAAGGGTGCTGGGAACATGGTCAATGGATTGGCCAACAATGCTGAAATCGATGACAGCAGCAACTGTGACGCCACTGTGGTGCTACTTAAGAAAGGTAAATAGCAGATGCTGGGCCCAGGATGGGTGCCGCAGTGTGACTCTGTCCACCTAGCACATAGCCACAGCCAGACATTGCAGCTGACCCTGAGAAAACAGAGAAGAGCCAGCTCTCCTGCCTTGTCTCATGGGCCATGCCTGGACCATTGACATTCCCAGGGAACCCATTCTGTGAAGGTTTTATGGGAGCATGGGGCCCAGCAGAGCCAGGACAGAAGACCATGGATTTTAAGGTAATGGATTAAGGTTGTGTGACCATGAAAAGTGACTTAACCTCTCTGAGCCTGAGAGGTGGACATCATTTCTTTAATGAGTAGGTCAGCTAACTATGCAGAAGAACTAACACAATGCTTCATAGTGACGGGCATTACTGGTTATTATCACATATGTCCAAGTTCTGTTTCAGACTACATTAACTCAGATTCCAAGCTACAGAAGGAGAGAAAAAATACCTTTGTTTTCAAAGTAATTCTTCTATTTAATAGGCTCTTTAAAAGACCATCATTATGATAGGAGAAGCAACATGATACTTTTTGATAAATAACATTGTTTGTATGGGACATAGAAAAATATCATGTTATTTGCCATGAATATATTTCATTTTTCTTTTATCTTTATTTTTGAAATGTGTCCTATATGGGCACTTTTCAGGGAAACAACAAAGAATACATTAAAAACTTTACAGGTATTTTCACCTATATCTCTAACTTTATACTCTTGATAATTTATTATATTTTGAAATTAGATATTTTATATATTTTTCTGAAGTACTATATTTGTGTTTAATGAAAGACTTTGATGTTATTTATTACCATTCCATGTGAGAATTTTCTTTAGTTTCTCTCTTCTGAGTACTTTATAACCATAAAAGGAGCTTGCAGGGGCAGCAAAAAAACCCTAAAGAATATTAGTGCTGGGCCTGGGGAGATGACTTGGTGAGCATAGCATTTGCCACACAGTGTGAGCAGTGATGGTGATGATGATGATGATGATGATGATGATGATGATAATGATGATGATGATGATGATGATGATGATATGAGAGATTATTTCATGGTTTCATGGCCAGGAAAATATGAATTACCACTAAAAGGAGCTATAGCCACATACCTATGAGTAATGGGTGTGCAGTCCTCTTCCACAGAGAGAGGGCTGAGACCTGAGTAGAATGTTTCATATTGTGCAAGGCTTGTCTGAAGTCTTCTCCTCAACACTGGTCCTCTGTGTGTGGAGTATGGACACTCTGCTCACGGGATGCATGCAGGAGTGTGTACATGTCCACACCATGCCCTACGCCTGGAACATAAGTCAGCTCTACAGCATTTAGCAGTGCATTAGGGTAACCATGCATGGGCATGATGGGTTATTGAGGTTACCTAGATCTTAGTGGTGGGAAAATAACTCTTTGAGGACAAGGAAGAATTCTCTTACTCTGCTCATTCTGCTGTATTGATGATTGGCATATGAACAGTCTCAAGTCATTTCAAAAAAATATTAAATATGACCCATGATTTAAATATGATCCCTAATTTTGATCATTGAAACCTTCAGTGGATGGATATAAGGAAGGAAAGAATGAAAATGGGAGGAAGAGGATGATGGGAATGGGGAAGAGGGGAGAGTGGTGAGGAAGGAAGGAAAAGAGGGAGGGAGAGAAGAAGAAAGGGGGAGGGGAGGCAAACGAATGGACGGCTGAACCAGAGGGCAGATGGTGAACAGGTGCAAAGGTGTGAAGGAGCAGGGGGAGACCAGAGGGAAGAGAGTGGGTGAATGCCTCCCTCTGGGATGGATCCATGCTATGTGTTTTCTCTTTCACATTTCCCTAGCCAACTTCCACCGCAAAGCGTCAGTGATCATGGTGGATGAGCTGCTGTCGGCCTACCCACACCAGCTTTCTTTCTCCGAGGCTGGCCTTCGAATTATGATCACAAGCCACTTTCCTCCCAAGACCCGGCTCTCCATGGCCAGTCGGATGTTGATCAATGAGGTATCTGGGAAAGAACAGTGGAGAAAGGGAGGGAAGCAAAGGGGATGAGATGGGAGGGGAGGGGAGGGAAGGGCAGGGGAGGGGAGAGGAGGGAAGGGAAGGGGAGGGGAAGGGAGGGAAGGAAAGGGGATGAGATGGGAGGGGAGGGGAAGGGAGAGGAGGGGATGAGATGGGAGGGAAGGAAAGGGGATGAGATGGGAGGGGAGGGGAAGGGAGAGGAGGGAATGAGATGGGAGGGAAGGGATAGGAAGGGAAGGGAAGAGAAGGGAAGGATGCTTTTTTATTTAAAAGATGCAGCACCTGGCTGAGGGTTTATCAGAGCCCTTTCTGAGCATCTTTGCCCCCTGAACCATCTGTGCCCCAGTACTCACCCTCTTCTCGCTGTATTGAGGAACACAGCCTAGCCATATCTACTCACCAGTTTGTTTGGGTTTTTTGTTTGTTTTTCATTTTTGTTTTTGAAACAGGATCTCACATAGCCCAGGCTGGCCTCAAATCTGCTATGTAGCCAACGAGTATCTTGAACTTCTGGGTGCTGGGTCTATAAGCATGTGCTTCCACTCTCAGTTTATGAGGTACTAGGGGCAGTATCCAGGATCTCATGTTTGCTAAACAAGTACTGTACCAGCTAAACTATATCCCCAGCAGGGACCTGTTTTCTTCCATTTGAATATATCTCCATCTTGCAAACTTGTATGAAGGTTGCTAAGGAAAAGTTACCATAGTTTAAAACAAGCCAGAGTCCCTGGCCTTTGCCCACTGCTGGAGCGGAAACCTCACAAACACACTAGTCTGAGCACAGAACTGCAGCTTCTTGAATATAGAAAAGGGCTTCCCACAGTCTGGAGAAGAAAGATAATGTCACAGTGCACAGATGTCAAAGAACTGCACACCTCGGATGTAGAAATTTTCCCAAAGGGAGTTTGAAGGTTCCAGTGGGTCATAAAAGGCTGATTTCCCCTCCCAAAGGGAGACTGCCTGAATCTGTTATTGCTTTGAGGAAACTCCTAACTCTTGGCTCTCTAGTCTTCTGAGTGCATATCCTCATCATCACTAGGGAAGACCTACCTGCCTGGGCTTTCCATCCCTCTGACAGATCACCTTCTATTTTCAGAGACAAAGACTGATAAACAGCAGGGCTTACGCCAATGGGGAATCTGAAGTGGCCATCAAAATCCCAGTTAAGCACACTGTGGAGAACGGAACAGGGCCCAGCAGTGCCCCAGACAGGGGTGTGAATGGGACCCGAAGGGATGACATCATTGCTGAGGCTGACAATGAGACAGAGAATGAGAACGAAGACAATGAGAACAACGAGAATGATGAGGAGGAAGAGGAGGAGGACGATGATGATGAAGGACCCTACACTCCATTCGACCTCCCTTGTAAGAGGTCCTTGATCTGGCCTTGGGAAGGGAGATATCTGGGGGTCCCTGGGTAGACAGTCTTCACTTGGCTATCTTTTTACTATTCGATTCCAAAAGAGTCTCTTGATAAGCAGAAGCATAGTTGTATGAAGTGTCTGCAGTGGACAGGGCTCTGTTGTGAAAGGCCCAAAGATGAGGGCATGTGGGCAGGGGGTTGAAGCATGAGCACTTTCAGCAAATGCATTTTGTGGATGCAACTCCCCTCTTAAGCCTCTTAGTCATGCTGCAGGACCTTTTGTTTTAAGATATAAATGCACATGACACGTGCCAATAAGACATCGTGGTACAGAGACACTTCATTGATGTTTCATCCTGGCCATACATGCCCTGCCTAAGATGGCTCTGGCAGATGCATCCCTGGTTCCTTTGTTCTCACTTCCTCCCCTTTGCCTCCATTCAGGACCCGGCATCTTTCACATCCTGCTCTCTACAGAGCAGCATGCACAGGAGACACAGACAAAGGCTAGTCCTTAGGGGCCTTAGCCCATGTGAGTGGCCAGGGACTCTCCCTGGTGTGTTAGAAGAGGAGAGACAGACATTTAAACGCTTTCAGAACCTTGACGTGTAGGACATGTCCTTGAATGTTCCAGTAACCATGTCTCTCACCCCCACCCATTAGCAGAACATGAGGACCAAACCTAAAGAATTCTGTGTCCTTGCTAGACCTTCAAGAAGTTTCTGCCTGTTTCATGAAGCCTGTACTGGTCCAATTCCCATTCACAGTCATTCGAATATTAACTAGTGAGTGCAATTCCCCTGGGCTGACTGAGCTTGCTTGAGGACTGCCTAAGCAAGTATTGTGTGATCATCCTGAAAGCCCATTTAGTGGCGGATGTGAGTCTAGAGTTCCCAGTCCTGTGCTGTCCTCAGGTGCAAGACCTTGCTGTGCTTCTCCCTGTATGCAGGGGGAGGGGCAGGTAACAAGTCAAACTCAGAGCAGAACTGTTCCTGAGTCCCTGCCCCTTCCCTAAGACAGAAGCCTTGATAGGCACTTACCAAGTCTAGTAAAGGAATACTGTCCAGATTCCTGTATGCCTGCCAAAGTTAAATCACTTCTATTTAGCAGATTAACTCAGTAGAAAAAGAAAAAAAACACAGCACCACCCCCCTCCCCATCTGTGGTTTTTCCACTCATTTGCACTTGTGGTCAACCACAGCCACTGTCCATGGTCTGAAAATATCTAAAGGAAAATTACAGAAACAGTACATAGGTTTGAAATCAAGTTCCATTCTGAAGCCTCACATCATCTTTCTATGTCCCACCTGGACCATCCCTCTGTGCAGCAATTTGTCCTGCATATGCTACTCTCCCATGCCTATTTCTCAGTAGTCAGTAAAACTATCATGTGCATATACTTTGTATTAATGTAACTGTTTATAGATGCAAGTGGAGTTTATGTGTGCATTAAATACATAGGCATTATATATACACCTATGTATAACGCATGTATCTACACACACACACACACACACACACACACACACATCCTTGAGTGAAGAAAGTCTTACTACTTACAAACAGAGATGTGTATGTAGGTAAACACATTTCCATAAAAGAACACATTGGAAGGAAATCCACAAAAATAAAACTATTTTGCTGGATGGATTTTTTTCTACTGTGTTTCTGTTTCTATGCAATCAGAACAAAAATGGATGTTTATTATAGGTCTAAAACATTGTACAGTGTCTTTTTCTCTGTGCCTGATCTAAGCACTCTTAAAAGCTTAGTCAGCAATAAAACTCCAAAGCAAGCCCTTGGAAGGGACCCTTACCACCGACTTTGCCTCCCAGCCACTGGCTGACATCTATGAAGCCACATTGGCCTCAAGTATGAGGTCCCCACAGAGAAGACGTACGCTTTCTAATTCATGCTGTGCCCTAGCCTGACACAAAATGGCTTAGAGGGCACCAACACATATGCTCTAAGTAAACATATCCCCTGGGGCTCTATTTGGAAAAGATAGTGATACAACAAAATATAGAAAATGTCCAGAAATGCTGCTGACTCAGGAGAGAAAACATCTCTCCTCCTCAGAAATAGACATTCAAGCTAGCTGCAATGTGTGCCTTCCCTCTTCACCCTTCCCCCAGGTCATTTTCAAAGCCCTTTCTGTGTCGCTTGCTTTGCTCAAGGAAGTGAATCTGTTAACTTGTGTTTAAAGCCATGTTTTAGACACTGCTCTCTGAATTTCTACCTTTAGGGTTGAAGGTACTAAGGGACAAGTATGTCAAATGTTCCTGTACAGTTTCACAACGATGGAATTGTTTTCCTGATTTCACGTCCTTCAGAGCCAAACAGCTGACAACAGTGAGGAGAGGGAGGGACTTGGCCCTTGGTGGCACCAGCTCACACTGTGTGCAGCTTTTGATAATCAATCCCATCCTCCCTGCTCTCTAGAGTCCCACGTCATGATCTCATCTTCCCTCTCATTTTTAGTTTCTGAGGAATATTAGAGATCCAAGTTGAGATCATTTCTTGTTCTTTTGGCTTGTTTCCTTATAACCCTTGATTTGGGGGGATCCATTTTAAATCACTATCTCTTCCTCTGTCTCTGTGGCTATCTCATCCCAGGTATGTAAAGCCCAAAGAGCTGGCTTTATTCTGAATCCTGCATCACTTGAAGCCCATTACAAAACAACCTGTACAGATGTCTTCTTCTTGATGAGCAATCTAGCTGGGCTCTAGAGTCTTGTTGTCCTCTTGACCTTCCCCAAGTTAAAGCTAACATGATGCATAGTGCCCAACAGGAAAAGAGAGAGCTAGCCAATAAGAAACTTAAGCCATCGGCCAAACAGTTTGTTATTAATATAAGTCTCTGTGTGTTTATTTGGGACTAAATGACTATGGGACCAGGCGGAACAGAAAACTTCGTCTACACTAATCAAAACCAACTTGAGGAGGAACAGGTTTATTTGGCTTACATGTCCCAATCAGAGTCCATCATTAAGGGAAGCCAAAGCAAGAACTCAAATAGGACAACAAGAACCTGGAGGCAGAAACTAAAGCAGAGGCCAGGAGGCAACATTTCTTACCGCTTCCCCCCCCCCATAGTCAGACTTAGCTTAGACTGCCAGCTCCCAAATAATGACATGGAGACATTTTATTTATTATAGAAGCTTGGCCCTAGCTTAGGCTTGTTCCCAACTAGCTCTTAAAACTTAAATTAACTCATTTATATTAATCTGTATTCTGCCACATGGCTCCTTACCTCTCCTCAGTACTGTATGTCCAACTTCCCCCAAGACTAGTTGGTGAATCTCCCACTTCAGACTCTTTTTCGGAGTTCCTATCTTTGTCCTGAAGTCCCACCTATCCTCTCTTGCCTAGCTATTGGCCATTCAGCTCTTTATTAAGCTAATCAAAAGGTGCCTTAGGCAGGTGAGATAAAACAGACACATCTTCACACAGTGTACAAAAAGATTATCCCAACACCCCCCCATGGCTTCCCAGCCTACTTTCTTATATACCACAGGACCCAATGCCCACAGTGTGCTGGACCCTCCCACATCAGTAATTAATCAGAAAAATGTCCCACAAGAAAAGATTTCCCTACAAGCCAATCTGAGGGGGGCATTTTTTTTCAATTGAGGTCCCTGATTCCTACATGTGTGTCAAGTTGAAAACAGACAAACCAACACAGAGATGCAACAGTCCAACTCCTAAACCAGAGGGGGCCTTCACCCCAGTGCTGTCTGATGAGGAAGTCACACTCTCCTTATAGATTGTTCTGTCTTGCCCATCTGATGGGGCAACTGGTACCAGCAACAGTAGGTACCTTTGCTATTTCATTTACAAAGAAAAAACAATTTAGATGGAGTAAGAGGTAATATGAAATAAATATTGGTTTGAAGAGATGAAATAAATTATATTAAGCTTTGTATTAATGACTGCTCACAATAATGAGGTAAAAAAATATGAGATTGTTCAATCATTTGGGAAAACTATTTTTAATTCCTTAGTAACAAGTTAAACATACCTCATGACTTGGCAGCTTCCCCCAGATCTTCAGGCAGAATGAAGCCATCTCCAGAAAACTGTACAAGGGTATCTATACGCACTGTCATTATGCTGTACAACAGGACCGGCCAGCACCCAAATGCCCAACCCCAGGAGAATGGATAAGCAAAGCCAGAATATTCCAGGAAATTAAAAGGAATAAACTAATGGCACTTCAGACAACTTCAAAACAAACATGTGGTAAACAAAGGAAAACTACTCAAAAACTAATTCCTTTGACATTGGGGTGAACAAAAGTTAATCTGTGGTTGTTGGGGTGAGGGTTGACTAGAAAGAGGCACAGAGAGCTTTCTAGAAGGTGGGAGATGTTTTGTGTCTCAGTTGACATGGATATCACACATGTGCATATGTATTTTTCCCCATAGGCTAATTAGAAGTTGAGTAGGACCATAATGGAAACCAAAGGATTTGAGTTAATATATTATTTGACAAATCTGAGGTTACAAGGAATTTGTGGCAGGATAGTCACCATAACAAGCATTTCTGGGAGTTTCTGGTATAAAAGTACTCTGGCAACACAGGATGGTAGGGGCAGGCATCACTGGCAGATCCATTATCTTGTCCTTTTACTTTTTAAGTAGGCTAGAGTTCATTTGCAAACCCTTTTTGGTTTACAATGCAACACTAGGAATGTCCATTAGGTGGTGCTGTATCAGCTGGCACTGTAATTTGGGAAGCATTAGAGGAGAACAGATACAAACTGGTGGTCTTCCCAGCT
The DNA here is from genome assembly GCF_017639785.1 of Mesocricetus auratus. Classification (NCBI taxonomy): domain Eukaryota; kingdom Metazoa; phylum Chordata; class Mammalia; order Rodentia; family Cricetidae; genus Mesocricetus; species Mesocricetus auratus. Next base: position 111,705,978 of record NW_024429189.1, read on the forward strand.
CCCCACACTAACACACCTACACACACACATTGCCCTTTTGTGAGTACCTTCCTCATGTTTTCCCACCTGGACCATTTGTTAAAGCCCCCCCAGCCCAGTATTATCTGAAGTGACTCAGTTACTAACAAGCACCAATCAGCAGGTAGGCAATACGTCTCTTTTTCTCTTTGGTTTTGTGTGTCCCACTTGGGTGGCAGTGGAAAACCATTTGGTATTTTATGAAAAGAGATATATGATAAGACTTAGTTCTGGGGAAAGCAGTGTGAAGGCTACTTTTTTGTTCGTTTCTCCCCCCAGCTGGCAAACTGGAAATCGTGAAATGGGCATTCACCTGGCCTCTGAGTTTCGTCTTGTACTTCACTGTCCCCAATTGCAACAAACCCCATTGGGAGAAATGGTTTATGGTGACATTTGCTTCTTCTACACTCTGGATTGCAGCCTTCTCCTACATGATGGTGTGGATGGTAAGTTTGTAGGGACCCTGTACATTGCTGGGTCTCTTTAGAGCAAAATGTATACTGAACCAGAAATGAATAAGAGCTGGAGTTACACCTGGTAACTCTATCAGCCAATTATTGCTACAGCAAGTTACAGAACAGCCCACACCTTAGCTCAGGGCTAAAATCTCTTAACATTCATTCTACTTGTATAGCCATAGGCTGGCTTGATTTAATTACACTGTGACTAGTTCTGCAACTCTGTTGCAGCTCCAGGACAGCTACCTTTGATTCAGGTAGCAGGCTGGGGCCCGCATCTACTCCTTAGGCTTGACTCTTCTTCTTTGGGATGGTGCGATCCTGGGAAGGGTAAAGTGGAAACACTAGGTGCCTCCTGGTATCCTCACTGAGGACCTACAGTCTTACTGTTCCTTCCTCTCCACACTCCAATGGGCAAGCCCAGCATGCATGAGTGGGAGAAGTAATTCCACAGCCACAGTGGAGGAACAGCTGCAGAGCCACAGGCAAAGGACATGTTGCATTAGCTGACTGCTCAAGGGTCCCTTCCAAGCTAAAACAATGGTCCATTGATTGGGCTGGGTTATGGGGCCGCAAAAGAGTTCTGCCCCAGAGTCATGTTCGGAAATGCGGACAGCTCATTTATCCACTCCTTCACTGGGAGCAAACCTAATCCATTAGAATTGGAGTTGGGCAGAAATTAAAAGCCATGGCAAATTATGCAAATCCAAATTAACCTCACTTGTATATTTGACAGAGTGCAATATAAATTCAGGAAAACTCAACTTAAAGCTCAAAAAAAATTCTGGAAAGGTATTTTGGAGGTACTAGCAAACTGGTAAAGCTGGCGTGAGAAAGTCACAGTTACTCCTGAACTCAACCACACTCACAGGCAAATGGAATTTTAAAACCGGAAGTACTGGGGCAGGGTTCTTCTTGCTCAATGAGACTCTCAGGAAATGTCATCTTCAGTCCAGGTTCAGGAAACAGGATTACTGCTCCTGACCTCGAGGTCTAAAGTCCACTATCCACAGAACTGACTAATCTAGATTCAGTTCCTGATAGTGAGTGACAGCTTCAGGAGAAGCCAGGGGCCTGGGCTGGGTTTCCTGACCCCACCAATTCCCCAGAACCCCAGGCTTGGCCTTCGCATCCTAACAACAGGGAAAGAGCAGTGGGCCAACTCCAGCAGAGCCAGGCCATGGTCCTGCGGGACCCAAGGCTCGGTTAGGCTGCTGCAGCTTTGTTTTACAAAGGCTCTTTAGAACAACAACATAGAAAGATGTGTTTCAGCACCCTCTTTTCCTCCCTGGAGACAGACGTCAGAAGCCTGAGGCCACCCTGTGCTCAATTCAGCACTGAATGGAAACGGGAGCTTTTACTGGTTTGGAACTGAATGGATTGAACTCACATCCCCCATCCTTTCCCCAGGGGCCTAGGGGTGCTGTGGAATGGACTCACTGCGACACACGGTTTACATTTCCTCAAGATGTTATGCAAAGTGTGAATGCCCCAGTGACTCCGAGATGACCTGAGAGTTCCAGGTGTTGCAAGCCCCATTCCTTAAGCCCACATTCTAGGCAATGCCTGGCTCTGCCACCACCTCTCTCTATTACCAGCTCCCTGCTACTCTGTGTTTCCCTCTTGTAACTTGGGGACAGCTGTGGACTCATCTGTGTCACTGAGCAATGACTTGAGTGATGGCAGCCCACCCTTTGCATCCCACCTCCATGTAGACTGAGAAGCCACCTTGTAGATGAGCCCTCTCTGTCACATACCAGCAGCATGGGACTTGGGCAGATGCCTCCCTGGGCTCAGTTTCCTCATCCGAGGAATGGGAAGAACAGAGCGGAACACTCAGACCAGATGGTTGTGAGAATTAAGAAAGTTAAAACAGAAAGTTTAGCCCAGTGCCTGAGGACTAAAAGAAAGAAAGTTTTTATGGTGAAGAAGTTGACGCTGATGATGAGTTACCAAGTGTCTTTTGTTTCTGTTGCTGTCATAAACAGCATGACCAAACACAACTTGGGGAGGAAAGCATTAATTTCACTTTCCACTTTTAGACCACAGTTCACCTTTGGGGAAAGTCAGGAGGAAACTCATAGCAGGAGCTTCAAGTCAGGAGCCATGGAAGAATGCTGCTCACTGCTTTGCTCCCATGCCCACGTCCGGCTGCTTTTCTTATTCATCCCTGGGCCAACTGCTAGGGATGGTACTGCCCACCGTGGACAGGACCCTCCTACATCAGTCATCAGTCACGAAAATGTCCCCCACATGCCAATCTGATGGAGGCGATTTCCTCAATTGAGATTCCTCTTCCCAAGTGTGTTGACAAGCAAAATTAGCTGTCACACTGACTTCACGGAAGTAGGGATGGGAAAAGATGGATAGGACCTCCTTGACAAAATCAAATGTGAAGCCAGTCCCTTTCCGGGTTTTGTCAACCCCATCACAGGTCTGCCAGCATGCTGTTTACATTCCTAGCACAGACTGGCAACCTGGATCATTCAGGGCCATCTTGAGTGCAAGTATTTTATTTCAATATTGTCTTTTCTCTTAATTCTAGTTTTTTTTCCACCATGCAAGTATCACCAAAAAGGAACAAATGATAGGTTCACCTTTCATTGGAAAGTCTGGGATCTGTTCAAGAATCATCCAAGGTCAGCAGTCAGGATCTCATTCACACCATGTTCATACCCTTCTAGATGAAATCCAAAAAAGATGCTGCCACACCACTCACCCTCAAGATAGCCCACACTGGAGGCTTTTCTGCATCTTGTTCAGAGAAAACTTGTACAGGTAGCTCAAAGTGTCACTTGGCTCACTGCCTCTTCCTGCTTCCTCCAAGGTCACCATCATCGGTTACACCTTGGGGATCCCTGATGTCATCATGGGGATCACCTTCCTGGCTGCTGGAACCAGTGTGCCCGACTGCATGGCCAGCCTTATCGTGGCCAGACAAGGTGGGATCTCCAGGGACAGTGAAGATAGGGAGGGAAGGAGGGAAGGAAGGATTCTCTACCTGGTGGGGGCTGTCCCATGTGTCAGGGAAGGGGACAGCAGACCCTTCTTAGAAGGAGGGATGGGTGATGTCAACCTCAGTGCCATGTTTCCAGATGGCTTCCTGAGATCAGAGGAGGAATAAAGAAAAGAGCAAGACAACATCTCTGTGAAAGGCACAGATGCTTGCCCAGGCATCCACAGCCCCTTTTGATCATTAATTGTAAAACACCAACCAATAAATATATCCAAAAAAAGAAAAGAAAAGCTAACCTGGTTAAATGAGGCACTGGGCTGAGTGAGGCACCTTATTCATTCAACAGCTGCGAGAGGTAGGGACAATTGTGCTTTCATTTCATAGATAAGGAAACCAAGGCTTACAGGAGGCAGACAACCCCCGTAATTAAGCTCACTCATAATATAGCACCTCCAGTAGTCAGCAATCAGTTCTCAGCACATGACAGGTGCTTCCCCATTTCAAAACATACTCGACCAGGTGAACATTAACAACAGTGACATTCTTCCCACTCTCATTTCCGTGCCTGATGGATGTTAGAAGGCATTTGTTTTAAGCAATGACAGCAACAAAATGTAGCACAGTGTCCTGTGTGTTGCTTGAGAAATTCTACTCATGGCATCATCCTTATGTTACTCGACTATTAAGCTGTGAATTCAGGGTAGGACAGGTGGGAAGCGGTGCGATGATGTTAAGTTGGCAAGCCTGTGGAACCATGTTTATGCTGTGGGGTTTATTTCTTCTGGGAGGGTAGCTCAGAAGTTCCAGTGTTCTTGGAACCAAATATGGATTTTTTTGACCAATTACACTGTCATCATACCTGAAGTGAACTTAGGAGTCAGCAGAATGGGGGTTCTCTGTAGTATAATCTGTTATTTTTCATACCTCTGATGAGCTAACAGAGATCCAAGTACATGTTCTACTACTGCCAGGCTGCCAGACCAAAGACTTAGGAGAGTCCCATGTGGGGGCTTCCTACACTGAAATCCCCTTCCTCTAATGGTCTCTTGTCCTTGCAGGGATGGGGGATATGGCCGTGTCCAATTCCATCGGGAGCAATGTGTTTGACATCTTGATTGGGCTTGGTCTTCCCTGGGCTCTACAGACTCTGGCTGTGGATTACGGATCCTACGTGAGTGCATTCTTCCCTATCTTCTTCAGTTCAGACTAGACAGATGTTGTCCGTAGCCTTGTCCACTGCACTGTTGTCTCCTAGTAAGGGGGTACGAAAATATTAATGTTGTGAGGGAAGTAAATTATTCTTGTACGGATCTTCTAAAGTCACACGTGTGGAGACAAGCAAGACTCTAAAGCAGAGGTCGGCAAGATTTCTGCCTCAAACAGGGCAAAAGTACGGGGTGGTGTTGAGGGGATAGATGGTCTCTGACACAGCCACTAACTCTGCTGATGTAGCAGAAAAGCAGCCACCGAACTTTATAGAAACTGAAATTTGACTGCTCAAAACTTTCATTCTGTCATATATTGTGCTTATTTCTTTTCTGACATCTGAAAAGGTGAAGTCATCCTAATTCATGGGCTACGAAAAACCAGTCAGTGGACCAGCGTTGACTGCAACCTCTCACTAGTTATCTGTTTGCATGTAAAAAGAGATGGTAGAGACAGGCCTCTCGCTAGTTATCTGATTGCATGTAAAAAAGTAAGTAAGATTGCTGTCCGTGAGCTCCTATGATTGGCCCACATCAACCATATTCACAAGTGCTTGATACATAAGACAAAATACTGGCAGATGCCAGTAGGATACATAAGGACCAAACAGAAGGCATACTTGTTTTGAGTATTTATTTGTCTCTGCATTCCTGAAGGATAATCTTTTAAGTTAGATGATCCGTCAGGAGTGCTGACAAGAGCCCATCACAGATTATACTCCCAGCTAAGATTTAGTGCAGCAAAGGATATGGAGAAAGGGGCAACAGGGAAATGAAGTATATCCATGGACCCGTGAGGTCTGGTGCAGGCTTCCAGTTCCATCCCGACCAGGCTGCACAGGCCTGCTTTCTCTCTGTCTAACAGGGAAATCCAGGAACATGCGTGAGTTGGCTTGTGCAAGAGAATTCTCTGGAATCTGAAGCACTGGTGGAGAGCTAATCAGGGAGGCACATTTCCATTCTAAGAACAGCTATGATAAGTGACTCTCGGCACCCACGTGTACTTCATCAAGCTTGCCTATCCTGTCTCTTTATTGCTCAGGGACAAAACACCAGCAACCAGCAACATCCCAAGAGCAAGGATTGGCAGAGCCTCCTGTGGGGCCTGCTGTGTTAAGCCCTGCTGAGCAGAAGTCAAGTTACTGTTTTGTTTGTTAGAGTAGTATCCCTAGGTACTATTAATATACTGCAGACAAACCGAATCCTCACTGAGTAACCCAGCAATGGCTAATTTCCTACTGAACTGTGTGCAGATATTCCCACTCTGACAGCACCTACGAATACTTCCAAAAGGAAACCCTGGGAGTGCAGTGTGGCTTTGAGACCTTCTCTACTGTAGGCAAAACAAGGGCACAGGATACAGTGCACAGATGTAACTAATGTCAGGTCTGTCCCCATCTCTTTGTTCAGATAAATCTCATTTGCCCACCAATTTGCAAGAAGGGTCTTGCTCATTTGTTTAGCCGTGTGCAGAGGAAGGATAGAAGCTAATGGCCACCCACTGGAACAGGTTCCTGCACAGGGCCCAGCCCCAGCCCTAACCCCACTTACCATCATTCTCATTCTTAAGCTGGGAGCTGAGAACAATAGTATTAAGTGTATCTAAGCTCAGTCATTAAGGCTGGCCTGTCACTTCCTTAAAATGCAAGGTTTGCCGATGCTAAGGACATCTCCTGGGGTTTGTCTACCCCTGGCCTGCCTGAACCTTTACTTACTTACACACGTGTTCTTCGCAGGACAAACACTGCATGTGATTTTTAGATCACAGCAGACCTTTTCGCAGTACTGGCGATTCTGTGTAGCCACACTGGCTGATGCACTAGCCCCTGGCCATACGTGACATGTGGGCACTGGGTGTGGGGCTGGTGCATATGAAGAAGGAATTCTTTGGTTGTATTCCACTTTAATTACTTTAAGTTTATACAGCTACATGGTGGGGTTTAGGGCTGCCCATGGGACACTGGAGCTCCAGGAGATGAAATTTAAATTACCCACAGTGTAGTGCAGAGAAGACCTTTGTTAGCATTTTGGCTTATTTTCTCCTTCTAGTTTGTTTTAGACAGCAGAGATTCACTATTCAGATATTTCATATGTTACCCTTTTTTTACTTATTAAATGAAACACCTTTTGCTTGAAATATCATTAGAAACTTCATTTTTCTAAGGTGGCCTAGTATTGTAGCTTCTGGGTTTCCCAGAAGGTACTTGGCCATGCTGGTGTTCAGGGACACACACATGGCTTTGAGTGTGTTTAATGAAGCCTGGAACACCTTTGTACTTCAGTCTGTGAGATTTAAAGATCTATAAATATTACGCATAAATCTGATGGTTCAGAATAATGATATGGTTTTAATAATATTTCAAATTAAATTGCTTTAGTTATAATAATTAGATAATTAACCTTTATTTTTGCAGTTCTAGAGCATGAACCCAGGGCCTTGTACATCCTAGGTAAGGGCTCTACACTGGGCTGTATCTCCAATTCCTGGCTTCTTTAGTTAGTGTCTCACTGTGTAACCCAAGCTGACTTTGAACCCAAAAATCATCCTGCCTAGGCCTCTTAAATTCCTGGATCACAGCCTACTTACCCCTCATATTTTAATTTGTCGAATGTCATGCCTGAGGTTTGATGAAAGCTTCATGCTAATTGTAAACACTAGCCACAGGAGCTTCATGAGGGTAAATACTGTCTTTCACAAATCCAGCTTCCTCAAATCATAGCAGGGGCAGCAGACACATACTTGAGCAATGAAACAAAACAAAACAAAACCTGATTATAGCAGAGCCTACCTCTGGAACTTCGTAATTTTCATTGGTGTTCATTCACCAAACCCCTTCATGAACAGATGGACCACCTCAGGTCTGGGTAAGGCCCAAAGGCCTGAGCAGCTCATCTTTCTAACTGACACTTAAATAAACACTGACCCAACTTTTTTTTGGGGGGGAGGGGGCCAAAAACTATGTAACCCTGCCTGACCTAGAACTTGATATGTAGACCAGGTTGACCTCAAATTCATAGAAATACATTTGTCTCTACCTCAGGAGTGCTAGGATTAAAGACATACACCGTTGCTCCCTGTCTAATGTTTTTTTTTTTTTAAGAATGATGCATGGGAATGGGATCTCTGCTCCCATCATTCAGTCTTTTCTCATCACTAAACAAAATCTCTGACCTCAAACTGACTCATTATACTCTAAACATAAGTGCCTCTGTTGACAAGACTTGACTTCCCTAGAAAAACCTTAGTGTCTCCTCATGGTTGGTTTTCCTTGGCAAGAAAAGCAAGAAAGACACCAGCTAAGCACCAGCTACCGGGGATCAACATCAGGACTTTCACAACTCTCCCACTTCATTCCAGTTTCTTTCATACTCTCTCTCCTCCCTCTTATCAAAGTTATGAAGAAGTTTAAGAAAAGTGACCTTTATCTGAATTCCAAATGCTTCTAGTCTCCTCTGTTGAGATCTAGAAGACTGGCCTGAAAACCAGGCAACCACAAGGAGAAATTGTGCTCTAAATAACTCTTAAACATCTATTCCAGATACTAAATTTTTATCCCACCAACAGACTTGATGAGACAGACAGGAGCAGGCGACAGAACCCTTTCAGTGTTAGATCCATTGTATTGGTCGGCTTTCGTACTATAATGAAATAATGGAGACAACTAACTTAGAGGGAGAAAAGACTTTTTTGGTTCACAGTCCTCCTCAAGGACATGCCTTCAGTGGCCTAAGGACCATTATGGGTTCCCATTAGCACCATCCCATTAGCACACAAACCTTTGGAGAAAACTACCTTTCTTCAAACCATAGCATCCTCTATGTTTGTTGCAGGTTTGTTTATGTTTACATTTTTAATTTTAATTAAAAGTTATTTTCATACAATGCATTTTGATTGTGTTTTCCTCCCCCTCAACTCCTCCCAGATACCCACCCAACTTCATATCCCCCCCTCTCTCTTTCCCAAAACAAAAACCCAATAAGAAAAAAAAATCCAAATATGTTTTGTTTTGTTCTGTTTTACTGAGATAATAGGATATGGTCATAGAAGATAATTTCTAAAACAGTTATAGTTCATCCCAAGAATAAAATAAACAAGGTCCTTCTACCAACCTTGAAGTCTTCCTTGACCAAACATGGACATCAGGCCTGAAATTGAAAGCCAGTCAGGCAGGCCTTCTACCACAGATAACCTCTACTCATTGTCCACCTGTCCTCTGCTGTAACATTCCCCCAATCGTGTAGAGAAAGGAAAATGAAACATTCCCACAGTTATGAAACATACCTTTTCCAAGTCTAAATACCTAGTCACATGGTCACATCATAAAAACAAACTTTGAGGCTCAAACTCAGGTTTTCCATCTGAGGATGACATAATTTGGGTCACTTTGGCCATTCTGCTGAACTACACAACCGTTACTGGGCCTGTGGTGAAAATCTCTTCATTCTTAACATAGAGGAGAAAGCACAGCCACGCCAGTATTCTCTGTGAACACAAGCTGACACAAGGGAAAGTTTGGTTGGGCAGATGGTAGAAGAAGGTGCATTGGGTTACATTGTATCTAAACACAGCAGTCTCAGTGGTCTGTATTACACAAATACAGACATCCAAGGGTCTTTCTACAGACCTCTGTTTTGAAAGAAACTCAGCATTGTTTACAAGCCCCAGGCAAACCAAGATTTCATTTTGCATATGGAGGGAGGCTGGGGTCTGAAAGTGTAGTTTATATAGGTGTGTTGTCACTTCTTGTTAAAAATGAGACTTCGCTTTGAACTTTAAAAGTTCCAAAGAAGTGTGACAAGCTTATTTTGCAATACTATTGACAACATAAGAACCATTTAGAAGCTGTGGTTGAACAGTTTTTGATGTATTCTGGAAACTGTCTTCTGCAGCAGTAATAGTATCCATTATTAGGAAGCCTTCATCTGGAATCAGGAGGAGAAGGGGAATGGGCCAGAGATAAGGTCAGGAAAGCCCTGAGATGAATCAGTAGAGTAGCCATCACCAAGCCAGCCTTGGTTTGTAGGTCCAAGCTTAGTATGTTACTTTAAAATTTATTTCCCTCAAATAATTTGCTTTTGCTTTAATAGGACTTCTAATGAGAGGAGAATTCTTATGAAAAAAATGCCTAAGAATTCCCACAGGCAGAATACTCTTGCCAATGTGGATGTCCTGCCTAACCAGCTTCATCCCACACATGATCTCTTCCCATCTTTTTGTAAAGCACCGGCCATGGACCATCTCTGCTGGAGTCTCAGTTTAGCATCTCACACACCACTTCAGCCCCTGTTTTCATTTACACATGGCAGGAAGTTTTCCTTGTTTAAATACAGAACCGTTTTATCTCCTTAGTTGGATTGGCACCCAGCCCCTTTATGTGGGATAGCTCCCAAGAGCTTTGCCACATTCTGGCAGTGTGACGTTATTTGTGTTCATGGTGTTGACCCTGAGTTTCTAAGGAAAAGTTACATCTCCGTTCCTAGATCTGGAACAAGCGTCAAGGTTAGGCTCTGTCTCAGATGAAATACTTTCATTGCCAGCAGCTGAGCACCTTGAGAAGGCTAGACTTCAGTTATGTAGCAAACACAGGTGACATACTTGTAATGAACTCTGGGAAGTGATGCTTGACCAAAATAATGGTACAGCATTTGACCCTACTAAGCTGGGTCTTTTGTGTTGCCTAGAAGCCTGGGATTCACAGAAGAGAAGGGACATCCATTCTTTCTTCCTCCAGGAGCTTCTGTTCTTTCACTCTGAGGGTCATCCTGCAGGCATCAGCTTAGATGTCAGGGGTGATCTCCCAAGCCTGAATCGAGTATCACTGCCGTGCTCCTCAGCATCCAGATGTGCAAGTGTTGGGTGTCTAGAGAAAGAGGGAACATACCAGGAAAAGGAGACCACTAATGCAGAGACACTGAGGAAGGTCATGCTCAAGAAGAAAAGGAAGTCCAGAGTGTGGGAGTGTAGGACGCCATGAACAGGAGCTACACCAGTGACCTCAGCTTTGTCTCACACTAAGTGAAATGCAGCTCTGATCCTATTCTGCAGATCAGAAAGCCAAGACCCAGGGAGGTTCTGCCCCACAACCAGAAAGGCATCTTTGCAAGTGAACATAGTGCCACAGCAGAGGGCAGATGGGGGTGGAAATCTAGGCTGGATTAACCCCTAAGTTTGAATCTTTTCAGAAAGACAGAGAAGGATGTACGTGTTAAAAATAAGGTGGCTTCACATACGTCATATAAAGAGAGAAGGAACTAGAATGGGTGAGCACTGCTGACTCTACATCCACGTCTCAGTGTTCCACAGACTCTGTGGGGGCTACAGTATTCACTGTCTCCCTTGGCTAAGTGAGTGATAATTCTATAGTAGGTCTGTCTCAGGTTTGGAATGTTCTGGGTCCTTGCATGAGGAAAATACCTCTTTCAATTACTTGTTTTTCCTAGCTCTCATGGGGTTCCTTGAGTGGTCAGTACCCCAAGCCCATCTGTTCCTGGGGCATCACTACATGGCTTTGTGCTGAGGTGCAGGACTCATTTGGAAGATGGCACGGACTCAGGGAAGGACAAACTTAGGACTTACTTGCTGCAAGCATTTGGCCTGCCTTCCTCTGCACCCTGAGTTGTTCCTGAGAGAGGCTTCATTTCAGAAAGGACTCTCAAGGGCCTCCTTTCATTTAGCATGACAGTAACCCAAACATCTTTCCACATCTCTGACATCAGAAGCGAGCAGCCTGTGTGTGTTTAATGACCTCTCCTGACCTCTGGAGAGACCTGTCAACAATTCTGAAGCAATTTTTCCATCGTGTCCAGATGGGATTTCCAAGTCATAATTATGGAACAATTACCATCCAGGCATTTGCTCTGTCTGACGTTAGGTTCTCAGTGAAGAATGAATGTACTTTTACAGATTTTGACATTTCCAGACTCTATGGCTTGCTCAGAGGCCAGCTAGTTACCTAAGTGCCTAGAATAAATAACCCTAATAGTCAAAGTTGGGGAAATGAGTGTTTCTTGTACCATTATGGTGATGTACAGCCATGTGGTGAGATTTAGCAGAACCAAGGAAGTCAGCAATCAGCCTCCAGAAAGTCAGGGCAGAACTCACATTTCTGAGTTAGCATTTAGAAACGTACAGTATACCTTACAAGCAACGGTAGAAGGAAGAAGGTCTGTACTTTTTTTCCATGCAAGAGCTGAGCTTACTCCAGAATCCACAGAGGTAAACAGACCTTAAAGCTTTCTTTCTTGCAGCAAGAACTAACTGAACACCTACTGTGCATTGGGGTACTATGATAAGCAAACCAGACATCCCTGTGCTTCTGGAATGACAGCCTATGGGAGGGGCCAACAAGTAAATCCACACAAAGCATGTGGTGCTTGCCCTTCACAATTGTGCAGGATGCCAGGCAGTGTGATGCAGGGGTCAGACAACCAGAAGCACTGGTAAGAAAGCAGCGTTCGTTCTGAATCCAAGGGTTCTCTGAGCAAGCATTTTGAGAGGACTTTTCTAAGCAGATTTTTTAAAATCTTGTAAAAACCTAGGATGTGAGAAGGCTTGACACACTGGTAGACACCACACCACCCAGGGTAGCTCCTATGATTGTGGTAAAGGGAGGGGTAGAGTTGAAGGAGAATGGCAGGAATGAAATGTGTCAAAGAACATTGTAAACCATAGTAACAGAAAGAATGATGGGTATTGGAGAGGTAAAGGTGTGGTCATGTTGTCCTTCAGAAAGAAGATTGTGCTGGGGGATGAGGGGATGCAGGCCTCTGGTCCCAGAATTCAGGGGGCAGAAACAGGCAGATCTCTGTGAGTTCAATCAGCCTGGTCTACATAGTATATTCCCACTCAGTCAGAGTTACACAGTGAGACTAAAAAAAAAAAGAGAGAGAAGAGTATGAGAACTACACAGAGAAGAGGGTGGAACCAGACAAAACTGGTGGCAGCAAGACCGATAGGAAGCATTCACATGAAAGACAAAATAGCATGATGTTATCTGTGTAACAAAAGGCCCTGAAAGGTAGTAGCATAAATTCTCCAATATCTGTTCCTCACCCATGCATCTATGTGTTGAAAGTGTTTGGCTGGTCTGGCCTTGACTCCAAACTCCAAAGGACTCTGTTCCAAGTGTCTCTTACCCTTATTATAAGAAGCAGAAACACAAGAAGTCATACCCAACTCTGCAAACACATCTCAAAGATTTGTTTCTACCAGGTTAGGTCTACTTGTGTTCTGTTGGCTAAAGCATGTTACCAGCCAGACCCTGAATCAGAAAGGTAGGGAAGTACTTCTGTCCACTGGCAGGCTATAGGAGTAGAGATCTGTAACCTAATAGAGGGGAGAAGTAAACAACAGTTCACTCAGTTGTAGCATTAAGCTAGAGAATAGCAGATATTAAGCAAAAGACACAGAAACATTGCACACCGGCCCTTGAGTGAACATGACCTGGGAGAGCCGAGAGCATTGTCATTCAGTGCTGTGCTGGCCATTGTAAACAGCTGGGTTTTACCATAAGCACTGTTGAGGACTTTAATAAGGTACCTCACTTTAAACTTGAGGTTTATTTGATATTGCTTGAAAATATACTGGATGAAGTCAAGAGCAGAAGGTAGAAGGCAGGTCAGGGAGCCGAAGTTGAGATGGTTGGAGTATAAATGTCCCGGGCTAAGTTGGGTTTTTAAAGGAAGAAGTGGATAATTAAGTTTTCTAACAGCTGCATGGTGAAGATAAGAGGAAAACAATCAAAGGTTGCTTATTTGTGATGCCCTTTGTAGGGGAAGAAAGACAAGATGAGGGACTCATTTAAAAGAAATACAGAGTTCCCACTTAAAGTGGGTCAAGTTTGGTGGGTTTCAATGTCATCCTGTGGAAATGTCAAGCAGACAGTGGCCTAGTGTACGTGGGAAGTTCCACAGAGAGGCCTCTGTGGCTAAGAATACTTGCAAGTCAACAGCAGTAAAATGCCTTTTAGAGACTAAAACTAAAAAATGAAATAAATGTAGATAGAGAAGAAAGCCAGAGCTATGTCCTAGTAATGCAGAAAAATAAACCATGGGGAAAAAGAGGGTGAGGTCATCCAGAAAGGAGGGAAACTGTAAGAAAGGAGTCTGGAGAGCCAGAAGAATGCCTTGGGCCTTTCCCAAGTTCCCGAAGGCAGCTGTCATCCAGCCATCATCTTCTCGAGAAGTCTTGGGGCTGACATCTCTGACGTGTCTTCCCTTTATGTCCAGCGGAGGGCAGGAGCTGCATCTCCTTCGGAACAGAGGGCTTCAGTGAGATGGATCAGCAGTCCAATCAGTTCTTCGTGTCTTCCTGCCATTCTTGCCTACCTTCCTCAACAAGTATTCCTAATCTAATTCCCAATGCCTGGGACCTGCTGTTTTTGCTAGAACCAGCCTCCCCTTTATTAAAGCCCCTAACCCAACCCCTAGGGTTACCTCAGTACTGGAACTGCTTCATATTGAGAGAAGCAACTGCTTGCAGCTCTTCAACTCACTTGTAGGAATGTCCTGTTGGCAGTCTGAAATTGAGTGAATTCCCACCATAGAACTCAACAAAATGAGAAAGCCCATATAGGGACAGCCTACATTTTCACATGACCTGAACAGACGACTAGGAGATAATGTAGTAGCTTTTTAATGGATTTACAACACGTGTAACAGACCTCCTGGGAGCTATAGTAACATCACACATCCCCATACATTTGGTTCTTGGATTCCAGACTTTGTGTTAGAAAACTTCATTGCTGTTTGGGACAAGAAATGGTGTTTAATGATCCTGCTGTAGAAAGGCTGACATGGAAAGCTTTTGGGTCTCGATATTCATTAGTTTAAGTGTCTCAGAAGTGATGCAGTCCTGAGACCAGATTCAGATGAGTTGATTCAGGCCAGGAAACTCCACTATGGGAGCAGAAAAGCAGACAGGATGAGGAGGAAGCCAATGGCAGCTGTAGTAACAGTCCACTTATCATACAAACAACTAGAGCTACATCCCCCACAGAGAGGCACTGTGTGAGACTCACCTTGGGAAACCTAAACAAATGTCTACTCTAGAAATGGCAGCAATGATGGCCAAAGTAACAGTTACACTAGAGTGTAACTTGGTGAACTACTGAGTCTCAGGTTGCAGACAGGAATGTTGGTAATGGGTTACTTAAAGGAGCATGGAAGACTCAAGAACAATGGCATCACTGGAAGCCCACTGCTAACCCACAAAAAGTGATAGTCCTGGAGCTCTCCAAATATGCAGGCGGTTGGAAATTTCAAAGGGTCTCCTCTCCCAGGCAATCCTTATGCTTATGTAATATTGGGGAGAGCGGGCTTGGGAGCCTTCTGTGTTTAGCTCTCCCAGATTCTAAGTATTGTTTACTTCCTGAGTCTCATAAGTGCTCTCTTCCCTCCAAAACAGAATGTTTCATTATTGATAGACAGCAAGGAATCTCTGAGAAACTGAACAGCCTTGTCTCTGAATGACCCATCTGAGAGGCAGGCAAGTTGAGTCACCATGGAGAGTAGCTGTCTGGCAGTTCAGCAGTTCAGGGAGACATCTGCAGATTCAGAGGAGCACTGGATGTGGTAAGGTAGCTGGTACCCGCCTAGACATCCAGAGTGGAGTGTATGATCAGCACAGTGGTTTGAATGTGCTCCCCAAATGCTTATCATTAGCAGTGTAGTCCTCAAAACCATGTGTTAATGGTGTTTGGAAGCAGGGCATTATAAAGGCAATGAATGGGGCTGGCTAACATCATGAAGATGGTGGCATTTGTAGCTTTGTTTTGTTTTGTTTTGTTTTGGTTTTGGTTTTTTTGGGGGGTGGTTTATGAGACAGGGTTTCTCTGTATTGTTTTGGAGGCTGTTTGTTTGTCTAGCCTGGCCTCGAACTCAGCATTTGTAGCTTTGTAAGAAAAGGAAGGAGATTAGAGAAATTTCTCAGCTGTTAAGAGCACTGGCTACTCTTCAAGAGGACCCTTGTTAGATTTCCAGCACCTACAATGGTGGCTCACAACCTTCTGTAACTCTAATCCAAGGGGATCTGAAACCCTCTTCTGGCCTCAGTGGGCACTGCATGACGAGGTGCACAGACATACATGTGGGTAAAACATCCAAACACGTGAAAAAAAAATTAAAGAGAAGGGAAAGAAGGAAGACTTGAACAGCATGATTGTTCTACCCCACCATCTGATAACCTACACACAGAGCCAGGGACAAGTACACACACATACACACACACACACACACACACACACACACACACACGCGCGCGCGCGCGCGCGCTGCCACAGCAAAGATACCCTCTTACCAGATGCCAAGCAAATTCTGGTGCCATGATTTTAGACTTCCCAGCCTCCAGAATGGTTGAGGCAAATAAACGTCTACTCATTAAAAGCAAACAGGTCTCAGATGTCTTGTTACAGCATTGGAAAATGGACTAAAATGCCAACTCTGTCTGCTATTGTGGCTTCTGTGGTTCTCGCCATTTATTCAGGACTTAGAAAAAACAATAGGAAAGAAAAGCCCAGTAGTGACTTCTGAGGACTCACAGGTGAAGGGAAGAGCCTGGCCTTTCCCTTTGGTGGAACAGGTGGAGGGAAGTCTAGACTTTAGAATCTAAGGCCCAAGTCCAAATACAGACTTCACCTTTCACCAGGTTTATAAGCTAAGTGTCTCATCTTCAAATAAAAATAAAAGTCCCCACCTATCTCACGGAGAAAGCCCTAGAGTGAATGAAGGACACTGTGTTGAGTGTGCTTTGGGCATGTAAAAATGCCTACTGTCCTTAACTTGTTTCTTTTCTGAGCTTGTTCCACTTTTTCACCCCAGTAAATTATTCAAGGAAAGATACTCTGACCCAGTGATATCGCTCAGTATACAGCCAGGGTTACTAACATCCACCTGGAAGCTACACCAAACAAGTGTTACAACTGCCCAATAAAAAAAAACCTAAGCCCTGGGGAGACTGAGGCAGGACTATAGGACTTGGAGTCCAGCCTGAGCTGCAGAGTGAAAGTCTGTCTCAGAAAGCAAGAAAGGAATGGGGGTGGGGATGACACTATGTAACATGTGTTCCCAATACTAATGATCAGAAATGAAATGAGAAAACAAAGACTTGGTTATTTTTCCTGAGAGAATCCATGGATTAGGTAGAGACAACCATCAGGATGTCTTAGTTGCTTGAGTAGGGGTTGGGGGATGGGGAATGGAATGGTTTTTAGCCTGGGGTTCTTGGATCCCTGAATGCAGTGAGGCTCCAGGAACTGTTTTGTGTGTGACATAAATACATGAAACTTGGTATGAATGAGTCTCTATGTGCATCCAACTAAAAAAAAAAAAAGTCCATGTGTTGTGGGCTGCGCTCCTGTTGACTTTGGAAGCAGCCAGACTTCTGTTTCCTCCCTCACAACTTGCCAAAAAAGGAATTGGAAAAGGAAAATGGATGTTTCTGGAAGCAAGAAATGAAAACAGCACTAAACTTCGGGACTGAATGATCTGAAATGGGCCTCACACGATCTCAGGTCACCTTTGTCCTGAGAACACTGCATTTGAGCTTGCCGTGCCTGGCTTCTGTGAGGCAGGGGCTGGGGGAATAACTGAACTCAGCTCTGTGTAGAGCTGAAGCCCAAAGGCTTTGTTCAAAGCTCATGCAGATATGACGAAAGTCTGATATTCAAGTCTGGTATACAGACCCCTCCCCCACCCAGAGACTAGTTCTGCTGTCCTCAGAGACATTCACCTACATTACCTGGGTGATGAAAGTGAGATAAATGATAGATAGGCAGATAGGTGGGTAGCAGGTAGACAGACAGACAGATACGGGTTTCTATTTACACATATGAACATGTGTTGGTTTGATGTAGTGGTGAGTTTCATAAGCACATTTCACTCAGGGATGTCATAAAGTGTGAACGTACTTCCTCTACTAAACTCCTTTTTCCTCCTTGCCACTCCTGCTACTTGTCTTCTGTTTCTCAGACAGTCCTAACTCTATTTTCATGTCATATGTAAAGTTTTTGCATATATAATTTATCATTTCTATTTACATATACAATTCATACATTATATACATTAAATATAGGATCTGCATGTAAGAGAAAACATGGAGACTACATGAAAACATGCATTTGTCAAAGCTCATCTGGTAGTACGTACACTTAAGATCAAAGTTCCCCATTACTCATCTGTCATATGTTGGCATAGGTGGGGGAGAGGTGAGCTCCTACCACCACCACCCATCAATGCCTGAGGCAGGTGGGAGAACTGGCCTGAGGTCAGAAGGGTGGGAGAGCTGGCCCTGCCTGTCACCAGCTGCAACATTCAGGAGCAGGTCCTGCACCTCACATGGGCAGCACAATAGAGCCAATCCCATTGGCGGAGGTGTGGGTGAACCAGCCCTGAAACTGTGAGCATGGGAGAGCTGTCACCATTACTCACCTGTCATGTGGTGGCATAGGTCGGGGAGAGGCATCTCTGATCAATGCCTGAGGCAGATGGGAGAGCTGTCCCTGAGGTCATAAGAGCAGGAGAGCTGTCCCTGCCCCTCATCAGCTGCAGCACTGGGGAGAGTGGCCTCTATGCCATGTCTGGGCAACACAGTAGAGCTGGCCCTGGCGGTGTAGGTGTGGGAGAGCTGATCCTGAGGACATGAAATCAAGAGAACTGACCTTGCTCATTGCTGCAAGGGGTGAACTTGCCAAGGCCATGGAGGAGAGCCCACCCTGTTGGTGAGGACAAGGGAAAGCTGACCAACCCTGCAAGTATCCACCCCATCTATGATCTGCTGGAGCACATGAAGGGACTGGTCTTGCAGACCCAAAGCTTCAGGATCTCCACAACACAGGGCAACAGCAGATAACCAAGAGGAGTTCCAGTGGTGACCCAGAATCAATAGTATAGCAAAAACCAGAGACCTCAAACCGGACCAATGAAGCTTTGCAATGAACACTTGCAAGGAAAGATATGGGTAAAAGGGTGTACTGTGTGACTCACTGTGTCACACTGCAGCTTCATGACAAAACTGATTTCTTTCCTTTTTCTTTTTTTTCTTAAATTTTATTGTATTTTTGGAGGGAGGTAGTTGCAAGGGCAGAGTGTGGATATTAAGGGACGGGGAAATGAATGAGATGAGATGCGTGATGAACACACAAAGAATAAATCAAAGGAACGAGGAAGAAAGTAGTGCTGTGTTGTAATCTTGAGGACTGGAATTCAGGTCCCAGCAAGTATGGAACAAGTCACTGGTCTGCTGATGCCTGTAACTCCTATAGACACATTTGACATCACAAGCGATGGTGGGAACTGGAGCTCTGGAATAAAGAAATACTTGGAGTCCAGCCATCTGTCCCCAGAATCTTTGTCCTGATTGAGGGGGTAGAAGAGTCATCTTATCTTCAGTTTGCACATCAGAAAACTGAGGTTTAAGGAAGTTAGATTACTGGTCTACACAAAGCAAGTGAGCTACCAAGTAGGGATTTAAAACAGAAAAAGTGACATTAGGAACCAGTGCCCTAAGCTAAGGACTGGCTGATGTTTCTGTGAAGAAGCAGAGGCAACAAGCATTTTAGGTTTTGTGATCCAATATCAGCCAGAACTTCTGTTAGAAAGAAGTAGACTGAAAAGACCTACAGACAACAATGCACAGATGTGTGAGCCGACTTCCACTCAACTGTTTTCAAAACTAGGTGACAGGGCCAGATGTGGCTTAGGGATCACAGTTTACAGCTATGACCCAACCCATGTACAGCCTGCAGAGGAGGTACCCAAGAGCCAAGCAAAGGGGTCCTAACTCCTGACTACCATGTGTATATGGACAAGCCAGGGGCCAGCTATCCAGGAACAAACACAAGTGTGAGAACTCAGTTCTGTAACAAGGAAAAAATGACAGTACCTCCTGGGCACACAGAGGACTCCACTAAAAGAAGATTGAAAAGAAAAATGGAGAAAAAGGAAACCCCATAGACGAATTCATCATCATTCATCTTTGCAGCCAGGTTTAGTATTTTGGCAATAGTATTTATTCCTTAAGACTCTTTGTGATTGCAAGAGTGAAGTTCGGAAACTTGAGTATGGCATCATTCATTTTGAAAGTGGTTAGCCAGACAGAATCTTCCTGCTAGGATCTTTATATTCATTGATCCTTGGCTACTTAAGGATAAGAAATCACTCACTTCCTACTAGGTATTTGACCCTAGAGCTGCAGAGGCAAGCAGTGCTGGAAACACGTGACCCCCCATCTAAAGAAGAATGCATATGGTGTTGAAAATTAAGATCTCGAATAATTAATTTGAGTGTTTATTCACAGTTTGTTAATGCTTGTGCACAACCCCAGCTCTGTGCAGCTTAAGACATAGGCAAGGACAATTATTCCCCCTGCTGGCCACTGTGGTTCTCTGGGGAACCCTCTGCTCACCAGCACTGTACAGAGTTGGGGGACCGTCATAGAGTCTGTAGGTGGTATGTTTGGAGAAGAGAATCTTTTTTTCTTCTTAAGATGGTCTCACTGTGTAGCCCAGGCTGGCCTCAAACTCAAAATCCTCCTGAGTACTGGGATTACATGCATGTGCTACTTTATCCAACAAGAGTGTCCTTGTCATTATGAATGTGCAATGTACACCCTCAGTACTGACCTCCCTAGACCAACCTGCTAATGAGAAACGGGTACACTGGTTTGAGTGTAAAGTCAGATAACCAGTCAGCCTGAGATGGGGCCTGTCTTCCACTTTCCTGCTCTGGATTACCAATGTTAATATATGGCCTTCGTGCCACAGTTGCAGCCTGATTCCCCTTCATTGTCAAGAAGGCTTTTGGTTGTTGGTAACTATTTCCCTGCCAGGGACCAGCAGATGGAGAACTCATAGAGATTGTTGCTGTAGTAGGAGTTTAATGGATTGATTAAAGAATTCAGCACTTAGCCAGGATAGAAAGAAAGCAAATGTATTTGGTCTCCTGCTAAGAGAGCAACTGACATGGCAGATACAGGAGAACTACCTGCAAATGGCCATGGGCTTAGAGAGACTCCATTCCAGAAGAGTCCTCATTTAGTTAGAATAAACCACTTGGCTTGCAGCTTCCCTGCATGTGATTCCAGTCACTGGTTCTGGGTAGTTAAGGTGAATCACTATGCATATAGTTCCCCTTTCCAGTCATGTAATTCTTACCAGGCAAATGAAGCATCTCTGTTGGGTTCGGGTGTGTCTGATTTTGATTGGCTTTGCCATCTATTTTTTGATTTTTCAGTTTTGGTTGATATTTTCTGGACCAGGTTTATAGTGGTCCCTTTCTGATGTCTTCATCACAAATCTCCCTCTACAATCCAGCTAACTAGTGCTCTGACAGACTTTGCCTAGTGAGGTTTACTGTGTTCTTGGTCTCTCCAGAAAGTATTGGCTATTTAGAACATCTGGTGAAAGATGAACTGACACACTCATCTGTAGAGATCCATACTGTTCCCACATGTATATCTCAGTGGGAAACATTGAAATGAGGGCAACAAGTAGCTTGGACCTTGTCAAGAGGCCCCAAGCCATTCCTATGCACAGTGTGCCTTCTTAGAAAATAGTTGACAAATATGGACATGGTGGTACACACCTGTAATGCCAGCACTTGGCCGACTGAAGCAAGAGGATTGTGAGTTGAGGCCAGCTTGGTTCATATTGCAAAATTGCTATCTCAGGAAGAAAGACAAAAGAAAGAAGGAAAGCAACCAGTCTTATTCCCTCTTTCCATAAGTACAGGTTGACTTTTCATTCTCTTCAGGACCATGTGCATACATTGGCTGGGGCTGGATAGGGGTTAGATGGAAGTGGGGATGGAGTCCTCAAACTTGAATCCACATGTCTACTTCTTCCAATCAAGTAAGCACAAAACCTATGGTGTTGGCTTTGCATTCAGTTTAGTGGGTGTCACAATGGAACAAAAGAAGCAGATTTTGAAATTATATTTTTCTAAATGGCCTGAACTTGGTAATAGGATTGGTTACAGGACCTCCAAGGACTAAATGGCTGATGGTCTATCTTAACCCAGACATAGAGAGTCTTAGTTAGACGTCCTGCGTGGGAACCAGTGTTGATGGCTCATTAAAGGACATGAGCTCCATCTCCACATAGTTCTTAGGCTCAGGCTCCTTTGGAGCTAGCCCCACTCTTCTGGGGGCCTCTTCTATGACTGAGTTGGAGGGGAGTTTCCTTTGAAGCAGGTGCTGATGGTGTTGTGGGTGGTGATGGTACTAAGAGTTGTTTACAAATTCTTCATCCTTAGTTCTCTTCGGCTGAAATGCAGAATCCACCAGGTTCTTTTTGACTCCAAGGGAGTAAATGATTTTATAGCAAGGTTTGCCATTGGAGTATCTACACTTGGTATCTCCGTTGACTCTGGCTTCAAATCTGTCAAGTAGTAGACACATGACAGGTGCTGAAGAGGAGAAGCATTCTCTGTCAAGGTGTCAGATTCAGTTAAACTCTCAACCTAGTTGTAAATCTCTAGCTCAGTATCTTTCTCAAACAAACTTCATGTGAAAAAAGACAAAAAATAATAAAGTTCATCCAAATTTTCCCATCATTTATGTGATACAATTCACCCTAAAAGTAGTGAGTCTGAGGAAGCTAAACCTCACTAGAAGTCAAGTCAACAGGTCAGTGTTGCTGACAAGAACCCTAACATGATGGAGAATCTAAGTGTTTGTGGGCTGGTGTGGCTGGGGCCTTGCCTCTGAAGTAAGGACAGGATTGGGCTGGGAGCTGACAGCCATGAGTGTCTGGGAAAGCACCTATCCCAAGGACAGGGCACAGCTGCTGTGTCGCTGTCTGCTTCCATCCTAGAGAAGAAACTTGGAACCACTGCTCCTTCAACTTGCTTGAAGGCCACACAAAGCAGATGTCCGATTTGGAAGCCTGACCTTGTTCACTCCTTCCTTACAGATTCGGCTGAACAGCAGAGGGCTCATCTACTCCGTCGGTTTGCTCCTGGCCTCTGTCTTTGTCACGGTAGGTTTGCAGCTTCTTTCCATTCTTGGGTGTTCATGTTCAACCCCTCCCCTTGCCTACTTTGGAGAGCAGGTGGGTGTGGCCTCAGTTATGTGGTGACAGTAGATATCCAGATGTGCCATCTCCTGTGTATTTTTCTAAAGAAGGATCCTAGTAGCCCGCTGGAATTCCTCCTCCCTTTCTATAAGGAGCTAACCTCTTCTTCAGAGCTGGTCCTGCCTCATGCCAAACCTAAAATATTTTTTTCAAAAGCTAGAGAGGAGTGCTAGAACTATATCCCAGGGGGCAGGGGAGGAGGGGAAAGAGAGGGAGCTGGGACTGACATGTGAAGCAAGCTTGTTTCTAATTTAAATTAAAAAAATAATAATAAATAAATTCTAAAAAAAGAAATATATCCCAGCAGTAGGGCACTTGCCTAGGATGCCTTAGGATGGTCCTCAATCAGACAATAAAAAGCAAAGAGTTGGGATGGGAAGAGGCTTAGTGGGTAAAGTGTTATGTGTGAGCATGTGGACCTGAGTTCAGACACACCAGTATTCACATAAAAGCAAAGCATGGCTGTAAAAGGAAGCTTTTTCCTTTTGAGAGAAGCCTTCCCACCAGCCTGGTTCTAGAATCGCATGAGTCCCAAATAAACACACAGGAGGCTATATTAATTATAAAGCTGTTGGCCTTGCTTGTTTTTTCTTACTGGCTAGCTCTGACTTAAGTAATTACCCCATAATTGTTAATCTAAGTATGTCTCTTACTGGATAATAGTTCCGGGCTTCCTACCCCATGGCGTTACATCTTGTCTCTCTGTGTTCTCCTTCCCAGAGTCCTCCTGGACTCCTAGTACCACCTATCTAGATTCCTATTGGCCAGCAGTGCTTTATTGACATATACATAGGACTTCCTCCACATCTCCTCTTTTCTGTTTAAACAAAAGAAAGGTCTGAACTTTAACATAGTCAAATTATATACAACAGAACAGCTATCAAGCAAGAACACAGTTAAAACATTTCGTCTATCAACATTTACCAAGATTTAAAGAAAATATCATCTATCCCATCCTTGTGAGTCCAAAGTTCTATATGTAGCTTATCTCTTATCATAACTAAGGAAATCTATAATTATAACTATCTGCCTTCAAATCTATCAAAGACCACAGAAGGATAATATATAAACACTAGGATTGACAGAGACATCTTGCTACCTGGACAGTCACCCAAAGATCCTCTGTAACATTGGGGCATCCATCTTCAGCCCATAGGCCACAATGTGTCCAGAAGATTTCTCAGCCAAGCAGGAAATTTCAAACTGTCCATCTGCATTGGCAGTCTGTCAGTCATTTCTCTGTGTCCTGCAGAAAGTCTCACAGACTCTTCCATGAAGCAGGAACCCTGTAAGACTGAGTTCAGCAGTCACTTTCCTGTGGGTCCTGCATGTCCAGATTATACAACAACAGTCAAGCAGTACAGGCAAGAGCAGTTTCTTGCTCAAATGGCTAATCTTGCCATGTTGAAAGCAAACTCCATAACAAGTTTGTTCGATGCCCATCTTCCTCTCAGACGTAATTGGTGCTGCCAGGAGCAGACATTTCTCATTGTCAAGAAAAACCCTAAACCATTTTAAATGCCATTTTCTGAAGGTCTTTGAGAGGTTTGAAGACTGTTTATCTATCTCAAATATATTTCTGTATATCTAGAAAACATAACTTACCTAACAATAAGTTCTGTTATTATAAGTAGCTATCTATAGTCTGTATTCAATTATGCATTGTTTTAAAAGATCAGTATAAGCACAATACTTAATCAAGAGGAGAAATATACATATCACAAAATTGACTTTGAATTTGTCTCAATAAATGAAAAACAATACCCATACCATAATTCCCCTTTTTACCATTAAAAAAAAGATTGGCTGTGATCATTAACCAATTATAAACAATCCCATATAAATGAAAACAAAGGTTTATAAACAAGATGGGAATTAGGACGTCGCTCATTCCAAACTGCTTCGTGCTGGAAGGGGGCGCTGTTCATATCATGGGGGATCATGACAACACTCAGAAACCTGTATAAGTCCTTATTTTCATGGTCTGTAAAGCTCCATCATCTTAGCTGTTTCAGTTGTTGGAACACCTGGTCCACTGCTTCCGGGGGTCTTGGTTCATCAAACCACAGAAGCCTGGAAGGAATCCTCAGCTTTTTATTTTCTGTAGAAACATAAGTAAAACCTCCTTTTCCAAGTAACATATCCTTATATTTAAATTTTGAAGTCAAGGCATTTTCAAAAGATATAAGTTGAATTAATTCAGCAGAATTTATAATCAAGTGTACTTTAGCAGTTGTTCCTTCCTGAGCAATCAAAAAACTGAAAAACATAATAGCGTACAGTATCCAGACTCTCTGTGTATTTTCCATCTTTACGTGGCTTATTTACTTATCTATTATTACTTTATTTCTTTTACTTTTATTTATTTTTCTCTGAGACAGGGTTTCTCTTTGGAAATCCGCCTGCCTCTGCCTCTGGAGTAAATCCTACCGGTGTGCGCCACCAAACGCCGGCTTTTCTATTTATTTACCACTTTGCCGTTTCATTTTCTCTCTCAATCTCATGTATATTTTTAAACACACTGTAAACCTTTAGAGGTTTTGTTCATCCAAGTCTGATTTTACTGTAAATCTTTATGTTTTTCTGGCCACGTGTCTTATCTGTAAAACCGCGGCTGTTTAAACTGTGGTTTTTTCCAAGATGGCGGGCATAAGCGTGACTCTACCTGCTGGCTTGGAGATGTGGCCACTGCCACTTCCAGCTGTACATACAACTTTTAAATCGTTAGCAAAGCCTTTTAAAAGAACCTTGGTGGTTTTTTTTTCTTTTTATGTCGAGTCAGGAAGACTCCCGTAAGCGAGCCACTTGAATCTCCGCTTGTCGCTAGCAAAACAGAGCCCACCTGAGAAAAATGCTGCTACCAAAAATCTGTGCTTCTCTCCATTCTTCTGTTTCTAAAATTCCTTTTAAGCTTTTGTTGTTTCGCCTGGAAATTCAATCTCATTGATTCTAAACTATAAAACTTGCCTATGATTCCTCATGGCCTTACATGGAGGTAGGCAAGGTTTATCACTGAATCATATCTCCTGCTCTCATTCTACTTAATATTTCAAAGTGGGATCATAGTAAGTTGCCTCAGCCTCCCAAGTAGCTGGGATTACAGGCCTACACTGCTAGGTGTAGCTGAGTTATGAAGCTTTTCATAGCCACTTTAATATGGTTTGTATATTTTCCCATTTGCCCCTCGAGTCACTGTTACAACCCAATTATACAGAGGAAGGATAACGTCTAGAGAAGTAAACGACTCATGTTTATTGATAACAAGTAAACTGTAGGGCCAGCCAGATGGCAAAACGGTGTATGCTAATAGGTCTTGTATATCATCTTAGGCTATTCTGTTGTTGAGCAAGGCTATAAGGAGCTGGGCTAACCACATGATCAGTTACCAAAATGGAATTAATTAAAGAGAAGTGATTTGGGAAAGAATGAAAAAATGTCAAAGTTCCTAAGTTTGAAATGTCTGTTAGACCTCCAAGAAGAAAGAGCAAGAAAGATAGTGGAGATAAGACTCTAAATTTATCAGAAATATCCTAGATAGAGACATTTGGTGTAGGTATATACATAGAAACTCTGCTGTTTGGTGAGATTCCACAAGAGAGTGAATGTAATCAGAAAACACAAGAGGCCCATGGTTGGATAGATAGAGGGCTCAAACCCTCAGAGACCTAGATGATGAGGATAAAATACCTAAAGAAACAGAGAAGAAACTAGAAGGGCTGGCCGTAACACATTCAGAGAACTGAGGCAAGTATTTAAGTCCAGCCTGAGCTACATAATGTCACCTTACCTAGAAATTCAAATAAAGAAACAGAAAAAGGACAGTAGTTAGATATAAAAGAAAAGAGTAGGGTGTGTCATCTTAGAAGTCAAGTAGACATGATGGTTCAAAATAGAAAAAGTGATAGCTGTGCTAAGAAAGACATACCCCAAATATTGGCCATTAAAATTAGACATAGTGTTTGTCTTATTGCAGGGGGGGTTGACAAGGGCAGTTTGTGATGGGGTAAACAGTGGAACAAGCTAAGAAAACTGAAATGAAGAGTTAGAGATACCATGTATTCATAACTCTTTCACATTATCTGTAAAATGATTTGTTTAGGATGAAGAGAAATGGAAAAATTTGAAAAGTATTGCTTTTACAGTAAAAGATACAATAGCATCCCTCTAAACCAACTGCAATAATCCAGGTGTGGAGAAGGGAATGTAACAAAAAGTAAAAGAGAAGAAAATTGCCAGGGACACATATTTAAGCACTAGGACAGATGAGACCCAATGTATATATGGAGTTGGCTATGAATGGGGATAGGAAGGAGTCCTCCCTAATAGGAGAGAAGCTTGGCAGATAGATGGTGACCAAAGCCCTGTGAAATGGGAGTGAGTGAAGGTAGAGGCAGAATCTAGGTGTGATATAAAAGACGAGATAAACTGGGATCCCAGGAGGCCAGCGTGATAGCTTTAAAGCATTAACAACCAACCTAAGGTCAGTGAACCCTATCAGTGTGACTGGACATTGCTTATCCAACTTTGATGTCGAGTTGTGTGTATCCAGCATAAGTAAATAGAGACATAACTTGAACTAAAGGATCCTGGATTAGCCAAGCAAGGACAACAAATGAAAGACAAACCAGAGACTTTTGCAAAGGCAATAACAGACAGAATGGAAAAAAAAAAGAGTCAGGACAGGAGGAGAGAGGCAAGATTGGTAAAGAAAATCTGGTTTTCTTAGTTGCTTTTCTATTGCTAAGACAAAAACACCATGACCAAAGCAACTTTTAAAATAAAGCATTTAATTGGGGGCTTACTGTTCCAGAGGGTTAAAGTACATGACCATCATTGGTGGGGAACATGGCAACAGGCAGGGAAGCAGGCATAGCACTAGAGTAGTAGCTGATACCGTGCATCTGACTCACAAGCACAAAACAGAAGGAAAGCCAAATACTGAGAATGACATAGGCTTTTGAAACCTTAAAACCCACCCCTAGTGACACACATCTTCCTCATTAATCCCACAAACTGGGGACCAAGTATTTAAATATATGCGTCTTTAAGTGCCATTTCATTCAAACCACCACAGTGCTGGTATCTAAAAACTTTAGTTTCTGTGGGTTTGCAGTTGTGAGAGTTGGGGTACCCAAGGAAATAAGATGGAAAGGAAGGGATATTGGTACCAGGTGTTTCTGCTACTGGTAGTAACAAGGTCAATGCTACAACACTGTCCCCTAGAACTTTCCCAAATGAAAGAGCTGCATATGCACTACATGATAAAAAGTGGATGTGTAGTATTAAGAACCAAAAATTAAGCCAATGCCACCTGAGAGGGTGCATTTTGTATCTTATTTCATTTAAATGTAGCTAACAGGCACAGCAGGGAGCTCAGTCACTAGTGGGTGACTGATGCAGAATACAAGAACTTATAGGTGTTGAAATCACTAAAAAAACAGTGAGATTACAATGACAGACTGAGGGTAAGCCAGGACATAAAACTACAGAGATCAGGGATAACCAGGGTAGCATGATTGACAGCAACCAAACAAGCTAGGAAATAAGAGATTTCACTCTTAGTTTTTAGGGGAGGAGAGAAATAATTATTTGGAAGCAGTAATTTACAGACAGCTTCATCACCTCCATCCACAGCCATAGGAAGAGATTCAAGGGTAGTAGCCAATACCTTCAATATCTAGGGCTATAGAAGGTATCATCCTTGGGCGTTAGCCAGGACTTGGGAAAAGATGGAAGAAGTCTATCCTGAGCACAGAGGTCTACGGGGCTGGAGCCCAGGGATGATCCTAGACCATTATGGGTTTTGGGACCGGTAATTGTTATTTGTTAACAGGATGGCCACTGCCTACAGGTTCTGGTTTCCTCTCTTTATTACTTAAATGTTCCTACTTTCCAAGGATGTTGCTGGCTCAGGTTCCCCCTCAACAGCCCATCCCCCAGATGCAACGTCCAAGCACCCTCTGACTTATTCTTTCTATTGCAGGTATTTGGTGTTCACCTGAACAAATGGCAGCTGGACAAGAAGCTGGGATGTGGGTGCCTCTTCCTGTACGGTGTGTTCCTCTGCTTCTCCATCATGACGGAGTTCAACGTCTTCACCTTTGTGAACTTGCCTATGTGTGGGGACTAATGATTGGCCAGGCCACCGGCCGAGGCCCAGGTCCTCTTTTCTGTGCAATACGAGACCCGGCTGCACCCGAGTCATGCGGCCCCTCAAGGGCCAGTCGCAGCGTCCGTCTCTCCCGTGCTGTCCACAGGCCTCCACTCCTGTCCTGGTGGCCTTGGCTCTCCCTGCCACCTCCTTCACTCCAAGCTCCCATGGTCCTACCTCCCACCCAGTCCCTCTCACCTGTCCACCCCATTCCTGTCTCCCCTCTTCCATGTGAAGACCTGACATCCACATGAATTTTCAAGCTCCATTTTGAACAGTGACTGAGATTCTAGAACAAAACTGGCTGCTAACTGGCCCAAGCCAGGCACAACTTATTCTAATCCCTCTTCCTTTTTTAAGTTATTTCACAGAAGACACCCTAATTTATGACCAGAGACTTTGAGGAAACAGGAGAGGGTCTGCTGATGGTGGGAAGTATTGGGATTATTTTGTTTTGGGGTGATTCCTAGATTACTGCGTTTAGGGAATTGTTTTACTTGAGGGGGCTCTTCGTTTCTTTACTTTTCTTTCAGAGGCGAAGGAGTCGCCTGTGTCTTCTCTCACTGGGCTCTGGCTTAATCGATGATCCACAGATTGTACTGTCTCCTGGGGGTGAACCCCAGGAATGTTGGGAATTTAACCATTAGTTGAGAAACCACTGAGCAAGACCACCAGGAATAAATGCATGACATGACATTTTTCTGCCCAAGGACACCTCACTAAAGTCCTGAAGGCGTCACCTGGGGGTGGGGGGTTCGGTGTTAGAGGAAGAAACCTGCTTCACACATGTTCACTATGACCATCTCTTTCTCACTAGATTCTTTCTAGTTTTTCAAGCAATAGTTCTAGCCTGCCTGAGGCCTTTGACAGGGAGGCCCTGGCTAACTGTCCATCTGCAAGGCACCAGGCAGTCAACAACAGAAACTTCCCCAGCGTGTGAGTCCTTGAAATGTGCTCTTGTTGCTTGGCATTTGTGGTGACAGGGAATGACCCAAGAGGCCACTGCTGTTCTCTGGACAGAAGCTACAGACACTGGTTTCTTGTAAAATGGAGAGAAGCACATTTTGCACAGATGTCGTCAATGAAGTCCCAATTTGCCACTTGGTATCGAGTACACTGGACCCTGACAGCTGGCTCTTGAGCAAGCGTCCTTCCTTAAAGGCTGCCACCACCAAGCTGGCCAGTTTCACTCCTCCCCTCCTGGAGGGATGGCCAGGGAGGGAGAAAGCAGAGAACAGATGCCTTGGAAACCACAGAATGTGCTAACTGCAGACCGGCTCAAGGGCACAAGTTATTGTGAACATTTCGCCAACCACTGCTCAGCCGCCCTGCTAGATTTTCTATAATGCTGAATTATTATGCAGAATAACTCCACCAAGTGAGACACACCCATGCTTGTTACACTTGTATTTATTGAAACTGTGGATTCTTGCCCGCCCATGCTGTCCCTTGTATTTACTTTAAGCACTGATCACTTATCACCCATTTGGTATGGTTTTCCCAGTTCCTTGTACACATCCTGGTTTGAATTGTAAAATTTATCTGCTACAAATTGGTTGAGTGTTTCTGAGGTACAAGCCTAGGGGCAGCATCAACCGAGGACCAGGAGAGGAAATCACCAATTTGGGCTCTCAGAGCTAAGACACACTTATTGATTTGGTTGCACATTTTGCACTGGTTTACGGCGGTTGTTTTCTTGGACGGATGGTGTAAAATAAACTTCTCTGTTCTGTATCCTCCCTGAAACACAGTGTATTGCTTTCTTGGCTGGACTGTTTCATAGCAGAGTGAATGACAGCAACTGCTACGGAGCCAGGTATTATAGTCTCTACTCCTTCTGGCTGGACTCATCCGGAAGACTAATATGGCTAGCAAATAACAGGTACTGACTGCAAATGATGGGTCTAAAGCTGAAGGGGTTTGGGATCTGTGTCAGATCAGAACTCTAGAATTCTGCTGAGGATAGAGTACATGTGACGCTGTGTTAGGAATACCTTCTTTCTGATGGACCCAAACGAAGATCATCAGAGTCCTGCTGTTCTTTGGCAGGGGCCAAGTTCTCTATCCTGATGATAGAAGGTTTCAATCATGAAAATTAAGAGCTTTCTGAGTTGGTCATGGTATCTGGAATACCATTCCTCAGGAGACTAAGGCAGGATGCCCTGAATACAAGAGCTCAAGCTCAAAAAAGCAAGCAATATGCATCTCCTGCCAAGCCAATTCCTCGAAAGAGACAATAATATATAATTACAATAAGCCATGTTCTGATCCAAAGGACATTCTAGATCTACCACTGTGCCTGAAAGTCAACACAACTTACATTGGAACTAGAAGAAAATAATGGGTACCGAGCCATAGCAGCAACTTACCTTCTTAAAATATATATATTCCAGGGTGGGAATATTAAAGGTGTTGATATCCTAGCATTATGCGGACCCCGCCCCCGATAACTGGCAGGATACCCACACCGGCACTCAATAGGCAGATACTTAGACAGTTCAAAGGGCCCTGTGTTGCGTGGCTACATCATGCACTACGTGACTGCATAAGGACTCTACGCATGTGCAAGCTTTCCCTTTTAAGCGAGCACCTCCACCTGTTCACCCCCTTCCCCTTCCATCTCTGTCCCTTGCATCTCTGTTCCTGGGTGGCCAACACCTACCCCTCCCTTTGCTCCCTTTCACCAATAAACTCCATGTGGGTTTCGTTGAGTTTTGTGGTTCGCATTTCATCATCCGCAGCTGCAGCAAACAACAGAAGGTACCTGGCTTTGTTATTTGTGTTTACATCTGAAGATGTCTGACTACCATAGTTGGGTGTCTCACAAATACACCTTGGACGTGTGTTAGAGTATTGTTATACCTGTTGGCTTGTTCCTTACTTAGTGTTTCTATTGTCAACAAAAAGACGTGATCAGGAGTTTGGCTTTATTTTATTTATTCCTTCTACAGTGCTGATGGTGGAACCCAGAGCACTGTACATGGTAGGCCAGCACACTCAGCTACATTCCCAGCCCGAAGAAGCTTAATTTTAAAACACACATTTTCTGTGGAATCTCTAGAAACTACAGTTCAGTTCTCAATGCCTCAAAGTGAAAATCCCAGGATGAACCCGTGGTACAGTGACTCACACCTGTAAGCCCAGCACTCAGGAAGCAATTGGGAAGGCAGAGAGATCAAGGCTAGGCTGGACTACTTAGCAAGTTCCAGGTGAGCCTGAGCAACATAGTGAAACCCTGACTCAAAGTGAAAGGAAGAGAGGAAGAAAGAGAGAGGCACAAACCCACCCATCCATCTATCCATCCTGGGCTGGGCCACTTTCCCTGTTTCAGCCATGAGGACTGCCTGTCTAGGAACTCTAGGGGCTTCCTTTCTGAAATGAGATTTAGCATACTTCTTCCTGCATTCCAGCCATGCACAATTATTTCTTGGGTTGTCTCATTGAGAGTGTGGTTTCCAATGAGCCAGCTGTCCTGTAAGGCAAAATTGTTGCTGTTAACCATTTCCATGCTCCTGACATGGTGGTACTTGAAAAGGGCTGGGGTGGTAGGAAAAGATTGAAAAAAAAAACTTCTTTTAATATCTTACACTTCACATTGTCAACAGAGACCCTTACTGCTGTGTTCTGACATGATATTTCCTCTCCCAGATGACAGTCTCACAGCCTTTACCAAGGAAAGATACTTGCTAGAACCTGTGTATCCTCTTGAACACATCCTTCCTGACTCTGCTAGGAGGTTTCTGAGAAGGCCCTGCGTTCCTTCCCCTTCTGGCGGGGCCTGCACGTGCTCACTGCCAGCATGCATGCCTTGGTTAGAACAGTCTCCTATGCGCACTCTTGGTGCATCTGAGGCCACACAGGAGACTGTTCTAGACATGCTGGAAATGTGATATCTTCTCCTTTCATAAAGAAAGTGCTAGCCCCACCTCTGAGAGGATGCGCACTTTGTAACACCTGCATGTTTGGCATTGACTTGAAAAGGATGTAGTAGTATGGGCTGGGGAGGTGTTCCGTGGGTGAAGTGCTTGCTGCACAAGCATGAAGACCTGAGTTTGAATCTCCAGCATGCATGTGAAAAAGGAAAAGGCACACTGGCCAATGTGTGCCTATAATTCCAGCACTAGGGGAGTGGAGACAGGTGGATCCTCGGAGCTTGCAGGCCATCAAGTCTAACTGACCAACAAGCTCCAGATTCAGTGAGAGACTCCTCAAAGATAAGGTGGGGATCAGTAAGGGAAGATGCTCAGTACACATGCACACGCCCAAAAGCAAGAAGAGGTGATTGTGGGATAATGGTGTTGGTTGGACTTCCCTGAAGTATTTTGCTGTAGACATTTATAATTCATGTCCTAATTTTGCATACTAGGGATCCAAAAGGTTATGTGCCCCAAATAGTAAGTTTGTGCTGATTTTAAACACTAAGGTTTCAAAGAAAAATCTAAACATTTAAATATAGTAGCTAAGAATATTGTAAAGTCTGGTCCATTTTCGAGTTGTGATATAAAATAGAAACGATATCTAGTTCTAATTACTGATCAAAAGTGGAGTGGCCCTAAAGTTTACCAAACTGGTCATACAAATATTCAATGGTTGTAAAAAATTAAATTAAAGTAGAGGAGGGAAACTGCTGATGAACAGGGTGTTTTTTCAAAATTTATTTTCATCTTTTCAATATGGAATGGTTATCTGATTAATAGGATGCTCCAACACTGGTTGTGATCCATTTCAGTCATGTATTTTATAAGAGTTAGCTCATTGCCATGTTGGATTTAAGATTCATGCTAAGAAAGTCAGGTGGTGGGTGTTGTACACCTTTAATCCTAGCTTGGGAAGCAGAGACAGGCAGATCTCTGTGAGTTCAAGGCCAGCCTGGTCTACTGAGCAAGTTCCAGGACAGGCTCCAAAGCTACAGAGAAACCCTGTCTCAAAAACACACACATATGCATAAAAACAGACACACACACACACACACACACACACACACACACACACAGTGTCTTTCTAGTATCAAAACAGTCCAGTAGATTTCATTATTGAGGTATCAAACTATTTCCATAAGGTTTCAGGAATGAAGAAAATTAAGAAAACTTGTTTATGATGAATAAAAAAATTATTCATTGAGTCATCACTGATAGAGGTGGGCACTGCTCTGCTATTTAAAAGGCCAGGGGCTGAGGTGGTGAAGGAAAGAGACCAAGAGTGTGCACAAGATTAATTATGCCACAGCCAGAACTAACTTCACACTGAACCTTTTGCTTAGCTTCTGAACACAGAGTAAAGGACAAGAAATGCAACCAACATTTTTCAGGTGAAGTACTATAATCAGGGTAATATATGATCATGATATCCAAAAGAAACTATGCTCAGTCACTGTATTCACTTAAGTAGTTTTATTCAATCTCAATATAGCAAACATGCTTACCAAGTTCTAGACAGTTTAAACAGAGTATTTATAGCTAATTCTCATTTTATTTTTGGTTTGTGTTTCTGTAGCAGAGAGAATGGGGAAGATTTAAAATTACATTGTGGCATACATACCACTGAGTGTTTTTTCTACTTAATCTACATAAACATAAGCATCTACAAATGCATCAAATTGATTTTTCTCAAATTAGAAATGATTAGCCAAGCCTGAAGTTCTATAGCTTTGAAAGAAGAGGCAAGAAGATTAAAAGTTCAAGGCACTCCTCTGCACAAAGTGAGGGAGACTTGAGACTTTTTTCATTATAACTGACAGCTTGTTCAGTTTTGACGATGCTATCTCATCTAGTTTGTTAGAATAAACAGCCCAAGATTCCTGGGAAACTGCTTACAGATCTTGGAGTGAAATAAATGGGGAATTTCAAAATCTCTGCAGATGCTTTTGGGTACTTCTGGCCCATGCCAGTTGACCATACTGAAAATGCACTTGTATATGAAAATGCTTTTGCCTAAAATTGGTATTCTGTACTTGTTTTAGAAAAAAATGGAGCACCATTCAGTGTCGTGTCTTTTTTTAAAGATGTGATAGGCATTCCATCTCCCTGCCATGATGAAGGAGTGAGAATTCTTCAGAAGTGAGCTGGGAAAGCTGTGTTCCTCAGTCTGCACTGTTCTCACCACCAGTGCCTGTGGACACAGGTTTCTAATATATCAGTCACACCATCTAATCCCTAGGTGGTGATATTTTGTTTGTGCTTTAACAAATAAAGCTTGCCTGAAGATCAGAGTGCAAAGCTAGCCACTAGTTAATCACAGAGGTCAGGCAGTGGTGGCACACACCTTTAATCCCAGCACTTGGGAGGCAGAGGCAGATGGATCTCTGTGAGTTTAAGGCCACCCACAAGACTGATCTAGTCTAAAAGAGAAATAGAGATCACACCTTTGATCCCAGCACTTGGGAGTCACACACCTTTAATCCCAGTACTAGGGAGATGGAGACAGGAGTGTTATGGCTGGGCTGAGAAAGAAATACCACGTGGGATGAAATAGGAGGGCATTCAGTCTGAGTTTTCATAGAGACAGCATTCAGTCTGAGGATTCCTAGAGACAGGATCACCCATTCAGTCTGAGGATTTGGTAGAGATAAAAACTAGTGGCTGGCAGCTCTGCTTCTTTGATCTTTCAGCACTTACCCCTATATCTGGCTCCCAGTTTTTATTATTAAGACCAATTAGAATTCAGGCTACATCTGGCACCCAATGTGGGGCACAAATTCACAAAAAAGCCTCTTGCCTATGGCTTTGCAGCCACTGGTGAAGGCCAAACTGCATGCAGCCAGGGTCACTGCCTCACCAGCTAGGTTTTCCTTTATTTTCTCCTGATGGGTTGTGGGCTTTCCCTGGGCCTCCATCTTGGGCTGCTGCCAATCTAGGTAGTTGCTGTGAAAACTGCTCAGACTTCTCTATTCTACGAAGCAGCAGTCAATCTCATATCATCATCGCCATTGTTGGTAAGATTTGGTAAGACAACTGGGACTTCTTTAAGGGAGGAATTAGTTAAAAGAGAGATTTTTTCCCATGTTAAAAATATGGGAAACACAATTACAATGGCATTAGTTTCTTTAATTGCTCTGGGAAGAAGTTTCCTCCAAGATTTGGGCGGGGAGAGGGGAGCTTATGGTGTTTCCTGATGGCAATGGATTATCTTGACTGTCCCTTGTCAAGGGACATTCATTAGTCCAATGCCTATTCTTGCCACACCTTCTGAATAATCCAGAAGGGAAGGGCATTCTATTTGGATTGTGTTTAGAAAAAAACATTGTTTCTAGGAATACCCTATTTACAGTCCCTTTTTAGGTGACCTTGTTTACCACTATTGAAACACTTGACATTTCAGTTTTTCTTCAACCCTCTGGAAATCACCTTTTCTGTCTAAGCATCATCATGGTCAGGAAATCCAATATTGTAAGAAAACATACTGCTTTGGATGATAGAACAGCTTTAGGAAATAAAACAAAAATTTTAGGTGAAACCACAAATCAAAATTGATAAAAATTATATTTGAACAAGACCGGTATCTTAATTAGAAGAGACCATAGTTCATCAAACATTGTGACCATCCAATCTAAACTAACTTATAAGACTAACAAATTCTTTTCAATTGATCAAATATAACTTGCCTAAAGGGAAACTCCCCAAATATAGGGATAGGGAAGGGTTTTATTTTTATCTCTCCAGGAAAATAAAAAACAACCATCTTGAAGAATTTAAAGACCTTAGGACAAATAAGCATCCAAAGGAAAAGGGAGAACCACTAGAAAAAAATTACCAAGGAAAGGAATAATCTGATCTATTAAGATCTCTAAAATCTCCAAAAAGATGATGGAATCCCACAACAATGATTCTACCAGGACTATGATAATAGCACTAAGTTGAAAAACACCACCTAAAGATCAGTTTTGCACTACAAACTTCAGAACAATTTCAAAGTAGCTAGCTGAGATGATCCAGTCTTACAGAGCACTCTAGCCAGGACTTGAGACAAGCCCTACACTTTCCCATTATACAGAGACTAGACTAAAAATGATACAGCTATCTCTCCCAGGAATTCACAATTAACCCAAAATTTTCTTTTTAGGATCCCCTAAGATGTTGTTGCCCCCAGATAGCAGGAAGTAAATATAAGAACATGATATCTGCATTCTCCAGAGATAGGGTGGGTGGTTTGGGTCTCTCATTGGGTTATTTGTCATTGTTTAGGGGGGTTGATTACAAGTTGTTATTGGTAATGGTCAAGAAAAAAAGTTGAACAAAAATGTTTGGACTCAGGGTTCCTGTTTTGAAAAGAAAAAGGGAGGATATAAATATAGAAATAGGATAAAAAGGTAGATTATTGAATTTTCTTTTAAAACAAAAAACTATTAATTTTAAATATTTTGCATTGATAAAGATTTTTGTATATTGATGCAAATTTAAGAATGTTTTTGGTTGAACATACTGTACATATATTTCTAATCTTGTTCAAGGTATTGTGCCTATGCAACTCATTTAACAATGTAATGCAAATTTTTAGCCCTTGAAAGTTATTATTATTATCAGCTACTTATGATAATAAAGAAATACAGGTTAGTAGTCACCTATTTCAGTGAAACTTGTAGTTCTATTAGGTATGTTTTCAAGGTCAAACAGAGATATATGTTAGAAAGACAGGACATCTTCAAACCCTTCAGAGCTCTACAGAATATGGCATTTAAGATGTTCTAATAACATATGGTTCTGTTTTTATGACAATAAGACATGTCTGCTCCTGGCAAAAACCAATCTATGTTGGAGAAGATTATGGACATCAAAGAAACTCCACATGGAGTTTATTTTCTTTGTGGCAAAAGTAAGCCACAGGATAAGAAAGTGCTCTTGCCTAGACAGTCCACAGATGGTGACTCCTGAGTGCTGAATGATCAAAATTCCCAAGAAAGAAACAGACACAGGTACACAGGGCTTGTGCCTGTAGACTGCACTCTCCTCAGACATGAGCTCTTGGCTAACCCACAAAGGTTCAAAGGACACACTGTGTTCCCACATAATGTGGTAAAAACCACATTTTACAAGCCTGATGAAATGTTCCTGAGTCAGGAAGTGGCTTTGAATGTTAGTGAGCATAAGCCAGGGTGGGCTGGGCAATGAGGAAGAATGAGGCCTTCCACTTCGGAAGTAGAGCATATTGTGTGGTCCACACCAGCCCACAGACAAGTATATATACATATGCTCCATCACTCCCAAAACCTCCACACTCTAAGAAACTCTCTCCCTCCAGGTGGCATCTCTAGGATGGAATGCGTTCCTGTAAGTTGTATTGTCAGCTGTGAGACCCGCCTGAGTCACCAATCTTCCTATTTCTAAGACCCTCTTTATACTTCTGACAGAATTTAATCAGCCAACTAAATGCTAAAACTCTTCTCAGAAGGAAGCCAAGGATTTAGAAGAAACAAAAGCTTGAGATATAGGCCAGGAAATCTATTTATTTCTAACACATATGCAAATCAGTGACTTGGAGGCATTAGAAGTCAGCATGCCTTGGAGGAACATGATACTCAAATTAGCTGCATTACTCTCAAAGGAAACTAACTACAGTTCCAAAGTTGCAACTCTTGATATTCTTTCTGGAAAAGTCTTATGTTCCCTTAGTGTTTTAACATGGATCGACTTTATGTCCCCTTTGTGTTTTAACATGCATGGACTGACTGCACAGATTTATGTATGTGATTACTGGGCCAAACCAGTCTTGTGAATGAGTGGTCAGATTTCCCCTGTCCGTCATCAGGAAGCTACACACCATGAATCTGGTTTCTCCTGAGGATTACAGGCTGTCTGAGGGTGGTTGTTCAAGTTTGCTTTCTCTTGCTGTGATTAAAAAGACTGACCAAAAGCAATTTATGGAAGGAAAGGATTTATCTGGCTTAACACTTCTGAGTCACAGGCCATTTCTGAGAGAACCCACAGCAGAGTATCAAGGCAAGAAGCCTGAAGGCAAGATTTCTAGACTACCCAGCATTACCTCTGATTAGAAAGCTCACTCACAACCAAAGTCCAGTAGAAATCATGGAGGAATGCTGCTTACCGGCTCATTCCCAGGCTCATGCTTAGCTAGTTCTCTGATATAGCCCAGAACCACTTATGTAAGTATGGTGCCGCCAACAGTATTTGGACTCCTACAGACATTATCCTCATTTGTTTTCTATTGCTGTGATAAACAACATGGCCAAAGCAACTTAGGGAAGATTTATTTAGACTTATATTTATAAATAAATATTTATAATTTATACTTTGCAGTCATCATCTAGGGAACTCAAGACAGGGACTCAAGGCAAGAACCCTGGAAATAGGACATGAAACAGAGACCATGGGCAAATGATGCTTACTACATTGTTTCCCTTGACTTGCTCAGCTACCTTTCCTATTCAACTCAGGCCCATCTGTCCAGGGATGATACCATCAACAGCAGACTTGACATTCCCACACCAATCATCAATCAAGAAAAGGCTCCATAGACATGTTCACAGATAGGTCTGAATTGAAGCCTCTCCTCTCTTATGATACTAGGCTGTATCAAGTTGACAGTTAATACTAATTAGGACAGTAGTCCCAGAAGTAATGAGGTGTTGAGTAATATTTAGACACTGTGTGAAGATGTGTTGCTGTGATTGGTATAATAAAAAGCTGAACAGCCAATAGCAGGAGAGATAGGTGGGACTTCCAGCCAGAGAGAAAGGAAGAGGAAGAGAGGTTTGGGGTGTAAAGAGTCTTTCTTTACATTGCAGGGTTTCTCTTGTTTCTCCCTTGTTGCACCTTAGTTACTGTCCTGATTCTCCTATGACACAAATAATGTCACTTGACTTCTCCTTTTCATTGTCTTAGAAGTGGTCAGAGGTGGTGTAGTGGTCAGTGCTGTCACCTTGACAGGGTCTGGATTCTCCTAGATGTTGTATGATCCTGTTCCTGGGGAAGATGTGAACAAACGTCTACTCACATACAGGTGGGTTGACAATGGACCAAAGCATGGATACCAACAAAGACCAGCTTGGTGAACCAATGAGTTTTATTGAGGTTATGTGCAGGAATATGGGTGAAGAGTTAACTTACAGGAGCAAAAATAACTCAAAGACAGCTATATTACCAAAGGGATTCCAGCATAGATGATAAACTCACAAAAGCTGGGAACATGAAACTCACTGCACAACCTGCAGGCAGCTCAGCAGGCTGGAGAGAGTCCTTATCTGGTGATTCAGTTGGTCTAAGCCTCTTCCCAGGCAGCTCAGCTTGTCTGAGAATCTTCTAGGAATCTTGGCTTCGTCCAGGCCTCTTCTCTGTTCTCTGCTTCTTCCAGGTGACTGGGCTTGTCTGGGTGTCTTCTTTGCAACTTGTCTTGTTTGAGAGTGCCTCTCAGCAATCTTTACTGCTTCTATACTCTTGGAGAGGGAAGGGACCAATAAATCTGTTCAGTTTTAGGGGTTTCCTGGGGGTGTTCTGAGTTGTACACATCCTGTCTTACAGAGCATCCCTTCAGAGTAGAGCACCTCCACCTTGGGACAAACTTACACAGCACTAGAGAACAAGTATCCAAGTGTACCTGTGATGGGTTATTTAGATTATGTTGGCCTCTGGACATGTCTATGAGGAATTATCTTGATTAAGTTAATTAATATGGGAAAATCCATCCTAAAGGACAGAAGACTACTCCATTCCGAGACTTGGGTTGATCCTGGACTGCATAAAAGGGGGAAGTTAGCTGAGAATAGCATTCGTTGATGCAATGTGACCAGATGCTTTAAACTTACGAAAACTTGACTTCCCATCTGTGATAGATTAAGTCCTGAACTGGGAAATGGTTCCTTATGTTGCTTTTGTTCAGTATGTTGTTACAATGACAGAAGTAACTAACACAGGTGGATTTCTTTCTTTCACGTGTTTATGGTGTATACTGTGTGTATGCATGAGTGTATTCATGTTTGGGGAGGTCACACATGTGTGCAGGTGGGTGTGATTGGCATACATGTGAATGTAGAGCCTGGAATCTGACATTGGGAGTCTTCTTTGATTGTTTTCTGTCATATTCATTGAGGCAGGGTCTCTCATTTGAACCCAGAGCTCATCAATACACCTAGAATAGGTAACCCGCTTGATCCAGGATCATTGATGGCTGCCTTTTACGTGTTGGGATTACAGACCAGGTCCCATGTCTACCCAGTGTTTACATGGGTTCTGAAAGCCCCTTAACTACTGAGCCATCTCCCCAGATCCCTACTGGTGACTTTTTCAAAGTTTCTTCTTGCCCATATTGATAACTCACTCCAT
Organism: Mesocricetus auratus; assembly: GCF_017639785.1. Lineage (NCBI taxonomy): Eukaryota > Metazoa > Chordata > Mammalia > Rodentia > Cricetidae > Mesocricetus > Mesocricetus auratus. Next base: position 111,747,106 of record NW_024429189.1, read on the forward strand.
GATACCTCAAAACAGGGATGGTGGGGCTTTTGGCTTACCCAGACTCTATGCTATATGTTGAATAAAAACAAAGATCATTTCTACTATAACTTTCAATTCTAGATGAAGTCATGATGGCAATAAATCTACTCACTTATAGCTCCAGTAGAAAGAAGTCAGCAGTTTGTCTACTCAAGGGAGGAATCCTGATCTGTCCTCTCCTCCCTCGGAATGAAGGCCTACATCACTTGTAGTGATATATTATTTACTATTTAATAAAGCTTGCCTGAGGACTCAGAAAGAAAAGTAAGCTTCAAGCTATAAAGATTAGGCAGTGGTGGCACACACCTTTAATCACAAGACTCAGGATTACAGCATAGACAGTTCTCTGTTAGTTCAAGACAACCGTGGCCTACCCAAAGTAAGGAGTAATGGAGCTCATGCCCTTAATCTCAGTACCTGGGATCATATGCCTTCAATCCCAGCATTAGGAATGTATATAAGACAGGAGCTAGGTCTCAGAGCTGGTATTCAGTCTCAGGTTCTCCAACCATGTTGAGGAGAGCATAGCAGTCTGGGATTTCAGTCAAAGGTTTGGTGGAGCCAGGATCACCCTTTCATCCTGAGGTAGAGATAAGAACTAGTTAGTGGCCATCTGCTTTGCTTTTCTGCTTGAACCCCAGTATCTGTCTCTGGGTCATTTATTTTTCATGCTACAACTGCCTGTTTTGATGTTCTATTTAGATGAGAGAAGATGATGGTTTCCATCCAAAAATTAAGAATGTGTGAAGGCACTGGGGCTTCCATAAGTTTCGATATGAGAGAATCACAAGTTATTATGCTTTGCATCCTCTGTGCCTGGAATTGAATGTTATTGTTGTCAGATTTGTGAACATACATGATTTAGATGTTATCCATTAGGAAAAAGAACTTTCATGGTTTTACTCTCTTGTCAGTGTCAGGAAGAAGTTTTAAGAGTTCCAGGGACAAAATACTCAGTTTTTACCATTGGTGCTGGCAGTTGAACCCAGGTCTCAGACAATCTAGGGAAGCACTCTGCAAACTCCCTAATCTATTTTAAAAGAGACATGGGTATATTGTTGCCTCCCAATAGATACAGGCAGATTTACCCTTTCTAACATCATGTATATGCCTACAGGGGAAGAAGAAAGCCTGTCCCTAAGGGCCGAATGTGAAGATAAACAGGAGGCAGGACTACCAGGGCTAAGGGAGTCTACAGGGGTCACACCATGACATGTGGCTCTCGGCCAACCACCTACTGAGGTTTCCTGCAGATCGCATGGCATTCAGAGCAAGCCAAGCACCTGTAATGAATCCCATGTGCCACACTGGCATAGAGGGGGTCCTAGACTTCCTTAACAAAAATATTTAAATAGTTCTAAAACACAGAGCAAAGAAAATAATGAATCCTTAGTTAAAATTTACTTGCTTTGGTGGTGGTAGGTGTGGCGGTGGTGGTTGGTGGTAATAGTGGTGATGGAAGTGATAGTGGTGTGATGGTGGTTACTGTTCTTTTGTTTAGGGGAAACAGGGGCTTTTTTGATACATTGTAGCCTAGTCTGATTCTCCTGCCTCAGCACCCCCCCCCCACTGACTGGTTTTGTGTCAACTTGACACAAGCTAGAGTCATCAAAGAGGAAGGAGCCTCAGCTGAGGAAATGCCTCCATGAGATCCAGCTGTAAGGCATTTTCTCAATTAGTGATCAATGGGGAAGGGCCCAGTCCATTGTGGGTGATGCCATCCTTGGGCTGGTGGTCCTGGATTCTGCAAGAAAGCAGACTGAGCAAGCCATGAGAAGCAAGCTAGTAAGCAGCACCCCTCTGTGGCCTCTGCATCAGCTCCTGCCTCCAGGTTCCTGCCCTATTTGAGTTCCTGTCCTGACTTCCTTCAGGTAAACAGTGATGTGGAAGCATATGTCAAACAAATTCTTTCCTCCCTGAGTTGCTTTTGGTTATGGTGTTTTGTCTTGGCAATAGTAACCCTAAAACAGCCTCTAAAGTCCTGGGAGTAGAGGTAGGTACCACCCACCATACCTACCTCGGTCTTGTGACTACCAAAATGTCTGAATTCGTTTTTTTCTTTTATAACACCAAAAGTTCAGTAGTTTTGATATAGTGCACAGTTGAAATTGGAAGTCATGCCAAGGCAAAAATGGTTAATGTAACTGCGTTTCATAATATCTGGAAGGCTTGTGATTGAAGGAGTAGCTATCTATCTATCAATTTTGCATCCATGATCTGTCTAGGCAAGGTCAGGCCTGGAGGAAAGCAATACAACTCTCGCTAAATTTGGTGTTTTTTTCCTGTGAAGAAAAATCCACAGAGTATTTTCAAAATATGTTGTCAATGGATTTCTAATGAACTCCTGGTACATTTTTTTAAGTGTATGCATGCATACACTGGCCAGCCCTGATGGGAGTAAACAGCAATGAGAGGAAGGCAATTTCAAATACAATGATTTGAATGAGAATGGCCCCATAGGCTCATATATTTGAATGCTTATTCTGCAGTTTGTGAAACGATTTGGGAAGGATTTGGGGGTGTGGCCTTGTTGGAGGAGGTCATTGGGGTTCGAAGTCATTTGAGGTTTAAAAAACCCATGCCTCTCCCAGTGAGCCTCTCCCTTCCTATTGTCCTTGTTGTCTCAACATGTGATCTCTCAGCTGCTGTTTCAATGCCATGTCTACCTGCCACCATGCTCCCTGATGTTGTGGGGTAGTCACCAGAGAAGACTGCTCTGACACAGGATTAAGCCAATATAAAGGCTTTTTTAGGCAGCAAGTGACTACACTGGGTGTTTGGGATCCCAGTGTAGCACGGAGCCTTTGTTTGTTTGTTTGGTTTGGTTTTTCAAGACAGGGTTTCTCTGTATTGTTTGGAGCCTGTCCTGGAACTCACTCGGTAGAACAGGCTAGCCTTGAACTTACAGAGATCCGCCTGCCTCTGCCTCCCGAGTGCTGGGATTAAAGGCATGCGCCACCAACACCCAGCTGTGAGGTGGTTTTTGTTGTTGTTGTTGATATTTTTCTTATTTAATTACATTTTTTTCATTTTACATTCTATCCCCAGTTCCCCCTCGCTCTCCTGCCTCAGGGTGAGTTTTTAAGCACAAAAGCCGTACCATGGTTTGGCGTACTTCAGTTAACAAGAACAGAGTTGTCCAGAAGTGGAGCTACAGGAGCAAAAAAGCAAGGTGAATACATTTTGAGACTTCCCCAGAACTATGGGCTTTGATGGATTAGGACTTAGTTTTGGCAGGTGGTGCTATCTACTGAATTTTATGGCCTGAATGATAGATACTTACATCCTGGAGTCAGTTGTGCTAAGGTCTGGGAGCCTGTCACACTGACATGATAGTCATGGACTGGACTCAACCTCTGAAATGTAAGCAAGCCCCCAATAAATGCTTTCTTTTCTTAAATTGACTTGGTCATGGTGTCTCTTCATAGCAATGCAAAAGGAACTAAGACGCAAAGTATAGCAAGTCACCCAAAGCAGTGGAAATCAGACATTTCTTGGCATTCCTTTTGGACTGATAAGCAAGGTACAACATTAAATAGTGTCACTGATATATTTCCAATTAGCCACCGAGAAAAATCTCTGAAGTAGCAGATGGCCAACTGCTCATAGAAGGGACTTAAGAAAACAGAAGTAGGAAAAAACCTCCAGGAGATATGTTGGGGGTATATGGACCTGTGGCTGGGCTCACAAACTCACCCTGGCATCAGCCATCATTACAGTGGGGTCCTTGCAGATTGAATGCCAGTTCTGTTGAAAGCATAAGCCATCATTTTTAAAATCAGTGTTTGTATTCCTGCATTGTTAATTACTGCAATGAGAAGAGGTTTATTTTAGCTGATAAATTTGGGAGTGTGAGGTACTGAGTTTGCATCAGGCAATGCTTCTTATCAGGTTTGCTTTTTATCCAAGTCTCAAGGCAGTATAGGTTATCACCCAGCCCAAGCTTGTATGAGTGTGTCCTCCCTCTCCTCTTGTCTCTCTCTCCTCTCCTTTCTCTCCCTTCTCCTTCCCTCCTCCCTCCATCTCTTTCTGTATGTCTGTTTCTCTCTCTCTCCCCAACATACTGCTTAACTGTCAGGATCCAACCACGGGAGCTCTACCCGCATGGCGTTATCTAATCTAACTTCTCAAAGCTCCACCTCTAATTAGCACAGGTTGTTTCCACTCTCCAGATAACATTGCTATAACGACTTCAGAGGTTACACTCCTTGCTTGAAACAATTGCCTTCGGAGCCAAGCAACCAACATTTAGAGAAGTTCAGCTGTGCCTCCTCCTTTGCAAAAGGCCATCCCAGCTGGGGGCACTCATGGTGTACACTCCCACCTCCTCGCCCTGCCCCACCCCACATAGAAGGGCAGAGTAAGGCAGATCCCCTCATCTGAGAATCCAGCTGCCCTATCACCTGACACCACTGCACATAGCTTTGGCCGGGGTGGAGTTTGTGGAGGCAGGAGAAGACTAGAGCAAAAGTTACATCTAGGTGGGTACTGAAAAGCCCTCACTAGGGGTGAGGCTTTTTCAGAACTAGCTGGTTCGAGGAGGAATGCCCACACACCCCTGTAAGTAAATAAACCTTCCTCTAGTTCTATACGGAAGTCCAATACATTCATTGGTTCCCAGAGTAAACTTTGGTGGACTCATATCTTGGTTTATCCTTGGGAGCTTAAGGAAGAGAGATAGACCTTGCTTTATGTCTCCTCCAGGGAAGGAACTTTAGCAACACTCTTGCAGGAATTTAGGTGGACAGTTACTGTTCCTAAAGGGTTCTTTTGTTCCATCTCTGCTTTTCTAAATACAGTTATGGAAGCAGAAAAGATAAATCAAGAATTGTAGGAGTGAACCCCACAAAGCTACCCGCCCAACAGGGCGGGGTCAAGGTAGAGATAAAAGGTAGTGAAAGGAAAAGGGGCCTCCCTCTTTTCTCCTGGAAGCCAGCCACGCTTCTAACTCCTGGTATGTGCAATTCTCTCTGATAAAAAAATATATTGTTTTCCCTATAGAGTATCGAGTATAACTATAAAGAATATTTGCTTTTTTAATAAACCATAGTTTCAATTTAAAAGATTTTTGTCATTGCATTGAGATTGGGTCTGTCTTTTATGTAGCTCTGGCTGTCCTAGAACTCATATCCCAAGGGCTTGGATTAAAGGCCACCAGGGCTCCATTTAAAATATTTTATTTTTAAATTAGCATACAAAGTAATGGATTTTGTTGTAACACTTTCATGCATACACATCATTATACTTTTTCTTATCCATCCTTCTCCATTACTTCCTGTCCCCATCTCATCTACCACCCTTTTAAGGGTCCTTTCCTTCCCAAATACCTCCCCGCTTCTGTTTTCATGTCACAGGTATTCCATACTCTTATTTTTTCTCCCCTCTCCTTAAGATCTCTATCTCACCTCTCACAGGCCTCTTTATCTTCATCTCTCTCTCTCTCTCTCTACACACACACACACACACACACACACACACACACACACACACACACGCCACATGCTTAAACCCAGAGTCTGCATATGACAGAAAAGTGTGTTGTATTTACCTGTCTGAGTGTCTGGTTTATTTTACTTGCCATATTTATCTCCAGTTTTATCCATTTTCCCACAAATGTTATAATTTCAGTTTTCTTTATGGCTAAATATAATGTCATTTTGCATATATACTTCAATTTGTTTATCAATTCATTTATTAGTGGTCATGTAGGCTGCTTCTGTTTCTTGGCTTTGAGAACAGTGCAACAGTAACCTGTGTGTGCAAGGGTCTCTGTGGCATGTTGACTTTGAGTTCTTAGGGTAGAGACCAAGGAGCAGTGTAGCTGAGTGATATGGTAACTCTATTTTTAAGTTTTGGAAGAATCTCCAGCTGAGTTCCATAGTGACTGCACCGGTTTCCTTTTCTTACAACATTTTTCCTTCTTCAGTCACAATTTTTGAACCTAATAGCTAAAATAATTATGGCCCTTTTATATATGTCACAGTGCCTCAGCATTTCATATTTCTTGTGTTTCCAAGTGCTTTGTACACTTGTTGGTTTGACTATCTCTTCTGGCTTTATTTTAGGAGATTCTCAATGAGCAGCCTATTTCCACTGATTACAAAATAAACTGTTATAATAGCAACACAAAGAAAGAATCACAGTTAGAATCGTTTAAAGCATGCTAACATATGACCAATTGTGGTGGTTTGATTGAGAATGACTCCTATAGGCTCATGTGTTTGAATATTTGGTCCCCAGTTGGTAGAACTGTTTGGGAAGTCTTAGGATGTGTGGCCTTTTTAGAAGAGGTCTTTCAATGGGGCAGACTTTGAGAATTCAAAAGACTAGAGTGTGTTCTCTCTATCTCTCCCTTTCCCTGTCCATCCCTCCCTCTCCCCATCCATCCCTCCCTCATCCCATCCATCCCTCCTCCCCATCCATCCCTCCTCCAAGCCCATCCCTCCCTCTCCCCATTATCCCTCTCTCACCCCATCCATCCCTCCTTCTCCAAGTCCATCCCTCCCTCAACCCATCCATCCCTCCTTCTCCAAGTCCATCCCTCCTTCTCCCCATCCATCCCTTCCTCCTACTTTTGTATTAAGATGTGAGCTCTTGACTGGTCCTGCTGCAGTCACACCTTTGCTCCACCATCTTAGACTCCAGCACTTTGAAACCAGAAGTCCATATAAATGCTTTAGTTTATAAGTTGTCTTGATTATGGAGTTTTGTCACAGCAAAAGAAAAATAGTTAATACACCAATGAACATAAACTATAAAATAGTAGTAATGTAGACTGTACTGTGAAATTTAAAATTATTCAGACTGGGTACAATGGTACACATCTTTAATCCCAGCACTCAGAGATCTGTGTGAGTTTGAGACTAGCCTTGTCTACATAGAGAGCTCCAAGACGACCAGGGCCATGTAGAAAGAATCTGTCTCAAAAAATATATTCAGGATAAATGTAGAAATAGTAAATGATAAAAGACAAAGGAAGTAGGTGCAGGGAAAGGGAGAAATGGATAGGAGCATGGTTAAGAAATAAAAAGAGTGGTGGAGAAGAATGTTATAGAGAGGACATGAAGAAGAGATTAGGAAAGACAGAAAAGGGATAAAAATGATTTCTCAATATTAAGAAGGTTTGAAAACAAAATTAGATAAATTAAAAGGGGGAATTGAAAATAAAAGCATGTATTTAAATACAAAGCACACCGGGACACCTTTAATCCCAGCACTTGGGAGGCAGAGGCAGGAGGATCTCTATGAGTTTGAGGCCAGCTTGGTCTACAGAGCGAGTTCCAGGACAGGTTCCAAAACAATACAGAGAAACCCTGTCTCGAAAAACCAAAACCAAAAAAAAAATACAAAGCACATTAGAGAGATAAAAGGAAAAGCATAGAGGCAATGAAAAAAGAAAAGAAAATTTTAAAATATTGCCCTGCCATGAAAATACTACATAACAAAATTAGATGAATGTTTGAAGGGGAATTTAAGAAAAACATAAAAACTTTAGAAAAATAATTGAAAACAAAATGACTACTATAAATATAATAATAATTTTTAAAAGGAGATGAAGCAAAAATCCATGGGGTGGGGCCCCAAGGACCAGGGATGGGGTGGAGATGAAGTGACAGAGCAGCTTCCTTTTGGATACTCTTAAAAGGGAGACTGCTGCTTCTTTGCTGGGGGTCTGGGTGTCAGTTGAACTTGTGGGCTTGTCTTTCCCCTGGTTTATGTGTTGGACAAGTGCCCAGTATCTGCCAGACCTGGCCTGACTTGGGCAGTTTCCCTTCTCTGTGTATCAGTGGCCTCTACTGGCTACACTGAGCTTTGCACCCTGTGGGCTGGGCAGGCTTTCCCATCCTCCTTAGATTCTCAGCTCACACCAGCAGGGCTAGCTTCTGTTCTAGTAGGGACATGTCTCCCAGTTACACAGTTACACTGAGAGTGTGAGAAGCAGCCACAGCTCTGAGGCCTAGCCTCATACCGTCTTCTGTATTTATCAGCCTGTTAGAAGGATGCAGCTGCGGGGGTCAAGGAAAGGGATGAGAATCCTGCTGAGCTTGTACGGGGGCATCAGACTCCAGGCCTATTCTCATTTGATGAGATCTGCTCCTGGCTCCCAAGGCTAGCTTTCTCTCCTGCTATCTGTAGGTTTTGACTTGTCCGCATCAGGCCCTTTGCATTTTCTTATTGCTGTAACAAAATGGCTGACAAGAAACAATGTAAAAAACAAGGGGTTTGTTCTCCCCTACATTTTGAGGAGATTTGGTCCTTTATGGGTGGGAAGGCATGGCTACAAAACAGGGAGGCCAGCTAGTCACATTACATCCACAGTCAGGAAACTGAGGGGGCCCTGGCTATAAAGCCTCAAGGCCTGCCCCTGTGATCCAGTTCACCCACCAAGAGTCTGCATCCCCAAGCTCTATAACCTGCCCAAAGAGCCTCACCCACTGGGGACCAAGTGCTCAAGCACATGAACCTAGGGGAGACATTTCCTATTCAAGCCACAACACTCTTACACTCTTCACAGGCAGGGGGGGGGAGGGGGCTGTTGATCTTCGATTATTTTCCCCTGATCACCCATATTTTCCCAGCTCTTTTTTAGGTAACTTAAGAGAGATCAGCAGCCTTGGAAATCACTGAGAATGGACCCCTCCCTCATAGTCGACAGCATATAAAACCAGGAACTGAAACCACAAGATTCTGCTGGTTACAAGAATGGAGTCTGAGTCATATTTTTGGCTGGGTCTAGACATAGCATTCTGAATTATGCAGCTAATCATAAGATTACTGTCTAGACAAAGGCATTCTGGTGCAGAACAAGGATACACTCTAGTCTCCTCCTATAGGAGTCAATACAAATGGGCCTGTCAGTCACCTGGGTAGGAAAACATACTTCAAGGAAATGTGTTGGAGAGACTTGGGAACTATTAATAAAGCATACCTAAAATACAGGTCAGTGCAATGGTTCCTTTGGCCCAAGTCTTCCCTCAGGCTTTGTGCTTCATTTTGCTTTGTAACAAACCCTATCTACCTTTCACACTACATACAGTCTTTCTCATCTGAATTCTTCCGACAGAGGTCACAAGGACCAAGGTGCTAAAGAGTGGTCAAAGTAAGATCTTAGTGACACTATCATTGCCTTTATAAATATTCAAAGCTCTCGTCTCTAACTTTGGAATTGAGTTTATTTTTTTTCTCTTGTTCTGACTGCTTCATTGTATCCCACAGAGACAGCTTCTGGAACGTCATCTTACCTGGAAGTCTAGAACACAAAAAGTATTTTCTTAGTTTATGTTATCAGGCATAGATAATTCAAAACTCCACAACACCTGCATGCAAGTAGAGACCACAGGGAGACACAGATGACCTATTTGACTGGTTTCATGATTCCAGGCTTGAACACTAGTTACTTTCCATCAAGGGGAGTATTTTTGAGGACATTGACATGCATAAGAAGCATATTAACATAAAAATGTTTTACTTTTCCTACTTGATCCTAATAAGTGGAACCAGGGTCATTTCAGGAGTCCTTCAAAAAAGGAACTGTCAAAGGAAGTTCAGATTACCTTGTATGAGTTACCTTTAAATGGCAACTCGGCACAATCCAGAATTACCTGAGAAGATAGTCTGAATGAGGACTTGTTTACATTTGTTTGGCTATGATGGTATCTCTGGGAGATTGTCTTCATTAAGTAAATTGATGTGGGAAAGCCCAGTCTACTTTGGGCGGAACCTTTCCTTATGTACAGGATCCTGACTTGTGATATAGAGCTAAGCATAAGAAAGCAAGCAAGCAAAACTGTATGCATTCATTTTTCTCCACTTTCAACTATGCATATGATGTGGCTGGCTTTCTGCAGTTCCTGCCTCGACTTCCCCACAATGATGAACTAACCTGGAACTATAAGATGAATTAAGCTCCTTTCTCTCCTAAGTTGCTTTTTTGTCAGAATATTTTATCACATCAACAGAAATAAAACTAAGACATCACCAAAGACTGCCAAAGATCTCTTTTTGCTTGAGAAATATACAGGGCAGATGTCTTTTACTTACTCTCTATTCAAATTTTAAAATACTAAATTTTAAAGCTTCTTAAACTTTTTTAACTTTTTGAAATTAAAATGCAATTATTTCATTTTCCCCCTTCCCTTTCCTTCTTCCAGTCCCTCCCATGTAACCCTACTCCTCACTCTCCCTCAAATCCATTGCCTCTATTTCCTTAATTGCTGTTATATATTTTCTATATTTCATAAAATTATATAACAAAATTTTATAATATAACTTTATATACTATATTAACTACTTCTAAGTCTGTATAATGTTCTTTGCATGTATGATTTCAGAGCTGACTATTTGGCATTGGATAACCAATTGGTATGTTCTTTCCTGGGGAAGACTATTTCTTCCCCTCTCAGCATTCCTTCTTTGCCTGTAGTTCTTTCTCTAGGGTGAAGGCCTTATGAGCTTTAGCCCTTCTGTGTTAGTATGTCTATTGGATCATCATTGTCCAGGTCTTGCTTGCATGGTCGTGTTGATGGTATTTCATGGGTGCAGCTTCTCTGACATTTCTAGATGACACAATTTCTTCCTTTTCCTCCAACTTACAATCTCCCTACCCACTTCCACTATGAACCCTGAGCCGTAGGTCCAGGAGTTGTGTTGTAGATGTATCACCTGGGGCTGGGAACCATGGGTCGCTTATTTCTTACATTTCAGTTAGTTGTGTTTTTCTAAAGTGGTCTCTGGCTGTTATAAAGATATACTTATTTGATGAGAGGTGATATCTATACTTATCTCTGGGTATAAGGATAAATATTTAGAATCTATTTAAGGATTGTGCTGGTTTAGTGACATGGTAGTTGTAGTGTTTTCTCCAAGATCTATGATATTACTAATCCTGGATTGTTGGTTAGATTTCCAGTACCAAGCATGATTTCTCTCTTTGAGTGGGTCTTAAGTCCAATTAAAGAGCTATTTGATCATTACCAAGGTATGTGTGCCACTATTGCACTCTTAGGGATTTCTGATCATGCTGGTCATCACATCATAGCTGTGGAAGATTATTGATTGCTTCTCTGCTTTGGAAACTTTCAAGGCACCATGAAAGCTAGTCTGCAGGAAAGAGACTTGGATCCTCTGGGTCCTGTGTGTAAAGTATATGGTGTCTTCAGCAATAGGGACTTACCTTCAACCTTTGGGAGGCAACTGGGGACAACAATGGCCTTTTGTGTTTGGGGCACCTCTTGTAAAAGCATAAGGAAGAGAGGGAGGGAGGGGGATACTTTTTGACTTCAAGGATTCTTATAGCAAAGTGTTTTCCAGAAGGGTTTACCACAATAAGAACATTCTGTAACTGTGGCATCCAATATGACAACCCCTGGGTACAGATGATTATGAGCACTTGAAGTTGTTTACCTGTAATTAATTTAAATTTTTCCTTAAAGGGCTGCATGTGATTTGTGGCTACAATACTGGACAGGATCAGTGGAGAGCAGACATAGAAGGTCCCATGTGGCCAACAGAGTATCTTCCAAAGTCTGAAGAAGACCATGCTTTTATAGCCATCCTGACAGGAGAGAAGATACTCTCAAGGGAGATTCTTGCACCTCTCCCTTTGTCACTCAGGATATTGAAACAGGGCGCCACAAGGAATAGAAATTTCTCTGGAAATCTTCTTCTGGAAAAAGGGAACAATTGAGGGCCTGGCCTCACTCAGAGGAGGAACTTGTCTTCTAGGAAATATTTCACAGCTTACCAGATCATATTGCAGACTGCAGCTAAGACAAAGATGGGTCAGTGATGGGGGAGCCACACCTTGCCCAGGACTGCTTAGTTACATACACTTCTTGCTCTCTATTTAAACCTAAACCTCGTACCAGTAACATGATGATGGACTTGGGGAGCCAAGGGGACTTTTTATTTGTTCTGCTTCCCAATGTGGCCACAATGAACAGATCTTTCTCTACTCTCTATTGTGGCTCATCCCTTTAAACAGATAGAGGTGGCTGAGCCCTGCTTGTTAGAGATGCCAGGGCCCAGGCTCTGATCTTTAAAAACTATCATCACACTTTTGTCTTGGAGCTGGGTCATGAGCCTGCTCTTGAATACAGGGGGTGTCTTAGAACATCGATTCTCAAAACAAGGTTCCATGACAGCAACAGCAGCAGTGTCTGGGACCTTGTTAGAAATGCGTAATCTCAGGCCCACCCAGATCAACTGCATCAGCCCAAATTTCTAATAAGATCCCTACATGACTTATAATGAGCACTCAGGTTGGGGACATGCTACCAGGAGCGATCTGCTCTATGCTCTGTGAAGAGAAGTCATTTGCACGGCCCTTTCCACAAAGTCCCCGTATGTTGCCATCTGTGTCAGAATTGCTGGAATTGCCAAATATAGGCAGGTATCAGATCTACCAGGAGACCTCTTTAAAGTGGAATCCATCAATGAAATAAAGAAAATAAGAGTCATAGCTTCATCCCCACAAGCTTTCATGTCTATGGGATCAAAGGGAAAAATATAGAGAATTTTGGACACAAAAACACAGCTTTCATCTCAAAGGAAATAATAGTTTATTCTGGAGCCCCATATGAGTGACCATGTCAGAGGAACACAGATATAAGTTGCTCCAAATGTTGTATTCCAATACAGTAACAGTTTCATGAAAGTTTTACAGAACAAAGTCATAAATCAAGGTGCTTTTAATACATTAGTGGAAACAGAGTGGGCAGGCTAGACCCAAGTGGGGAAGGCTCCACTATAGGCCTCTGATACTGTCTGGTGACACTGTTAGCCCTTGGGCTTGTGGAAGCTAGAAGTCTGCCAGTATGTTGCAAAAGGATTTTATCTGGTAGTCACAAGGATGCTCAGTTAAAAACGGAGGTGACAACATGTGACTGTTTTTTCTGTTGTGTACACTTGTATGCCAGCAATGTGGAGGACACTGGATGTCCTGCTCTGTCACTGTCTTGCCTTTTTCTCACTGAACTCTATCTGAACCTGGAACTTGCCATTTTGGCTAGCCTGGCCACCATCAAGCCCCAGTGATCCTCCTATGTCCACCCCCAACCATGTGTGTGTTATGGCACACAACTTTGGCCACAGCTAAGTTTTTACCTGGGCCCTGGGTATTAAACTCAAGTTCTACATTTGTGTAACAAGTCTTCTTACCCTCTGCCTAAGAAATAGCCAAAAATAGTTTAAAATAACTTGGTTCTAGAGCTACAATATTCCAACCTTCACAATTACTAGTTTTAATCTGTCAGTAGTCCACCTTATAAAGTATTTAACACAGGTGATACTTCCCCCACCCCACCCTGGGACCTTCAGTTCACAGGATTCAGCTGAAAGGTAAAGCTCCCACTCAAGGTGGATCTCACTGATTCTCAGATTCTCCCACTCCCTGCTTTAGATGCGGACACACATCAGAGGTGTGACTAAACACTTTAAGCTAGGGGTGGGTGGATGACAAACAAACACTGCATTCAGCAAAACTTGGCAGGAAACAGAACAGAGAGGAGAGAAGGTATCTGTGAGATTAAGTAGGGACAGGTTCCCCAGGAGGACATGTAGGCTGTTCATTTTGATAGGACAATTAAGATGCAGCTAGACAGCAGAAGGAATCAAAACACAGCCATGACACAAGGAACAGAAGATGACTGGGTAATTACTATGCTTGTGGAGTGGCAGTCTGTAACACAAAAAATAAAAATAGATATTGGGGTACAAGCTGATGGTCAGATAAGCAAGGCAGTCAGCCACTAGCTTTTACCTCTACCTCAGACTGAAAGGGTGATCCTGGCTCCACAAATCCTCAGAGTACAATGCTCTCTCCAGGGATTGTCAGAAACAATAGCTCTCCCTGTCTGGAAACTAAATCTCCACATGAGACCTTCTGCTTCTTCCTTTCATACATCACTACTGCTGGGATCCCAAGTGCTGAGCTTGGTATGAGCTGTTTCTCTTTAGGAATGGATCGATTTCGTGTGGCCCAGGGTGGCCTTGAATTTACAGAGATCCAGCTGCCTGTCTCCTGAGTCCTGGAATTAAAGGTGTGTGCCACCACTGCCTGATCTCTACGGCTTGTAGCTGGCTTTGCATCCTGAACCCTCAGGCAAGCTTTAATAAATCATAAATAATAGCAGTCATCACCACCAACTGTTGTGTAACATCATGAAATTCCATGTGTGAGCAAGGATGGAAATCTATGCTTCTTACAAAGCAAATGTATTCAGAGCTCTTCAAGAGCTGGTATGAAACCCAGGCAGAACCCATATTTTCCTCTCCTGGGGACTTCTTGCTTCTCTCTTTTTTTTTTTTTTTTTTTTGGTTTTTTGAGACAGGGTTTCTCTGTATTGTTTTGGAGGCTGTCCTAGAACTCACTCTGTAGACCAGGCTGGCCTCGAACTCACAGAGATCTGCCTGCCTCTGCCTCCCGAGTGCTGGGATTAAAGGCGTGCGCTCTTGCTTCTCTTGACTCTGTCTTGAACTCTCCCTTCCTTATTCTGCATCTCTAAGCCAAATGCAAACCAGAACAACTGGGAATTAGTTGATGTGAAGTGCTCCTTTGCTCTTTCCTAGCTGCTGGGGCCATCATCACAAAACTGCTTTTGCAGAAAGCACAGGGTTAAAACAGATAAGACATTTTATTTTGGAATTTTAATTTCATTCTGCTAACACAGGTTAGGAAACTACGGGTGGACAAGATAGATCAATGGTTAAGCAAGCATGTAACTCTTCCAGAGGACCCGAATTAGGTTCCCAGGACCCATGCCAGGCAGCTCACAAACACCTGTAACTCCAGCCCCATGAGACCAAATTCCCTCTTCTTCACTCTAGGCACTGAACACACACACACACACACACACACACACACACACACACACACACACACACACACACACACATGCACACACGAGCATATATAAAAATAACAAAACACCTTCAAAAAGAGTGAATTGGAAAGTGGTGTTGATCTGTTCTCCTTCCAGTACTAGCAATAACCTAACAGGGAAATACAACTTGGTGCTCTCATAAGCACCCCCTGAAATCACCTGTCAACACACATAAAAAGTGTGTCAACTACAGTATTAAAGTCTTTCTAAAATGACTGAAAGATAGGATGCACATAGGATGTAAAAATAGGGTGCCAATCTGTGATTTATCAGTTCTTTGATGAGGGACTCTGTAAGGCAGTACGTGTCATTTCAGAAGCAATTTGACAAGCTGGAATCTAAGATCTCTACCACAAAGACTGGGAGATGAGCTCCAAGCAAACAGACACAGGCTACAGCAATCTTCAACATGTACAGAAATGATGGGCCCATCTCAGACAAGGCCCACGCACAAGTTAACACGAAATATCATGATGTCTAGGCCCTTAACTAACACCAGGGAATCATAGGTTCACTCTGTAGCTCACAGTAATACTTGGGTGGGTTTATTAAGCTGCATCCCATAATGCTAACCCTAACTCTTTCTGGGCCTTATTTTCTGATTTTTAGCTGGCTATATGGACCTCCTGTTTGTTTACCTGGAAATCATCCATTGCACATGTACTCAACAGCCCAAACTCCCTGCAGGTTCCCTTCATCTTGCTGAAATGGCCTCTTTTGAAGCACTCTAAACATACTGTAATGTATTAATTCAAACTGGACAATGTGGTCCACATTCCCGTACTTCCAGCACTACAGAAGCTGAGGCAGGAGGACAGAGAGGACACAAGCCTGGACTGCGGGTTTAAGGTCAGATTGGAAAACATAATAAGATGCTGTCTCTAAATAAGAAAAGGATTAGGAAACTAGCCCCCTGGTAGCACACTTGCCAGGCATGCACAAAGCCCCGGGTTCAATCTCTTAAGACCACATCCACAGAGAAGGCAAAGCAGGCAGCTAAATTAATTTTATCTGCAGACTTTTATTTCTTCTCCACGAAATCTACATTTGATTCAAAGTTTCAGGAAAAACCTGAGCTAAGTGTTTCACAGGTCACACCTTACTGGATTAAAATAAAAGATTTCTGCTTCATTTGCCAGAATTAGAAGTCATGTGCTGCTTCCTTAAGTTCAACATTTACATGAAACTGAAAAGTGTGGGAGAGACACATGCTATATTTTAAACTTCTGTTCTCTAGAACTCTCAAGATTTAAAAAGGAAGGAAGGAAGGAATTAGGAGAGTAGAAATTTATTCTCAAAAATCATTTTCTGCTAATCCGGATTTTTTTAATCTTAAAAGTAGTAACAAGACCAGGCCAGCCAGGTATGATGTATGATATTAATCTCTTCACTCGGGAGTGGAGGCAGCTAGAGCTCTATGAGCTCAATGTAGCATGACTTCTAATTGGTCTTAATAATAAAAACCCGTATTCAGATATTGGGGTTAAGCAGAGCAGCCAGCCACTAGCTCTTACCTCTACTGAATCCTCAGACAGAATGGGTGATCCTGTCTCTAGGAACCCTCAGACTGAATGCTATGCTCTCCTGTCTCCTCCCTCCTTATATTCCTGTCTCTGCCCAGCCATATCCCTTCCTGTCTCCATCTCCCTAGTGCTGAGATTAAAGGCCTGTCATTCCCAAGTACTAGGGCTAAAGGTGTGAGCCAACACTGCTTGGCTCTGTTTCTCTTTTAGACTACATCAATTTTGTGTAGCCCAGGGTGGCCTTGAACTAACAGAGATCCATCTGCCTGTCTCCCAAGTGCTGACATTAAAGGTGTGTGCCACCACTGCCTGGCCTCTATGGTTAACTAGTGTGGCTAGCTCCACACTCACACTCTGATCTCCAGAGAAGCTTTATTTGTTAGAGCACAAACAAAATATCACCACAGCTCAAGGCTAGCCTGGTCTACAAATAAAACCCCAGATTATTCTCTTCTTAAAGAGATAGCTATACTTTCTCATACTCGTGTTGTAGGTTCTCCACCTGTTTTCCCTTTAGTTGTTGAGCCTTTAGCACTTTTTTCTCCTGATTTCATTAGGCACATAATGCAATGGATGTGAGAGAATTCTGTTCCCACTTTTCAGTAATCTAAGTGTTTACACACCACTCCTTCTGTGTTTCGTAAAGGTATAGCTATTCATTAGCCTATGAAAAATTCACAATATAGTTGCTCAAAGACTAACAGGATTTATCATGCTCTACTGTTGTTAGCTTTTGATTTACTTTGGTAATTGTGTCCCATCAAGAATATATGTGAGGAAATGGAGAGATGGCTCAGAGGTTAAGAGTGCTGGCTGCTCCTCCTGAGGTCCTGAGTTTAGTTCCCAGTAGCCACACGGTGGCTCACAACCCTATATGGAAATGGAAAATGGTTGTCTTTTGAGGCCCAGAGGGCTATGAAATGGGGGGGAGGGTTGAGCTACAGAAAAATTGGCCAGAAGGATAAGAACTAGCCCTGAGACAAATGCCCTGGGCTGTCAGCTGGTTAAAAATACTATCCACTGAACCTGGGGTCAAGATGTTCTAGACAAAAATTTGAAGGAGAAGAACAAATCCCTTATAATGAAGCTATACTGGTGAAAGGTAGGAGGCACGGAACACCACCAGTTAACATGCAATGCCATGATGTCCCCCCTAACCAACACCAAGAGGTTTGTGAAGTCCTGGGGCAGGATGTTAGTTCACCAAGAGAAAGTAACACTGCTTTTTGGTTGGCTGGTTGTAAGCACAGATTACAATGTGGTCTTGACAGGTTGTCTTCAAAACATGAGGGAGGCTGGGCGTTAGTGGCTCATGCCTTTAATCCCAGCACTTGGGAGACACAGGCAGGGAGATCTCTGTGAGTTCGAGACCAGCTTTGTCTACCGAGCGAGTTCCAGGATAGGCTCCAAAACAATACAGAAAAACCCTGTCTCGAAAAAAACAAAATAAAACCAAAATAAAATGAAATATGAGGGAGAAATGTAGAGCAGGATTTTTCTTTGTCCAGTTAGCTGGACACTGAAAGTTACAATATACTTCTCTGAGTGATTTCCTCCCTCCAGCTTCTGTCCCACAATGTGATTTAGGACATCTCAGAATTCTCTCCTAAGTGACCTTATTTGGAAATTGCAGACATGACTAAGATGATATCATTCAGGCTTTGGGTGTTTCCTCATCTAGTGACTGGAGTACCTATGAGAAAGAGAAGTGTGGCCCTAGACACATACAGAGAGAAGGTCATGCAACTATGGAGGTAGATTGGCGTTAGGCTGGAGCATGCTGAGGACTGCCAGGAAGGAAAAGGGTTCCCCTAAAAGGCACAGGCCCTCCTTGACAGTGAACTTCTGATCTCCACCTCTCAGAGAGATCAACAATCTGCTCTCAGGGGCTGGAGGGATGGCTCAGTGGTTAAGACCGTAGGCTGCTCTTTCAGATGACCCAGGTTTGATTCCCAGCACCCATGCAAAGCAGTTCACAACCCCCTGAAACTCTAGTTGTGGGAATTCAATGGCTTCTTCTGGACACAGTGGGTACCTATATACATATCATACACGCACACACACACACACACACACACACACACACAAGCAAAAAGAATTTTTAAAAATCTGCTGAGCTAAGGGCATGGGTCTTCACTGAAACAATGTTGTTTGTCAATACACTGGGTCCCTTTACCTTGATTTCACCAACTTACAAGAAGAGTTATGATCATGGGCCAGGATGAGTCAATATTACAATACTGTAAGCCTGTGTGTCCCTTCTCACAGTTGGGTGGGTCACAGCACCATTAAGGCAAACAGTTGTCTTTACTTTTGCTACCTCTGAAAGCATTTCTGTGACAGATCCATTCCAAGTAGCATCTGGAATTTCCTAGACACAAATCAACTACTTAGCTTCTGAACACACACACACACACACACACACACACACACACACAGAGAGAGAGAGAGAGAGAGAGAGAGAGAGAGAGAGAGAGAGAGAGAGATTTGTTTTAGTTTTATTCTATTCCTGTGACAAATACCATGACCAAAAGCAACCTAGGCAAGGAAAAGAATTGATTTTGGCCTACAGAGTCATCACTGAGGAAAGCCAGGACAGCAACTCAAGAGGAAACCCTAAAAGAATGCTGCTTGTGGACCTGCTCACAGGCCAGTGTGTAGTTAGCGTTCATATTTAGCTCAAGACCAACACCTGTGAATGGAATGATGCCACTCACTGGGCATTCAGCCCTCGGGATAATTCCCCAAGGCATGACCACAAGCCAATATTCTCTAGGCAATTCATCAATTGAGGATTTCCTCTCCTGTTTCTAGGCCCTGTCAAGGTGGTAATTAAAGCTAACTAAAATGAGATCCCTCTACAATTCTGCCAGAGGTTTGATAAAAGGAGTTCATATTTGGAAGTGCTGGTAATGGATACTGTCTAGTGGGAATATGGTACATAAATGTATTCGTTGCCTCACCAAAATCACTAGAAAGTGATTTTTCCCCATATTTCATACTTGAACAACTAATATCATCATCTAGTTAAGGATGCAATTCACACATCATCTACAAATTGCTCTGAAATATAAGAATAGTATGTCATGTTCATCCAGCAGCAGCAGGCATGGTCTGGGAGTATTGGGAGTCTAGAGTTGTACAGTGAGCTGTCTTTCTATTTCTCTGCCCTTCAAGCTCTGACTTAAATGGTCCAGAAGATAATAAAGTAGTCCAAATCTTTTACATTCAACTAGAAAGATGATGTCTCTGTTTGCTTAAGGAAAGAGCATGTGGAAATCATGCTGATGTCACTTTTATTTGTTTAAGTCACCAGGAACCATTATGAGAGCTGCTGTCCCCACCATAAGGGCTCTCTCAGTCCTTGATCTTTTGAGGTCCTTTTTGTTTAATCTCCAAGTTAAAGGGCTTGGGAGAACAAAGCTCAAACTGCAAGCTAATCCCATGAATTTACTCTCTCTCTCTATGTCCTCCTCAAATTCCTTAAAATGAAGGCGTTTGAAGAAGTAATCTGTTACCAGGAAAAAGATCTGTGACTGCTTGGGTTGTCTGAATCTTGGGTAAATCTAGTGAAGTCCCAGCAAAGGGGAAGGGACTAACCAGGACAATGAAGCAATGAAAGGGAGGCTGGATGGGATACATTCCAAGGACTCTTCAAACTTGGAGAATGAGGAAACCTTCCACCAGGAAACAAAATGAGATCAGTTAGAAGTTTAGGACTAGTGTCAGTGAGACTAGTGTCAGTTAGCTCTGTTTCCCACACTACTGAGACCTGCACAGCTTTAGGATTGATCTGACTTGGGTGTTGGGAATTGAAGAAATGACAGCTGTGCGTTGAGAAAAGCTGAGATTAGGTGGGTTGTGCATTCTGATAGTGAGGCACTAGTAGCCTAGAAACTCAGCAAGTTTGTTGTATAGGGAAAGGGGATGCAGGTTAGATAATCTCAGCACGGGATCTGCGTGAGAGAGCAGACTCACATGGTAGTCATCTGCGGGGAGGAAGCTGTGCTTGATGTTTCTGCACACTGTCAACATCCACACTGTAACAGGGGAAGGCCTTGTGATTCCTTTAGGCCCTGTAGTCCCTATGGGCCTGACCTAGGGAAGGTCATTCCATTGGGTCTGAGGCATTAGCATTCTTGACATGGCCGTGTTCATGTCAAGGTTACACATTTACTCAGGACTACATTTTCTCTCCACACCACATCACCAAATGCAACACTCATGGGTGGGTGTCATGAGGGGGTGGGTGGAGGGAGAGGTGGTAGTGGGGTGAGGGATGGGGTGGGGTATCTTCCAATTAAGATGAAAAGTACTTTGAACCTAAATGCCAGTTAGATGAAATATCTGCAAAGCATTCAGGGGGGAAAATGTTTTCAGATATGGACAGACTCTGAAATTGAGCCTTCTGGAACTCTTTCTGTTTTTCTCTTCAGGAAATTTTTTTGTATAGCATTTAAAAACACTTAGTCAACATAACTGTACAGTTACAAAATACAACATGTTTGAATGTATGTACATAGTAATGACCACATTGACATAATTACTATGCCCATGCTCACTCTTTGTGATGAAACAGTCAAAATCCCCTCTCCTTGATGTTCTGAAATATACAGTGTATTCTTGTTAATTAGAATCATCCTACAATGTAATAAGAGAACAGGATTTGTTTCTTGGAGGTCTTTCTAGGAGACAATGAATAAAGAAGAAATACGTAGAAGAAAGGGGGCACCTGAATCTAGTTCCTAGAAGTTCTAGAATCTGAGACATGGAGAAGTCTCTGGAAGTGTGTATATTCAGAGAGAAACTGGACCCCTGAATATAATGCAATGGGAAGTCTGGACTTTTCTGATGATCTTTAGTGGAGTACAATTGAAGTGAGGGAGGAGCGATAATATGAACAAAGGAGTCAATACCATGATGAGGAAACCTGAGCTAGTGAGAGTTCACTGACTCAGGTCTGACAAATGGGGAACCTGCATAAGACCGAACTAGGCTTCCTTAATGTAGGTGACAATGGTATGACTGGGACAATATATGAGGCCACTGGTCGTAGGTCCAAGATCTAACTCTAATGCACACACTGACTTAGTGGAGCCCATTCTATATGGAGAGGTACCTTGCTCAGCCTAGGCAAAGGGATGTGGGGGATGGAGAGGTGCCTTGGTCCTGCCTCAACGAGATGATGAGACAGACGAAGTAGACTTCCTATGGGAAGCTTTACCCTCTCCAAGGAGCAGATGGGAGGTGAGGTGGGGAAGTGGGGGGAGCAGGAGGAGAGAAGAGGAGGAGAACCTGGATTGGATTGTAAAAAATAAATTAATAAAAAAATTAGCAAAGAAAAAAGAAGAGTTTAAATATATAGAACAAGCTTTAAAAAATAGGTCATGATTTTGGAAAAATTGAAATAAGCAGGAAAATACTCCATTTGGACTTTGATGTTACACTAATCTGGGAATCATGGGAACAAGGACTTAAATTCACAGAGAAGGAAAACGAATCCCCACTTAGTTACTCCAAGGCTTTTAGAAAACAGCCACTGCCTTGGTGGTGATGAGATTTAATAGTGTTCTATAAACAAGGTCTAGAAAAGGGAATCTGGATTGTAGAGCAGGATGACCCATAAATATATAGCTGATAGAGACAATAGGAAGAAAAAATGCTGTCACTGAGGTAGTTAAAAGATGCTTGGCCTCCCTCAAGCCCTCTCCTTTCCTGTATCCTTTGAGTGGTGTTGTCTACTGTTCAACACACTGATGTACAAATCCCCTCCACTCCTTTGACCTTGCTGTGGCCTCTGCCATACCTCAGCCTCTTCTTATGATCTAAAGACACCTTTTCCTTGTGCCCCAGCGCACATATCAAGTTCTCCATGCAGAAAGCCTTTGGCAGCCTCCACCTACAGTGACCTCACAGCTGAAAGCAAAACCACAGTTGGAGACTGGGCTACAAACTCAGACTACTATGAGGCTATGAATATCACTCTCTTGATACTGTTCCTGAAAGTAAAACACAAAATATGTGGAAACAAGGGGAAATAACATGAGTGTTTGGAAAAATGTTTCTAAAATAGGGAAAGTGATCCTCCCATGAAGAATATTCTTGATGTCTTCAGAATCCAGAGTAAAGGCAACACAAGTCCCAAGTTTCTGGCTCCCACTATCCTTTTAATGATAACTTTAATTTCATAATGAGTACCCAATGCTTGGGGTGGGGTTGTGCTTGTGTATGCATGTATGTGGAGGTCAGAGCTCAATTCCAGCATGGGGCCTCTCAGGGGCCACAGGCTCACCTAGGAAGCTAGGCTGGCAGAGCTCCTGGATCTGGCTGACTTGGCCTCCTCAGTGTTAGGATAGCAAGCATATTCTACCATGAATGGCTTTGCATATGGGTTCTGGTGCTCATAATCGGGTGGGTTCATATGAAGTCATCCTTTTCCTACACTATAAAGCCTTTCAACTCCACTGCCTGCCTTGGAGCTTCAGAAGAAACACAAAGACCCCTTGCTAGGAAAGCTCTGGGTTCATACCCTTTGCTTAAGCTCATTTGATTTGGCTTCATTTACTTTCAAAGAGCCATAGCCTCAGTCACACAGCCCCAAGAAAGTGAGTTCTTCCAACAGCCACATGATCTTAGAAAGGAACCTGGCTAAGCATCCAGAGCCCCTGCAGTACTGAGATGGAAACCCCCACTAGTTGTACCCCTTTAAGACACCAGGTAGAGGACCCAGCTAAGCTCCATCCAGATACTCTTTTAATCCATTGCATTGTGTAAATTTGTTATGCAAAACATGTATTTGTAATCATGCATCCACAGAGAACAACTGCAAAAACAAATAAAACTTCAGCAAGGAAAACAACCCATACTACCTGAAAGAGTAAAATAGTGAGTGGAATTTGTCATATTAAGCATCTAGAAATTGCATGAAAAGGAAGCAAGTGGGAATGACATCAGCATAGGCCTGGCAATATAGTGTACTTAATTAACATGCACAAGGCTTCAATCCCCAACACCTGCCCCAAATATATGTTAAGTATTATATAATTACACATTACTATCAGAATACATAACTATATCAATTATTACAAGCATATAAATACAACCAAAGATACAGTGAGTGGGACAATGTGACCCAGAGTCTCTCCAAGAAGGCTGCTGAGGAGGAAAGACTATGGAGATGCTAGAAGACATGCATGGAAGATAGAACTAATGCTCCCTTCCCAGGCATAGGAGAGAATGGAGAAAAGGAGAGAAGAAAACATTTCAGAGATAATGAAGTTTACCTAGACCCCAAAAGGATGGAATTCTACAACTGAGAGAGATGTGCAAGGCTTATCCTTTACGAGACTAGGAAAAGCATCACATCGGAGTGGGATTTAAGACTCTGAAGAAAACTCTGGTTCTCAGGAGCTTCCAGATTACCCAAGCAGATCAAATTGACTCCAAGCTCCTCAGCACTGCTGTCTGATTCCCAGAGAGGGTGGGGAGCAAAAGGACAAATTTTTCAGTGTATGAGAGAACTGGAGCTTGGATACTAGAACCTTATAACTCGACAAAATGTCACTGAACTAAGAGGATGTGCAACAAACGACTCTGGAATTCAGTGGCTTAAAACAGCCATTGCTCATTTTTCATCATTATGTAGGCTTCCTTGGCTCAGATGGTGGTTCTTCTACACAAGATGGTAGCAGGTGAAGCCTCTACTGTAGCTGAACTTTGCTGGAAGTTCAGTTAGGTCTGGCCCCAAGATGGTTGAGCCCTTGGCTGAGTAGCTGCAAACTGTCCAGGGCTCTCTTTCCACACAGTGTCCCACCATTCAATAGCCTGACTCTGTTGGTAACTGCCATAGTTGGTGACTATGACCAAACACATGAAAACACAGCTTAAGTAAGCAAGAATTGATTTGGCTAATGGTTTAAGAAGGGATGTGTCACAGCAGGAAAGGCATGGTAGCAGACACATGAAGTGAAGTAGCTGGTCACACTGCATCCACAGTCAAGAAGCAGACATACTCAGTCTGGGACCCCAGCCCATGGAACGGTGCGCACAATCATTGAGGGTCCTATCCCATTAAATAAAAATATTCTCACAGATACACTTGGGTGTCTCCTAGATAACTCTAAATCCCATCAAGTTGACAATGGAGGCCAACCTTCACACTATCTCAAGATTTTTTATCTGGCATTGAACCCGTGAAATAAACAATGGGGCCACAGAAACTTTTAAAATCCTAGGAAAACAGCTACACATTTCTTTTTAGAATTCTTTCGGTGAAGCAAGTCCTAAGAAGGGACTAAAGTCAGGAAGAATGACTGGCCTCTTGATGGGAAAAGTGGCAGCCATGCACACACAGGGATGAGAGAACCCTCTGAGGGCCATTGTCACCGTTAACCTCAGAAAATAAGAATTCCACACAATGTGTGCTTCGAGAGATTAGAAGGATTTTCTCTGAAAAATGCACACATAGAACATTCAAGTCCTCTGTGTCCTGCTAGGGAAAATCACCTTAAGTTGTGGTATAATGAAATAGCAAAGCATTATGCAAGGCAAAGACAGGAATGTTCCGTGAGTGAAAACTGAAACAAGTTTAAACAGAATTAAATCAAACTGTTATAAATAGAATTGCTATGTGAAGACAGAAAACCAGTTCTTGAAGGATGAGTCATGTTGCCTAAAAATAATGATTCATTAATAGAATATGTGTCCACAAGTTTCGTGGATGTAAACGAAGACTAGAGAGGCAATATGAAGGTTGTGTCTGGGGATAGATAAACAGAGACTGGTCAGCAGTTAAGCCCCACACCGCACAGGAACAGACTGCACTTTTATTTCAGTGGTCATAGTCAGCAGATCAAGAGATGATAACCAAGACTCTATTTGCCATTCTGTCAAAAATATTCCCATTTCCATACATGTACCCACAACTCACTCGGGAGTTCAGCCAAAAACTCTCAGGGGTTAAAAGCACTGGCTGCATTCTATATGGAGACACACCTTGCCCAGCCCAGACACAGGGTTGTGTGGGTTAGAGCGGTGCTTTGGTCCTGCCCCAATGAGATGCTGGGACAGACTTTTAGTAGACTTCTTAGGGGAGGCCTTACCCTCTGTGAGGGACAGATGGGAGGGGGAACTGGGATTGGAATGTAAAAAGTAAATTAATAAAAAAGAAAATAAATAAATACCATACAGGAATTGAGGCTGCTGTGGTAAAATGTCCTGGTATGGAAGTTCCTAGCTTGAAAGGTGGGAATGCCATGTCTATTAACACAAAAGTCACTTTCTGTTAGTAAGTCACTTGGTCTTCCTCTGTCTTCCCTTCCCCTCCTTCCTTCCCTTCTCCCTCTCCTCATTCTTTCTCCTTAAGTTCCTCCTTCTTGCTTTTATCCTTTTTTTGCCATTACTCTAAGAAATCTACTGCCCAATAGCAGAACTCAGAATGGAAGTAAACCAGAATTAATAAAACAAACAAAAAAAGTTTTTAAAAAGAGCATTAGCTACTCGAGTTTTCAAGTTCTCAGAGGACTTGGGTTAGATTCTCATTA
The DNA here is from genome assembly GCF_017639785.1 of Mesocricetus auratus. Classification (NCBI taxonomy): domain Eukaryota; kingdom Metazoa; phylum Chordata; class Mammalia; order Rodentia; family Cricetidae; genus Mesocricetus; species Mesocricetus auratus. The sequence goes on from NW_024429189.1 coordinate 111,773,074, forward strand.
ACAACTCAGAACCATCTATAACTCTGGTTCCAAGGCATCCCATGCCCTCTTCTGGCCTCTGAGGACACCAAGATCATGCACAGTACAGACATACACGCAGGCCAAACACTGTCCACATAAAATAATAATAGTAACAATTCATAAAACACCGATACACATAAAATAATAAAAAGTAATTACTAAGTATGTTCCTTCAGCAGGACTCATTTAGCATAAAGTGATTCAGAGAACTTCAAAACAGGACAAACAGATTTTATCAGGTAGCTAAAAATATAGGAACTTTGTCCAAGGATAACTGGAGGCAAACACTGAATGGGGTAAAGGACAAACATTGTTTTGGTGAGTAACACAATCCATAGTAAAGTTATGATACACAAAAATCATGTTTGCACTGTGTAACAAGACAAGAAAATGCCAGGATGCCGGGTGGTAGAGCACTTGCTTAGTAAGTGCAAGGGGTTCGGGCCTCAGCTCCAGGGGCGGTGGGCGGGGGATGACAAAATAACAAAAATGCCAGGAAGCAAACCATTGAAAGTCAAAGAAAAAGAATGTCAGAACACACTGACCAGAGTTCCAGGGATCCTCCCTTCTCTGCCTTCCCAGCGCTGAACTCAGGTTCTCATGCTTGAGTGGTGAACACTTTTACCCATACAGTCCTGTTTCTTGAGATAAGAGTCTCACTAGGTAGGCCTGGCTGGGATTATAGATGTGGGCCACCATGTGTGGCTCTAACTTAGATGGTTCTAACTGAAAAAGCTACTTTCCTTGAATAGTCACCGTTTGTCTCCGGGGGTGCAGGGCAAAGTATGAATAATTACTTTGCAGCTTACACTGTTCTTTTCCAGGCATTTTATGAGCTCATGACATTCATCTCTACTTGCCCTTCTGTAACGGGAAAGAAACAGTGTGGTGTTGTGGTGTCAGTTCTGGACAGCACTTCTAGACCAAGTGCTGCTTGGTCAAGTCAAGGGCAAAGCAACTTCATTAGAAATGACATCTTCATGGCTAGCTGTTCCCTGCTGACAACAGTGGCCTGAGAGTATGCATGGAAGGACTAGCCACTCCAGTCCACAGGGCCCCTGGGTGGTAGGTCAAACCTGCAGAACAGGAAGCAAATGCTTGAAAGAAACTAAGGTTAGGCATCACCGGGGGGCCTCCATTTCTGTGATCTCTCTCTCTCTCTCTCTCTCTCTCTCTCTCTCTCTGTCTGACTGTCTGTCTGTCTCTCTGTCTCTCTCACACACACACAGAATTTGGACATGAGTTCCAACAGAACACGGTGTAGACCGTTGTTTTTTTTTTTGTTTTTTGTTTTTTTTTTTTTTACTGAACCCTAAGTACTTACAGGGTATTTAGAACATAGCACTGTATAGAAGTCTTGTGTTCTTTTCCCTCCGAAGTTTCAGTAGTTTTGGACCACAAAATTAAGTAGTGATAAACACACTAATGAGAAAAAGCATATGGATCTACTAATGTATAGAAACATGACCCATGTGCCAAGTGCAAGACTCACAGACTCTTTCTTAACCTACACTAAAACATTTTCCAGATTGATGAAAGAGCAGGACAAAATGGACCCCAATTTCCTGAAGAGATTGACAAGGGTGGTTCATGAAGCAGTGTCCAAGAATTTTGTAAGAGGGTAAGTAGGTGGAATGAGACAAGGGTGCGGCCATGACTAACCTGGAGCTCATCGTCCAGTAAAGTAGACCCTCAGGGTGAATGCGACTGAGAAAGGGAGGGACCAGGCATCACCCTTTGTTCACATCTCCATTTTGCTCACGTACCCAACCTCTTAAGACAGTGGTTCTCAAGCTGTGATCCTTTAATACAGTTCCTCATGTTGAATTCCCCCCACCGTAGAATTATTTTGTTGATACTCCATAACTAATTTTGCTACTATTATCAATCATAATGTAAATATCTAATATGCAGGATATCTAATATGCAAACGCCAATGGGGTCGGTCGTGACATGTTGAGAACCTCTGTCGTAGGCACTATCAATGCTCCCTTCAAAATCTGTGGGATTCCAAGTACCTCTCTCACTTTTGGGCTCTGAGCCTGCTCTGCGTCATCTGCCTCTCTCTAGCCTGTTTCCTTCTCTGCTTCTACAGTGGGGTTTCCAGCTGCACCGATCATGGGACCCACTGCTCAGATCTGCTTGAACTTCCATCTTTCCCCAGAGCCTCTGCTCCACAATATCCTGCCCCCCCCCGCTCCCGCGAATCTTTGCTCAGCTCCCTCTCATCTTTCTATTTTTCCAAGCATCACCTGCAGGCAGATCATACCCTGTTTCATTCTATAGCCTGGGTCAAACACTAGGGCTCCAGGCTGCAGCTATCCATGTCCTTTGTCTTTTTCTTCATCGCTGATCTTCTTCTAACATCCCGGTAATCTGCCTGTGTGTGCGCGCGGCTTCCCTTCTGCCTGCCAGCCCACCCTTAACCCTCTGCATATCATAGCCACCAGAGCAGGGCAGATGATTTATTCTCCAACACATCTCAAGCTTAGAACACAGCCGGGTGCATAGTGGCTACTAAATTATTAAACGGGATTTGGCACACAAAGAGAAGTGCGGTTGGTTTTGCTGGTGCTGGACTCCTGGTGAATAAATACTTAAAAAATTTTTTAGAAGCCTGCTTTCACAAACACCTGTTCTTTGCCGTAGGTGGAAGTAAACAAACACAATGAAAAGGTCTCTGTATTCCTTTTCCAATTCTGAGCACAGCACGGGAGACTTTTAATACACTTGCGGGTCCCTTTGTGACACGTGACACCAGCCACTTAGCACTTAGGTGATTGCCAACTCTGCACACCCAGAATCACCGTATCCGGCCCTGCCCCTTCCCTTTCTTTCGGCTTGGTCTTCAGCGAGGTTTACACTTTGTGTACAGGCTCAACTCCATCCCACCTCCTCACAGCGCATGCCAGGGGAACCAGCACACACTCAAACCTGGGCAGCAGTGGCCAGCTCTGACCCCAGGTTAGGGACCATGCCCCACAGTACAACTTACCCCCCCACACACACACCCCTGAACCATCGCAGCTGAACTTCTCCAGTCCGCGAACCCCTTCCCGCAATCCGAAGTTGGTCTAAGGGGAGGTGCGTGTACGCGTCCCATCCGAAAAGAAAGGACAAAGGGGAAAACCTCCCAGAAACAAACTCTGGCAACGGCGGGGTGCGCAGAGGGAACCGGGTGGAGCCAAGGAGGGTCGCGGTGGGTCCTGCCAAGTTTGCTCCGGGTGAGGTAAACGTCTTGATTCAGTCCCACACATCCCAGCCAGAGAGTTCCTGGTAACCCGCTTAAAGTCAGAGGGTGGGCGGGACCAGGGTCGCGCAGGCGCCTTGCTCTTCACCTCCTACTAGCTCGCCCCGACTGGGTCTCAGAGAAGCTGGGAGGGGACCTGGGAGGAGGGGATCTTCAGAGGATCAGGGGCGGAGGCAGACACAAAGCCTTTCCCTCCCGCCCCAGCCACGCCCCTCGGCCCCTTGGCCTTCTCTTCCTCCTCCTGGGCGGGGAATCCTAACCCCGCTCAGTCACCGACCGCCTCCAGGATCTGCACCAAGGGCGCGAGGTAAGGGGCGGTGGTGTTGGAG